>NC_136068.1:569989479-570589058 GCF_964261635.1 Lissotriton helveticus
AGAGTGTTTGAAGTAGAAAGCAAGAGTACATTTTAGTTGTATTATAGTAACCAGGGTTGTTTTAGCGGCAAGCAACATTTCAGTTAGTAGTGTGCTCTAACATAGACAAAGCGATGTGTGTGATACATATAGCCAGGCATGTAAAGGCAAAAATCGAAACTGTTGCGCATGCACACAACTTGAAGTGTTTCTTGGTGCTTTAATCTTTGTGTCAATGTGGCTGGGCTCAGTGGCGTTTGTCACGTTTTTGCTGACCTTAGACTGATGAAAGACTGAGTCGACCCTTCCTCTGAGACTTTCAACTGGTGGGGGCAGCGCATACTGCTTAAACTGTGGGTCGCCTGAAGGTTAATGAGCAGTGCTAAATCATCCTGTGCGTGGCCATGTTTAGCCGACACGGGGGAGGTGAGGGACGGCGGGTGGGAAGACGTCATTGCAGGAGGCAGGTGTCACATTTCTAGTGGAGCCCCGTTGCTTGCTTTGCATGCACACAGCATGCGAGTAGTTTCGTCTGCTTCACGGCCGTCGTAAAGACTTTTCTTATCTGCTTGTTAAATAAACAAGCAGATAAGAAGTCTTCACAACAGCCGTGAATCAGGCGAGCCAGTCTGGCAAAAAGCCAAAGGGAGGCAACGATAAACCCTCCTTTCCAATGGGAAGCCAGCGTTTACCATAAACGCTGACGCTACCCAATGAAAATGAGGGGCGGGGCTCGAGTCCCCTTCTCGAAACTGACTTGTTTACTATAGCTCTCGCAGGCAAGGAGCGCATGCGCGTTCCAATGCCAGGCAAGACCTAAAAAGGGATGAAAAATATGCGTAATCTTCAATTCTGTGTTCTTAATAGAACTGAAACTTTCCTTCTTGATAGCTAGGAAATCTTTCATTCTACAAGCAGTCTTTATGCAGTTTTATGTAGCACAAACATGGTCCCTGGGCATTGAAGCACTTTGCATAGAAAAGACAAACCAAAATAAAAGTAAAAAGGCAATTGGACTAATCAACTCTAGTATGTAAAGGAGAATATGAGTTTGATGTCATAATGCTAGGAAAGCGGCCTAGGAATGACTAGCTCGGAAGTGAAAAAGTAAGACAGCTCTATGTCGAAATATAAACATCCACCGTAAAAAGTGGCAACCGAATCTGAGCAAAGGCCCTAAGGGAGAAAGATGTTTGATGAAAAGAAAAACGAGAGCCAGAGTGTTACATTATATTGTCAGTGGAGAGGAGGGCAAGATAGGTTGAGTCACCACATGGAGCATGAGAGTTTTAATCTCCTTATTGAATATCGATAGGGAGGAGGTTGATAGGCAGGAGGTCGGCAGACAGGAAAGCTTCACCTCTAGATTCTGCGTGGAACCCGCTGAGGCACACTTTCCCGTGTTACGTCAGCACAACTTCAAAGCTGCAAGTGATGATGGGTGATGACCACCAGTGGTACCTACACCTCTGTCTGTCTAGCCTGCTTAAAGTCATTATTTCAGATGCAAATATTTTATTGTCTTTTTAATGATGTGCTAGCAAAAGTGGGTAGAAAAATCCTACCACTTCAAAACCTTATTTGGACCCCTGATTTTATCACTTTATGTTCTGATTCTCCACTTTCTGGAAGCAATGTTGCTTAGCCTCATATATCAATATCCTCATTAACACAAGACTCATATTTTGGGTAACTTAAAAAGGAAACCGCATGCTAACCATAACCTTCGTGCTGATCACCAACACAGGAAACATTTGTGCCTACCTCAGCGTGATGATTGCGTTCATCGGAATGGTGGCATAACTAAGTTGGGTTTAGGTGCCACTGTTAGTTGTATACTTGAGTGTACAATGTATTCGGTTTTAGAGTTAATTACTTTTGAAGGATCTCCACCTTCTGGTTGTTTGCAAACTTCAGGGTGGGTGTCTAGCTGAGTTCAGGGTCAGATACTCCGGGTGAATGCCAACTTTATTTATTTTTTCATTTCTATTTTTTTACTTTAAGGCTGTTCTGCCCTGAATGATGGATAAGTACATAAAAGATGTAGTTTATTTAAGAAAGAAGCACACATTGTGTACTGTGACTTGGGTCCGGGATATTTTTGGGGAAGGCAATGTCTGCTGCAGGAGTGTTGGACACCTGTGGTAGTTGTGACCACATTAGGCTGTGTGTGTACCCAAGTTAGGGATCAGTATGCACTGGTGCTTGTATATATCAGAGGGTTGTAGTTTCCTGTGTGCCAAGCTTGGATCCACATCGTGTCTTAAGGGTATATTTTCTTTCTCTCGTCCTCTCTGAACAGGAGCATCTTAGCCCTTTGCAGCAGCGTGTGCAGGACCTGGTGCGGTACACTCAGCAGCTACAGAATGTCCACCCCAATGTTTTGGCGAAGAACCTCACCCGGGGCATAGTCTACCAGGATGATGACGTGGTGGTGATTGACAAGCCTTATGGTGTTCCTGTCCATGGTGAGAGTAACACTGGGGTAAGGGTATGGAAAAAAAACACTTGATGAAGAGTGTGGTAAAGGGAATATGGGGCATGACTGTGAGGAGAACCTTGGAGTAACATTAGTTAAGAAACCACTGAGGAAAGATTAATAAAATTAACAAGTGGACAGATCTAGTTAGAGGAACTATGGGAGGTGACAATGTATATCTAATGCAGTACGAAAGAAAAGCAAAGACACCACACAAAGAAAGAAGACTGGAGCAGGTACAGCGAAAAAACAAGCATTTGCAATGCAATAGGTCTCGCATTAGGAAAGTGTGAGCTATTGGTATTGCAAATGACACATTTTTTTAATATGTGTTGGCTTTGAAAATACAAAGCCAATAGCTTACACTTTCCTAATGCGAGTCCTTTTGGCTATTTATTTATAAAGGGCAATGCTTGTTGGTAACAAGCAAGGACAGTGCTATTGTGGTGCTGAGTGATGATGTGGCTGTCCCCGAGTGACGTGGTGGTGTCCCCGAGTGACGTGGTGGTGTCCCCGAGTGACGTGGTGGTGTCCCCGAGTGACGTGGTTGTGTCCCCGAGTGACGTGGTTGTGTCCCCGAGTGACGTGGTTGTGTCCCCGAGTGACGTGGTGGTGCCCCTGAGTGATGTGGTGGTGCCCCTGAGTGATGTGGTGGTGCCCCTGAGTGATGTGGTGGTGTTCCTGAGTGATGTGGTGGTGTTCCTGAGTGATGTGGTGTGTGAGGGTAGGCGAGGGTGTGTGAGGGTAGGCGAGGGTGTGTGAGGGTAGGCGAGGGTGTGTGAGGGTAGGCGAGGGTGTGTGAGGGTAGGCGAGGGTGTGTGAGGGTAGGCAAGGGTGTGTGAGGGTGTGTGAGGGTGACTGGGTGGGAGGGTGACGGAGTATGAGGGTGACGGGGGTGAGGTTGTGTGAGGGTGAGGGGGTGTGAGGGTGAGGAGGTGTGAGGGTGAGGAGGTGTGAGGGTGAGGGTCCAAAGTAAATGGTGGCAGGGCAGACATAAGATAGAGAGAAGAGACTGCGTGTCACTGCGTTGGTCAGTTTCAGAATCAGGAGGGGCAGAGTCGGCACAGTCTGCGAGGGATCAGCGTGTCTAGAGGCAAAGCATAGCGGATGTAGCATTGCAGCTAGCAAGTCGAGTGTTTTCAAGCTGAGTGTCCCTAGAGAGATGGCAACACAGCAACAGCATTTGAGGAGCAAGGCTACTGTAATAAACAAGCACGGTAGGCTTTCACTTTTGTCCAGAAACAAGCTCTCAGCATTGCTGGGGGGGAGGCCGGGTGAGCGGCAGCCTTTGAAGTCTGATGCCGAGGCACAGACAAATGGTGGTGCGCGATGTGCACGCGGGGGGGGTTGGGGCAGCCTTTGAAGTCTGATGCCGAGGCACAGACAAATGGTGGTGTGTTATGTGGCTGGCGATGGTGTGCACGCGCATAGATCACATGAACTGTATGCGATCCGCAGCCGTTTTGGTAGACTTTTCTTTTCCGCTTACTATAATCTCGCCGGAGCAATGCGCAAGCGCATTTGCTCAAGCGAGACCTAAAAATGTTCAACGCGAGTGCAGTAAGTGGAAGTCTTTGACTTTTATAGGTTCAATAACCATAAAACGGGGATTCTGGTGGAAATCCCCGGAGCAAATGCTGTGATGGGAAATCAGACTAAGGAGTTAGCAGAAGGATTAGTGGTCTACAAGTGCAGGGAGTGTACAAGAAAATTTTCTTCCAGGTGAGGCCCAAGTTTCCTCTCTTTCGTCACACTGCAGTGATTTTCAGATTGAAACCGCTCTCCCTTGCTCAGATCTTCGCATTGCTTTCTCTCTTTTTGCCAGTGTTGGTCAGTCTGCTGATGCCCTCCTCTCATTCCGCCACCTGCCTATAACCCCTTTCACCATAACTGTTGCACTCCTCATATTGTCCTCGATCACACAACTAATGTTTCTATTTTTCATCCTGGTAAACTAAGGCTCTGCTTTTACATATTTCTTGGTACGTCCACTCAAAAATTGGCTCCCCTGCGTTACCACTTGGTCCCCGTAAACTCCATAGTACTTGTTAATTAACTCAAAATGCATACAAAGCCATTATGTTGCACATTCAACACAGAGCTCTGGGCCATGTCTCAAGGGATTGGAAAAGAGCCACTTTCCCCAATATGAAATTCGGTAACCATTGAAACAAATATTTATTAGAGACTACTTCAAGCAACACAAACTCCTCTATATAAAAAGGTTTGAGCAGTGGGTATAAATCGGTTGCAGTGGCTTAAGATGGATGCTGGCCACCGTGTATTTATTTTGATTTTCTACTTTGAAATTAATATGTTTGTACTTTATGTTGATGGCATATTGTTATAATTTTTAATTTAATTTTTATAACTGGTGACTGGGCCGGTTACACCTCAATGCTCCTCCCATTCTTTTTCTTTACTATCATAGGCACTTTGCCCCTCCCCTTCTGTGATAGCATAATAGTTCTGCAGAACAAATGCACATAAGGGTTTTTTTCAGCCAAAAATACAGCAGGTTTTTTGTCAGATTAAAATGATGAAAATTGTTAATGTTCAATTTTTGCTCTCAGTTTGTGGCAGATAATGATTGCGTGGCAAACTGCACCTGTGTAAAACTTTGGCTGTCTTTAGAGCGATCATAACACATCGAGCAGTGTCCCTTTAGGCTTGGGGGTAAACCGTGGATGGGAGAGGTAATTTTATCTACCGCATTTCGTGCCCCTTTTTAGGTCGAGCTAGACGTAAGCAATGCGAAGCATTGCTAGTCTGCGAAGACATCTATAGTCACCCGTTTCTAGGAATGAGGACAAGAGGGTGCACGAGCGCAGATTGCACCTCGTGGGCGCGCACGGCGCCGTGCCCCTCTCCTGCCTCGGAAGCAAGCACCAACACGCATGCGCATACCCAGAGACACACACACACACACACACACAAGCACCCATGCACGCACCCATACATACAGAGAACCCACCCCCGCCGTCGCATACACACACATGCGCACACACACACTGCATACACACACTGCATACACACACGCTCCCCCCTTACCTCACCAGAGACACACACACGAGCGTACATACACACACGCACGCATACAGAGAACCCACCCCCGCCGTCGCATACACACACACACTGCATACACACACACACGCTCCCCCCCCCCCCCCTTACCTCACCAGGCTCTTCTTGTCCTGTTTTCATGTGGGCTCCTTCTGCCCGGCTCCCGATGGGCAGGCGGGCGGTGCCGGAGAAGCGACCAAGAACACTCTGCGCCTGCGCGGAAGTGCACGCGCCCGCCTGACGTCACTTGTTTTGCTTGTTTACTATTGGTAAGGATCCTGCGCCCCGCCCGGCACGAGTGCTTGTTAATGAATGTTGCTTACTTGATTCCTTTGATGGCACTTGCAAATGGGGAATGGCTTTAATTCTATTTAGTTGATGATTATATTTTAACACGTAAAGTAAAATATTTAACTCGTTTTCCTATGTACATATTTAGTTTAGTTTCTTAAACAAAAGAAAGTATGAACTATTTAGCTTCAGACCACAAACAGTTGTGAAACTGAAATATCTATTCAGGGCTCGTAAAAAATAAGATGATGCAGAAAACCCCAGAGAATAAAGGGAGGAGGAACGGGGTACCATTGCTTTCATTTTGCAGATAAGCATTGCTCCTTAGTACAACAGTTTTCACGGCTTGTTTGTCACAGTTAAATCGTACACTTTTCTATTTTATTTGAGTAATTCTTGATACTTTTATTTGAAGCTACTTATATAATTCCATGTTCTCTGCTGTAATTTTCCTCACCTTCACCTCTGGTCACCCACGCATCACATATTCATGTCATTTTTTATACTTCATCCTCTGAGAAGTTCTGCCTAGTTTATGCAGTCATAATTGATATATGTAGTAAAATACTTCAGAAATGAGAAGTGCGGTCCTGGAATACGACGCCACTGTTACGAAATCCATATCTAACTTGTGAAATTTCTCAACACGTGCTTTGTTCGTAATAACTCTTTTTACAAAACGTTTTTGTGCTCGGAAAAACGCTGAATTGTAGAAACTGGTTAAGAGTTTGATATGCAAATGCCAAATCTTATTTATGGCTCGTACTTTGGGTATACGTCGGCTCATCATTGCCTTTAATTTAGTGCGCTGCTATTGATTTAAAAAGTGTTACTTATATTTGATTTTCTTCTGTTCTGAGGGATTATTAGTTTTTTTCCAGGGCATCCTCTCGAAAATATATGGAATTTAGTGACGCTGTTTGCTGATATATTTATTTATTTATTTTAACAAGGAGAGGGATTAGTTTGTGGGCTTTTAGGAGGTCCAGCGTACATGCCCTAGATGCATTTAAACAAAGGAGGATACGAAGTTCCTAGGTGGACTGGTGGTCACCATTGTACTGCCATGACAGGTGCTGTCTGGCAGTGTGTTCCAGGGGGTAAGGAAAAGGATGGGGGGGAATTCTCCTTTCGGAACTACGGCTCTCACACACCCAGCAAGCTAGGTGTCACGCTTCAGCATATGAGCCTGCTCCTCGTTGGGCCAGCGCTTACCCCCTGGAACACACTGCCAGACAGCACCTGTCATGGCAGTACAATGGTGACCACTAGTCCACCTAGGAACTTCGTACCCTTCTTTGTTCAAAGGCTGTTCGCTGATGACATGCGTAAAGCTGTTGTTCCGGGAGGAACAGTGGTGGTTATTATGAAACTGCAATTACTTAAATACTCATGTAGGAGTCCAGGTTCTTCAGGTTTGGTTACTTTGGTAAACCCACACCTTTGGAAGCTATTATTAGAGACGTATGATGCCACTTGAAGTTGATTGAGGTGGTAACTATTTTTATGTTTCAGCTGTGGAAATGACATCAGCTAAAGCAGCAACTCTAATCAGTGGTAATATTTAGTTTATGGTGGGATCCAGTAAAGATTTAACACTTTAATGCCCACGTGTATCGTCTCGAATATTAAGTAAATAAAAAAACGGTTAAAATCAAGTTCTATGGCATTCCTGTTCCTATGGTGACTCAGTAAAGGGTAAAGCCAATCCTCCCAGAGGGAAACCTGAGAAAGAGCGGTTTAAACAGCAGTCCTGTAAGGTGCCATCAAACTGCTAACCATGCCCTATAATCCCAACTGACTGCTAAAAATATTGTTCTTCAAGCTGCTGAATGCTTGATAAAAGGCTTCCAAAAGTTTAACCGCATTACACCCATGCTACTTAACATTCACTGGTTCTCACTTCCTTCCCTCATACACTTCAGGATCAATCGCATGTTCAGCAAAACTGTCAAATAAAGGCACACCTCTTTACCTTTCTGCCAGGGTCAACAACTAAGGAGGGATCTGCAAAACTATCAGTTTCAGCCCTGGTAGGATGAAGGCCACAGTATGCAAGAAAGTGAAAACAGTAGTCTTCCACTTATTTTACCCTATTCTTTGAGTCCGTTGTCCACTCCTGCCGCAAACTATGCTTCTGCATCCTCTGTTGTTCTCGTGTCTGTTTCCGCGCGCGCACACGCGCATCTGTCTGTATGTGTACGCTTGGTTGCACGTGTATTTTATTTGTTATTTCACAACCCAGTGTTCAAATAATCCCTTCACACGTTCGCTCCCATTAAGAGTGCACGATTCAACCCCCATTCACACGCAATCGCATTCGTACGTTTATCACTTGATCTATGAATGTGATAGTCTGCGGAAGCTACAGTTTAAGCGGCCAGGTGCAGGCAGAACAGGATCATAATAGGTTCCCAGTCCCATTTCCTACTTGCTGGGACAAGTCACACTTTTAGTCAAAATGTAGGGAAACCACAGAACGGGGCTTCAGCTGGTCAGGCATCCTTATATGTTTGAGAATCATTTCAGTCAGCCCAGTTCTGGGGGAATATTGTCCTGAATATTACTTTCATAATGGGGACATCCTAAAGATATGAGTGTATTGTCCACGGTAACCGCAGGAGGGTTCCATAGTGCCTTGATATTAAGAACCTTCATTGAACCCACTCTGCCATTTGGGAATGAATGTACCTGTGCTACGCCAGGGTTGCACGAGAAATTGCTTGAATTATCCAGGTGGTTGTTCACGTCTGAGACATAAGGGATGAGAACCTCCCCTGATGCTGTCCACCCTCACACAACGCACCCTCATACACCGCACCCACACACACACACTGCACCCTCACACACACTGCACCCTCACACACACTGCACCCTCACACACACTGCACCCTCACACACACTGCACCCTCACACACACTGCACCCTCACACACACTGCACCCTCACACACACTGCACCCTCACACACCGCACCTTCACACACCGCACCTCACACACCGCACCTACACACACCGCACCTTCACACACCGCACCCTCACACACCGAACCTTCACACACCGCACCCTCACACACCGCACCCTCACACACCGCACCTTCACACACCGCACCTTCACACACCGCAACCTCACACACACTGCACCCTCACACACACTGCACCCTCACACACACTGCACCCTCACACACACCGCACCCTCACACACACCGCACCCTCACACACACCGCACCCTCACACACACCGCACCCTCACACACACCGCACCCTCACACAAACCGCACCCTCACACACACACCGCACCCTCACACAAACCGCACCCTCACACACACACGGCACCCTCACACACGGCACCCTCACACACGGCACCCTCACACACGGCACCCTCACACACGGCACCCTCACACACGGCACCCTCACACACGGCACCCTCACACACGGCACCCTCACACACGGCACCCTCACACACGGCACCCTCACACACGGCACCCTCACACACTGCACCCTCACACACTGAACCCTCACACACTGAACCCTCACACACTGCACACACTGCACCCTCACACACCGCACCCACACACACCCACACACACACCGCACACACCCACACCCACACCCACCCACACCCACACCCATACACTGTACCCACACACACACCGCACCCACACACACACCGCACCCACACACACACCGCACCCACACAGACACCACCCTCACACACACACTCTGCACCCTCACACACTCTGCACCCTCACACACTCTGCACCCTCACACACAGCTTATCTGTTATTTTCTTCATTCATTGGAAAGTTTACTCCCTTTAAGATCTGAACACAGCTGCCTGGTCCTGTTTATGGCTAATAGATCATGTCTGTAGCCACACTGCACCCTCACACACACCGCACCCTCACACACCGCACCCTCACACACCGTAACATTACACACACTGCACCCTCACACACACTGCACCCTCACAGACACTGCACCCTCACACACACACTGCACCCTCACACCACATCCTCACCCACCGCACCCTCACACACACCGCACCCTCACACACCGCACCCTCACACACCGCACCCTCACACACCGCACCCTCACACACCGCACCCTCACACACCGCACCCTCACACACCGCACCCTCACACACCGCACCCTCACACACCGCACCCGCACACACACCGCACCCGCACACACACTGCACCCGCACACACACTGCACCCGCACACACACTGCACCCGCACACACACTGCACCCGCACACACACTGCACCCGCACACACACTGCACCCGCACACACTCTGCACCCTCACACACTCTGCACCCTCACACACTCTGCACCCTCACACACTCTGCACCCTCACACACTCTGCACCCTCACACACTCTGCACCCTCACACACTCTGCACCCTCACACACTCTGCACCCTCACACACTCTGCACCCTCACACACTCTGCACCCTCACACACTCTGCACCCTCACACACTCTGCACCCTCACACACTCTGCACCCTCACACACTCTGCACCCTCACACACTCTGCACCCTCACACACTCTGCACCCTCACACACTCTGCACCCTCACACACTCTGCAATGGAACATGCACTCCAAATACCACTCAGTGCCACATAATTATATGCAACATAATTGCACACCTCATACATACACTCTACTCAATGCAACATAAATACACTTTATCTGTCTATCTATCGCCCTCACTCTATCGCCCTCACTCTATCTATCTATCTATTGCCCTCCCTCTATCTATCTATCGCCCTCCCTCTATCTATCTATCGCCCTCCCTCTATCTATCGCCCTCCCTCTATCTATCTATCGCCCTCCCTCTATCTATCGCCCTCCCTCTATCTATCGCCCTCCCTCTTATCTATCGCACTCACTCTATCTAGCTATCGCATCACTGCAGCATCACTCAGCACCACCACAGCATCACTCAGGGGCACCACAACATCACTATGTGCTACCACAGCATCACTGAACGCCACAGCATCACTCGTCACCACCACAACATCACTCAGCGCCACCACAGCATCAATATGTGCAACCATTCAACAACAACTGGTTCAAATATGTTCTCTCAATGTTTCAAGCTTTATTACAAATGTCACAAAAAGATGTTAATATTTCACTTCTGTTCTTAGATTTCCGTCACAATAAAATACAATGAACATAATCTTTAAATATTTACAAAAGCTATTGCCATTATAAATTACAATAACTTTTATTTCAGTATTAATTCTTAAAAAAATTAAAAGCCATTTTTATTTGTAATATCAATACATCTAGGTCACGTAAATACAACACATATTGCATTACAAATGCTATAGGTGTCACATATGCGAAAGTTAAAACTATTGGCATTGTAAATGACAAAGCTATTAATTTCGTTATTTTCAAAACCAACACATAAATAAAAAATGTGTCATTTACAGTACCAATAGCTCAAACTTTCCTAATGCGAGACCTATTGCATTGCAAATGCTTGTTGTGTCTTTCTTTCATCTGTCCTCTTAACGATATTGTCCTTCTGTCTCTCGGCATTTGTCTGTCTATCCACGTACCTATTTTCCCACCCCCCATCCTCCCCACTCTCCCTTACACTCCTTCGTGTTTCCTAAGATTTCTTTTTGTTTGTGCCCCTCTCTCTCTCCTCATGCCTCTTTCACGGAAATTCTGTCACTGTTTTTTCAGTCTTATCTCATTCCTAGATGTCTCACACATCATTTCTCACCTCCTGTCCCTTGCATCTTATTCCTCTGTCAGCTTGTGGCCTCTGTCCCTGCCAGCTTCTCCTTGCCCCTCTTCTTATGTGAGCACCCAGTCCCCCTTGAAGCCAAAACACTAGAGTACAGATAATGACCTAATAATGCTCTTTAATTGATGATTTTCTTTTTATTTAAAAGAATGGAGAACTTTTGTTGTCTCTGGCTTACCTTTCTTTCTTACCTAGCTAGATTGAACAGATTCATTTTCCGAGGCTGGTCCTCTGCCTAGTATAACTACCTCTTATGCATCTTCCCCTCTAGCATGTGCTTGCTCCTACCACTGCACTCCATACATTTAGCCACACTACCTGATCCTCCCCTCCCTTTTCTGTCTGCAGTTATACCTATTTCAAACTGCACCTCCCTCTCAATTTGGTCTATTTCTCATTTCAAAGTCTGCTCCTCTTATCTTTCCCCCTGCTCATGAACCTTGTAAGTCATGCCTCTCTCACATCTCTTTTGGTTTAAGCACCTATCCCAGCACACACCATTCAATCAATCAATCAGGGAATTGTAAGCGCGCTACTCACCCGTGAGGGTCCCAAGGAGCTGCGGGGATTGGGGGGGGGGGGGGGGTCCGCAGGTCTGTTTAGCCAGGTCTTGAGATTCTTCCTGAAGGTGTTCAGGGAGGGGGTGCGCCTGATATCTGCCAGTAGCGCATTTCAGGTCTTGGCTGCAATGTGAGCGAAGGATCTTCCGCCAGCTCTGGCTCTAGGGATGCGAGGGGTTTCAGCCAGTGCGAGGTTGGAGGATCGGAGGTTTCTTTTGGGTACGTGGAAGTTGATTCTGTCGTTGAGGTATTTGGGTCTGTTGTTGTGGAGGCATTTTTAGGCATAAGTGAGGATTTTGAAGCTGACACTTTTCTCCACGAGGAGCCAGTGGAGTTTTCATCCAGTGGAGTTTTTTAGTAGGTGTTAGCTGATGTGTTCGTGTCGGGGGATGTTGAGGACGAGTCTGGCAGCGGTGTTCTGTATAGTCTGGAGCTTGCTGAGTAGGGACTTGTTTATGCCTGTGTATAGTGCGTTTCCATAGTCCAGTCTGCTGGTGATGAGTGCGTGGGTGACTGTTTTCCTTGACTCAGGGGGGATCCATTTAAAGGTCTTCTCGGCGGTGAGTTTAAGGCAGCTGCTGGTCATCCAGACTGCGACGTCTTGCATTCCTTTCTGAAAGTGGTTTGGCAGTGGTGGAGTCTCGAGTGAGGGGGAAGGATGAGCTGGGTCTTGTCGGCATAGAATACAATGTTGAGAATGTGTTGTCGTACGATGGCTGCGAGGGGGGGTATGTAGATGTTGAAGAGGGTTGGGTTCAGTGATGACCCCTGTGGGACTCCGCAGGTGATTTCCGTGGGGTCAGGAGGAAAGGTGGTAGTCTGATTCTCTGGCTTCTTCCAGTGAGGAACGACCCAATCCAGTCCAGGACTGTTCCTTGTACTCGGGGCCGGACGGGGCGTAGCGGGCACCGGGTGTTTCCCCGGTGGGCCGCCAAGGTGGGGTCCAGTTTTGGGACCCTAAGGGGCCGTTTTTGTTACAGGGATGTATTTGTAGCATAGCTGCAATATCGGCCCTGTAACAAAATCGTCCGCAACCGGCCCTGGCAAACAGCTCTGCCGTCCCTCCGGAGGGCCAGCTAAGCACTTTGCCAGGGCTGGTTTTGCTTCCCAGTCCTGCCCTGCTTGTACTCCAGCATTGTGTAGTCTGGCCACTAGTGTGCGGTGCGAGACGGTGTCGAAGGCCGCTGACAGGTCAAGTAGGATTGTGGAGTGGCCTTGGTCCAGGAGGGTGCGGGTGTCGTCTGTGGCGATGAGTCTGGCGGTCTCTGTGCTGTGGGTGCTTCGGAATCCTAATTGGGGCGTTCTCTTCGATGAATCGCGTCAGTTCCCTGTTGACCGTTTTCTCTGCAACTTTGGCTGCGAAGGGGAGGAGCGAGATGGGCCGGTAGTTCTTGAGGTCGATGGGCTTCTTGAGTTGGGGGCCTGACTTCTGCGTGCTTCCAGTCGTCTGGGAACGTGCCTGTTTTGAAGGTGGTGTTGATGGTGCATTGCAGTTCGGGTGCGATGGCGGCTGCGGCTCTGTGGTAGATGTGAGGGGGCAGGGGTGGGTGGGGGCCCCCCCGAGTGGATGCCTTTCATGGTCGAGGCTGTGTCTTCAGTCGTGATTGGTGTCCAGTTGGAGATGGTGGGTAGGCTGGTGTCCTTTGGTGGGGGACCGGCTGTGGTGTCTGGAGTATGGTCGGTGAAGTTGTTGTAGGGGGTGTTGATCTTGAGGTGAAAGTAGGTTCCAAGCTTGTCACCGAGGTCTTGGGACGGGGTGATGTCTGCGACTCCGCTGCATGGGTTGGTGAATTCCTGGATGACACTGAAGAGTTCCTGGAGTTGGCGAGGATTTTGTTGTGAATGAAGTTCCTCTTGATGGTTCTGATTTGGTTGTGGTAGTCCGTCATGACGTCTTTGTAGGTGGAGTAGTTTTCGATTGTCTAGGTGTTTCTCCAGTTCTTCTCCAGGCGTCTGCAAGTATGCCTGGCTTCTTGGAGAGTGGTGGTGTACCAAGTGGCTTTCCTGGGGCGCTGTTTGTCGGGGTTGCTTAGCGGGGTGAACTCATCTGCGCAGTTGGAGATTATGTCCTCTTTGACCTCACTGCCCTCCCTCTTTGCATGGTTCATGCTCCTGGATATTAGATTTAATTTTTGCCTAACTTTCACTGTCATCACATCTATTTTCTCTCCACAGGCGGCCCTGGTGTAAAGAATAGTGTGTCTGATGTGCTGCCAATCCTGGCTAAAATGCTGTTTGGGCTACGAGCAGACCCTCTGCGGCTCTGCCATCGACTGGACAAGGAGACTACTGGGGTGATGGTGTTGGCGCGCAGCGAGGAGGCTGCAAACTACATTCACAAACTTTTCAAAACCCGTCAAGTGCAAAAGACTTACTGGTATGTACCCGAGCTACAAAGAGGCATGCAAATGCACACATGTACTACCAGAACTTATTAACATATTACTCCTGTCTTAAACAAGCTGCCCATGAGGCCTTTCATGCTCCATATAAGCCTTATGCTGGGGGTTCCAAAACGATGTCCGAACCCTTAAATTGGCTCATCAGCCTGTTCTTATAGGAGTAGCCTCTGAATATATCTGTAAGGCAATCATTTCACTGAATAGCCTTTAGGACGAGTACAGGGCAATAAAATGAATCCATACGAGAGCTGACATGCTCTCCTAGGCGGAATATCCTCAGAAGACAGGCTTTGGCATTGGTGACGTCTGCCCTCTCCTCATGCCAAGCTCCTTCTCAAGATCCCATGGTTCAGTTGGAAACATTATTTCTTGGAAAAATAAGGATGAAAAAGGAATCCTGCTAATTTTCTTCACTTATAAAAACGACATTGAACACGTGGAGCAAATTGGGTAAGTCCATGGGGGTAGTTTGTGTAGTCCAGCCTCGACATAAACAGCTATGGCTATCCATCATGTTTGTTCATCTCAAGTCTTAAAATGGAAAAATACAAGTTCAGCACTGCAAAAAACAACGGGCAGGCTACACAGAGATGCAAGGGTCAAAGTCCTTTGTGCAGTGTTCGGTTTAAGAAAAAATAACCTTTTTGCTGGCAAATGCCAGCTCTGCCTAAATTGTCTTACATCGTAGCCTGTTCATTGTTGGGTGGGAAGTCGCTTGGGAAAACTGAGGAAGGGTGAGAAGGTGTAAACTAGAATCTTTGTATGTCAATAAAACTGGTATAATAATTGCGATCTCTAAAGGGTCTAAATTTTAAAGAGCCATGTCTAGTTGCAAGAATGAGGACAAACATTTTTCTTCAAAGCACATTGTCCCAAATATTTACTTAATAGTATAGGAGATGGCCCATGAGAGATGCTTATATAATAATATACAACTTAAAGTTCTAGCACATTAACGAAGAGCATTATTACTTTGCATTCACATGAAACCTTCAGAATGTTGTTTATCTGACGAACATTGGGTGCATAGCAGAACAAGCATTTGCAATGCAATAGGTCTCGCATTAGGAAAGTTTGAGCTATTGGTATTGTAAATGACAATTTTTTTATTTATGTGTTGGTTTTGAAAATAGCGAAATTAATAGGTTTGTCATTTACAATGCCAATAGTTTTAACTTTCACAAATGTGACACCTATAGCATTTGTAATGCAATATGTGTTGTATTTACCTGACTTAGATGTATTGATATTACAAATAACAATGGCTTTTAATTTTTTAAAAATAATTAATACTTAAATACAAGTTATTGTCATTTATAATGGCAATAGGTTAAACTTTTGTAAATAACTTTCGTGAAGATTATGTTCAGTGTATTTTATTGTGACAAATCCAAGTACAGAAGTGAAATATTAACCTCTTTTTGTGACATTTGTAATAAAGCTCGAAACATTGAGAGAACATATTTGAACCAGTTGTTGTCGAATGGTTGCACAGATTGATGCTGTGGTGGCGCTGAGTGATGTTGTGGTGGCGACGAGTGATGCTGTGGCGTTCAGTGATGCTGTGGTAGCGCATAGTGATGTTTTGGTGCCCCTGAGTGATGATGTGGTGGTGCTGAGTGATGCTGTGATGATGCGATAGATATAGTGAGGGCGATAGATATAGTGAGGGCGATAGATAGAGTGAGGGCGATAGATAGATAGAGTGAGGGCGATAGATAGATACAGTGAGGGCAATAGATAGTGAGGGCGATGGATGGATAGATAGATAGATAGATAGAGGGCGATAGATAGTCCATCCACCTCCTATTCCACTTAAGCACACAACTGTCAGTTTATAGCTAGTTGGGTACAGAAGACGTATGCTATGTTTTTTCCTGTTTTTTTCCAATACGTTTGGAATAAGTAGGGCCCAAAGGCAAGACCTATAGGCTTTGGCAATGCGGATTTAGGGTGAGGCCATGGCCCTATACCATGGTGACAGGAAGGAGATTAAAATGCACGTTAGTCGAAGCAGTTACATCTGTGCAAATTACACAGCAGCTTTATAAGTGTTAATTAAAACGTTGGGGAGGCAAATCGAAACGCTCCAAGCAGCCAAAGCCCACATTCAACCTAATACAGAACCATATATGAAGAGAAGCCATTCCCCTCTAATGTTCACATGAACAGAGTGAATCCTACTATCCAGCTGTTTCTGCTCCATAAATTCTAACCTGCGTCCAACTCTTGCCATCAGAGGCATCATGTTTTCCTGTGCGAGAAGGTAGTAGAGTCGTACTGTTTTTTTTCTAGCAAATTGTTTCCTAGTATTTACAATGGAAAAAGCAAAATTACCAGAATGCAGGAGAGAAAACTAGTCACACGCAGCGTGTGCATCTTGAGCTCCCATGTGCAACACAATTTGCACTGCTGACGAGGGTACACTGGGTGCACATCCGGGCCATAGTGGTAATTGTGACGGATACCAAACCATGATACGTAAATGTAATACATCTTTTTAGAGTGTAATTTGCATTAAGATGAGAAACATATCTAAAATACTCCTTCTACGCTGATAATTAGTTTATAACAAAATTTGACTTGTGGCTGCAGTGGCCCGGATATTTAAAGTTATCAAACGTCAGGCGGCAGAAGTTCACCAAACCTGTTTATTTCGTTGCATTCTGGTACTTTTAGCTTTACCTAACCAGTAATGTATTCAGGACTACAAGTACCAGAATGCACAGAAAGAATAGGAGGTTGTAATCTGCACCTGGCACAGGACCGCTGCTGGCCTCTGCAAACAGATACCCAACCATTCCAGCCCACTTCAGTGAAACGCTGGCGCAGCCTTTCACCACCGAATGCTCCTCATTTCAACATTCCGGCAGAGCTCGAAGACCTATGTAATGGAATGTGATATTTCTATAGTCTCTGCACGCTCCATTTTTCTAAGGATTCCATGAAATGCAATATTTAGTGTGGGGCTGCCGCCGACTGGACTCCGCGGTAATGTACATTTCCACAGGTGGGAAACAGTACTAACCCGATGTAGCCTGCCTGTGCACGCCCGTGAGCTGCAAGCGCCGCTGCTGCGTCTCTCCTCCGCTTCCAGCACCATTGCTGGTTCCGACAGTGAAGGCAGCCACATCAGCTTGTCCAATGAAGGCCAAAAGAAGCCCAACCAAGAAAATTCACCGCCGCGGCTCAGGTGCCGGGCGAGACACAGGGAGCCAGGCGGGACTGCCCGGGACTGCCTGCTCGAGGGTGGGGCCACCAGCACAGACAGGAAGCGGACGGGAGCCTACCCCGCGCTCCTGTGAAGAGAAGGGAGCAAGCGTGTGACCCAGCGGGGCTCCCGTGCTAAGGGAGAGCCCCGCCTGCTGCTGAGCCTGGACCTCTGCCGCAAGGAGTCTGGAGAGAGAAGCGGAGGGGGCGCGAGGCACATTGCCGGTGCCTACCCCCGCCGCCTACCAACCCGTGCAGCCGCCACCACCACCGCAGGACGAGAGGAGTCCGACAGACCTGGTGAGTGGGGCCCCTGTGTTCGTTTGTGAAGAGGAGGGGCGTCGGGGCACATTGCCGGTGCCCGCCCTGCGCGTGTGTGTGTGTGTGTCTGTGTCTGTGTTATCCACTGGCTGAGAATCTGGGACAGGAGATGTGCACGGCGCGTGGGTTAACGTGCGCGCACACATACATGGTGAAATCGCCAGCGCGTGCCCATCCCATATCCAACATTCCCAGCAAGTGGATAACAAAAGAGGCTTCGCTGGATGCAGCGCTTCGCGCTGCTAACACCAGCTCGACCTAAAAATGTGTCACCGGGAGTTGAATTGGGCACGAAAGTGAGCATGTTATTGCTTGCACTAGAACTAGAGGCCCAAACATTCAGTCTTTTGAAGGCCAGACGATTGGCTATGGGGCGAGTGGTGGCTAAATATCTATTTCTGCATATGGTCCAGGTTGATTTTAGTCTTAGGTGGTCAAATCTAAATATATGCGTTGTCATCCTTTCTGATAAAAAGCAGAAACTAAAAATCTGAATAAGCGTAGCGTGGCACGGGGTTGATGCAGCGAAGCTTAGAGGGAGGTGGCATTTTCCAAGCACACTTAGGAGAACACCCCCTAGATTCCAGTAACCCCTTCTCAGACCCTCCAGCATTTCGCTATTCACGAATAAAGCGAGAAAGCAGCTGACTAACGCAGTGGCTGCAACATTTACTATTTTGACTGCAAAAAAGTGTCTCCTGGCAGACAGCAAAAAAATTGTGCCTTCTTATTGTATGTATGCGCACACTTCACCATGTACCGCCATACAGCCGTAAAATAGCTGCTTCCTTCGGCCGCATTATAGCTGGCATTCTATTCAGTGTCTGAATGTGGTGAGATTCAAGCCATTAACCCATGTGGCTGATATGTGAATGCACTACTTTCCTTCGGCTCCTGGCGCCAGAGTAGGGGCGCTGGTGCCTATCTCAGGTCAGTCCCACCTGGACGGGTCTTTCACTATCATGACGCCAGAGGGAGGTGGTCGGCTCAGGCTGTGGCAGGATGTTATTAATTTACATTTCCGGTCGGCCCGGTGCCCCAGGAATTGGTACTGACACCAGGCGCTAGGGCTAAAGTATAGGAGGATGGGCAAGACCTGGACATGTGCTGTTGCCCTACTGTGTGTGTGTGGAGGGTGGGAGGACACCGGGGTTTGTGTCCGGTCATGATGAGTCTGAGAGCAGGAGCTGAGTGTCTTTAAGCTGCGCCGGCTATTCCGCCGCAGCGCTAGGGGGAGGGGGGGCCATGCGGCGCTCCCGTACTCGTGACGGAACCGCTCCGTCACGAGCCTCGGGTGGGCTGTGCTTGTGATGGAACGGTTCCGTCACGGCCCCGCCCGCTCATCAGAACGCTCAGCGCAGGCGCAGAATTCGCGCCGCCAAGGCGCGGCGAGCGGGCCGTGACGGAACCGTTCCGTCACCTACACAGCCCACCCGAGGCTCGTGACGGGAACGGTTCCGTCACGAGCACGCAACGGGTTAAAAGGTCAGTCAGATCGTCAGGAGCTGTCCGCAACCAATGTGTGACTCCACAGACACTTCAGCTACAGAAGCATTGGCAGCCTGAGGCTGCAGGCTTTATTTTGCCAGCTGCAGCCATCTTGTGACTCAGAGACTTTTGGTAAGTTGCTGCATAGAACACGTAGCACACATTTTCCCTAAAACCATATTTTACGAGGATAGCAGTGAGTTATTGCTTTTCTCATAGGAGTCCTTTTGTTTACTTGTGGAGCGTCTGTGGCACGGTGCAAAATTCCTTTTGTGTCCAGGAGTTTTGATGCAGCAATAAAATGTCAAGTTAACTCTGCTGAAAAGTGTTCTTGCTGTTGCTAGATCAGCACTTTGTCTAGTGGCAGTTTTCACTCATAATAAAATAGCGCAGAGGATTAATATGCCTGCTGCAAAGAACGTGAATCCGGTTACAAGGGCGCTAGTTTAGTGCACCTCCATTTCTGTTATTTTGCTGCAGTTTCAAGGTATTCTTAAGGTTCTAATTGCTCAAATGGCGGTAATTTCTGATATTTATCTGTTTCCCTGAACTTAATTGCTTTGATTTTGTTTGGGAGAAAGTGTCACTCAGTCGTCGTATGTCACTTATAATTACTCTGAAATTATGAAAATGTCACACATAAGCGATCTGAAACCTTGGCAGCAATGTACCTAGTATCCGCGCTTCAGAACAGCTGAAGCTATTTTAAGGCCCTTTTTAGACCCTTGGGTTTAAAAAAAAAAAAGGGGGGGGTCGTTTTTTAATGAATTTCTTTACATTTTTCAACTCGCAATAAGGTATCACTTAAATTGCCAAGCTTACTTCTCTGCATTACTTTCTAGTAAAGTGCTCTAGCAGCAAAGCAGGACTTTCTGTATGGGTCAAGGCCCCCTACTGGGTTTTTCTCATTCGCTGGCAACTCCTTAGGCAGTGAATCGTAGCTTATTTATTTATTTATTTAAGAGGTTTTATATAGCGCTGGATGGACCCAGGAGTATCAGAGCGCTTTACAAGGTGTTTCCATACAGGTACAGTGTGTATAAGCACAGACAACGGAATAATAAAAGAACAAGTCCACATAGGATACATGACATCTAGATAAAAAAGTAAAAACAATTGCTAGACACTATGAGTCATACAAAATAGCGGTCACAGTTTGGCTGGAAGCCTCACTTAGGTATACAAAAACATGCAAGAGAACTGACTGTCATGAGGAGGGGAGGTAAGGTGATCAGATAGAAGGAAAGGGAGTTGGCCAGGCGGGTGGTCACAAGTCATATGCAGAGCAGATAGGTGGGGTGATGCAGAGGGGCGAGGCTACCAGGGAGGGATTAGAAACCCCAGTATTTATTAAGGAGAAGAAGTTTGAGTTCTTTTTTGAAGCTGGGGTAGGACTGGTTACAGCGGAGGTCTTTAGGGAGGGCATTCCAAATAAGTGGGGCATTGCCTGAAAATGAGCGTGACTGAGTGGAATTCTTTTTCTGAATGGGGGGAATAAGTAGGAGGGTGTTGGAGCTTCTCAGTGATCGCGTGCAGCCTGCTTTGGTCAGTTTATTGGAGAGGTATGCCGGTGTGTTTTGGTGGAGGATTTTGTGCGTAATGCAGGCGGTTTTATATGTGGATCTACCTTCAATGGGGAGCCATTTAAGGGATTTAAGGGCGGGAGAGATGTGGTCAAATCGTTTGCAGTCCGTGATAAGCCTAGCCGCGAGGTTGAGCACAGATTTAAGAGGTGCCAGGTGGGTTTTGGGAATTCCGGTGAGGATGGCATTGCCGTAATCAATGCGCGATAGAGCAAGCGATTGGACTGCCAGTTTAAAGTCATCAATTGGGATGAAGGGCTTAATTTTCTTAAGGTTACGGAGGGTAAGGAGGGCTCCTTTGGCAGAGTTGTTAATGTGAACGTTGAGAGTTAGTCGGTTGTCAAGGGAGATGCCCAAGGATTTGACTGAGATGGCTAGGGACAGGGAGCAGTTGAGGGCGTTAAGGTCTGTGATCCACTTTTGAATGGGGAGCTGGTTGTTTTTTGGGGAGAAAAGAATAATTTCAGTTTTTTTTGGGTTAAGTTTGAGATGGTTCGAGTGGAACCAGGCTTGAATTTTGATGAGGGTGTTGTTGAGGTGGAGGATGTCAGCATGGGTTTTTATCTTATGGTAGAGTTGTGTATCGTCAGCGTAGAGGTGATAGTTAACCCCTTCAGTGCTAATGACAAGGGTAACTCGTCATGGAGTTTCCATTGATTTCAATGGAAAGTCAATGGAAGAGCCTCAGGTGCCTTAGCAGCCAAGTGGTTAATCCCTGCTTGTTTGAGAATGAGGGTGAGAGGTTCCATGAAGAGGTTAAAGAGAGAGGGAGATAGTATGGATCCTTGTGGAACTCCTAGAGAGATGAGGGAGGGGTTCGAAAAGCAATTGTGGATTTTAATTTGCTGAGCGCGGTGCTGCAGGTATGAGACAAACCAATTATGAGTCATGCCATTAAGGCCGAATCGTTCTTTAAGGACTTTGAGAAGAACAGAGTGGTTAACGGTATCGAACGCTGCGGAGAGATCAAGGAGGATCAGTAGGCTAGATTCGCCATTGTCAAGGGAGTGGTGAATGTCATCTATAATGTTAAGCATGGCGGTTTCGGTGCTGCAGCCTTTCCTGAAGCCAGATTGAAGAGGGTCAAGTAAGTTAAAAAGTTCAATGTGTCTGTCAAGCTGAAGAAGGACACATTTTTCAAGGGCTTTCGAGAGGAGGGGCAAGTTGGAGATAGGACGGAGGTTGTTGAGGTCATTAGGGTCAGCCGTAGGGTTTTTAAGAATGGGGGTGATTTGTCCCAGTTGAAGGGAGGTGGGGACACAGCCGGTGGCTAGGGAGGTGTTAATGATCGAGGTCCAGGTAGGTGTGATGATATGTTTGAGGTTTTGGACAAGTTTAGAAGGGAGGGGGTCTTTAGTGTGGGAGGAGGGTTTAAGTTTTGCAATGATGTCAAAGACATCTCTTTCAGTGACTGGCTGGAAATTATGCCAAGCGGCGTTATTTTTAGGGTGAGTGTTGGGGGGATTAGAATCTTGGAGTGTGGAGGGAAAGGGGGGGGGAGTGAGATCAGTATTATGGAGGGTCGTGGAGGGGGGCGGGGGGGAGTGGGCAGGTGCGGTAGGGGGGAAGTGTAGTATGGAGGTAGGGGTCAGAGTCGGCAGGAAGGATTGCTCTATTTTTGTAATTTTTTCAGAGAAAAAGAGGGCTATTTCTTCGCATCTGGACGTCGAGGCCATAAGTACAGGCGGAGCGGCTGAGGTTTGATTGCGAACAATGTTGAACAGTTCTCTGGGTCTGTTTTTGGCTTGGTCAAGTTGTGTTCGGAAAAAGGATGCTTTTTGTTTAAGGATGTGTTTTTTGTAAGAGGATCTTGCAAGTCTGAGGCGAGCTAGGTGCAAGGGGGAAGGGTGCAGTCTCCATGTTCTTTCCGTCTGTCTCAGTGAGCGTCTTTCATTGTTAAGCTCCGTATTAAACCATGATTTGGAAGGGACGGTTCTTTGGTTTTTGAGCTTAAGCGGGGCCAGGAGGTCTAGGGTTTCAATAACTGCTTTGTTGTAGTGTTCAGTAAGTTCATTTGCGTTAAGTGAGGGCGGAATGGCGAGAAGTTGGGCATGGAGTTTGGATTCCAGTGCATCCGGGGGGATATTATTCAAATTTCTGGTCAGTTTCGAGGGTTTAGTGGTTTTCGTGGGCGGGGGAGTGGCAGAGACCGCTATAGAGAACAGTATGAGATGGTGGTCGGACCAGTCGATGGGAACAATGTTGGATAGGAGGGCTAGATCTTTGCTAGTAATTATTGCATCTAGGATAGCTCCTTTGGAATGGGTCGGGGAGTGACAGAGTTGCTCTAGGTCATTGATCTCGAGAAGGTTGGAAAGGAGGGTGATAGAGGGATCGCTGCGCTCATTCCAGTGGAGGTTAAAGTCTCCCAGGAAAATGTTGAGGGAATTCGAAAGTGAGGATTGTGTAAGAATGTTGGATAGTTCATCAACGAAGGGATGAGTATTGCCGGGAGGGTTATATATGTTGTGAAGGCGAATGGGTTGGGAGCCGTGAATTTTTAGTTCAGCTTCAAGGTATTCAAGGGTGGAGTAATTAGTATTATTGACAAGGGAAATTTGTAGTTCCTCTTTGAAGATGATGGCAACACCACCGCCAATTCGGATGGGCCGGTCTTTCCTGAGAATAGAATAGCCCGGAGGAGCTAGGAGGTCCAGGATGCTTGTCGAGTGGTCTTTGAGCCAGGTTTCCGTTAGGAACGCAATGTCGATGGATTCACTAAGGATAGTTTCTGATATTTCAGTGGCATGTCGCACAGCGGACCGACAATTAACAAGCATGCAGTGAAGAGGTTTCGGGGGAGTTTTAGGGAGTGGAAGGGAGTGGATGGCTGTGAGTTGGGGAGGAGGCCTAGGTGCGCAAGGTGAGCGGGGAGTTCGGCTAGTCCCCAGTATGACGGGGATGCTGGAGGCCGGGGGAGGCTGGAAATTAGTGGGTGAGCAGTGAGGGTAGGATTTGCAGAGGTCGAGCATCTCCATGGGGGAGAGGGGGCAGGAGGTGCGGAGAGGTCTGTGTGTGCGGCAGTGTAGAGGAGTCGTGCAAAACTGTTTGGGGGTAGCGGGATTCATATGCCTAGTACGAGCGCAGTTTAACCGAAGTGGGAGGGCTCTGTTTTTGAGGGAATAGAAATCAGATCTAAGATGAGCGAGATCTCTGGTGAGAGTGGCAAGAGCGTGTTCAATGTTGCAAAGAGAGTTAGATATAAGACTAAGGTGGGATATTGGAGAAGGGGGAGGGAGCGGAACGGGATGAGCGATGTTCTTCATTGGGGGTGGTTTGTTGTTGGGAGGGAGGGTGGGGTTCCTAGAAAGGGAGATGGGAGGACTGTGGTAGTAGGGCAAGAGGAGGGGCATGGAGGGGGAAGATGGGTATGTGGTCATAGAGAGTGAAGGAGGAAATGGAGGGGCAGGAGTGTTCGGAGGAACCGTGAGGGACTGGTCGGGAGGGGGGGAGCCATGATAATCAAAGGGAGAGAGGATGGGACTAGGGGGGGGGGTGAAGGGGCGGTTCTGGATTAGAGTGAGAGACGGTTCGGGTTGATGGGTGCATTGAGTTTCGGGGGGACAGAGTATGGGTTTAGGTGAGGAGGAATAGGGTGGAGTAAGAGTGGGAGGGGGAGGGGAAGGGCAGGGAGAGTCAGAAAGGGGGTGGGGGATAGCACTTGTGGTGTGGGAAATGAGGGGAGAGTGAGGGCAGGTCGTATGAGTGGGCGATTGGGAGCTTTGGGGAGTAGGGAGGATCAGGGGAAGAGGAGGGTCCATCGAAGAAGGCCGGGCCAGGGGGGTATGCGGGGGGGGGGGGTCAACAATTGTGTGGCATTGTTGGACGTGTACATGGTCAGCAGTTGTAGGGCATTGTTGATCGTGGACATATCTGCAGAGGGGAGTAAAGGATAAGGGAGAGGGGTTAAAGTGGAGGGCAAGGGGAGAGAGGGGGGAATGTTGTTGGGGGAATTATGAAGTTGGATGGTCAGCAATTGTAAGGCATTGTTGACTGTGGGCACGTCAGCAGAGGGGAGTATAGGATGAGAGAGAGGGGTAATCGAGGAGGGCAAAGGATGTGTGGGGGGAAGGTCATTAGCGGCATTGTGAAGCTGGATGGTCGGCAATTGTAAGGTATTGCTGGACATGGGCGTATCAGCGGAGGGGAGTATAGGATGAGGGAGAGGGGTTAAGGGGGAGGGCAAAGGATGAGAGGGGGTAGGTTATTAGCAGAGTTTTGAAGTTGGATGGTCAGTGATCTGAAGTGTAATTCAAAGGAGTTAAGGTGGGGAACGGCCGCTTGGATGAGGATGTTACCGGTTTTAAAAATGGAGATATTGATTTCCCCAGGAAAGGTAGAAGAGGGAGAAGTGGATAGTTTATGGCCATGGGGGATTTTGAGGGACTTCGTGACTGGGAGATATTGTAGGAAAACGCTTTTCCATTTAGAGGGGCGTTTGGAATAGAAGATGTAGTTGGTAGTAATAGGGGCGGTCAGGCTGTAATAGTTGTCCACAATGAGAGTTTCAGGGTTAAGGACGAGAAGGTTGTGTTTGAATTTTTTTCTTGCGTATTTCGAGAGGTTGTGGGGGTAGAGAATGGACCAGGAGTTTGGGCCATGTTGGGATAGCTGAAGAGGAGGCATAGTAGGGGATAGTGGTAGGTTATGAACATAGGTGCATGTAATAGGACATCGGGTGAAAGAGGCCTATCGGGGTCATGAAAAGGAAATAACAAAGCTGGTCATATAAATAAACAAATTGAGAGGCGAAATTCAGGATAAGGCCACTAGGTGGCGATCAAGGCTAGCAGGTCTGAAAGGAATAAGACTATAGCTGGTCATATAAAATAAGCATTGAATGGCGAGGTTCAGGATAGGACCTAGTATGACTTAATAAAATAAGCAATTCAGGGGCGAAGTTCAGGAAAGGACCACTAGGTGGCGCTCACGGCTAGCAGGTCTGAAAGGAATAGGACTATAGCTGGTCATGTAAGATAAGCATTAAGGGGCGAAGTTCAGGATAGGACCACTAGGTGTCGCTCAAGGCTAGCAGGTCTAGATAGGTCAGTATAGGGTCATTGTGGTTCAGGAGAAAAAAGATAAGTGGTCAGGACGTTTGTTGTTGTTTGCTAAGCGTCCATCTTAAGGGGTCAGGAAGTAAAGATCATGGATTCCACGCCATTTTGTCTCTCATGAGGGATGTGGTATAGAAATGTCCCAATCAGTTAATATCGTTACTCAGCGCTACCAGATCATGTCGGTCCAACTGGGATCCCAAAGTTAGATTCCCACATCGGTAAAGACAGGGCAAATAGACCAGTGAGGGGGTCGAGCGCTGTCCCCCAGCCACCGGTAGTTCCGCAATAATCCACTCTGTGCCCTAGCCAGGAAGACCCGTGGGCAGCGCGGCCGGTACCGGGCCGAATGTCTGGGCAGGGGCGTCGCTCCTCACCAGGATGCAAGGCAGCCAAAGCATGAAGACCGGAGCGCGTCGCTCCTCTGCAGCCGGCGCGGAGGCATCAGGGGCACCACTCGAAGTGCACAGCATACAGGGCAACCATCCGCCACAGACCCCCAAGAAGAAGTCCAGACCCTCATCAAAACGGGGCCGTGGCACATGCAGCCGTCCACACAGGCAGGGTCCCCAGCCGGGCTCCCCACGCTCAAGTCCGGAGGGAAGCACCCGGGACCAGTCAGCCGGCAAGAGCAGGGCGGAGGGGACTTGAGAAGTCCGGAGTTCACTCCTCGTCTCGAGGAGACCCACAGCCGGTCAGTGCAGCGGCCGGATCTCTGCAGGGGCACCGCGAGGAATCATATCAGGCAGCCAAAAGGCCGAAGGCGGGCTCAACACAAGGCCGATCTCCGCCAGAGGGCCTGGGCTCCACCAGGATCGTGGGCTGTGCAGCAAATCAGCACAAACAGGCCCCAACTCCTAAAGCCGGGGTCAGCACAAGAAAGAGGATTTCAGCAAACAGGGACCCGGGCAATAACTTACTGGGCGCTGTGCAGTCCTGAAGCAGTGCGCGAGCTGAACGGTCCGCTCCAGCATGCAGTCCAGAAACCCCGATAAACTGATTGGCTCAAGTCGGGATATTTGAAGACTGAGCCATAGAATCCAGCCAGGCCGCCGGGGCTCCGAGAAGGTCGCAGGAACCTGGGAGAACAAAGTCCCAGAAGTCAATGTCTCATCTGGCCAAAGGCTCAAGCAGCGGGCGCAAACAGCACCACGGCCCTGCCTACATCAAGGGTCTGAGCATTCGAGGAGCTGCCACCGATCCCACGAGGGAAAGTCGACGCTGTCCCCGAGCCAGGACCCAGGGCGTGGAGTGGATCGGGCACAACGACCGCGGGGCCCCGGAGAACCAGTTCCATCAATCAGCCCCAGCAGATTCAGGCAGCAAGAGCCAACAGCACGGCAGACAGTTCAGTCTCGAGATCACAGGAGGCGATGTCGGTCCGGTCCGAGAGCCAGGACAAAGGCCAGGATGCGAGGAAGTCCGAGCCAGTCATCGACGAGTCCTGTGGTAAGTTGATGCAATAATTTTTCTTTTGTTCCAGTTACACTCAGGTAATTGTAGTTAAGCAAAATTTCAGTTGGTTATGCTCGGCGGGTCAGATGGGTAGGCAAAACAGGGGATAAACACTGATTCAGTATTCCCCAACCCAGGAGCTCGACGAAGGAGCTCCTACTCGGCGGCCATCTTCTAAGGAATGGTAGCTCTGGTGCACTTCATGATGCCTACACACTCCTACAGTCCTTTGCCGCGTATGCAGGCTTAAGGCCATAGACTTATGAAAAGAGGCGTAAAACTGGTTATATGGGAAGTCAAGAGACAGGGAAACACTGGGCGCATAGAAGTCTGAGTACGGTGGTGCAGTTGATTGGAAAGTCAGTCTGACAAAACGGTAACCAAAGGTGCAGCAGTTGTCTCAAGTGAAGCAAGCAGGCCTGTCACACTTAAACTGAACAAATTGAGACCCGAATATGCTATTGTGTTTGTAAGTTGGCTTTTCTTACAAAACGCTTGCACAAAACTTTCAGAATTTCTTATTTTGGTCTCGTGTAGAACGCGCATGCGCGGTCTCTTAGCACCATTTTGTTCATTGTTAGTGGGTTTGGAGCCCGGCCATTTCTTATCATCGGCAGGCTTCAAAGCCACTCTCAGTTACATGCTTCCTGCTGGTCAGTACTGTGGTCAGCACTTCTTTCTTCTTCCATGTGA
The DNA here is from genome assembly GCF_964261635.1 of Lissotriton helveticus. Classification (NCBI taxonomy): domain Eukaryota; kingdom Metazoa; phylum Chordata; class Amphibia; order Caudata; family Salamandridae; genus Lissotriton; species Lissotriton helveticus. The sequence continues at coordinate 570,017,827 of NC_136068.1, forward strand.
CCCCCCCTCTAGAGCCATATTATTGTCTCAGGAGAACACTGTACATATCTACAAATAACTCAGTGCAACAGCTGTGCGGTGAGAGATGGGACACTGGAGATGCCGGTATAAATTATTGTGTGTGTACATTAACTGTAAAGTGTTTTTTCTTTACTAACTTGGTCTGCCTAACTCTTAGTGGTGCAGTAGCTGCAGTTAAGTTAATGAGTGCGTCATTATTATTTAACACAGAAATGTGAGCCTACCCGCATATCTGGGCCTCTGTGTGCTATGGCTCTAGCGGCACTGTTAATGTGGATACCACATGGCACCACATAGTGCTCCATTTGTTGAAGTCGCAAGTAAAAATTATTTTTGGGAAAGGGACGGGGGTTATAGGAGTTTTAGAAAGTCAACTATATTTAAACTGAAAAATATCCAGCGCACTTTTTGGTCTGAGTTATGTATTCAAATTTAAGGACAGTAAGTGCACGCACAGTAATGAACCCTGCAGATATTGATTGTGTGTGTGTGGGCGGGGGACTCCACTGCCTGGGGAGGGGGGTTGCTCACAAAGGAGTTGTGGTGGGAATAGTCTGATATTCGGGGTGTAGCCTGAACACTCGGCACCTGTAAGTCCTATTGAGGTGGGGGCTGTATTGGGAAACGGTTTACCCCCCACCCCCATGCCACTAATCTGCCTAGAGCAATATTTATCATGCTTTCATAAGCCGTGACAATGCACCTCCACCCACCATGATCCTGTGCCCTAGGGCGTCTGAGGAAGAGGTGTCATGCTTCACAGGTCCAGAAGGCAGTGGGACCCTGGCACGGGTGCATACATGGGCGTGAGAACATCCCATGGAGAAATAGGGACCCCTCTCATGAAGTTCTAATTGGAGCAGTGCTTATGTAGAGTTTCAAATAGTTTAAACATGCCTATTTTGAAGTGTAATACTCTGCTAAAACAGTTTCCATTGATTTAAGGCCGAAAATGAATGATTACTTGTAAAATAAAGTGCTGCAATAAGGCCACAAAATTTCCATTTTTGGGCTGCATAATTTGCAAGTCTATGCTGCAGTATCCTCGGGGGGGGGGGGGGTCTGCCTTCTCCTCCACCCAGAGCCTGGTGCCTCCTGAAGTGCTCCTACCCTACCCAGCATATTCCTGATTGCATTTTTTACATGTGACTTCTATCATGTGCTGCAACCCAGCTGCTAGATCTTCCTGGTGGAGTTTGGGTTTGTTCCTCTCTGCTTTTAGAAATCTTCTTCAGCCCTCGCTTGTTCTGCTTTCGGAGGGAATATTTGGGGGCAGCTCGTCCCCAAAACTTGCTCATTCGAAGGAAAAGCAGAGTTTGTTCCTGTAAAGACTACTGTAAAGAGCTGAAGGGGATAACTATATTAAATATCACATGAGCAGCTTCAGGCCTTCGAGCTCAGCAGTGAAGATGGATGCAATGGACAGATAGAGTGAGGGTGCCTAAAATAGGATGGTCCTTCAAGTGAGCAAGAAAACCCATATCACACGAAGACACATGCGCATACCTGTTGTTTGCCATTCAGCACACCTCCAATTCATCCATCTCAGCACAGCAGGCAGACAAGGAAGGAGCAGCATCACTGTGTGTCAACTTCCTGTGACATAAAAACCACTTTATGACATGGCAATAATACTTTGACGGGTCACTATCATTTTCTGAGAACCATTGCTTTCTAAAAGAACAAGCATTGAAAATGCAATAGGTCTCGCAATAGAAGAGTTTGACATTTTTCGTTTTGCATATGGATGAGTGGCGTTGCGTGGATGAGTGGCGTTGCGTGGATGAGTGGCGTTGCGTGGATGAGTGGCGTTGCGTGGATGAGTGGCGTTGCGTGGGTGAGTGGCGTTGCGTGGGTGAGCGGCGTTGCGTGGATGAGCGGCGTTGCGTGGATGAGCGGCGTTGCGTGGCTGAGCGGCGTTGCGTGGATGAGCGGCGTTGCGTGGCTGAGCGGCGTTGCGTGGCTGAGCGGCGTTGCGTGGCTGAGCGGCGTTGCGTGGGTGAGTGGCGTTGCGTGTGTGTGTGGCGTTGCGTGTGTGTGTGGCGTTGCGTGTGTGTGTGGCGTTGCGTGTGTGTGTGGCGTTGCGTGGGTGTGTGGCGTTGCGTGGGTGAGTGGCGTTGCGTGGGTGAGTGGCGTTGCGTGGGTGAGTGGCGTTGCGTGGGTGAGTGGCGTTGCGTGTGTGAGTGGCGTTGCGTGTGTGAGTGGCGTTGCGTGTGTGAGTGGCGTTGCGTGTGTGAGTGGCGTTGCGTGTGTGAGTGGCGTTGCGTGTGTGAGTGGCGTTGCGTGTGTGTGTGGCGTTGCGTGTGTGTGTGGCGTTGCGTGTGTGTGTGGCGTTGCGTGTGTGTGTGGCGTTGCGTGTGTGTGTGGCGTTGCGTGGGTGAGTGGCGTTGCGTGGGTGAGTGGCGTTGCGTGGGTGAGTGGCGTTGCGTGGTTGAGTGGCGTTGCGTGGTTGAGTGGCGTTGCGTGGTTGAGTGGCGTTGCGTGTGTGAGTGGCGTTGCGTGTGTGAGTGGCGTTGCGTGTGTGAGTGGCGTTGCGTGTGTGAGTGGCGTTGCGTGTGTGAGTGGCGTTGCGTGTGTGTGTGGCGTTGCGTGTGTGTGTGGCGTTGCGTGTGTGAGTGGCGTTGCGTGTGTAAGTGGCGTTGCGTGTGTGAGTGGCGTTGCGTGTGTGAGTGGCGTTGCGTGGCTGAGTGGCGTTGCGTGGCTGAGTGGCGTTGCGTGGCTGAGTGGCGTTGCGTGGCTGAGTGGCGTTGCGTGGGTGAGTGGCGTTGCGTGTGTGAGTGGCGTTGCGTGGTTGAGTGGCGTTGCATGTGTGAGTGGCGTTGCATGTGTGAGTGGCGTTGCATGTGTGAGTGGCGTTGCATGTGTGAGTGGCGTTGCGTGTGTGAGTGGCGTTGCGTGTGTGTGTGGCGTTGCGTGTGTGTGTGGCGTTGCGTGTGTGAGTGGCGTTGCGTGTGTGAGTGGCGTTGCGTGTGTGAGTGGCGTTGCGTGTGTGAGTGGCGTTGCGTGGCTGAGTGGCGTTGCGTGGCTGAGTGGCGTTGCGTGGCTGAGTGGCGTTGCGTGGCTGAGTGGCGTTGCGTGTGTGAGTGGCGTTGCGTGTGTGAGTGGCGTTGCGTGTGTGAGTGGCGTTGCGTGTGTGAGTGGCGTTGCATGTGTGAGTGGCGTTGCATGTGTGAGTGGCGTTGCATGTGTGAGTGGCGTTGCATGTGTGAGTGGCGTTGCGTGTGTGAGTGGCGTTGCGTGTGTGAGTGGCGTTGCGTGTGTGAGTGGCGTTGCGTGTGTGTGTGGCGTTGCGTGTGTGTGTGTGGCGTTGCGTGTGTGTGTGGCGTTGCGTGTGTGTGTGGCGTTGCGTGTGTGTGTGGCGTTGCGTGTGTGAGTGGCGTTGCGTGTGTGAGTGGCGTTGCGTGGCTGAGTGGCGTTGCGTGGCTGAGTGGCGTTGCGTGGCTGAGTGGCGTTGCGTGGCTGAGTGGCGTTGCGTGGTTGAGTGGCGTTGCGTGGTTGAGTGGCGTTGCATGTGTGAGTGGCGTTGCATGTGTGAGTGGCGTTGCATGTGTGAGTGGCGTTGCATGTGTGAGTGGCGTTGCGTGTGTGAGTGGCGTTGCGTGTGTGTGTGGCGTTGCGTGTGTGTGTGGCGTTGCGTGTGTGTGTGGCGTTGCGTGTGTGTGTGGCGTTGCGTGTGTGAGTGGCGTTGCGTGTGTGAGTGGCGTTGCGTGTGTGAGTGGCGTTGCGTGGGTGAGTGGCGTTGCGTGGGTGAGTGGCGTTGCGTGGGTGAGTGGCGTTGCGTGGGTGAGTGGCGTTGCATGGGTGAGTGGCGTTGCGTGGGTGAGTGAATGGTTAGCTGTTGCTTATGCGACGTATAGCACTTAATACTAAAGTAGGCAGACCTTCTTAGCCTTTGTGAGAATAATAGCAAAATAAAAATAAAAACCAGATCAAGTCAAGGACGCAAACGGCACCATGCTATTGTTTATTTACTCAGATGATATGCATAAAAATGTAACTTGTGAGCACGTTTCTCTAACTCTCCAATAATCCCATTACAACACTTTGTACAAATGAGATTGGGACTCATCCTTCCGAAGTCGAGAAAAATGTGCAACGCTGTGTTGAAGTTAATTTTTTTAATTAACAAAATGCAAATAATGTGGAGAGATTTCAAGTGATTCAGGAATGGGGGCCCTTGTAAAGAGAAAGTACGGCCGGCCTGGGCAGTGATAGGGGAGGAGGGAGGAGAAATGCGAGTCACGGCAGCAGCAGCCTTTGATGTGCCTGCCGGCCGGCCGTGAATAATTAGGGGGTGAGAAATGCGCTCGGAGGGCTGCCTTTGATGTGGTAATGCGAGGCAGGCAGGCAGGCGGCTGGTGGCATTGTGCACGCGCTTTTTAGGGCTTGCGCAAGCGCAATGACCTAAAAAGCACATGCACTTGAAGGAATCGCCAGTGGAATCGCCAGTGGATAAACACTGGATAAGCCCCTATAGAGCTTCGCCAGCTATGCGCTGAAGCGCATCAGCAGGCGAGCCCTAAAAAGGAGTCGCCGACATTGAGCCAGCAGGCAAGGGTGTTAAACAGGCAAGTCTCACCCATGCCAACAAATGTAGTCACTCAGTGCTTGTTGAAATCTTCATTGGAGGTCTTCCTCGTTAGGTCATCAACTCTCTTAAAATCAGTTCCTGTCAATGGATTCCTTTTTTAACGCATAGCTTGTATACACATGTATCTTTAGACTCCTTGAGAAATACAAGTGATATGTGAGAAAGATTACTGCATAAGAACACCCTCCAGAGAATGTTGAAAATGCATGTTCCTAATAACCTACGCGTCAGAAGATGTAGTGGATATAACTCACTTGTACATGCTATTCATTGTCCATAATCTGTGTATCGTTCACAGGACAGTGCCCCCCAGTGCTTCTTGAACTGGGCGATATGAATGAATGAATGTATGCATTGCTTCTTAGACTCTTGGACAAAGAGGAAGGAGTGCACCTCCATAGAGCTATTTATTGAGTCTGAACCCAAGCTCCTCAAATCACCAGTCACCCCAGAGCTTGAATGGTCCTTTGTCCATAGTTCAGAGCTGTGAGGTATTTCTTCAAGAACAGGCTTTCACAGACATTGATTGCTGCTAGGGAAAGAATTTGGTTTCCATCTTTCTGTGAAAGTTCCCTCTGATTAAACCAAATAATCTTTTCCTAAATTTGTTTTCATGTTTCATGTTGGGCTTCTTCAGACTGCTGAATAATGTAGTGTGCCAGAATACAAATATGGGTATGTGTTGTAGGATATGTTCCCTCAGAAATCAAATGAGATATAATGGTGCTATGTTGTTTGGTTTCTATTTAGTTCAAAGCTTGCTCAGATACTGGAGCACTAAGAACTTCTGTGAACTGAACTCAAGGTGGTCTTTTGTTTTTTACATGCACCCCATGCTGTTAGGGCCTTTGGCTTGTAGTAATCTTGATATATACAGGTTGTTTTGTATTGCCCTGTAGCAGTCATGTTTAGGCTGAAGTCCAGAATTAAATCACAGGGAGGGCACAGGGAGTCTAGTAAACGGTGAGCGTACACCGCAGCAGGCAGACAAAATTCAGAAAAACATGAATTTTGCTACACAAACACACCAATATTGTTTATGGCGGTTATAACATTAGTTCACATTAGGGGCTGCCAGAGGACAATGTCTGGCTCTGAGAAGGGAACTCAAAGCATGCCACTACCACCCCATGCTCTAATGCACCCGTCTCTGGCTCAGGAGGCCTCTTGCTTACATCTGCCACAACTGAAAGCATTTTGAATCTTAAGAAACAGGGATTGGTCGCCAGTCTTGGCATTCGCTAACGGAGGCTTACACATTTTCTATATTTGTATCACTTTTGTGGCCTCTTGTCTCATTCCATCGCAATCTTGAGATGCCATTTTCGGACTAGACAAGGAAAGAGACACCTGCAAAAACGGAAGTGCAGCCTGCATGCAAACTCGGATTGTGTGCCGGTTTTATGCCACCGCATGTCCCTTAATTATTTTCCTCCACTTGTGTGCCTGAAGGAATGGGATCAAATATGCTTTCTCTCCTTGACAAGTTCCTTAGTCTCCTCAGATTTTATTTGTCCCTTTTAACTCGAGTTCTTGTACTTCCTGCTTGTTGTGTCTCCAAAATGTGCCAGTGTGCCACAGCCCTTTTGAGGGGTGTGGGATTTTATAAACGGTCTACTTGTCGAGGCGACTGGATAGTTCTGAAATCTGTCTGTACTATTAAAAAATCCACTTGGCCCTTTTGGTGCCATGCAGGAGGTGACACATTGTTGGGGCTTCCTTATTATATCAAATCTCTGATAATGGCCTCCCCATTTACTCTAGATTCCATTAGGTTTTACAGTCCAGTAAGGCTCTGATTATGCCATCTTTCTGGAAACTTAGATACGGTGGTTGGAATTAGGAAGTAAGTATTCCTGGGGTTGGAATGTATTGCGAATCTTTGCACACTCACAGACTTGCATGTTTTTCGAATATTCATCAGAAAAAAGGGGGTGTAGGGAAAGACTTTTGTGGCAATTGCTCAGTAGATTTTTGCATGAGCAAATACACATGTATATTTGCTCATGTGAAAACATAATTCCCAAGCATGTGCGAGGAGTATAGTCTTCAGACCTGTGTCTGTAAACTCATACGAATTCCTGAAAGTCGGTAATTGTCCCCAGTGCGGGAACACTTTTGTGACATTCTTTAAGAATGGAGCCCCTATTATATTTTCACGGTGCCAACTATGGTTTTACACGCATTCTCTTTATTATTTTTTGTTGCAAGTATCAGCATGCCCAGTTGACTCAGAAAAAGCATCTTCAAAACTGCACAGTTGCTTAGCAAAACGCTTTTTTCTTTTTTTTCAGGGCCCAACTTTGTTTTTGCACATTTTATTTTGCAAACAGACAAATGCCAAACTTGCCTTCAAGTTTCGTCTTTTCATATAATCACACAGCATACTGGGAACATTACTAGCAGCCTCAGAGTGTTAGATTTTGCAAATGTTAACACATTTCTAAACTGCAATAATTGAATGATGCAACTTGAGCTTGGAGCGCACTCTTTTCTTTAGAACTTTTGCCCTAATTGTAAATACGTTTGCATTGGTGAATTATATCTACAAGTATGAACACCTTTTACATAGGGATGCAAATCTTGTCTTGGTGGTAGACCATCCTCTTTCACACATCCATACTGCAGTACTTTAAAATGACGCCAAAGGATTTGTGAATGCAGCAGGTAGGTCCTAGTTATCCAGTTAGAAAATTCCAATGTGTGAAGTATTTCTGCAGTATCAAAACAGTAATAAAGTCGAAATGCAAAACAAGAAAAATCCCAAACTGAATTAGAAAAATAGAGTAAAATGTTACAAATAAAAGGATACCAAAATGACTAACTCCAATGAGGGTAACCAGAGATATGACTTTTATACGTTTTAAGTAGAAATAGCTCTAAGAATCACAAAGTTCCAATGATAGTCAGTGACCGTGGTAGACCAGGGAATAGTTGCAAATTGTGGCTAGCCATGATAGAGCACAGGTTGGATACACCAACCATGTTCATTCTGTTAAAAGATTTTACCTTCTGACTTGGGGCCTGACTACAACATTGGCGGAGTGGGAGCGGGCTGCCACTGCCTGTTCCTACACCACCAATGCCGCCCTCCCACCAGATTACACGTTTTCTCATGGTCTGGCGGGTGGTTATCTGTGGGTCCCAACAGCAAGGGGTAATTCACAGTATTGATCAGAAAGAACCAGCCTGGTTGGGTCACCCTTGTTGATTAATGCTTTAGATGTTAGCAACCTCCACTGTCTATATTCTATGACTTTTCTTCAAGTCTGATTGAACATGGTCGAGTAGACTGACCTGAATAAGATTTTTGCGCAAGAGTTTATTTACAGTTCTTTTCAGCACTCCAGTAGTAACTCAGACTAGGGTAGTGTGTATGTTCAGCAGGTTTATCTTATCACAAAGTAACCTGAATAGAAATGTTGCTGATTTCTGTTTCTGTTAATAGCACTATGGTACCAAGATATAGCTCTTTCTGAAGTTGGATCAACTCTTTTGAGGTACTGGGTGAGCACACTGAAAAGAGGATGACCGATACAGTGGTAGAGGGAATCGAACACCAACAGATTCCAGCCGTCCTGAATGGTGCCATTCCAGTGACTTTGAAACAAGGACAGGGGATGCTAAAAACTCTTGAAGACGTTTTGATATGTCCACCTCTTACCACTAGTGGATCTGTGTTGGTGATTGATGAAGTTGTGAAACCGGGAGACATCTGAAATGTTTCTTGGTTTATAGTACCCTTCAAGGGATCTGAAGTAGAGGCTTTTGTTATTTGGTAGTTTTTACGCCAGAAAAGATGCCAGGTTTACTCATTTATTTTGAGGCTTAATCGTACGTAAAGCCAGACGTGAGTTTGCACAGCCACTAGAGGAGTAAATATTCCAAAGACACTCCACATAAAAACTGAGCGGAGGTTAAACATTGAAGCATGCCTGTAAAATAATACAACCTATTGGAGAAACTAGTTATCTGACCGGTCATATTAATTTGTTCTTGTGGGGAGTAATAAAACCAGAACTGCCCTTTTTGTTGAGGGCCTAGCCTCCATAACATGTGTAGGTATTTTACCCTCAAAGGGATTCTTCCTGCTCTAGCTCTAAATCACCTGTATTGCTCAGCATTAAACACAAATCCAATTACACCAAAAAAAACAAAATGACTTTCGGACAGACTGCCTGTCTCCTGCTGCCTCTGCAACACTGTTAGCCACACCCTTGTGAGACTGCAGATCCAGGATGCTAACAGGGAAATAAATAGGCTTCTGTTTTCTATCAATGCTTCGACCCTTTGCAACTACCTCTACCCAACCTTTAGGCTTTCTTCTTCTCTTGAAGACTCACCCTGCGTATGACTGTCTCCCCAATACTGTGGTTGTCTGGACTAGGAAGAATCTTCATTCTTCCTCTGAAACCCAGTTTCTCTCTTGCTCCACTGAATCTCCCCTCTCACTTCTCAGTGAAGGGCACTGTGATTTGAGCAGTCTGGCTGTAAACCTCTGAGCAAACAACCAAAAGCAGTTGCCAAAGTAGAAAGATTCGCTCAATCTGGATTAGAGTAAGAGCTTGAATTCTGAAGAATGCTTCTATTTTTTGGTTTGGTCAGACTTCCCTCCAGTGCCTTTAAAGTGTATGAATATTGACTGTCTGGGCCAATGACTTTGTGTTTGTTTGGATTTCAGGTAGAGTATCGGTTTCAACAACACAGAGACACACTTTGCCAGAGACAGGGCTCGGTTGCTTACTTTTAAAAGGTTGGTGACCAGTAGACTTTCGAGAAACTCTTTTGCTAAAGACGACGCTGCACTGTCCACAGAGGTGTGAAAAAGAATTGTGATCCAGAGGAAGACCAGCCCCAAGTCCAAGGGACTGAAACTCTACTTTGACATTCCTACTAGGATTTAGTACCCTTGGTCCACAAGGTCCTTGTGCAGCCCAGCTAGAATTACCCAGAAAAGCAAGGAATTGCCCAACATCACCAAAGTTCAATGAGCTTCTAGGGCTCTTTCCAGGACAATATCCGTGGTGAACGTGTATGGTCACAAGGTTCTTTGGTACTTACGGTTGGTAACCACTGGTTTCTGCAGTACCCATTCCAGCCGCCCTAAAGATGCCTTTGTTCTGAGTCCACTCTGAATTGGTCAGCTGCACTCCTTTTCACTTTACACCATAACCACAGGATCTGACCGTGTATATTCTTGATCAACCTAAAGGCTGCTTGATTGCATTTCTAGTGTGTTAGTACCAACAACCAGCCACCCACTCTCCTCCTTTTTATACTCTTAACAGACGTGATGCACTAGCCCTCTTGCTATGGTGCTATGTAAACTAGGTGGGACTTGCTATTAACAGCCCTTCTCCCTCACTATAATCTCCCCTTTGCTGTGTTCCTTGGTCAGATGTTATCACATATACATCACTGCTACAGAAATGAATTAAATAGCAAAATGGGCATGCAAAAGAGGGGCTCAGTAACTATTGTTACTGAGCCAATCAGAATTCTAAATTCAGCTCGAACAAATCTGGCGATTGGTATATCACTCGGAGATCTCAGGTTCCGCAAGCTGGCAAAAACTTCTTGTGGAATAAATGGGACAAAAGGACAAAGTCAGCAAGAGAAGTCAAATTCCTGCTTGTCCACTACTGTACATGGACTCTCCACTTCTTATATTCCAGGTAGCATGATCCTTGAGTAGATAGGTTTGAACTACTTTACATTTTAACCGTGTGCTCCTTAAGTCTCGAGTTTTTCATATTTAAACAAGGCATCAATACCCTATCCGAAGGGGTTCTATCTCTGCGGTGATTTCAGTTGCTGCCACCCATAGTGATCCGGATTACATTTTAGTGCCTGTGTTTGTTCCTTTGCAGTTTCACGAAGATTCGATATCGACATGGGTTGATTTCTAACAAATTAACAGCAACGTTCAACCCATAAGTAGTTTTATATTTAAAAAATTACTCTCAGTTTGAAAGATCGGCTTCAGACAGAGACTAAGTTTCGTTGTGCAGTGGGGAATTAATTATAACAATATACAGCAAAACGGTTCTGGATGGGCTGAGTTCAGGATGCCATATCAGGATGTGTTGTAATGCCTGGTTACCTTTATTTTCTGCATAGGACATTGAGCGTTGGAGTCCCTGTACCCTCTGAGGGCATCCTTGAGATCCCAATCCTGGAGCAGGAGATAAAGGGTCAGCAGCCACACTACAAGGTGAGCTTACTACCTTTTTCCACTCTGTCCAGTGATATTATTTTTTTTTTTACTCACTCAATTTGTAGTGCACACTGACTGGCATGCGTACATTTATTTCCATTTCTCTTGCTGTTAGTAATTCTGCTGTTGACCTGTCTTGTCCTGCTTCTTGATCTAGATGACACTGGCACCAAACTACAGAGTTTCCGGCAGTGATGGTAAAACGGTGAAGACCCGGCTGAAGCCTGGTGCGCAGGCGGCGGTCACCCATTACCAGGTGTTGGACAGCCTGGGGTCTAGTGCCCTTGTGGAGCTGCAGCCAATCACAGGTGAGTGCATAGGAAAACTGAGATTGGGTGCACCTACCATTGAATGCATCTGTCTCTGTGGTAGAATTGTGATGTTTTATGCCCCCAGCCATTTCCTCGGAATTATAATAATTACCACTGACTGCTCACACACCAAACTAAAGCCTCCGAAGTCTGTCTTCATTACCTGCCGGGGAGGTTGTGTTTTAAAAAAAAATGTTTTTACTCCGTGTGGGTTGCGTTAGCTTGGCTGTATGTTTCTAGAGGTCATGGCTATTTGACACCTTAGGTCCACTGGATAAAAAATCCTAAAAGTTATAGAAGCAGACAGAAGTACTTTGATACACTAAGTCAGCATTACAGCAAGTGTTGGGAGTCTGACGTTGGCTGCTAGGGACTTTTATTAATCTGGTTTCCTTATACATGAAGAATGTTCTTTAAATAATGTGTAATTGTTGAGGCCCTTAGTTTGAATTACGCTGATCCTGTTTAACAGCAAATAGTGTTCTATAAAAGAAAACGTTTTTAAATATTATATTTTAGGGCTTCACAGTGCTCTCACTGGGTGCATGCAGACCAAGAAATGCTGCTTACTGCAATTTTCAGACTGGTACCAAATGGCTATCTAGAAGGTAATCGTAAGAACGGAACACGTTCTAGAGTAGCGTAGTAAATGAAATAGTAAGGTCTTGCTGGCTTTCTCACAAAGAGACCCGTATTGTCAGGCATCTCTTTCAGGTGTACTCCATGCACAGCCAGGTCATGAAAATAGATGATGATGATGGACTCCTCCACTTGCATCTCCCTGCCCAGAAGAGGCATCCAGTCTGAAAGCTGACTGTTGTTCTGTCTGCTTTGATCATTGAAGTGTTTTGAGCCCATGGCTTCAAATGAAATCAGACTTGCGGCACAAAATACTGTTTTTTTCTCATCTCTGAGACATCGCATGTTGGCAAGTTACAACAACTTTCTGTGCAATAACCGTACGCTATTGTCCAAAGTTTAGGCAGTTCTTAGAGCAGGCTATTCATTTGACAGCTAGTTCTGATTTTTATATAATGCAGGACATTTATTCTAACTTTGGTTTCTCTTGCTCTTCTTTCGAAGCACTAATTTATACTTAGGAAAAATGTTGTATTTATTTGAGAGTATATGTGGAATATTCAGCACATTTTGCTTTTCTTGTGAGAAGTTAGTGTGCCAATAGCCCTCTTTCGCTCAAGTTTTCATGTAAAGGACATATTTACTATTGGATAGAATGTTGTCATATTTATTTGTGCCCTGTCTGGTGGCTTCCTCTCCATGCTGTTATTCATGCTTGTGTAGTAAGGGTCCATGGCATGATAGACTGCCTTGCAAGGATGCATTATCCTTGAGGTGCTCTACAAAGAAGCACCTGTGCTTTATGCCTTGGACATACAATGGGGGAAACTGCATACACTCTGGTCATACTTTCCTGAAGAATCCTGCAGGGATTGCTAAATACTATCCTAACCATTCATCTTCGCTGCTCCTCCAGTAATGCTGGATGTTTGCGAAATGCCTCTGCTGCATGAAAGAAGGGGATTGACCACAGCATAGTAAGCGAGAAAGTGATATTTGGGAAGCTGCCCACAGAGTATATGAGAAGAGGACTGACAACACAAGAATAACATAGAAATTTTAGTAATTCTAGTTCCCCCCCCCCCCCCCGCCTGCCCGCTGTCACCTCTGTTGATGTCTGCTTGATAATAACATCATGATAAAGGAAAAGGAAAAAGAAGCGAAGACTGGAAAGGGTAGGCTGAGCACATGCACACAGGCGATGCCGCAAAAGCACATGCTCATGGAATCATCGTCTGGAGTCGACTCTCCAGGCCTGTGAAAGAAATGGAACTCAAGAATCATCGATTTACTTGTTTTCTTTTTGGTTACACTCTGAGGTTTACCTGCTTTCGTTTTTAGGTCGAGCCTAGAGCAGCGCATGCGCTGCACTAGGAAATCGACCTCTTGGAATCACTTCAGCTTTCTTCAGGTTTAGAAGAGGCTTGTGCGTGTGGTGCTCACATGCGATTGGCCTTTGCGTCTGGCTTCAGCACGCAATTGGCCAAAGGCGTGTGGATGTCCCAGCTACTTTTGAAAGGTTTACTCCCAGAGTGTTTTGCTCCCGGGAGGCAGCAGTGGTGCACTGGGGCCATATGTTTTTCATCAGCGTGGGCGCGCTTGTTTTCACGCATCATTTGTCCTGACCTTAAGACGGCGCTGACCTGAGCACATCTGGTTTCAGTGCATCTTCCTAGACTGGCGGCCTGCCCTTGTTTTCATTCAGGAAGACAACTGGGGCACTACAAACCATCAAAAACACACAGGGGATGCTAAGGGTCTAGAAGGGACTACATGTATCTATACACTCAAATGTAGTGTGGAGGGGTAGCCAAAAAAGAAAGAGAGGAGAGAACAGCAAAAAATATATGTGAAAGGTATAAGAAAAGTACCCATCAGCCCACCCATTGGCGGAATCTCATCATCTGGGTGTTTGTTGTAAACTGGTATCTACTAGGTACCTCACTGACGTATTATGAGGAATACTAGTATTAGATCCACCAGTAAGAGAGAGCCAACGGGATGTGGTTGTGTTCTGTAAGGGAAAACAAGTTGCAGTGCTCAAAAAGTGTATAGTAATAGAAAAGTGGTATTTAAGATTGCCTGTTATGGTGCCAAAGATAAGACTTTATTAGGGGGGTCAACACAACGGCAAGATTAAAAGCAGAGTGATGATAGTGTGTCAAACAAATACTACTATCAATTGTTGGAACTATATGGTCAACATGTTTCAGCCTAGCAAGGCTTTCTTCAGGACCTGTAAATATTACACTACTGCAACAGTGAAAATTGTGATAAACCATGCAAGGAAAAGAGAGACCTACCGTTAGTGGATTACTATATGGTAGTCTCAGAACATGGTAAGGAAACTTCTCTCCTGTAACAAAAGACAAATATATCCAAACAAATAACAATACATATGTGTATGTGTAAACGTGTATCCACATTCAACATTTGTGAAGGGAACTCACCCATAAAGTTGTATGGAGAAAGCCTCACCTCGCCTGGCGCTCGCTCAGGTCAGAGAGGCCCCGCTCTAAGAAGATGGAGAGGGAAAAAAACTTTTTTGTAATAACAGACAATAGCGTATGTCAAGATTCCCTCTGTTAAACCATTTCTAAAAAGTCCTTCTGGGGTGGAGTAAACATAAGGGAGATGGCGACTTCAGCATGCCATACCTCGGTGATCGGTGCATGCAACACTAAAGATTTTGTTGCTATGATGTTTATGAAAAGTATATGAAAAGTATATATATATATGATGAAAGCTGGAGCAAAGATAGTATACCTCCATCGTATCTAACGATGTATCTCTACATCAATATTTAATGCCACAAAGAACAGAACGACTACTCTTAGATGGCAAAACTTGGAGATAGAATGCATATCTCCGTATATACAGAAAAAAACCCTGAGGATTGTAGATGCAGGGAAGCTGAGTATTGGTGCTCCTAGATAAATTGCAAATAAATACGAGTAAAAAGTGGAGCCATTATTAAGCAACTGCCTCAACGTTCTGCTAGAAATACGAGAAAGCGGCCACCCACCTGTCCGTCGGTACCTCCGGCTGCCTTCTGAGCCGAGGGGAAGGTAACGGACAATGCGGCCTGGGCATCTAAATACAAGATATGCGGACCAGAGTGGAAGCAGGTCGTGGACCTACTCGTATTTGGTGATTGGTTGCTTTGGCAAAAACCGGAACCGGAAACAAAAGCAGAAGTTTCTGGAGGCCGGAACATGAAATCTCATCCAAAAAGGGATGCGGACCGGAGTGGAAGCAGGTCATACTCGTATTTGTATTCGTATTCGATGATTAGTAACTTTGGCAAACCGGAACCAGAAACAAAAACAAAGTTTCTGGAAAATGGAACACAAAATCTAATTCGAAGACGGATGTACTTGCGTAGGTGAGCCCTCTTTACTGATTGGTCGCTTCTCCAGCGGCAAAGAGCCAAGTACGTACTACCTCGGCCCGCTGCGATCAAGTAGCGCGGGTCAGAGAAAAACATTCCTCGGCCCATGGCGGCACAGAACCAAGCGTGACAAAACCCACAATTATTCAAATCCTTTTCACTAGATGTTTCGACGCGCAAACCATGCGCAATCTGCAGACAGCGCTTATGGTGCATCCTTGCAAATGTCACAATTACCCAACTTCTAATGCACTCAAGGAGGTGAATGTGGAGAGTCTCGATCGACAAATTAGCGATAGGATGTACAAACAATCACAGAGAACAGTCACACAGACCGGCCCAATCAAAAACGAGGGGAAACAAGGAAATCAGGTGTTTTCCACTAGTAAGTGCAGAGGTTACAATCAACGTGACAGAAGGGAAAATGGAGCCCGCAAAGGTGGGAAACGTGGGGTCTCATATGCACCCTATAATGCCCATAGACAGGAGCTACCTATTGTCATCATCATCCGTGCTGCACTATATATGTATTGGCACTCAAAATTTGCTAGAACCAGTCATCTATAGCTGTAAGTCCAAAGAAAGAGGACTATTACATGGGCTCGAACATGTTTAAATTAGTAAGGGGACGACCAGAGGACAGTTCAGATGTCAAAGAGTTGTCAATAAAACTAGTTCGTCAAAGTTGAGTCCATGGAATTTTGTCATTCAACCCTGTTGTGTCACACTTCAATTTAAAAATCCATTTTTGTTCTTTTATGAACTTATCGGGAGGTGTCACTAACGTGTTGGGGAATGAATGGTTGTTCAAGGACTAACCACTCCATATCTTCTGCAGTATGTTTCATCGTCAGAAAGTGGTTGGTTAGTCGTGTGGCCTGTTTGTTACGCCTAATGGTGCTTTTGTGTTCCTGGATTCTAAGCTTGACTTTTCTACACGTCATGCCAACATAGCGGAGAGAGCAGGGGCATGTTATCAAGTATATCACCCTCTCGCTGTTACAATTGGTATGTCGTTTTAACACCCAAGGACGTGATGTGCCGATGTCGACTGTTAGGGTTTTTTTGGTCTGTGGGCATACCGAACAAGTGCCACATGGATGGTGGCCTTGGACAGGCGGGAGGTTCCACAGTGTCGTGATTGATTCTTGTGGAGTGGACCGGGGTCTAGTGTGTACTAAGTTGTCTCGTAGGTTAGAACTTCTTTTGAAAGAAAAAAGTGGAGGTAGAATTTTCACGCCGGCAGTGTTCAGGATACGCCAATTCTTTAGAATTATTTTCTGTACCTGTGTGGAAACTGTACTAAAGGTGGTAACAAAAGTCAGTTTCTCCAGAGGGGGTTTTACAACTGGTGGAGCTAGCAATGCCTCTCGATGTTTATTTGAGGCCCTCTTACGTGCTTTTCTTAGCAAAGCACCAGGGTAAAGTCGTCGCTTAAGTTTTGAGGATAAATCACTGGACTGAGCCTCAAAATCAGATTTTTCGGAACAATTTTTACGGACCCTTAGAAATTGTCCGAAAGGCAAATTTTCCCTTAGGGAGCGGGGGTGGTAGCTATCGAATCGGAGCAGGGAATTCCTAGACCTGGGCTTCCGATATAATTTACTTGCTAGGTGGCCATCTTTGGGGACCATGAGTAAATCCAGAAAAGGAAGCTCTGTCTCACTGTATTCCACCGTCAATCTAAGAAATTGGTTGTGGGTGTTTAACCAATTCTGAAAAGCAAATATAGAAGCAATGTCTCCACGCCATATTACTAACACGTCGTCAATGTATCTCTTCCACAACACCGTTTGTTGGTAATACGGATTGTTGTGGTTGAGTACATGCTGTGTCTCGAAAAGATGAACGTACAAATTTGCCAAGCTCGGGGTAAAGATACTCCCCATTGAGGTGCCCGATGTCTGGCGATATAGATAGTCCTCAAATTGGAAAAAAAAAATCGGTCATGGCAAGCCTAGCCAGCTCCATGATAAAATGAATGGGTGTTATACTTTCATGATCTTGTGCTTCTAGTAGACCCCTGACAGCCTGTAGGGTTTTATCCTGCGGAATGCAGGTGTACAGTGATTCCACATCGAAACTGACAAGAATGTCAGTCTCGATGTTGAAATCCACTTCAGGCAAAAGACGAAGAACGTCTTTTGTATCCTGAAGGTAGGTGGGCATAGTCCGCACCAAAGGTCTCAAGAAGAAATCAACAAAGGATGAAAGGGGTTCTAAAAGAGACCCAATGCCTGAGATAATAGGTCGTCCAAGGGGGGGGCCTTGTTGTTTTGTGTATTTTAGGCAGAGCGTAAAAGTATGGGGGTCACTGGATGTGTAGTAACCAAAAATTGGGCTTCTTGAGATGTAATCCAGCCCTCTGCACTTGCCTCTTCCACTAGATTCTTAATCTCAGTGGTCAACCTAGTAGTGGGATCTGTCGTGAGTAGTGTGCAGGAGTTGGTATCTCCTAGTTGTCTCAGGCATTCAGCTCGATAAGTGGTGGTGTCCAGAATGACTATCGCACCACCCTTATCGGCGGGTTTGATCGTGATATTTTCGTCTTTGGATAATATATCTATCGACATTTTTTCGGCCCTAGACAGATTTTGAAAATTGTCATGTTTAGACAGATCCAAAGAGCTGATCTCATGAATTACGGCTTTCTCGAATGCTCCAACCATCGGTGGTACCTGTTGGAGAAAGGGGGATAAATGTTGATTTCCTCTTGAGGCCCGTGTTGGTTTCAGTGTCAGTCTGATTCTGATCTTTTGTATTATCAGGAAAGAAAAAGTGAAGCCGAAAGAATTTCTCAACTTCGCCTCGTAACTGGAAAGCATCCCCACTGTGTGTTGGAACAAACCCAAGTCCTTTATTAAGGACTTGGTGCTCAGTTGCAGTCAATGGGCGTGAGCTCAAGTTGACTACAAGATCCTCCTTGCTACCTGGAATGATTGTCACTGGCCCCGTCTGCTGCGAGTGTTTGGGGGAATCTTGTTCGTCTTCCCACTGTACTTGTACTTGAGTTTGGCCCCTCCGTCTGCCCCTGCCACGGCCCTGCCCTAAAAAAACCTGGCCATCGTAGAATTGGGGCTGCGGGTGGTACTGGGGCATAGGTTGTGGAAATTGTGGGTATCCCCACGGAGCTGGCGGCCACCAAGGGCCTTGTTGGTAAAAATTACCTTGTCCAGTTCGCCTGCGGTTGGGTCGATTATATTGACCTCGCCCTCTCCATTGAGGCGTCCACTAGTGCCTGCATCGGAGTCACTAGAGTCTGGGTCTGAAGAGGATGTCGAGTAGTTCGACCCATAGCTTTTACCCTTCTTCGTAAAATCCGGAGGTGTGTAACACTCGCTGGTGTATGGGTAAATTTTCTCATGGGAGAACTTCGCTAAATCTTTTTTGAATTTCTCAATCTTTGCAAAGAAAATCGGATCTCTGTATTCCTTGTTCGTTTTATTAGTCTCGTCTAGTTGTTTCTGGAATTGTTTGGTAGTGAGTGTGGTTTTGATCTGGCCCTCCAATACTTGTATTTCAATGAGAATGGCATCAGCCACCCTTTTCGCAGTTGTAATTATAAGAATCAGCCAATCGCGGGTGCATCACCACGCGATCAAAGACCAGTCTTTGATGAAAGCTTTATCTGTGAGAAATAATCTTGGGTCGTTAGTCACCAGAAGGCCCGTGGGGGCACATTTGCCGTGTAAATATTCAGCCATAATCTGCCCACGTATAATGGTTCGGGTATGGCACTTCTTTAAATTAAGTATAGTGTCCCAGTCTCCTGGAGGACTTGGTCCGGTAGTAGGTATGGAATCCAACATGCTTGGATTCTCTGTAAGAATAGATAATAAAGTTTCGTCATCAAAAGATAGGCCTGCAAAGTCTGCCATCATGTATGCCCACCGAGTGACACCCGAAGGAAAATTAAAGGCAATGCTATTATAGCTAGCCTACACTAAAAGACCCACAGCCATGGCTGCACTAAATAGACAGAAAACAAACCGTAAGGAAGGGTCTAAGGGGAAATGAAAGTTAAAGACCGGCTTGCATCCTATCCCCCAATCTGACTATCAAAAACACACAGGGGATGCTAAGGGTCTAGAAGGGGCTACACGTATCTATACACTCAAATGTAGTGTGGAGGGGTAGCCAAAAAAGAAAGAGGAGAGAGAACAGCAAAAAAAATATGTGAAAGGTATAAGGAAAGTACCCATCAGCCCACCCATTGGCGGAATCTCATCATCTGGGTGTTTGTTGTAAACTGGTATCTACTAGGTACCTCACTGAATCCAGGAACACAAAAGCACCATTAGGCGTAACAAACAGGCCACACGACTAGCCAACCACTTTCTGACGATAAAACATACTGCAGAAGATATGGAGTGGTTAGTCCTTGAACAACCATTCAATCTCGTCCCAGTGGCCTGAGAGTGAAGTCCAGCGTCCCCCTGGTAAAATAAGTGGGGGGACGCAGTCCACCATGCTTGGAGCCATTTGGTCACCCAGCTCATTTGCACACTGCCCTCTCTGCACTTCAGCTGAGACACTGCTGCTGCTAGGGGGGGGGATGCCTGGGGGTCGGTGGTTCCCTCAGCTGAAACATCATGGGCGCTCGGGACCGAGGACCCAGGGCCGTACATAAGTTGGTACCTATGTCTAAAGAGCTGCTTCGGTGCGCTTTGTCCGGCTGCCTCGGAGTGACAGCGAGTGCCGTGAGGAATCGAAACAAGTAGGTCTTGTGACGCATAAGGGTAAACTCGCGGGCAGAAACGCCTTGCTTCCGAGGAAACGAAACCGGGAGATGGCCCAGGGGAGTGTATTGAGGAAAAGGAGGAGGAGGCGGTATTAAGGATGTGAGGAACGACTGACTTTAACCTTCCTCCTTTGCTGCTGTGTAAAGTGTCTTAAGGAAGGGCGATATTTGGGTTGTAAACTGAGAGGACTTTAGGCTGGAAAGGCATGTTGCAGGTGGGCGGGACTGCCGTTTGTAATGATGGACGCGGTTTTGATTTAGCAGGGTGGACGGCGTCCACCCTAAAAAGCCCTCGGAAAGAAGTGGGGGGATGCCGTCCACCCGCGTGGTACCCCGACTCGTGCCCTGCTCACATTTTACACACAGTTCACCCCTCTTCAGTTTTAAAGTGTAACGTGCGCCAGATCTAAAAGTCAATCACGCAGCGTTTGGCTGTTGGAGAGCCAAGCTTGGAAACACTGCATTATGTCTTACTGTTCACTCTAAGAGTTACACCACAGAATCGCTCCCAGTCGGTTTATTTGTTACCTTAATAGTGATCTGATAGCAATCCACTGTTCTCATTAAAGCAAGCACATTTAATCGGTTTCGTTTGCCTACCCTCTCGATTCTATGCTTCCACTGCCCCTATCATTTGCATAAACGCTATGGAAGATGTGAATGTTTTGCAAGGAAATGGAGCATCGTGGAAAACTTGACAAAACATGGCTGGCCTGGCCGCAGGAGTGATTGGCGTGGCATCAGTCCTGGCGGCTGCTTGTGAGCACACCTGCCAGGCATCGTCTTACACGGGTTAAATTTCCTCTCATTTTCTGTTTGCATCGTCGCTTCGTGTCAGTTCCGGTGGGCCTTGGAAACACACGGAAATAACGGGGTCCTACCTGACTGAAGCTGCTGTCAGAGACAGTCTTGCTTAACTGTGTCAAGGCCATGTTCTCTCTTCACACGAGTGAAACGTATTGCTGTGGGGAGCCACGACATGGGCTTACTAACTTGGTGACATAGTCTTATAGCCCACCCCACTTTATTGGCTATTAAAGGACAAGTTTTGCCTCAGACCATTTTATTTCCTCCATTTTAATTATCACGTTCTGCTTCAGCTAGTAGTCTTGGATTTTAATCAACCATTCTTTTAAACTCTCTCAATAAATCTGAGTGTTCATCTTTACAGTATTCGGAGATTGTGTTTACTATAAAGCATATTACTGTCTGCCCTCTTTCAGGCCATTTAGAATTTGTTCGGATGTTACTTTCTCTCCCATATTCCTTTGATATGTCTGCATCTATTACTGCTTTGTTGGCGAGCTGATCTTTTTTGTTTTAATTTCCACTTTTTTGTGTGTATGTATCCACTTTTTAGTCCTATTTTGTGCGCCCCGGATATCGGGTTTCTCTCATCCCTCTCCCCAGTCTGCTGCTATGTCTTCTACCCTTTCACCTTGCACAACTTCCTGCTTTCGCTTATTTTCTCCACTACTTCCGCCATTTGAATACATTGCCAGAGTTTATTACTAAAACTCTGGTGTTGCCTAGTTTTGTGAAGATATAAAAGGATATTCCTCGTGATACTGCAATTCATCTTCTGAATGAATCCCCTTGCATCATTGCGGTTACCTGGATCCTTTCATGATGCATTTGTATCAATATTTCCTTTTCGGGTGTAAAGACACACTAATAAATATCGTAGAACTCTTTTCATTTCAGTAATGAGCACTCGTGGTTTCATGAGAGTTCTCGAAAATGGGAATCTTGGAAAAAGGCTTGTACTGCTTCAGCACTCACTGAATGTGAGAAGACTCGAAGAAAAGACCCTTACCTACAGGAGCGTATTAAATATAATCTTGCCACAAACAAAAAATCTGATTTGTAAACTGCACCTCCACCCGGACCAGCACAACCTGACAGATGGATAACAATTATTTTATGCAATGTGGTCTCGGCCACATAGCATGCCTAGTAGACACACGTAAAGTCCAGGAGACGGGACCAGGGTTATGGGTGACTGAACAGAATTTACCGGGGCTGAAGATAGAAAAGGTCTGTGCCCCTCCACCAATAGTAGCCTGCCATGTTTTGTTCCCGGAAAAGAACTCGGGTTACACGCACTCATTATTGAGGCACCCATACAACCAAACAAATGCACGAAAGCAGTATTTTAACGACACTCGCATCACTCGTTCAGACGGCAGACGCCAGTTTGTGATTAAATCCTCAGTACCCAAAATTTTACAGGGCTGCAAGGCCACACTAATCTCAAAATACTGCTATGCAAGTGTATATAATATAACATCAGGGCTTTTTATGAGGGCCTGTCCCAGTGTCCCTCTAAGTCTCAGACCTGGTAGCGCTTAAGAACAGCATTGAAACCGGTCCTTAGGTCCCTATATTGATGTCTTTCACTTTACTGGTAAAAATAATATCGATTTCTGAAAAATGAATGCAAAAAACTAAAAGGGAATCTGTCAGCGGTTTAGCTCCAGTTTATATTTCACGTTTATTTTAATCTTGCATTCCCTAAGAGTGTTAGCTATTTGCAGGAGGTTGCATTCTTGTATTTTTTGTGTGTAGCATATTTCTTATGTTTAGTGCATACTATGAACGGAGTTGCCTCCAGATGCTTGTAATGGGCCTCAGTAATGTTTAAAACATCGATATCTGGAGAAGGTGTCGAAGGCATGTTAGTTATACAGTGTAGAATGATATGCATAAACCACAATGTATGGTTTCATTGTCAAGGCGCTAGGCCGTCTTCAGTTGTCCCTCTTCCTTAGATATACACGTTTTTGGGAGAATTCTGCTTTCTCCAGTCCATTTGTTCCACTTTTTTTCTTCAACGTTAGCACACAGCATCTGAACCTGATCGTTAAAAATAACCAAGTGGGGCCAAAGCTTGTTTGTCTGAGAGCGTACAGTTGTTGTGTGCAGGCCAAGGAGTGAGCATGAGCCTAGATGTTTGTTTCTCACTGGCAGAACATAAGAAGCATTATGGTTCAGCATAGTCGCACAATTTCAGAATTGAAACCTTTTCAATATTAATTATTTACAACAAAACCATTGTTGTTAATAATGTATCTTAAAAAGTGTATATGCTATGCACCGTGTAAATATAATTTTCAATAAACATTTTACTGAAATAAAAAAAAAAAGTTAAAGCCAATAGCCGTGACTGGTTCTAGATGTATTTCAGTTGTTCTGTTATGTATCGGGAAGAATTATTGGAAAGCACTGAGAGGCACTAAACGATCAGTCAGTGGGCACGCTAAAGGAATCGCAGAAAAGTAGTTACATACTTAAGCATGCCTCTAATTACATAGTCCACACCCCTTTTAGAAACCCACATACGTATTTTATCCCAGTTAAAGCCCTGCATAACATTGTTATTATGATAATTGCTTACTATATGAATTACAATTCTTATTGTAAGATAATACCAATACTTTAACTTGTGCCCAAAAAAATCTTGATCTGGCAAATACCACCACCAGATTGCTTTAACCTTCTGCTGTCTTTATTTCATTTTCTAAAGCAGTGGTCTTCAAACCTTTTAATGCCACACACCCACTCTTGTGAAAAGGTATTCATAGGGACCTCCAGAATGACAAACATTTTTTCACAGTAAAATCGGCTGCTCTTAACCTATTTAACAAGTCAGACATAGCGGTTCTGTTTACTTCTGTTTAAAAATGCAGTGAAAAACATGATTGCCAATATGCTATTAGCAAACTGGTCTCCCAAAGAGTGTGAAAGTAACCATACTATGATGGACCTATAATGTAATTTGGATCTGCCTCCCCTTCTATGGTCTTCTATAGGCAGGGCCACTGGAATTACATGACAGGAGAGGGCCTAATTATGCATCAGACTTGAGTAAATTATGCAACAAGAAAAGGCAAATTATGCAGCTTAATGCGCCACAATTTGTAAACGTATTACTTCATTATTTTGTCATTTTTTACACTTGGTAACACGGTCTAGGCATTGGTTGCACCTCATTGATATACAGATATAGATAGCAGCAATAAGCAACAGAAAG
Organism: Lissotriton helveticus; assembly: GCF_964261635.1. Taxonomy (NCBI): domain Eukaryota; kingdom Metazoa; phylum Chordata; class Amphibia; order Caudata; family Salamandridae; genus Lissotriton; species Lissotriton helveticus. Next base: position 570,041,711 of record NC_136068.1, read on the forward strand.
GGGACCAATCCAGCTTTGCAAAGCGCCTTCCACTGCGTTACCAAATATATTTTGGTTTTTAGTAATCCTTTGATGAACAATTGCATCATTCACATTTTCTTCCTCCCCTTCAGCGTATGGCAGTGCGTCAGCCCACTTTAGCCTTCGGCTAACCTCACTGTCTGCATTCTGCACATAATACTACTTACTTCCAGGGATTGTAATAGCAGTGTGCACTTCTGGAAACTAAAGCTTCCAAACCAATGATTTGTTTTATATTGACATGTGCCCGATAGCTCCTTAAAAAAGCTTTGCAGAAAACAAAACCAGCATTGACAAAGTTAAAAGGCACACAGAGCGTACCGGATCTATTGACGATGCCAATGCTTATTTTATGCCATTATAATGCTTTCCGCATACATGCCCCTGTCGATGGTCTCTATACTGCATTATTATCCTATAAGAAAGCTATGCCACCCAGGAAGAAGCGTGCAGCAGATGCAAGCATGCATTGCCCAATCACATTGCATGATCCAGTGTGTAGTAATTGTATAGCTATTCAATCCCAGGTGGTGCAGCACCCCCGATATTGTGCTGCATAGCTAAACACTCCTAAGGTCCCAGAGGCGAGACCTATTGGCTATGCCAGTGCTTGTTTCTCTTCCCGGCTCATCCTTTCTGTGCAGAGCGTGCAGTGCTAATACTGATTCTGTTTAGTTCTGCAGCCCTAGTGCCTTAACTCCTTCGGTGCTCATGAAGAGCCCAGCTCGTCATGAGTCACAGTGGAGCTGTGCTCATGACGAGCTGGGCTCGTCATAACGGCTGTGCGCCTCCCACGCACGATTGATTCTCCACCTGTGTGGGCGAATTAATCCGTGGGCGGGGTTGTGATGAGCTGGGCTCGTCATGAGCACAGCTCCACTGTGACTCATGACGAGCTGGGCTCGTCAAGAGCACCTCGGCGCCGTGGATCCCCCCGCACCGAGGGGGAATTACCCCCGCAGCGAAGGGGTTAATGTCTGCTTAGTAATGTGTGTACACATGCACACTTCTGTAAATATTCTGCTTCACTCCTTAATGAAGGTTATGTTTAGCTTCACCTGCTTTCTTTCGATTTATTCAGGCATCAAGCACCAGATCCGTGTTCACATGGCCTATGGATTGGAATGTCCGATTCTGGGGGATCACAAATACTCTCACTGGGACAAGCTGGCACCTCAGGTAAGATTGCTAGGATGATGCTCCCTTGTTTTGGAATTTTAAGAACTTGGTGTTGGGATGGTCCTCTCAGACTAGGAGGTGGGACTAGCAGTGGGATAGCGGGCATGTTCCTCTGAGCGTGTGCAAATGCTGGCTCTTACTCCGCTTTTTTCTGTGTCTGCAGAAGCTTTCAGAAGGTACTCTAAAGAAGCTTGGATTGGAGCAAGCAAAGGTCCGCTATTTGCCGCTTCATCTGCACGCCCGACAGCTCTGCTTGCCAAGACTGCAAGGCAACAAGGATATAACCCTAGTGTGCAAACCTCCCCGATTCTTCCTGAGAACTTTGCAGAGACTCAAACTGACTGCCCCACAAGGAACCAGTGTGTTTTATTCCGAGAAGTGAGGTCTGAGCCATGCACTCATCTGAAATGGAGGCTCTGCTTAGATTCCAAAGCTGCCTTACAAAGAGAAGGGAAAGCTGATCTTTCTACTCTCAGTATTTGTATAGGTGATGAGCCCTCACTCTGAGAGTGAACATTATATCTAAAGCTCGCCTCACATGGAGTTGCTGCGCGTGATGCGACATCATGTTTTCTGTTCTGATAGATCCAGTGTGCATTTGGGATACGAAAGATATAATTGGTTATAATACACTTTGAGGGAAGAGGAGGTTAGTAGGTTTAGGAGTTCGGCCTCATAGCCGTACTGTCAGACTCTTAAAGGTATTGTGGGTTCTTGATTCATCTTTTGGAGAGCTCTGTTTGTGAAGTTTGATCTAACACAACTCCTGTGTGACAGCTCAATGCCATCAAAGCCACAGTGAAGGATCTTTTTCAAGAGCCAGTCTGTAGTGTCCCTAATGGTACACTTCAAGGTTATGTGCTTTTTTTTGTTTATCTATTGAGTTTTCACTGTCTTTTAGAACCTGCCTATGCTCCCCTCAACCTCCTCCATGTCGCCTGCAAACACTTCTAAGGAAAGGTTTCCATGTTCTTGTTCTACTTCCTTTCAGGAAAGTATTTTCTTAATATCCGTTCTTGGACTCCTTATATTTAGATTATTACATGATGTACATGTATTTATTAAATAACCATTACCACCAAGAGAGGTTTAGTAAATGAATGCCAGGCTTTTCATCCCTGTTCGTCCTTGTCTTCCTTTCATACTCAGTTCTCTTCATTTGTCACCCAAAAATAATGTTTTTTGAATATGGGATGCACTGAAACATGTTTTAAAATCCTGTGTTTCCAGGCCTTATTTACGTATTTAGTGGCTATTCCTAGCTGATGTTAATGAAATCTTGTTATTGCTACAGAATATTTTTATGTTGCACAGTTTTGTATGTTTAGAGCCTTCAAAGTGTTTTACACGTGAATCTCATGGAGAGTGTGAATTCAGAAGGCAAAGCAGACCTCGGGTGGTAGAGGTGTAAGACCAGTGCTAAGGGAAAACCTGCCGTGGCTAGGTGTTCACACCCTTTCTGCCACTGCACAGAAGTGTTCCCGCTGGGAGTGCTTCGTAGCAAATTGATTTCCCCCATTGGCCATGATTTTGTAGTGCCTTTTTATTTATTAACTAAAGCGCTAGTTCCTCATTGGATGTGCCCTTCAATGGTCATGTCCTAGCACTGCCCATTTAAAAACAAGGTATGTCATATTGGAAGATAATGAAGTGCCAACCCCTGTAGAAGTTGCAACTAATTAGAAACTCAATAGTATTGTGCAAGAGCGCAAGATGTGTTAATGTGTTGGCGAGATCCTGTGATCATGGTTTCAAAATCTACATTATTATGAGAACTGTGTCTTTATCTTGAGATAACGGTCCCTCTGATATATATTGTCAAAGCAAATGGACATCAAATCAAATTTGATTGTAAATTGTATACATTTTTTAAGAAAAACATTCAGCAACTTTTCAGAAAATTGTGAAATAAAATGCTCAGTGTGGTCACCTCTCTAGTCTGTTAGTATTCTAGCGTGGCTTTTCATCAGTGCATATTGCGAATCTGTGAAAAACGTTGCCTTATTGGTTCTTAGGTGTATGTCCCTCCACTAGGTACGGAAATGTATGATTTGTAAACACTTTGATGCATAGTTGTTGGAAATGGGTTCCGCCCATTTGGTCCACTAGCATTTTCCACTTTTAACTACCCATTTTTTGGGACATTTACTGTTAGTCTCACTATTTAGGTTTCACTCGCAGTAAATTCATGGTAATTGGATTGGGGAGAATCTGCACTGCCCGCAGGCAGGAGCTAAGGGAGAATGTTGCTCCTGCCTGGCTGGAGCTCAGAGGACTGTTACTGGTGCCCGTGCTGTACCAGGGAGTCAGCAAGGATTTGGGGCTCCCCCTAATGACTCCAGCTATACCTAGGTGCCCCTGGTGGGACTAGGGCACCACACAAGAGAAATGGTGTTGAGAGGTTGTAGGATTTGCTGCAGCCCCCCTTTTCTTAGTACCACTCAAGCTCTTCTGGGGCCTTATGAGAATGACTCTAGGAGTGGCTAAGCATGTATACAGGCACTCCATAGAGCTGGAGCTTTTGCTTTCGACATCTGCAGTGTGAAGACCAATTGTGGTTGGGCCTATGGCTGCATTATGTGGCCTGTAGAAAGTGAAAAAAGAATCAAATGTGGTTTTGGATGAAAATGCTTTATTTGCAGTGTTATGCTTACGTTCTTAATGATTGCGTTTGAATGTGATCCCATTGGTTTTAATGATGACACACTGGTAAATCATAACATGTTGTTGTTCTTATTAGGGTTGGTAACACCCTAACATAGCTAGTAGGGCTGCATTATATATTTTAATGTGGTGACCCCTCAACAAGACCCGTAGGCCTGCCTTAGGTCTATTGATGGCCCCTTATATTATTATGTTGCTTCTAGTATAGGTGGGGGAGTATTGTGAGTATGGTTTTCAGGACCCACTTGGGTGTAATGTCATAGGAGGGTGTCTCCAAAGATATTTATATTGACTTTATGTATTTATTTGTATATGAGTGCATAATGGTTAGTATTGTATGTGTTTGTAATGAGTACTTTCCTTTTTTTTTTTTTTTTAAAGTCACCGACTGGGCAGTAGGTTTTCTGGTTATGGTTGTGTGCTAGCTAAATGGAATTACTCGTCCACACCACCTCCCATGAATAGGCCTTGGACTGCTCTGTTTCGCTACCCTGAGAGAGGCAAGTGCTACAATGGGGTGCTTGGTTCCCATTAATAAGACAATTGAGGACCAATTTCTTGTTTTGCACTCTTTGCTCCGAACACAGATCGCATCTACTCTGTGACATGCTGAAGATGCCGTAAGGGCACCTGTAAACATGGTACTAGCTGCCGAGTATGCTGGAGATGCCGGCGTTCTGCCTGGCGGAAGCTGTATCTACCTGCCACAACACACTGCTCTCAATGGATCAAGCTCTTCCATCTCTATTTATTTTGAAGTTTGGATGGTTGCGGAGAAGGTCTGAAGAGGTGTTTTATTACCTAGAAAGTTCAGTTCTCTTCTTAACCAAAAGTTGTTTGATTCTGCTCAAATCAATCTGCTCTCCTTGTGTCTCGGTTTCCATTCACCTATCAAAATATGCAGAACTTACAAACAAACCAAGTCCAGTAAAATTCACAGCTACAACTAAAAGTGTTGTGGTATGCAATGTAGCTGGACATGTTAAATCCCTAATTTGGTGGTTGTTGCTGCTCTGTTTTTTCGAGCTCTGCTGTGTACAGCTCATGTTTTAATCCGTAGAGTTACATTATGCGCACTAGACAGTGCGATTTCTATGGAACCGGGCCCATGGCCCTATAGTGCCAACGGTGCATAGGTAATGCATGCTAGCCCCAGTTGTTGCATGGGTTCTTTCTGGGTTCCTTATCCTGGCCAGAACGTGTGTGGATAAAAGAGGAGCCCATCAATTCATGTTCTGCTCACCATCCCCAGCGACCGCCATGTTACAGTACGCAGATAAATCACAGTATCTGTATGTGTGCGCTTAAAGTTGGTGAGTCACTGCGGAAAGATGTGCGAATGAAAAATAAGGCGCTATATATCTTGCACCTTTACATTCAGAGTGGCTCGTAGGGCGGCTTATGGCAGAACAACCTGTTGCAAGCATTGCTTTTGGGAAAAAAAGAGAAATGGCCTTCGGCTTTGTAATACCTTCTATGTTGCTCCTTCCAAGTGCAGGTCAGACCACTACTCAACAGTTTAGTTTAATACCATGAGAGGTTTTTACAAACGAAGAACCGCCAAGAAGCCAGAGAAAAATATCAGCATTTGTTTTACCATGCCTGGACTGCCTGGCCCGGGGCACCTTAGCCGGTCCTATTCACAGTCCTGTAGTTGCGCTTCTCATTCCCATTTTTGCTTTGAATTTTAATCTGATTATCAAATTTACTGTCTTTTCAAAATAAGGCTTCCTTTAATTGCATAAACACCAAAAGCTGCTCCAAATAATTCTAGGGTAACCAAGTTGCTCAATAACCTTGTGTGAGTGTAGACTCTAATCAGCAGTGATAGAAAGTGGATAGTGCTGCTTTTTCAGTGTTGATGTAAGTTTTTAGGTCTCGCCTTAGCGACGCAGCACATGCGCTGCTCGCCTTGGCGAGACCTATAGTCGCCGCTTTCTATTTATTTATTTTATTTATTCAAAGTTTTATATAGTGCGAACAGGATCCTTACAGATATCAGAGCGCTTCACAAAGACAGGGAAGGGGCAGTAGGAGTCAACAGAGATAATGGGAAACAGTATAATAGTCAATAACATGGTAATAACATGGATAATAAAAACATACATAAAACCAATCCATATACAATCAGGTAAGGGAGTAATATAGGACAACACAAGTCATTGATCACACTACAGAGGTGTACAGGTGGATCAGTAAACCAACGTGTATCATATCTTGGTCGGTAGTAAGAGAGTAGCGTAGTAGTGCCCCCAACAAGTAGAGTATAGTGCCAGGGGATAGGGTGAGCAGTGATAAAAAGCAATGCAGAGTCTCTGAACCAACATCTATAACGATCAGGAGATCTTGGCCAGAAGGATGGTTTTCATCTCTTTCTTGAAGAGTGCAGTGGAGAAGATCAGCCTGGTTTCAGGAGGGAGCGCATTCCAGATCCTGGGTGCCATCCCTGAGAAGGAGCGCTTGTAAGTTTTCACTTTCCGGAATCTACGAGGTTTCAGGAGAAGATTTTGTGTGCTCCTATTGGATCTCGAACCTCCTGATATAGACAGCTTTTGAGCGAGGTAGTTTTGCAGCGTGAATCTTTCTGGATTCACTATGCTGTGCATTATTCCGCGGTCTTGTGGTTGGGTCCGGATTCGTAGTCTTTTCTTTGTTTTTTTTTTTTGTTTTTTCTCTTTGCCCAGGTGGGCGTCGGCGTCACACCCCCTTTTGGGTGTATTTCCGGTGACGTCGGCATGCTTCCTGCGGAAGCTCCCACTCTTGGGCGCCATCTTCAGATTCTTTTTTTCCGCGGTCGGGTCTGGATCGTTCCCGTTTGGGCTCCAGACATTTTTGGAGAAAGAAGAAAGAAAATACAGAAAAGACGAGGAGAAGTCATCTGAAGACTCCAGGGGACTTCACCAACGAAAGACAAGCAAAGATAAGGCGTTTCCATCCAGATCTTCGACGACCGTCGACGAACACGCGACCAGAGAGCCCCTGGACGCTCGAGGATGGACAACACGCCGTTCAAGTTCTGCCGGAACTGCCACCACAAGTACGCGCAGAAAGACCAGCACCCGGTATGCAACCTTTGCCTACCGGTGGACCACGAAAGCGGAGACTGCAACGCCTGTTCCGCCTTCACCCCGAAGACCCTTCGTGTGAGAGAGAGGCAGAGGGTAGCACACGCCACCCTGCAGAGGAAGGCCCCGACCCCGTCGCTCTACGAGCTGGGGATGTCCTCCGAGGAAGAAGACAACGCTGCCGCCGAAGACGACTGCTACACGGTCGTAGAGACCGATTACACGAAGACTTCTGACAAGGTAGGAGACTCTTCGGCCCCCAAGAACCCGAGAGACTCTGAGTCTCGAAAAATCGAGGGCAAGACCCCGAAAGCGCCGACGCCAAAAAAGGCGGCGTCCGCGACTACTCCCAGGCCCAGCGGATCCTCAGAGAAGGAGTCCCCGGCGCCGAGAGCTGCTGATCAGCAGAAGACGTCGAAAATCGTCCCCGAAAAGGATCGATCGACGAGGGAGAAAGACCCGAAACTGTCGACGACGACCAGAGACCCGATATCCGGTTCGACGTCGAAAACTTCGACTCCGAGAGGCACGGCGACGAGCCATCCGTCGAAGAGACCGGCGGAACCATCCGACGCGGAACACGCGGCCGAGATGGAAAAGAAAAGAAGGCGCCTCGAGGCAGAGATGGAGAACTTCATGCAGCGGAAAAAAGATTTCGACGCAAGGATGAAGGCCTTCACGATCCCTCACAAGACCAAGCCACCAGTGCTGGAGGCGGTCGAGGAGGAAGAAGAGGAGGTCGCCGAAGTCACCGAGCAAGACCGGGACGTCGAGGTGTTCGACGACCAGGAGGAGTACGAGAATCCCCACGAGAGCTACGGCTATGGGGAGGAAGATGAGGGCAGGACAGACACAGAGTCGGCGCCCTATGACCTTCAGGATGTGGATTACATCGATGTCGAGACCGACAGCCCGGAGGAGGTGGTCGACACCTACCCCTCGAGGCCCTCGCCGCCGGACGACATCGGGGCCTACAACGCGGTGATACAATCTGCCGCAGCAGCTTTCAAGCTCAAGCTCGACGAAGAGAAGCAGAAAGCAGACTTTCTTCTGGAAACATTGCTCCCAACACAAACGAGGAGCCAGTTCCTCCCGATGCTCGAGAGCGTCTTGGCTCAGGGGAAGGAAGCTTTCAGGGAGCCCGCAACATGCAAGGCAGTGACTCCCAGAACTGAGAAGAAGTACAAGCATGCCGCGAAGGACCCGGCCTACATTCAGGGCACGGTCTCCGCAGACTCCATTATCACGGCCACAGCAAGGAGGAGGGCTAACGTACCCACTACCTCGGGCCCGCCACCGGATAAAGAGAGCAAAAGGATGGATCTGGTGGGCAGAAGGATCGAACGGAATGCCGCGACCCACTGGCGCATGGCTAATTCCAACGCCCTGGTGAACAGACACATGTACCAAATCATGGAGGGACTGGGACAGTTGGTGAAGGACTTGCCCCAGGATGCCAAGCAGAAAGCCGAAAAGCTAATTGAAGAGGGGAAGAATGCTGCAAATTCTTGCCTTAAGACGGCTCTGGATGGGGCAGACACGGCCAGCAGGCTCATGATGATGGGCGTCACGGAAAGGAGACACGCCTGGCTCAGGATATCCGGTTTCAAACCGGAGGTGCAACACAGCATCCTGAACACCCCGTTCAACGGCAGTACGCTTTTCGGACAAACAGTTGATGAGCAACTCAGCCAACTTAAGAAGGATAACGAAACAGCAAGGTCCATGGGAGCATTGCAGTTCAGAGGGAACAAGAGGGGCACCCCGTCACGGAGGCCCGGCGGAAGAGGCGGAAACCAGCCAGGTACTTCACACCAGGCTTTCCAGCAAACGCACCAGGCAGACTCGCAGGGTCAGCAGGGCCATCAGAAACAGCCCTGGCAGTACCAACAAAGAGGCCAGTCCTTTCGAGGGAGAAATGGACGAGGACAAAATAGAAGAGGGGGCCAGCAGCCCACCTCCAAGTGACTTCGAAAAAATCCGTGTGCCCACCCACAAAAAAGATCCCAGGGGGCAGCACGTACAGATGGGTCAAGACAAACTAGACACCCACGACCACAGGACACCAGTGGGAGGGAGATTAAGATTCCACCTCCAGGAGTGGAGAGGAATCACATCAGACAAATGGATCCTCAACATTATCCAGTTCGGATACTGCATAGAGTTGGAGGCGAGGCCAACAAGCAGAAAACCAAGAAGAAAGCCGCTAGCAAGCAAGCAGCTGCAGTGCCTTCAGGAAGAAGCAAAAGAACTCCTGCGGAAGCAGGCCATAGAAAGGGTACCATTCAAGGAAAGAAACACAGGAGTATACTCAACATACTTCCTGGTACCAAAAGTAGACGAGACGATGAGGCCCATTCTCGATTTACGGTTCGTGAACCGATTCATAAGAACGCAAAAATTCAAAATGACCTCCCTGCAAGAGGTGCTCCCACAGTTGCAGACCGGGGACTTCATGGTCACGATAGACCTCAAAGACGCATACCTGCACATCCCAATGAACAGGAAGCACAAGCACATGCTCAGGTTCACCGTGGGAGAAAGCCACTACCAGTTCACGACACTGGCCTTCGGTCTAAAATCGGCACCAAGAGTTTTCACAAAGTGCCTCGCAGCAGTCGCGGCGCACCTAAGAAGGCAGGGGATACATGTATACCCTTACCTGGACGACTGGCTGGTGAAAGCAAACTCATACCAGAAATGCAAGCTGCACGCACATACAGTGACCAGCACGCTCATAAACCTGGGGTTCTCCATCCATTGGAAGAAATCATCAATGGAGCCGGAACAAGTGAAGATCTTCCTGGGAGCACAGATCAACACCTTACAGGGCAAGGTGTTCCCCAGCGAGAAGAGGGCGAGGGCGCTGGTGAAGGAAACTCGCCTCTACCGGAAGGGACAAGCTCGGACAGTGAGGACGGCGAGCAAGATCATGGGGATGATGGCATCATGCATCCACCTGGTACCGAATGTACGACTCCACATGAGACCCATTCAAGAATGGCTACAGGAGCAATGGTCACAAGCTACAGGCAGTTGGGAGGATCTAGTGGTTGTAACGCACGCAGTGCAGAAGGAGATGACATGGTGGACCATGGAGAACATAGCAAGGGGAAAGCCTCTAACGCCCCCAACGCCAACAGTGACCATCACCACAGACGCATCCCTGAAGGGATGGGGCGCTCACATGGAGGAGCTCAAGGTGAGGGGACTGTGGACACCGACGGATGCCACAAAGCACATCAATTACTTAGAATTGAAGACAATTTTCCTTGCACTGAAGGCCTTTCAAACAAGACTGTACAAGCACAAGGTATTGATACAAACAGACAACACCACTGCGATGTTCTACATCAACAAGCAGGGGGGCACACAGTCCGCACCGCTTTCAACGCTGGCGCAGGAGATATGGAGATGGGCCATCCCTCTCAAGATAGACCTGCTAGCCATACACCTACCAGGGAAGGACAACATACAAGCCGATTGGCTCAGCAGGCAGACATCGGCATCCCACGAGTGGGAGCTCAATGCTCAGGAGACAAGATACCTGTTCGACAGGTGGGGGACACCATCGGTGGACCTGTTTGCCACACGCCAGAATGCAAAATGCCAAAACTTCGCATCCAGGCAGCCCGAGGAGGGGACACTGGGGAATGCCCTATGGATAGATTGGTCAAGGACATTTGCCTACGCCTTTCCCCCGATACCACTGATGCACAGAGTACTGAGCAAGTGCAGAGCGAGCAACATGACACTGATACTGGTCGCACCGCAGTGGGCGAGACAGACCTGGTACTCGCAGATCATGGAGATGACACAGTGTGCACCCCACAGATTCAGCAGGAGGAAAGATCTACTGTCCATGCAGAACGGAGAGGTACTGCATCCAGAGCCAGAGAGCATGAGCCTAGTAGCGTGGCTCCTGAGGACATAGAGTTCGCACATTTGAGACTACCAGAAAGCACCCTGAGGGTACTTCGGGAGGCACGAAGGCCCAGCACTCGAAAGTGCTACGTTGCGAAATGGAAAAGATTCACAATATGGTGCAGACAGGAAAGACTCCACAATAAGATGAAGAGGGACTCCACAGTGCTAAGGTACCTGACGCACTTACTGGAGAAGAACCTTAGCTCATCCTCGTTAAGAGTTCACTTGGCAGCGATAGTAGCCTACACAAGGGGAGAAACGTGCAGGAGCTTCTTCACATCACAGGTGGTGAAGAGATTCCTAGAAGGAGCGAAAAGGATCGCACCACCCAAGCGGGTGCCGCCACCTGCATGGAACTTGAACACAGTCCTAACGGAACTCATGAAAGAGCCCTTTGAACCACTTCACAAGGCCTCCCTAAAGATGCTAACTATGAAAACAGCCTTCCTGGTTGCGATAACGTCCTTACGCAGAGTAAGCGAGCTTCAAGCGCTGACGCTACAGGAACCATACATACAAATACACAACGATAGAGTTGTGATGAGGACTGACCCACACTTCATGCCGAAGGTAGTATCCAATTTTCACATGAACCAGTCGATACAGATACCGAGCTTTTTCCAAAAACCCACAACCAGCGCAGAGAGAGCTCTGCACACCCTGGACGCCAGAAGGGCAGTCATGCACTACATTGAAAGGACAAAGGGGCACAGGAAAACGAAACAGTTTTTTGTCTCCTTCGCAAACAGCTTCATGGGCAAAGCAGTAACCAAAAGGACCATTGCACGATGGATCGCACAAACAATCCAACTCTGCCACAAACTGGCAGGACAGGAACTGGCTGAGGGGACGCGTGCCCACTCCACCAGGAAGAAGGGCGCTACAATAGCCTTCCTGGCTAACACACCCATAGAGGACATATGCCTGGCGGCAACATGGGCTTCGGTGCACACGTTCACGAAGCACTACTGTGTGGACATACAAATGAACAAGGAAGCTCAAGTGGGACAGAAGGTGCTACAGCACATATTCAACACCCAACGCTCATCTTCCACCCAGCCGCCACAGAGATGAGAAACCGCTACAAAATCTATGCACAGCATAGTGAATCCAGAAAGATTCACGCTGCAAAACGAATAGTTTTCTTACCTGTCGGTGTAGTTTTGCAGCTTGAAGATCTTTCTGGATTCACTAGCGAACCCACCCACCTCCGCCAGAAAGATGAGGCTGGAGAGAGAAGAGGTGGTTAACTAAAGAATAGACTTTGAAAGTACAAAGCGGTAAATACAAACTAAGATGAACATTGCCATTACTTCGGAAACGAAAGAAACACGGAAAAAAAGAACCCGAAGATAGCGCCCAAGAGTGGGAGCTTCCGCAGGAAGCATGCCGACGTCACCGGAAATACACCCAAAAGGGGGTGTGACGCCGACGCCCACCTGGGCAAAGAGAAAAAAAAAAAAAAAAAACAAAGAAAAGACTACGAATCCGGACCCAACCACAAGACCGCGGAATAATGCACAGCATAGTGAATCCAGAAAGATCTTCAAGCTGCAAAACTACACCGACAGGTAAGAAAACTATTCGTTAGGTGCCTTGTGGTGCACGGCCGCGTGTGTCATAACTGCAATTTTTAGCTGTATTCTGGCTTCAAAACGCAGCCATTTTAGAGACTTTAGGTCTGGGGATATGTGCGAATGCTATCTAGAGCCAGTAATGAGTCTCGCGGCAGCGTTCAGGGAGGCTCTTAAGGGTGCTGTTGTGGATAGCGGGAGACCGCTGAGGGCCGCAATTCCATAGTCTATTCGAGGGATGACTAAAGCTTGTACAGCAGTTTGGAAGTCTTTGGCCGGGAGGAAGGGTTTAATTTTCCTCAGCGTGTTAATTTGGAAATTAGCTGCTTTTGTGGCTTTGCTGACGTGCTGCTGCATGTTGAGCTTGGCGTCGAGTGTGATGCCTAGGGATTTCGCCGAGTCCACGATGGTAGGTTGGACATTGAGTGCTGTTAGGTTGTTGAGCCAGGTTTGGGTGGTGGAGATTTTCGCCGGGGGTGAGATGAGTAGGAACTCAGTTTTCAGAGCATTTAGTTTGAGGTGATTATCGGCCAGCCAAGATTGGGTGTTAATAAGCGTGGAATTCAGATGTTTGATATCTTCCGGGGATTGTAACTTTAGATAGAGTTGTGTGTCATCGGCGTACATATGGAATTGAACATTGGATGCTTGAAGCAAGGTGGCGAGCGGTTCCATAACGAGGTTGAACAGTGTAGGGGAGAGGGTGGATCCTTGTGGAACACCTAGATCTGCAGGCACAGGTGTAGATAGCACATTGTCGATCTTGAACCTCTGAGACCGGTTGTGAAGGAAGGACGAAAACCACTTGAGAACAGTTCCCGATAGCCCCATTCTAGTACTTAGCAGCTCCAGCAAATTCTCATGTTTGACCGTGTCAAATGCAGACGAGAGGTCAAGAAGGATGAGGAGGCAGGACTCATTGCGATCCAGAATTTGGAGGGCGTCATCAATTATGTGTGTCATAGCTGTTTCAGTGCTATGTTTCGCTCTGAAGCCTGATTGATGAGGGTTGAGGAGGTCAAATTGATCAATGTGTTTTGTTAGTTGGAGTTGGACACATTTCTCCAGCAGTTTGGCCAGTGTGGGGATATTGGTGATGGGCCGATAGTTGTTTAGGTCAGACGGATCAGCTGTAGGTTTCTTGAGTATAGGCGTGACTTGCCCCACCTTAAGGGAGTCTGGAATGTGGCCTTGTTGCAAAGAGCTGTTGATGATCTTGGTCCAGAGAGGGAGGAGCAGGGGGATAAAGTCTTTTACAGCATTAGCAGGTAGAGGGTCTGTGAGGTGATTAGAGGGCTTCAAGGTGCAGAGCAGTTTGTGTATTGCTTCTTCCGAATAGGTATCGAAGTACTGCCAGGATGCCTTGTTTTTAGGTTGAGTGTCTGCCATTCTGGTGTGGTTGGGGTATCGGCTTACATCTATGATGAGGTCATTTCTTATGTTGTCAGTCTTTAGTTTAAAGAAAGCAGAGAAGGCTTCACAGTGTGGGGTGTCATTTGTTGTGCTGTTTGATTGTGTGGGTTGTGCCTTTGTTTGGGTCTTGATTAGCTCGAACTGCTTTCTTGGCCTGTTCTTCGCTTGGTCCAACTGGCGGCTGAAGAAGTCCGACTTTGTGCGCTTTATTTTCCTAAAGTAGGCATTTCTCTTGTTCTTAAGCTTTTTGAGATGCAGTGCTGAAGGGTCCGATCTCCAGGTGCGCTCTGCCATTCGCATATTACGCCTTTCGTCATTGAGCCTGTCATCATACCAGGGGTTAGAAATTTTGGTGGAGACTCTCTTCAGTTGCAGAGGGGCGACTTCATTGACTATTGTATTCATAGAGTCAAGGTAGTGGTCAGTCAGTGATTGAACATCTGAGGCACCTGAAGGGGGAAGGAGGAGGTTGCCGATGTGGGGAGGTAGTGTGGAGGGGTTAAGATTCTTCAAATCCCTTTTCCATGTTTTGGATTTGATTGGTTGCGTAGGGTTAGGTTTAACTTTTTCGTTGATAAAGAAGGTGATAATGTGGTGATCTGACCAATCGCAGGGTAGAATCGCCTCCAGTTGAATAGCGTTCTCTTTGGCAATGATGAGGTCGAGTATCGCGCCTTTGTCGTGTGTTGGTTTATCGCATAGTTGGGTGAGGTCAAGCGCATTGAGGAAAGTTTTGAGACTATTCACCACGGTGTCTTTCTGATCGTTCCAGTGGAGATTGAAGTCACACAGGTATACTTGAGTGGTCTGCCGACCGGCATTGGAAGTGATCAGGTCCATGAATTGTTGGGTGAATATGAGATTGTCACCAGGCGGGTGATCGATGAGATGTAAAGCACAGACTTGTTTGCCCTCACTGGTGATGTCGAGGCAGAGGAGTTCACAGGAGGAAAGGGAGGGGGAGGTGACTTGAGTAACGGAGAGGTTGCTCCTAAAAATGCATGCAATTCCCCCGCCCGTCTTGCCAGGAGACCTGTCCAGCCTAATGATGTGATAATTGGGGGGGACTAGTATGTCCATAATCGGGGTAGAGGCTTCAGTGAGCCACGTTTCCGTTAGAATGGCTAGGTCCAGGTCCCTATCTGAGACGAGATCCGCGATGTCGGAGGAATGTCTCTGGGCCGATCTGCAGTTTAGTAGGATGCATTTGAGTTTGGGAGAGAGAAGGGTGGTCGAGCTTTCTAGTATGAGGGGAACTTTTCTGAGGTTGTTAGGGACGGAGCCTCTGTTGTTGAGTGTTGGGAGCCTCAGCGGGTTAGTAAGAATTGTGGGTATGGGGATGTGTGAGTTGGAAAAGTCTTTTACCGGACCTGGGCCATAAGAGTGTAGGAGAGAGCATAGGTCGCGGTCCGACAAGGGGTTGAGAACACGACGGGGGCGGTGGGAATTATTGCGAACGGGGATAGTAGGCCATTGCTGGTGTCGTCGGGGGCGAGGGTATGTAGGGAGGGTGCGTCGTTTGTAGGGTAGTTGGGTGGTGGGAGGTAGACTAGGCTGTGAGGACCTCAACCTCACGAAGTGGATCAGCAACTGCGCGGACGAACTCGCCCCTCTGAGGACCCCGCCCAGCAGACCCGGCAGCAGAAAAACCCCATGGTTCACCGACGAACTCAAGAGCTCCAAGAAGAACTGCCGAGCCCTCGAGAAAGTATGGAGAAGGGAACCAACAACGGACAACATGACCACCCTCAAGCTCGCCACCCGGAAACACCACCAACTGATCCGCGCCACCAAGAAAAATACATACAAGGACCGGCTGGACAACAACGCACACAACTGCAAGGAACTCTTCAACATCGTTGTTGTTCACACCCTGAGGCGGAAAGCCGGGGTTCTCAGCGCTCTCTTGCGCTTCTTTGAAATTAGAGTACTTGATTACAAATTACTCTACAACCTTTTGAGATCTGGAGAATATTTTAAAAACTGTACATATTTTAATGCCATTTTTTATCCAGACCCCTACCTGAGGCGAGATCACTTCGCTGCAGGCAGAGCCACGATCGGTTACTCATCTCCGCTCGTGGTTGGCGCTGGGCGCTCACCCCCACCCACCGGATCGGCCATCTTGGGAAGGGAAGGGAGACGGTCTAGTCGATCGTCCCTCCCGCCCTCCCAGACTACTTAAGGCCATACAAATCGGACGCCCGCATTGTTTGCTGTTGTTGTTCACACCCTGAGGCGGAAAGCCGGGGTTCTCAGCGCTCTCTTGCGCTTCTTTGAAATTAGAGTACTTGATTACAAATTACTCTACAACCTTTTGAGATCTGGAGAATATTTTAAAAACTGTACATATTTTAATGCCATTTTTTATCCAGACCCCTACCTGAGGCGAGATCACTTCGCTGCAGGCAGAGCCACGATCGGTTACTCATCTCCGCTCGTGGTTGGCGCTGGGCGCTCACCCCCACCCACCGGATCGGCCATCTTGGGAAGGGAAGGGAGACGGTCTAGTCGATCGTCCCTCCCGCCCTCCCAGACTACTTAAGGCCATACAAATCGGACGCCCGCATTGTTTGCTGTTGTTGTTCACACCCTGAGGCGGAAAGCCGGGGTTCTCAGCGCTCTCTTGCGCTTCTTTGAAATTAGAGTACTTGATTACAAATTACTCTACAACCTTTTGAGATCTGGAGAATATTTTAAAAACTGTACATATTTTAATGCCATTTTTTATCCAGACCCCTACCTGAGGCGAGATCACTTCGCTGCAGGCAGAGCCACGATCGGTTACTCATCTCCGCTCGTGGTTGGCGCTGGGCGCTCACCCCCACCCACCGGATCGGCCATCTTGGGAAGGGAAGGGAGACGGTCTAGTCGATCGTCCCTCCCACCCTCCTCCCTCTATCCATGGATAAAAGCACCCGCACTGCCCGTCCGCGCAGCGGGCGGGCGCAGCGGGCGCGCCGGCGGCGCGCCGAAGGCGCGCCAAAGGCAAGCCCGTCTGCGCCCGTCCGCGACCGGACGGGACCAGGGGCCACCCCCCCTGCACAAACCAGTGAGGCAACTACCCGGCCTATACGGTATGACTCTTACACCCTAAAAAATCTAATGTCACCCCCCCTTACTCCCTGTCTGCATTCAATTCACCCGACCATGGCCACAGGTAGATGTTCCCATTGTAGCTATACATTTACTAGCCTTTGTGCTAGTGCTCATAGCATCAAAAACTACAAAATGTATCTCGTGAACTGTCGCTCCTTAGTTAAACACGCAGTACAAATGGCGCTACTCCTAGAAGAAACTAGCCCTGATGCTATATTTCTAACAGAAACGTGGCTTAAGGACACGCCAGACCCCGATATTACTGCCCTTATGCAACTGGGATATGCCCTCCACAGAGTGGATAGGCCACAGGGGAGAGGAGGGGGACTAGCTATTCTCGTAAAAAACCCCTATCAATGCAGGATCAGCCCGTCTTTAATTTCTAACTGTGAGAGCATGCATTTCGCATTAGATTTTAATCCGACCTCAACTTTCTCAGGAATCTTGATCTACCGCCCCCCTCATCATATAGGAGATTTCCTAGACTCGCTCCACTCAAACATCGCTGAATCAGTGATCACCTGTCCTAATTTCTCGATTTTGGGAGATGTTAATATTCATTTGGATGACCCCAGTAATACGACGGCTAGGTCCATAGTAGACAATCTGGCAGCCCTTCAAATTACTCAGAAGGGCTTCCAGCCTACCCATGAGAAAGGCCATCTCTTAGACTGGGTATTCAGTAATGACCATAGGCTAGAGGTAGGGACACCACTGCCCCTAGCCTGGACTGACCACCTCCTGGTCCCAATACAATGGACAGTAGCTGCCCCAGCACTAGCCCTTACGCGCTCTACTCAGAAAGGGAGAGAATGGTCAAAAATATCGGTAGACCAGTGGATCGAATCTTTATCTCCAGCTCCCTCCCAAATGGGAACCGATCCCACACTACTTTATGATACCTACACTAACTGGCTGTGCACAGCTCTTGACTCGGTGGCACCTTTGAAAATCCTCAAAGGAAAAACCAAATCAAAGAACTCCCCATGGTACACCCCTCAACTTAAAGAGCTGAAAAGAGGCTGTAGGAAACTGGAACGCATATGGCGAGTTTCCCATAATAATTTGGACAAACTTAGCTACCAAGAAGCAATTAAAAAATATAAAACAGAAATAAGCAATTCAAAAGCCGTGTATTTTGAAAGTTTAATTGCTAGCGCCTCAAATTCATCCAGGGAAATTTTTAAAATTGCTAAATCCCTCATAGACACCCCCACTACTTCTCCTGACCCCAGCAAAATCCAACTACGCTGTGATAGTCAGGCAGAATACTTTTATAATAAAATCCAGAATATCATTGCCACATTTGAACCAGCCAAAAACCTTACTTCAACACAGCTGGTGTCTTGCACGTTGAATGAGTTCCCTCTACTCAACGAGGAGCTATTAGACACTCTCATGCAAAAAGTTAAATCTGGCTCACCCATTGACCCGGCACCCCCTTTTCACCTACTTAAAATCAAGGAGACCATCAGTCCTATAATCCTTAAAATCTTAAACTCCTCCATTGCCACAAGCACAGTCCCAACAGCATGGAAACGTGCCCAAGTCAAAGCACTCTTAAAAAAACCCACCTTGGACCCCAATAACTTGGCCAATTATCGCCCTATCTCGCTCCTCCCCTGGATCAGCAAATTGCTGGAAAAACATATTAATGCCTCTGTTACCCAATACCTGGAACATAACCTCCTGCTCCACGACTCCCAAGCAGGCTTCCGCCCTAAATTAGGCACAGAAACGGCCCTGCTGACTGTGACGGAGCTGGCTAGGAAACAGATGGATCAAGGCGGCACTGTAGCAATTATGTTGCTAGATCTCAGTGCCGCCTTCGATACCGTCAATACTAGCATCCTCCTTGACCGCTTGCGTCATATAGGAATTTCAGGGAAGGCCATAATATGGCTTCAATCTTTTTTGGAGGAACGGTCCTTCGAGGTAGTCGAGAACGACGCCCGCTCAAAAACTTGGCCCCTTGAGCAAGGTGTACCACAGGGCTCGTCTCTGAGCCCTACCCTATTTAATGTATACCTTCAACCTCTGGCGGACATCGTGCGTTCGTTCGGCCTAGATATAGTAACCTATGCCGACGACACACAACTTGTGGTATCCATGAACCAGCTAAACACCTCTCCCCCTAATCTTATGAATTGTCTGGCAGCAATAAGTCACTGGATGACCCTCTCACACCTAAAGCTCAACGGTGAGAAGACGGAGCTTATGTTTCTGGGTAACTCACCAACCCCGAGCTCCTCGCTAGAGTGGCCCCCTAATATGGGGACCCCACCCCAACCCAAAACCCAAATAAAGAGCTTAGGTATGTGGTTGGACACAAAGTTGGATTTTAAGCAACAAGC
The DNA here is from genome assembly GCF_964261635.1 of Lissotriton helveticus. Lineage (NCBI taxonomy): Eukaryota > Metazoa > Chordata > Amphibia > Caudata > Salamandridae > Lissotriton > Lissotriton helveticus. Next base: position 570,061,007 of record NC_136068.1, read on the forward strand.
CACCACTCTATCTGCCATCTGTTTTGGCCTAATGCGTATGCTCAGGAAGGTGTTGCCTCTTCTTCCCTTCCAGGCACGAAGGATTATGGTGCAGGCCATTATCCTGTCCCGTCTGGACTATGGAAACTCATTGTACCTAGGAGCCCCTAGTTCCACTACCAGAAGACTGCAGATTACCCAGAATGCAGCGGCTCGCCTTCTTCTCAACCTGGGCCGGCGAGACTCAGGCACAGCCGCACTCAGGAAACTGCATTGGCTGCCCATCAAAGCCAGAGTCGTGTTTAAATCTATGTGCATTATGCACAAAGCTATGTGGAAAACTGGCCCAGCCATGGTTTGCTCCTTTGCAAACCCTTACCTCCCTAAACGTAGCTTGAGATCCAGCTCAGCCTTCCTGGCTACCGTTAATAGAATTAATCGGGCAAGATGGGGAGGACGCTCCTTCTCTTGGAATGCCGCTAAGGCCTGGAACTCCCTGCCTGACACTCTCCGGGGCGAGCCTAATCTACTGGAGTTCCGTAAGGAACTGAAAACGCTCCTCTTCACCTAATCTGGCTCTGTGATCTTCCTGACTCAAACAATATAGCGCTACGAGGCCTCCGGGTAGAATGCGCTCAACAAAACCCTATTAATAATAATAATAATAATAATCGTGAAAGAGCTCTCCAACCCCAACGCCGGAAACAACGACATCACCCCGTCGCAAGACCTCTGCAACTCCCTCGCGTCCTACTTCCACAACAAGATCGCGGACATACACAACAGCTTCAGCACCCAACCAACGCACGCCACAACCGCAGCAACGCCACCCACCACCACCCTCCGCGCCTGGACTCCGATCAGCACCGAAGACACCACCCGCACAATGAACTCCGTCCACTCCGGATCTCCGACTGACCCCTGCCCTCACCACATCTTCAACAAGGCCGACGCGGTCATCGCACCCCACCTGCGGGACATTATCAACACCTCCTTCGACACCGCCACCTTCCCGGAGAGCTGGAAGCACGCAGAACTCAGCGCTCTTCTCAAGAAACCTACAGCGGACCCCACCGAACTCAAGAATTACCGTCCCATCTCGCTCCTCCCGTTCCCGGCCAAAGTCATCGAAAAGACCGTCAACAAACAGCTGGCCGCCTTCCTCGAGACAAATGGATCCCTCGACCCCTCACAGTCTGGCTTCCGAGCCAACCACAGCACCGAGACCGCCCTCATCGCTGCCACCGATGACATCCGAACCCTGATGGACAACGGAGAAACAGCGGCCCTCATCCTCCTGGACCTCTCCGCGGCTTTCGACACTGTCTGCCACCGCACCCTAGTGCAGCGCCTCGGCAACATCGGAATCCAGGAGAAGGCACTGGAATGGATCACCTCCTTCCTCGACGGAAGAACACAGAGAGTCCGCCTACCACCGTACAAGTCAGAGGCCACCGAAGTCATCTGCGGCGTCCCTCAAGGATCCTCGCTGAGTCCCACCCTCTTCAACGTCTACATGAGCCCCCTCGCGGCCATCGCACGCCAACACAACCTCAACATAATCTCCTACGCCGACGACACCCAGCTGATCCTCTCCCTGACCAACGACCCCGCCGCCGCCAGAGCCAACCTGCACGAAGGGATGAGAGATGTAGCCGAGTGGATGACGACCAGCCGCCTGAAACTGAACTCAGACAAGACGGAGGTCCTCATCCTGGGCTCCTCGCCCTCCGCCTGGGACGACTCCTGGTGGCCCCCCGCCCTGGGCACCGCACCCAAACCGACGGACCACGCACGCAACCTGGGCTTCATCCTGGACTCCTCCCTCTCCATGACCAGACAAGTCAACGCCGTCTCCTCATCATGCTTCAACATCCTACGCATGCTACGGAAGATCTTCTGGTGGATCCCCACCGAGACCAGGAAGACTGTCACCCAGGCCCTCGTCACTAGCCGACTGGACTACGGCAACGCCCTCTACGCCGGAACCACCGCCAAGCTCCAGAAGAGACTCCAGCGGATCCAGAACGCCTCAGCCAGACTCATCCTCGACATCCCACGAAACAGCCACATCTCCGGACATCTGAGAGACCTGCACTGGCTCCCCGTCAACAAAAGAATCACCTTCCGTCTCCTCACCCACGCACACAAAGCCCTACACGACCAAGGCCCGAGCTACCTCAACAACCGTATCAACTTCTACACTCCCAAGCGCCACCTCAGATCAACCAGCCACGCCCTCGCCGCCGTCCCCCGCATCCGAAGAGCGACAACAGGAGGAAGATCCTTCTCCTACCTGGCCGCCAAGACCTGGAACTCCCTCCCGACAGACCTGCGCCTGACCCAAGACCACCTCTCCTTCAGGAAGAAGCTCAAGACCTGGCTGTTCGAGCAGTAACGGCACCCCCCCCCCCTCCTAGCGCCTTGAGACCCTACGGGTGAGTAGTGCGCTCTATAAATGTCTTGATTGATTGATTGATTGATTGAGGAGAGAAGGTCTTTGATTGCGTGGACGTCTTTTTTGATTTGTAAGATTTCCTCTTTGACTTGTTGGAGGGTGGATAAAGTCAGGTCAGGAGGGTCATTGGGGAAGGTGTTGGTGGAGAGAGCCGTTGGTGAGTGGTGGAGTAGTGAGCTGGAGAGCAGGCAGGGTATCGGGGGGGGGGGGGTATACTAGCGTTGTTGAGGGGTTCCGCAGTGCTAATGAGTGGGATGGTATTCAAGGTGTGGACGTGTTTGTGGGCGAGGGGTGAGGGTGTTGGAGGTGTGGCAGGCTGTGGTTGGGAGGCATAGGTAGTGACTTCAGTGGGAGACGGTGCTGGTGACTAGAAGAGTGAGTGAAGGCTGAAGCCAGTGGGGGAGACAGGAGGGTAGTGAGGGCTGAGAATAGGAGGTGGGAGAGAGGGGGATGCTAAGGTAAGGGAGGAGGTATGTTCTGTATCTTTTGTTGGGAGGGAGATAGAGTTGTGAGTGGGAGTGGGGAGGGAGCAGGGAAGGGAGAGGTGTCTGCCGTGGGGGGGATGGGTGGATAAACTCCGAGTGATGGTGTGTGCAGATGTAGGCGTGTTGTGGGTGGGAGTTGTTGTGTCAGGTGTGAGAGACTCGTGGGTGGGGGTGGAGAGGGAGATGGGGAGGGAGAGGTGTCTGTCGTGGGGGGGATGGGAGTGGGGGGTGGATAAACTTTGGGCGGTGGCTTGTTCAGATGGTGGTGTGTTGTGGGTGGGGGATGTTCTGTCCGGGGGGAGAGGGATGGAGGGGGTATGGGTGGGGATAAGAAGGGTCATGTTAGAGGGGCTGCTAGTATATGCGGTGGAGATATTTGTGACTGTCCTTGGGGAGTGGGGAGCGTTAACAGCAGGTGGGCCATTTACTGGGGTGCTGGGGGTAGAAGTGTAGTAGGTGGTGGCTGCGACATCAGGGGTGATAGTGCTGGCGGAGTTCTGGGTGGGGGTCCGCAGCTTGGAGAGGTGCTCTTTGAACTTGGGGAACAGGTTGTCTAGTAATTCCAGGTTCTTGTCCGTGGATTGGATTAGGACAATCCCGTTATTGTAGATAGTAATGGTAGACCTGCCAGGGAAGAGGTGGGAAGGTGTGATGGTGAGAATTAAGCCATGAGTTGTTTTCCTGGTGGTGGAGACTGTGAGTAGGGATAGGAAAGTTTTTCTCCATTGGGCTCTGCGTGAGGTGTGGAAGATGATATCAGTATTCAGAGCTCCATTGCCCGATGAGAAGTAAGTGTCGGCAAAGGGTGTTTCAGGGTGCGACCTCAAGAAGTTGTGTTTAAAACGTTTAGTGGCATTTTTGGAGAGAGGAGTGGAGGGGTAGTTAATTCTAAAAGTGTGCTTGCCGTTGAGCTACATTTTGGAGAGGCTGTGGTGTTAGGTGTAGGAAGTAGGACGATAGTACAAACTGTCAGCCGCTAGTTACAGGGCCTAGGACGACACTAGTGAGTGATCAAAGATATAAGGAGTAGAAGTCGGTGTGATCCCCGAACAGACAGTGCGTAGGTGCATCTTACCAAATGTATCCTATATACGAGGTAGCAGTCGGCTTACACCGTGTAACCAACTATGAGAGGTAGGACCGATTAGGTGGAAGCCAAGTTACATATTAGAATGTACGAGGTAACAGCAGTGTAGTCTAGGCGTAGAAAGTGGCTGGGTGCAGCTTACATGACAGAGCGAATTGAATGAGGTAGTAATAATCAGTGCAATATCGTGATGTAGCTTACATCGAAAAACCAACAAATAAATATATGCGGTAGCGGACAGTGAATGATGGGGATAGCGGTGAGATATGTGCAGCTTGCCGCATATAGAATACAGGCTAAAATAGGGCTAAACTACTAACGAGTTACTGCATCCCATAAATGTGCATACAAATTGCAGCAATAACAGATATAACACTAGAATATACGATAGTAATGTGATAGCAATGCATACAATGTAGGAAGCCAGTAATAATAAAATAAAATAAAATAAAATAGAAACTGCAGTAAAGGCAGTGACTAGTCCATGATGGCCGCTGAGTAGAGAGAGAGGTCAGTCTAAAATGGCCGCCAGATAGGTCTGGAGACGCTAGTCCTTTTTTGTTGTTACTGCTTGGAGCAAGGAAGAGAGGATCGATTAGTCCTCTTTTGGTTGTTACTGATATCCGAGCAGGTAAGAGTAGTTTCAGAATCTATTCGGCCGGCGCAGGAACTTGCATACCAAGGGGAGTCTTATCTCAGTTTTTTATTATCTTAAGAGGGGCTGCTGAGGGGCCTCGTGGGCTCAGGCGGTACAGGAGGGGATTAGGTGCTAAGTTTATGACCCCCGCCATTTTGAGCAACAGAGGTTTTGTAAAAGAAAACGAAACGAGTGGGGCAGAATGTGCACATTTCCAATAAAACGCGTGGGGCAAAGCAAAGACCTTTTTTTTTTTTTTAGCTGTCGCTTCGGCAAAGACGATCTTCGCTGGCGTTTGCAGACCAGTCGGTCTGTCTGTTCCTGATACAGCTGGGTGTTGGATACAAAGGGGGGGAGGGAGGGGGGGAACGACCATCCACCCCACAGCAAGGCGTCAGCTTCCTCTGGTGTCAGCTTCCTCTGGTGTCCTGGTGGCCGCAGGCAGGGGTCGAACAGCCAGGCAAACAGTTTGCCAGGCAGGGCAGGGAGATCACTCCCGTCGTGAGTCAGACACCGGGTCTACCACCACCCAGTCAGTCTGGCGTGTGTGACGGTGCTCACTCAGGCTCCGCTACAGCTCCCCTCGCCTGCAGACTCAGAATGCACCCGTCGTCATCCAGAGTGGGTGTCGAAGCCGATGTTTGCTGATGGCTCCAGCTCCCGGCGTGGCAAGGGCAGGCTCCAGCCGACCTCCGTCCCACTGATCCCACCAGCCACAGAGCTCCTCTCCGCTAGCTCCTCGGACGGCGGCGCCCCACTCCTCAGATCGCCCCCAGCACTCAGCCTCTCTCGGCACTCCGATGACGCCGTGACTCCCTGCTGCGGGGCCGGCGGCTCTGCTCCTCTGATGGCAGCCACCAGTGTACCTGACCGCGTCACTGCCGTGGAGCGGGCGGTGGGGGGAAGGGGGGGGGGTCTCTCGGCCCCCGGTGCCGCCGTGAATCCTGCGGAGCCGCTCCGGTGGTAGCAGGCAGACCCCCGCAGGCAGGCGCCCTCCCGCAGGCAGCACAGGGCTCACAGATCCAAGAGAGATCCCTGATGAAGGCAGCTCCTACGGTGTCCAGCGGTGCGCAGCTCTTCAGAGTGGTCCGGTGCAGAACGGGCGCCTTCCTTCGACCTCAGGGCGATCTCGGACTCCAGCACCTCCAGAGACCAGCTCCAGCGCCTCCAACGTCCAGCGCCAGAGCAGCAGCCGTCCTCTCAGCAGCCGATCTCGAGGCAGCTCGTGTGATGTCCAGCGCCCGGGCAGCAGCCGTCCCCAGACCAGGTATTATAACTAGCTTTTGCATCCAGTTACTTGGTCCAGTTACTCTTTGTTGAATCCTCGAAGATGCGGGTGCTAACGGGGATTAAATCCAGAATTGGAACCCCACGCACTCGGAGCTCTGATCAGGAGCTCCCACCCGGCGGCCATCTTGAGGCATTTTGGTGGCACGCGCGGACAGGAGATGTGCACTCCGTACGCGTGCACATCTCCTGTCTATGCGTGCCAACTCCTGTCTCCCTTCAGCAGAGAAACCGGCGGCACAGCACGCGCATCGCGTCACGTGCTGTCACTTTCCCTCCCCCTGTCGGCTCAGCGTGTAGCAACGCTTTCCGTTTTTGATTTCAGGCTCACTCAGTTCGTATGTTAGCAGTATTTTATTTATTTCAGATGGAAATTGTTTCTCATACACAATTATGTCCCCCCACACAACTCCAACATCTTTACTTTTCCTACTCAAATCCTAATCTATTTATGGTAGGATTGTGTTTTGGCTGCTGGCTGGCCAAATAACTGTATATGAATTCATCTTAAAAATGTAAGATTGTAATGGAAGTGGAATTTGTAATGCCAGTTCGTCTGCCAAAGTCTTTTTTTTCCCCCAGACTGTGTGGGAGTAGATGTAGCAGTCCTTTGTTGTGGCGAGACTATAGTTGGGGACTTTGGTACGGAAGGGAGACAAAACATGCGCCGCCCGGACTGGACAGCTGATGTGCACGCTCACGGCGTCTGCAGCAGCTTGGGCGCGGCCAGCACATGGGCACGCGCACGGCGTGTCTTTCAGCTTGTCTGGAAAGGCAATGTACACGATCACTCCAACTTTCGAGTCACTGGAAACAGTCATGTTTTATGTAGAGCCCTGTCAGTCAGTGCGCGTGCAGTAGTCATCCAGAGATAGCAGCTTGAAGGTCAATACTGAGTAGAAACACTACACACAAAAGTGGATTCCGGCTCCAGCAAATACCAGAGCAACATCCGCTCCTCCACATCACGACATTACTTATACAATCTTAGACATGCTTTGATCAGACTGAAAGAGAGAGCTGACAGCACCCCTCCAAGGAAATAAACCTACAAGAGACTTCTTCCCCCCTCACTAAAGTGCTGAAAAACTTTGAATGAAGGCAGCTCCGATCACATTTCTAGGAAGCCAGTAAGCTTTATACAGGCACTGTGCACACACTGCATTTAATGCAATATTCTCTCCACAGTGAAACTCTGTGCGACAGATTTGCCGGAAACCAGTTCAGGTGTTGTTTAGAGCGAGCCCCAACCACTAATAGTGATTTATGAGAACCCCCAGCTTGTCTGTGTGGCTTCATTTAAGCGGCCAGGAAAGGGGCATGCTGGTAGAGACGGGCACATATCGTTCGGGGGGAAGAGGGTTGTTTCTGACGTTAGAAAAGCGGTCCGCCTGCATTTCCTTTTTGTTGAACTTTCGGGTCACTGGAAACAGTGATCGTTTTGGGCAGAGCTTGTTTGATGTTGAAATTAAAGATGGAGGTTAAATCTGCATGTTATGTATCCGCGATGGTGAAAGTCCATGTATGTCAACTGCTGTCACGCAGTCTGCAGACAGATGCATTAGGGAGAACAATTGTGCATTATAATCTCATGAAAAGTTGCATGGGATGAAATGACCCGTCTTCTGCCTCCATGCCTCCACACCTCCATGTTTAGAAGAAACCATTGTTAGGCCTACACGGCAAATCGTGAGTGATCATGGCTAGTCCATCTGTTTAATGTTTCACTTTATAGTGTGTTTCTTGATTATCCTCACCTCCAGAGTGCATGCAAGTGAGACTAGGGTTGGCAAGAAGTGTACATTGCAATAAAACACATTTGCTTTTAGTCAACGTTTTTTATTATTATTTAACAAAACACGCATTCCTGCGTACACAATACATTGTTTTTTTACCAACCTTTATTTTCTTTTGCCAACTTTGAAAACCACATAATGGGGCAGATTAGGATGGCGGACGGACTTGCGTCCGTCCGCCATCCCAGAGGTGGAGGGACCGTCCGCATGGACTGCGGAGGTCCCTCCATGCAAATCAGGATGTGACCGCCACCCTGGCGGTCACATCCTGGATATTTAACATTGCGGCGGGTGCTGCTTCAAGCAGCACCCGCCGAAATGTTAAAAGTGCATGTGTAACATTTACATGCACAAAGCGGCAGGCACCGCGCGGTGCCTGCCGCTTTGTGCATGTAAATGCTGGGGGGTACCATAGGTACCCCCCATGTGCACCCCCCACCCGCCTACGCCCTGGGGGCCCGCAACGGGCCCCCAAAAGCAAAAGTACACATGCTTTTCCACGGCGGAAAAACCGCAGCGGAAAAGCATGTTTACTAATGCTTCCTAATTTGGCTGGCGGTGTCTGATAGACACTGCCAGCCAAAGGAGAGCTTTTCCGCCGCGGTTGTAATCCGACCGCGGCGGAAAAGCAGCGGACAGAATCCAAGACCCACCAGCCATCATAATGCGGCTGTGGGTCTTTGGTGACTCCGCAGAGGATTTTCCGCCTCCTCCGGGCCGGCGGTGGCTTCCGCCGGCCCGGAGGAGGCGGAAAATCCTCTATCATAATCGGCCCCAATGTGTGCCATTTCATAAGGCAGTTCTTGTAGAACTGAAGCTTGTAGTCCAATTGTAGTAAAGAGGAGGCTGGACTACGTCATGTTAGTAAATAGGATTTTTCATATGTGGAGTAGATGTGTGGAGAAATAGTAATTTATGTTTTTGTAAGCGGCTGTTCAAAATGACATGGTTAGTGATTCTCATTGTCTTAATGCAAACAAGCTTGTGCTTCAGTTGGAAAGTTACAATTTCTAGGGTTTGCACAGAGAAGAAATGATTGGGATGGTGTACAGCAATTCGACTTTGTTGCAATAAATCAATCTAAAATTCTAAAATGGATAGGAAGTGGGTCTGCTGTTAGGTTTATGTGTCACTTTTTTTGTCAGTAGAGATTTGAACAGGATCAATACTGAAATCATTTACCTCCATTTGAAGTCATTTCCACTGCATTACATTTCAAAAGCCGTACACAAAAAGGCATAAATTACTCAATTTTTGGCACATGCAGAACCGAAACGTGGGATCCGTGTTTGAAGGACTTATTGTTTCGTGTTCTTCTCTTGAATTTAAAAAAAAACATTTTAAAGTATTTTTGGGAGACGTGTGCTAACCAGGTTTATGTCCCTTGCGAAGACGCTGAGTGCTTGTGGTCTTCACAGAGTTTTCAGGTTTCATGCCTTAGGCGTAGTAGGCCCAAAGAAAGATGGCGATGCTCATCATGATGACTGCGTTGATGTTGACCACTTTGCTCCAGATGGGGTCCTCGGAGATGTCGGTGAGCCGCCGCATCTCTTCCTCCAGCTCCTCTTTGGTTGGCTCCTGCCCACTTGCTGAGGCTTGAGAGCTAAGGCCACAGAGTGAATCACAGCAGCGACGTGGGCACGTCTGCTCGCTTGCCACTGGGTCTGTAAGAAGACAGCAGGCAATAGTTGAGGGGCTGCGAGGTTCACATATTATCAGTGTGGTGTTAAGCAAAACGAAATGTCCATGCAGATAAGGTGTGCCTTACTAAAATAAAACACTTATGGGTGCCCCTTTCCATAGGTTGTAACTGGCATCAACTACATCATCCTTGCTTGTGCAGAAACTCAAATCACAGTGTCTTTCTGCAAGTTGCTGTGCAGTAAGATCTGCTCTACCAACACATCGATTTCATTCTTTCTCCTTTAACAATTTTACCGATTACTGCAATCTTCCCCACTTTCTGAGTCGGAGTTGCTCACTTTGAGTCATTGATACACTTTTAGCTTCAGTCGATCTGATTCATTTGCAGGGACCAGTCCTAATTATGCCACAGTAAACCAGTTCTTACGCTAATCTTAACCCCATCCTTTGCAAGGTTAAACCCAGTTCCACTACTTGTCTTGCTTTGTTTATCCCTTTTCTCGACTATTTGAGCCCCTTGGAGAGAATTGTCTCACCCTCTGCTACACACGTTTTAGGTCTGGCGTTAGCCAAGCCCTTTTGATTTTTAGGTCAGCGTTGGCCAAGACCTTTTGATTTTACTAAAGTAATATGTATAATATACTTATTTAAAGTAGCTTTCAGCCACCTCTCTTCGTCTATTGGTCTGTTGTTTCATTCCCATTTTGCTTCTGCCTACTACAGCTTACAACGTGGGGCAATGGGTCAGCCTACTTAAGCCTCTGGTTAACCTGACTGAGTGACTGCGTTTTGCTTTTTCAAAAGGTGGACATTCGCACACAATGTATGTCCCTTTAGTGCTAGATTTGCCTGATGTGATAGTAGCACGCATTTGAAGTGAGCACAGGGCACATTCAAACTTTCACAGTATACCTTCCTTATTGTGTACCTGAACTCTATTTCGCTCATGGTTATTTAATAAACTTTGCCCAGGAAGAAATACAAACTTCATCATGTTTAATTTGCAGCAAACGTGTAACAGTTTTATTTAAACATCGGTTTGGTGTAATTTGGCTTTTAGTATTCAATATTTTATACTGTGAACCCTCTTTACTTTCTTCTTTCCATCTTCTTTCTTTCCTTTGTTTCATTTTTCTTTCCTTTTTGCATTCTTTCTTTCTTTCCTTTTTTCTTCCATTCATCTTTGCTTTTCTTAATTTTTTTAGCTTTTCCTCATCTTTCCTTCTTTTTGGCTTTCTTCCTTTTCTTTCCTTCTTTCTTTTTGCCTCCTTTGCTTTTTCATTCATTCTTTACTTTTTCTTTTATTGTTTCTTCCTTTCTTTTCTGTCTTTCTTTCTTTCTCTTTTGTCTTATTTCTTATTTTTCCCTTTTTGCCTCCTTTGCTTTTTTCCTTTTTGCATCTTTATTTCTTGCTGTCTTTACCTTTTTCTTCTTTCTATCCTCTTCTCGTTGCCTCCTTTCTTTCCTTCTTTCTTTTCCTTCTCTACATTCGTCATTCCTTCTGTCTTCCCTTTTTTTGCTCTTTCCTTCTTTCATTTTTTCTTCTTTCCCTTTTCTTTCATTTATTCTTTTTGCCTTCTTTCTTCCTTTTTGCCTTTCTTCCTACTCTTTTTCTGCCCTCCCTCCCTTCTTTCCTTTCTTCTTTTTGCCCTTCTTTCTTCGCATTTTGTCTGCCTTCCTTACTTTCTTGCCTTCTTTCTCAAACACAAGACTAGCAGCTAATTCTAGACCAATAACTTTCTCAGGTCTGTGTTAGCCAAGACATTTTAATTTCACAAAGTATTTGTAACATATTTACATAGACTTCATCCATTTGTCTGTGACTGTGTTAGTCACAGGTTTCTTACACCTACTCCATCATGCATCAAGGGGCAATGTTAGCCCAATTCACCCATTGACTGACTTCACTAAGAGTGGCATGCTGCCCTTACTCAAGGACCAAATCCACACATAAGCTAGGTCCTTCACGGTCGGGTGTACCATGGTAATGTGTACTTTTTTGAGGACCAGATAAACACTTTTGCCTTTAGCCAATGTTTTTTTAGAATTAATGTGAGCCATGCAGCTTCCAGAACAATAAGACTGGTTCGCCAACGTGAGACCTCTTGGCTTAGCTAATGCTTGTTTCACCTTCTATTTTCATCGTGGGTCCAGTTGGGCCATTCTTTACTGTGGTCTCGGTGTTCTCGCTCTTTTCGTCCTCCGCGTCGAGATCCACACGCTCCTCTGTGCTGAATCTGAGACTGTAGACCAAGCGATGGAGCTGCAGAAAGAGTCAGAGCAACCCAATGTTACCCAGTGTGTGGGTGTGAGGCAGGCACGTTTGAGAGAGGAGAAGGTGGGGGAGATGTAAGCAAGCGATAGGCACAAAATGGATAGTAAAATCAATAGTTGAAAGGGTACAAACAAAGAGTGATGACATAGGACCCATTGTGTGTGCCCACCATGACGGCCAATATGGTGTCTAGCACTAAAGGAAGCAAGATTGCATTATGTAATGAAGTAAAACTGGTAGGCACGGATGTGAATGTGGTGAGTGGTTGTCAGACTATAGGACCAGATGGTGGAGAGTAGACAAGGAAATGAGTTGGATTGGAAGACTCTACTCTGAAGTGACTAGTTGAAGGTGAAATAACTTTTCATGGTGAAGTGTGAGGTAGGATTACTGAGGCACAATTCTATTTGGAGGAGTAGGGGAGACTGCCAGCAGAGGAGCATTTGTATCTTTGTTTTATAGACTTTAAATCCGCATTTGACTGTGTTAACCGTAAATTACTCTGGAAAAAATTAGAAAAAATGAAAATTCCATTCCCCCTACTTAAGTTAATCTGCCTCCTATACTCAGAGACATGGGTGAGTGTGAGGATGGGGGATGGTCACACACTAACCAGGGAGATCCCAGCTAATGAAGGTCTTAAGCAAGGCTGTGTTTTAGCCCCCCTTCTTTTTAACTTGTTCCTTGCGGACCTACCAGGAATATTGGATGAGGAAAATGCGCATCCCCCGAAATTAGCTGACAAGCGGCTCACATGCTTGATGTACGCGGATGATGTCATACTTATGAGCCACACAAAAGTGGGCTTACAGCGTTTAATGAGAAGGACCTATATCTATTCTAAAGAGAACGGGATGGTTATAAATGAGACCAAAACCAAGACTATGGTAGTTGCCAAAAACGCTAAGTTGAAACACAAAAGCCAATGGTTCATGGACAACATAGAGCTTGAACAAGTCGAGGTCTATAAATACCTGTGCGTACTATTTGATTCAACGGGCAATTACCAGTCACATAAGAGCGAAGCTCAAAGAAAAGCGAAAGCACTAGCAGCTGCATTTAGAATTGTGCAGAAGTCGCTTCCCACCCTGGCGTATGGCCCTCTACTGAGCATTGTCGGTGCAAAACTCCTACCCACTATTGCTTATGGAAGTGAAGCTTTAATGGGAAAAGACACTGATATTTTGAACAAAATCATATCCAGAGTATATCGAGTGTTATTTCATCTCCCAGTGAACGCTTCCCCGGCGCAAGTAAGGCTGGAGTTTGGCCTAACCAATCAACAGTTTGCAAGGCAAGGCCATTTTATAAAAGTCTGGAATCAAATAAAAAGTGACCAGAAAAACGAGATATCGATGCTCTTATGGAGAGAAATAAATAAGGATACCAATTCTTCTGCAGCCCTATATCTTAGAGATGCAATTAATGAGTTTGGGGTCATGTCTATGTGGGAAATGAATATAACCAAGGCATCATTCAAGAATATCATTAATAAAACCGCAGCCCACCTATCCATCATAAAGGATAAGGCTACCCTTACCAAGAGGAAACATGCTTGGATAGTGCTAAATGGATACAAGAAGAAGGAGATACAACAATATCTGATAACCCCGTGGACGGAAAAAAACAAGCAGGTTCTCCTTAAAGCAAGATTTGGATCTATGCCAGGGCTATGTCATCTTCCCCCATGGGAATTTCAAGAAACCCAAACGCTATGCAGACTACGCAATAGGGGTGAGGAAAACATTCAACACCTTCTGTGTATTTGCCCGGTACTCCTTCAAGAGAGAAAAACATTGCTGAAAGTTCATCTCAAGTCACGTGGCATACGGTCATGCAGGCAGGCCGTGATTAAATGTATGATCCCAAATGACTTCATTTTAAACTCCTCTTTTGTAAAGTTCCTACTGTTAGTTAAAAGGAAACTTGGCGACGTAATTATTGCAAATACTTAATGGATTGTAAGGTCATTAATGACATTTTATATGATTTTAACTGGAATTTAACTTTTAAATTGTTCTAGTGTGGAATGTTGTAAGATTTTAATAATCATCACAATAAACTACTTGGACTTTGACCCAGTGTGTGACTGCAGTCAGTGCTTAATTTGAGTCTGTGATTTCAGGTGCTCAGTACTTAATTGCCAGCACCAGTAGGTATGACGGTCTGCCACATGTTGGCGATGTTTGTTTAATTTAGAGATGAGTACAACAGTTGTTTATCAATTCACTGTACATTAAAATGACTAATAACTGCGGGCAAAGCCATTCTTATATCTTTGTTTGTCTGGAATTGTTTGAACTGTCACACTTTGATGAGTGTTATGGTTAGTAGTGGTATTGGTACGGTCATTGACAGTGCTGGCTGGAGCAAAGAGTGGTGCATGTGCAGTAGGCTCCGGACGAGGTTCTGTGCACTTATTAATATTTTTATGTTTCTAATTAAGCACTGTGCTGCACAAGAGAATGAAACTGGACGTGTGTGGGTTAAGGGGAATGTTGGCAACACTATCCCAGGATGGTATCCATGGGAGGATATTGGTATTGCACAGGGTAAGACTTGGGAGCGAGTGCCATTGGGGCTTTCAGGATTGAGGGGTGACTGAGTCACAGTAGCATGACTGAATTTGATTCATGTAGAACACACAATGATGTTTTCTTTGGGGTGTGCAATTTAGGGGTGCAGAATTGCCTATGCATTACAAAGTTGTGGCACCTGGCCCATTCATTTTTTCACAAACCCAATCCAGCTGGAGTCATCTAGCCTTTTTGATGAGTCGGACGCCCCCCGGCCATCCGACTTCACGGTGGGTGTGCGAGTCGGACGGCCGGGGGCAGCCCGATCTGCGCATGCGTCGGATTCGACCGCACCTCGGTGGAATGTCCACCGCGACGAAAAGGCTAGACTGGGTTCCCCTCTGTTTTCCTCAGCGACTTTGGTGTTGAGCTAAGTTCCGTTCTCGTTTTTAGGCCAAGCTTTCAAGACCTGTTGTATATACTTTGCATATACTTCTTTGTGGGCTTACAGCCCACTCACTGCTTTTCATTTGTTTGTTTCAGTGTCCTTCAAAAATCCTTGGTTGCTAGTGGTCAGTCCTTCCTCTTTGTCTCTCCTTTTTGTCTTTCAATTTCTTCTGCGGAGCAGGGACCAATTACTGTATCTTTACACTTTAGTTATTTGTTTTTGGGCACTATTTTAAAATGTCTTTCCTGCTTGTGTTACACTGTGGGTGGTGTTCAGCTCGCTCGAGACTAGTGCCAGTTGCTGATCCACTAGAATCCACATTTACTCAACATATTCTGTATGAGAAGGAAAGCAAGGGTCGTAGTTTGGATGCCATTTTGGGCCAGCCTCCTTCTGGTTGTCACTAGGCGGCATTCTGTACGTTTTTTTAACTTCTTCAATGGGTATGGTCTCTGTGCCAGCCTTCTTTCTTTGCTCCACCAGAGTTGACTCTCTGTGGTAGCTGCAATGATGTGCAAACTTTTTATCACTTGTAATCCCAGAGCATTTGTATGTATTCTAGGAAGTAAAGCAAAGTATTTCCAACAATAGAGACGCTAAGTGTTTGTTACTCAAATGATCTGTAATTATGGCCTGGGCTTTAGATTGGAAATAATGCATTGTTCTATGTAAGGGCAAACACCTCTCATTCAACGTTAGTCAGATGTCATTTATGAATTTTTAAACCAGGGACTTGCAGCTGCTTTCAGTGTTTTGAATATTTATGTCTTATTAACTAAGTGTTCTGGGCACCGGTCATGGTGTAGAAACTGTGTGTATGCTGGTTGTCTGAAGTCCATACATACCAGCTGTCCTGGCTGTCTTTTGGCACCTGAACGGGGGGGAGCATTCTCTGTCCAAAGGCTGTTTTATAGAGGCTGAGTGAACATCGCAATTCAGTTGATGGCCTGCTATGCTTGGCAGCATGGTTCGTAATTGTGAGCGAGATACTAAGAATCAAGAGGGGGGCTGCGAGAGACTAAGAATCAAGAGGGGAGCTGCGAGGTTCAGTTCAATAAGCCAATAAAGGAGACTCTGAATGCAGTGAATATGGTTTACTGGCCTTATTAACTGGTCAAACAAATTAAATCCTATTGGAAAGTATTGCACAATTTCATTTGCAGGAGGGTGCAGTGTTTGTCTCAATCTCATACCAGGGTGTGTCTCATAACAATAACTTATAGGTGCTGGCTGTCTTCAGCGCAACCCTTTCTGACAAGCATTTGCAATGCAATCGGTTTTGCCTTTAGGACTTTATAAGTATTTAGCTATGCAGCACATTATTGTGGGTACAGCAACATTTATTGTTCTGCTGTGCACGAAGTATGGAAAGGGTGCAGTACTGCAGGCTGTCACAAGGTGTCCCTTGGGACTTCTTATGTCCACATAAGGTACTGCACCCTGCAACGTGGTTACAAAAAGTATATGGCGCGTCAGCCAGAGTTTCTCGACTGGGGATCTGTGTTTCTGCTGTCGGCTTAACATCCTGTGATTATGGGCTGATCCTTTCATTTCCCTGGAGCTCTTGGATAGCTGGTTATATAAATGAAAGCTACTAATTTAAAATAACGAGAAGAAATTAATGCAGTGATCTCGGAGGTGGGGATGGACAAGCAGTGTTGTGAGAGTGCAGTACCACATGCTGTCACTAGGTGTCCCTTGGGACCTCCTTTGGCCACATAAGGCATTGCACCCTGCAACATGGATAGCAAAAGAATATGATGCCGTGGTGAGAGCTGCCGGCTAGGGATCGGGGGATCCGAGTCTGGTGTTGGGTCAGTATCCTGTGTTTATGGGCTGATCCTTTAATTTCCCCCGAGCAACTGGATAGCAGCGCTATATAAATGAAAGCTACTAATTTGAAATAATGATAAGAAATCAGTGCAGCGATCTCCGAGGTGGGAGCGGCGGAGACGGCAAAGGCCGATTAAACGAAGGGCACTGCACTGCAAATCATGCGTAAATTAACCAAACAAAAACATTTGTAAAACTAGCAATGGACTCGCAGGAGTGGAGGGGAACAGCGAGCCGTGTTGTGAGAGGGGGAGGCATGGGGAAATTAAAGAACAGCAAGCACATGAAGTGGACCGAAGTTTCATTGCACATCTAAACAGAACACTTCATGAGCAAAGAAGAGGGCCAACCAAAAAAAGAGTGATCTCAAAGTATAAAACGCCTGGAGAGTAAAAACGCATGTAACGTGGGCAGTCCTCATGGGAGGATACAAAATTCGAAAAGGAGGGACTACTAAGTGTGTTCACCAATAAAAAAGCCAGCATTTCTAAAGGACAGCAAGAAGAACCATAGAAAAAGATGGGTGTTTTTTTGAGCCATTTTCCTAGATACAGCGTATCTTGCATGCGATGCCTAGGCAAGACCTAAAAACACACTGGTAGTGACTGGGCCTCGCCGGCTTTCACAGACCTGGTTTAAGGATGGCTACTTTAAACTGGTTATTGTTAAAAGCTTGCGCAACCTTCCAGCCTGGTACTGGAAGAATAGATTTCAGTTGCTTGTTCATTTCACGTCCGATCCGAAAGCACGATAAACGTTAAATCCAATTACTTTAAAAACATTTTTTTAAAGATGTCACGTATGTGAAATTATTGTCACAAAAACCACACACCGCTTTCGAGGTGGACCCCTCATGCATCTCTGTGCCTGAACTGGCCATTTTTTAGTCAGCTACACTTTTATGCCCATACTTTTAAAACAAAACTTATAATAGGAAAGGAGAAAATTCCAAGTTTTAGAATGCAAAGTGTGATTTTTGTATTTTTTTTAATACAATCACAGGGCGGTCACAGAACTGCCAAGTGGTCCAGGCAAGAGTAGCTCATCCAAGCCTGTTTTTTTCTTTTTTTAGCTCATCCAAGCCGTTTTTTTGTATTTTTTGGCTTCCTAGGACTTGTAGCCCTGATGTTCTAATGGAATAAATAGCACTGCAATTCCCAGAATGGTATGCAAATCAATGGATACTTGGGCAAGGGCGCAAGGAACTTGAGAGCATTGTTAAACCTGACATTTGTTGAGTGGCAGGTGCGAATAAAGTTGCCAGATGGCTTCATGTCGTCAAGGACAACGTGTTCTAGGCCTGGGATTTTCGTTTAATTGGCGCGTTCTGGGAGTTAGTCTTGGTTCATTGCAAGTGAACCAGCTGAACAAACCGCTCAAAACAAAGATTTCTAAAAGGAAATCCAAGACTGGAACACAGTACCATCTGGTTACCTTGGGTAATAAACCAGGACTGACTTTTGGCTACAAATACACTTCTCTCACGTTTCCCAGGTCCATGCATGAATATCCCATCCAGTGCATGTGGAATTGGCGTCCTGGAAATTGCAAACAGACCAGATTACTCTTGGCACAATATTTCCAACGTGGAGCAGGCATTTACCAACGTTCCGCGGACCTGTGGAAAGTTCTGACCGGTGATAGTGTCCCATACCAACTGTAACTCCTATTAACTGATAATACCGAGAACCCATTGCTGCTGTCTGCATTAAGGGCTATTTAACACTCGCCTTTCTCATGGAAGGTAGCATTCAACAAGACTCTCACGGCTTAGGGTATGCATGGATCACACTACTGATTCTGACACTGCCTTCCTTCAGGGGCTTCAGGAAGGTGGCATTTGTTAATACTTATATGAGCACCAGTTACATTTACACATGGTCACATTCATGTTGTTTCAATACCACATAACACCACTCTATCACATAGCAACAAACCACATAAATACACTCCACACCATGCCACCTAATTCCAACCTGCATAATTTCACTCAGTACCAGACAGTACCACACCACACCACACAATTCATCTCCACACATTTCCATTTCACACCCCATAAATCGACAGCAAACCACATAATTCAACTCATTAACGCAAGTACACACCACACCACATACATCCAATCCACACCACAAAATTCCACATATTGCCACAAAATTTAACAGCACTCCACATAATTAAACTCCACTACATACCATTCCACATAATTCCACTATGACACACAATCCCACTTCACATAATTCTACTACACGCAATATCACATATTTACTATCCACATAATTCCACTGCGCACCATGCCACATAATTCCACTACACAAATCCACTCCACACCACACAATTCCTCGCAGCGCCATTCCACAACTAACCATTCCAATCTAACCCACATAATTCCACTACATACCACATACATCCACTCCACCCCATAACACATGGGTAAAAGACCTTGCCATCAGGGCACGAGTCCTAAAAAGAGAAGTGGGGGGAACGCTGTCACCGGAAGTGACGTCACGACAGGAAGTGACGTTACAAAAGGTGCGCTCCGATCTCGTCCCAGAGAGGCCAAAGAGTGAAGTCCAGCTGTTTGGCAGCGGGGACGGCGTCCACCCGGTAAAATAAGTGGGGGGACGCCGTCCACCCGCGTGGTACCCCGACTCGAGCCCTGCTTGTCATTTACAGCACCAACGGCTCTAAATCTCAAAAAAGTGAGACTTTTCGGCTTTGCCAATGCTTGTTGTTTTCTGGAATTGATATGCACTCAAATAACTCGGAAGGCATCTCTCCAAAAAGGTGATCCCTGGGTCAGTGGCTGAGTGAGATAAGAATCGGATATGTTTACAGTGCAGGCCGGGAGAATTGAAGGAGGGTGCGGATATTTAGGAATGGGAGAAGAATTCCAACTCCTTACAGAAAGGTGTGTTTCTTCACGGTGTCCGTAGCCACTTACATATGCAAGCTGCAGAAACTCTGTCGAGTAAAGGGAAGCTTTCTGATGTTAAATGATTGTGTTTGGGTCACAATAGACACCTTTCTCTTTACCTGCTAGTTTGCTGCTGCAAAGCGCACAAAGCCCCTATGTCTCCACTTAGATGCATGGTTACCCCATTGTTTGAGGCTCCCCTTCAGATTTGGATGACCAGTGCTGTACTGCCATAGTAGCCAATCCCATTGCGGGTTTTTTTCCATGATTTTCCCGAACATATACATTTTGCCAGAGGAATATGCACCACTATGAGAACTCCCTCTGTTGCCTTTCATTTCAGCCCTGGAAGAGGCCCAATTATGACGCGAGGACATCCTAGCTTCTCGCTCTGCTCCTCGGTTCACCTGGAGTTCTGGCCAGGTCACCAGTGTTGTGGGCCGCATAGAGTAAGGTGTGGCTGACTCAAGTCAAGAGACCCCTACCTATTTCTGCATCTTTAGCTGAAATTGGCACTACGTCCACTGTTGAGCCTAATCCAGATTCCCCTTATCCTGAGCTCATGGTTATTCAGCATCTTGGTATAGTTTAATTTGTGGCAGCTATAACACTGTATGGTGCTTAACAGAGGAACCATTTTGTGTCCTTGCCTGTTTATTTTATTATGTGTATTTTATTGATTAAATATATTGTTGTAGATGTGCATGAATATTGATTAGATGTTGTTGCACCAGTGGTGTGATTCACTTCAGCAGAGTTGTTGGAGCAAGGGAGACCTTCTCATGTTTCATGCAATCATAAACCAAAGTCTAGCCTGTCCCTGACTCGAGCCAAAATCATTTGATGCATGCTCAAAACCGAAATAAAGATTACAAGAAAACTGTTGTAATACCCTGCACCTAACACTAGATGGCACGAGAGAGCATGGCCTACAACACATGTCCCAAACCATACTTTAATCACACGATATCTTTTCACCAATAGTCATGGGTAAGTGGTTCTGCCACAATGGAAATGGGACCAATGGGTTTTGGGTGCCTTGACCAAGCATCCTAGACCATGAGGGTCAATGAGTGGTGTAGGATTGTTGTAGTTTAAGACACTGATCAGGTGTAGTATCATGAATGAGGGTTACATTATGTATTCCTGTAAATGGTACAGTTCCAGAAATCAGTTTGCTTTGTTATTTTTCCACTGCCTTTTGATTTTATTTAGGGCAAGGTTGGGGTGAGGTGTATGATCCATGTGCCTTGAGGCTGCACTTATGGGTGCAGGTGAAGCAAGGTCTGAAAGGTTCAATAACGCAACATCTGGAAAGTTCTCTCAAGGCAGATTCTTGGATGTTGAGGGGTGTAGGGTGGCGGCGGGGAGGGATTCAGGATGCTGAGGGCTGCAAAAGTATTGGCATTGTGAAGTTAGTGTGAGAAACATAGCAGAGTGAGGCTGCAGTGAGGAAAATGTTAATGTGAATGCCATGGAGAGAGTGGCAATGGGTAATATGCTTACATGTTTTTCCTCGATGGCCGGGGTGCAGTAGGAGATGGCAAGGACCATGACACAGCTGCAGAAGAAGAGTATAATTGCAAAATAGAGGTAGTGCACTCCACAGATGATTCTTGGGCAGCGGCTGGGGAAGACGCAACTTCCTGCGCCGTAGGCGAATTCTGGAATCATACGGGCAAGTCCAATTAGAAGACCACCGATGAGGCCCCAAAACGCTCCCTGTAAAGTTGAGGAAGAGAGGAAACAGTCAGTGTATGGGGGAAAAGGTGTCTTAATGCCCAAAGAGCCAAGACCTAGGTCACTAAAACCAAATCCCAAACAACCAAAGACTGGGGGGCTAATTTAGTGTTTGACAGACAGTTTACTCTACCACAAATGTGGTAGAGCACCCTGTCTGCCAAACTCTCAGTTCGCCTGCTCTGTTTAGAGTTTGGGTAAACTGTAATGTTTATGCCGATGGAGCTTCTGCTGGCTCCACCAGTGAAAGCCAGATGGCTTGACTGACATTGAGCCATGGGACCAAGAACCTCATACAATCTAACGAATGTAGGATGGATATTCTGACACTTTTTTCCTGTTTGAAACTGCCAGGGAAAGCATAGAGATCCTGAACTAGAAAATCAATTAATGACCTCCACTTTGACTTTGAGAAAATTCCCAGCATATCAGGGGCATTTATTGTTTATCAAGAATAAACTCTCTCTTTGGGAGTTTGTTTTTGAAAAACAAAAAACTTTGCTTTGTGTAGGCGGTAAACCTAGAGCCACACATCAAAGCTTCAGTACCTTTAGAGCGTTTGTCATGGCAAAGGCCCCACTGAAAGCACAGAGGTCCATGCCTAGCAGGGTGAGATCTCTAAATATGTCAGACTGAAGACCACCAGGGGATCAGAGTACATCACACTTTTGCTGTGGTGGAATGGAGTACAGACTCCTATTGGCTAAATAAGCCCAGCAGTGCCCAAGGCCAAAGACATAAGTGCCGAAGGCCAAAGTCTTAATAATGCCCAGTGACCAATGCCCATTTCTTGTGACCCAAGACCAAGGCAAACAAGTCTGACCTAAACCCTTTAACAAGGGACAGATTCCCATTCTTCGGTTCATTGCTGTAAGGCCAAGTGCAGTGGCTTCACAATTAGTGACCAAAGACAAATCCCCAGTTATTACAAACCAAAACACCTATGTCAAAGACTAAAGGTTCGGTGACTGAAGGCAAAGATGCAACCACCAGTGGCAATCGTAATTTGACAAAGTCCATAGACTAAGTGACCAACCAGCTCATTGCAAATAACATCCAAATGAGAACCAACATAGCAAATGGCCTTGAACACATATGTTGAAGGGCCAAAACTGGACGAATAAACCCAAATACAGAGGGTAAAGATTCAGTACCAAGGCCCACTGGCAACAGCCACAGATTTGTTAATCAAGAGCAAACCAAGCCCAGTGACCAGTGTAAAAGAGCAAGTGCCCAATACTGATACCACAAACCTTGATAAAGGCCAAAATTCAATGAGCAATCCAAAGCCAAATTGGTCAAGGCAATAAGCCTAATTACCAATATCATAGACCTAATGACAAGTACTATAGATCCAATGACCAAAACCTTGATAACCAAAGACCCAATGAGCATGGCCAAAGACCTAAAGAACAAGGCTAAAGTCCCGAAAATCAAGCAAGGCTAATAACAGACACCACGACAAAGGAAGGATGCAATGATGAAGGCAGGAGACTCCGATGCCAGTGTTCCAATTAGCAAGACCCAAGACCAAAGAAGGAAGGGAAAAGATCAAAAACATGGTCAAAAACCCATTGGCCAAGGCCAAGAACCCATCAATTAAAATCAAACACTAAATTACCAAGGAAAGGGACTCAATGGCAAAAGACCTAAGTACCAGGGTAAAAACCCCAATTATCAATACCTAGAGGCTCACTGACTAAACCCAATATAAATCAGGTAAAAGTGTATTGACCAAACCCAAAGCCCTACAACGAAGATTAAATACTGAAATGCTATGGCCATATTCAGGTTCAAAGATCCTGTTATCAGGGCCGAGGACTGAAAGATTAAAGGCAAAGCTTCCAATAAGCTATGCCCAATACTAAATAATGATGGGTAAACACCAAAGTAAAAAGACACGATGATGAAGCTTAAGAAACCCAACGACCAAACCAACATCTCCTTAACCAGTATTGAAGATCTGATTATCATGACCAAAACCCAATTTCAAAGGTCACAGGCCAACTGAGGAAGGGGCAGAACTTGGAGATGAGGGCTAAGACCCAATAACCAGTGCCCACCCCTCAAATGTTTAATATCACAGATATTCAGTGACTGTGGACCAAAATCAGGTAACTGAATTCAAACTCCAAATGACCAGAGGTCAAGACCCAGGTAAGTAGGGCCAAGACTCACCAACCAAAAATGAAAAGATCTAGCGCCAAATGCCTGATGACCTAATAATCAAGGCCAGAGTCAGCTGGAGCCAATGATCAATGACTACAACTTAATAAGCAAGACCCAATGATCAAGATTAGACCCAATAATAAAAGCTACAGATCCATTTGTCAATCTAAAACCAAAACAACCCAGGTAAAATACATATGGCCTTATTCATGAAAAGTGTCACATCGCTGGGTTGAAACAGCGATGCAACACTTTTCAGTGTGCCATCCTTGCGGCAGTGCTCCATGTCGCAAGGATATACAGATAAATCTGGAATCCTGATGCGTCTGTCGGCACAAAAATTGTGCATTGCTTGGCAGGTTGGGCTGGACTATTCCCATGAGGAATAAGGTCAAGACTGCTTTGCATATGGCTGGGTCTGAACTGGGGTGGCGAAGTGAGCTAAAGAACGATGATGGATTCAACCCAGATCTGTGACTGGGGGTGAGTGTCTGAAAAGTTTCAGTGCTCCGTCCATCATCTCCTTGTGTTTTTGTTGTTCGCCCTAAGTTGGCAGGGTATGCCCAGGCGTGGGTCCCTTTCTCACTTCGCCACTGGATTCAAGCTAATCTGGCTGATCAGGGGTGTTAACCCAAAACTGGTCACAGGATGCTTGTTCCCGGTCCAGCGAAAACCTGGCTTGGCAGTTTGGGCTGGACTATTCCCATGAGGAATAGGGTCAAGACTAATTTGCATATGGCTGGGTCTGAACAGGGGTGGCGGAGTGAGCTAAAGAGCAATGATGGATTCAACCCATATCTGTGACTGAGTGTGAGTGTCTAAAAAGTTTCAGCGCTCCGTCCATCATCTCTTTCTGTTTGCATTGCTGGAGTGTGTCTGGAAACAGACGCAACTCCAGCAATGTGTAATTTCACATAGTGCAAGCCCCGTGTGAAAATGCCTGCGTCACCCCTTAAGGATTTGATGTAATGACGCAGTAGAAGTGACGGAGTGAAGTCTCATAGATTTCACAGCGCTACTTCTATGAGACTTTTCTGTGCCGGAACGCCCACCCTGCATATATTATACCTGTTGCAAGTATAATGTAGCCCAGGGGTTTACTAAGTGGCTCATCTGCATTGATCCGTCACTTTGTAAATATGGCGCAGTGTGGCACATTTTTTACGTGGCTGCAGCATCACAAAAAGTGATGCAATGGCAGTGTAAGGGCTTCATAAATGAGCCCCTTAATGAGTGTCAAGGCTGAATAGCAGCTGCCAAAGGGTGAATGAGCTCAGTCTGATACTGCAAATCCTTTTCCAAGACACAACAAGCTTGGCCAAAGATATAATGCACAAAGACAAATACATAAGACTACATTTTCAGGCTTTAAAGACTAATGACCATAGCCATAAACCAGTTGCTTAAACCTAAACAGAAGCTAAACTGTACTCCTCTATACTCGCGGGGCGGTTGCAGGACTTGATGCCGGCTCTGGTGCAGCCGGACCAGTCCGGCTTTATCAAAGGACGGCAAACTCATGACAACTTGAGACGTGTGGTCCACCTGATCGAAAAGGCTACTAGATTTCGTATCCCGGCGGTTTTGGTAGGCCTAGACGCGGAGAAAGCCTTTGACCGCGTCGATTGGGGCTTTTTACATCGTACCCTGGAGGCTTTTGGGTTTTCACCCCACTTCATATGAATGATTGAGGCTAATTACAGCAATCCTATGTCGAGAGTGTTGGTTAATGGCCACAGGTCCGGGCGCTTCCGTCACTCACGTGGGACACGTCAGGGATGTCCTCTCTCCCCACTCCTCTTCGCTCTAAGTATTGAGCCTTTGGCGCTTGCGATTTGGGAGGACGACCGTATCCTGGGCCTCCCCTTCTCCGGTGAACAGCATAAGATCTCGCTATTTGCGGACGACGTGCTGCTCTCGCTTAGAGATCCGGAACTATCGTTGCCATATGTTCATACGGTGCTCTCTGACTTTGAGAGGGTGGCGGGTTTCAGAGTCAACCTTGACAAATCTTATATCCTGAACTTGACTCTTCCCCCTGAGGGGGTACTCAGACTGCGAGCGCTTACCCCCTTACCGTGGTCGACCTCGTCTCTGTTGTATCTGGGAGTGCGTTTGACACCTACTCTAGGCGCCTTATTCTCGGCCAACTTTACACCAATGTTGACGACGATTCGCGCTGAACTTGAGAGGTGGAAACCGAAGTACATTTCTTGGTTGGGTAGGATTCATGCCCTCAAGATGGTCCTCCTCCCGAAGCTTCTGTACCTCTTTCAGGCGTTGCCCATACCAGTGGAGTTAGACTATTTCCGTCGGCTTAAAACTCTGATGTTGAAATATGTGTGGCAAGGGGGCAGGGCGCGACTCTCGTATGCAGTGCTTCGCCGTCCACGAACGGAGGGGGGGTGGGGTTCCCGGACATGCACTTGTATTATAAAGCGGCGCAATTGAGAATATTAGTGGAATGGTCACAACAACTTTCAGAAAAGCATTGGCTCCATATGGATCGATGTGTGGCCGGCAGATCCATTTGGGACCTGGCCTGGAAACCCAAGGCCGACCGGCCCAGGAATGCGTACATTAGCACCCCTACCAGCACGGTGTTGAAGGTTTGGGATACACTTAGTGGTGACGACCGATGGACCACCTTCCCATCTCCCTTTACCCCTATTCATTTTAACCCGGCTTTTCCTCCAGCATTGTCTGACGGATCATTTGACGTTTGGAGGGAGGGCGGATGCCGAGCTCTTACCCACCTGTTTCATGGGGCGACACCTCTTACCTTTCATAACTGTATGCGAGACTATGGGGTTCCACCCATTGAACGCTTCCGTCACCTTCAACTCTTACACTGGGCAACATCGACTGCAGTGGGGGACGCCGCTACTAGACCACTGACGAAGTTTGAGGCTTTTATTCTTCGCACGTCCACGATGAAGGGCACAATTTCCTTCCTATATAGGATGTTATTGGATACCGCGGTTTCCCCCCGCCCTCGTTACATGGACCACTGGGAGGCTACCCTGGGTAGGGACATTTCTGACTGCGAGTGGCGAAGCCTTTGGCGGGATGTACCGACACATAACCATTCCATAGATCTTAGAGAGGCTCACTTAAAACTCTTGTTTGACTGGTATTTATACCCCTCTAAGCTGCATCGAATCTTTTCGACTACCTCAGATAGATGTTGGCGGGGCTGCGGTATGTTAGGGGACTTCCGCCACATTTGGTGGGACTGTCCCACCATCTGTCCCTTTTGGTCCGAGATCCTGTCCCATATTAAAGATGTATTGGGCTATCCGGTTCCGAATTCAATGGAATATGTGCTGCTGGGACTTAGGGACCCCTTATTGGAACATCAGACTAGGGCTGATAAGCGCATGGTATGGCTGTGTTTAGGGGCGGCATAGTTGACATTAGCGGCCGCCTGGAAGAACCCATCTGCACCGGCCATTTCGTTATGGCACGCGCGGCTGTGGCGACTCTTGAGTATGGAGAGAATGTCTGATATATTTCTGGGGAACTTTAAAAATTTCATGTTTACCTGGGGTCCCTTAGTGAGATTCCTATCCCGAGGTCTTCCCTCTGCGGTTTGTCCCCCAGCACTTCGTGCATTACACCTATTTCAAATTTAACCATTCCGTGTGTGAAGTTGTGTGCATGGATGATGGTCGCCACCACCAGGGGAAGGGTGGGAGGGGGTGGGGTGGGGTGGGGGGATTGCGGGGTGTTGGGATGGGGTTGCCGTTTACTCTTAGTTGTGACATACCTTTCATGTGGAAGTGACCTGAGTGGCGTTCCAGACTACATATGCTTCTGGTTGGGGACGCCTCTTTGTAAACCCTTGGACAATTGCTACGGACTTGCCGCACCCTCCAAATCGGTGCTAGTAGGCGCACACGAACATAGACATGGGCGGCGACCAGCACAATGTATAGTATATGACTGGGGTCTCTATAGCAATATTATCAGCACCCCCTGTGTGGGGATATGTGGCGGTATGTCGCCAGTTCCATTACTCTTCTCTCCCTTTTGTCTTTTTCTTACTTCTTACTTTCTATTTCACTCTTGAGCAAATCAAAAAAATTTTTTTTTTTTAAAAAAACCTAAACAGAAAATGATAATGCCAGAGATCCATTAAGCCAATAATGAAAGCTAAATATTCTGTGATCATGCATAAAGACCAAATGGCTTAGGAACCAGGAAGGGATGACTAAGGTCCACTGACCAAAATCAAAGCCACACAACTAAGTTTAGTGATATAATTATCAAGACTCGAAGATCAATGGTAAACATACATTGGCAAGTCTCGAAACCAAAGATTAAACCTAAAACCTCAATGAACAAAGCAGAAGACTATGACGCAAGCTCTAAACACCCAAGTAATAAGGCCTAATACAAATTGGGGCAGGGCAAAGCCAAATATCCAGTGACCAAGGCAAAAGACGCAATATCCGATGTAAAAAACCAATGATCTGGCAAACGTCCCCATGACCAAGTGCAAAGCTGCAATAACCTACAAGATAGACTCAGAGATGTGAAACAGATACTTGGCAAACTTCTCCGATGAGAAAGGCAAAGACATAGACTGGGTGATTTCTATTTTGCCAACAACGGATGGCATACAAATCAACATTTTCCCATAATGTGGCCCATCTATTCCAAACACTCAGTGGTACTTCATTGAAGGTAGCTTGTAGCAACTACTACTCATAAAAATACAACCTTTTGTACAGGGCTTCTCCTCTGTAAATCCAGTTAAGTTCACTACCTGTTCCATCTAGAGGTTCATCTGGAAGCCTTTGCTCAGCTACTTTTGATCTACTTGGAATGCATGGGGCACACACATTGGAAGCTTTGTTGGTAGCTCTTGCTTAGCCTCTGGGCCCCTCAATCCCCATGCTTCAACTCCCATGGATCCCTCTTGAACTGTATTTTTCCTACTCTTCCTAGACCTGTCTATCCATTCCACTTGGGGCATTAATGTGTTAGCAAGAAAAAGAGGTTGTTGCTCACAGGTTCATTGACTCTCTTGACAAACATGGCGAGGAGGAAGACTGCAGCAATTGGTGGCGCAAGGAAGCTGGCAACTGCCTGGATGTAATCAAATAGTTGTCCACCCTGCGCAGCTTGAACCACTGGTATCCAGGCAATACTGACTCCCACCAGGAACAAGATCCAAACCCTGAGGAACAAAGGAGAAGAAGATGTACTTAATTTGATGAAGACCAGGCTCGGAGGTCTCCCTGCTTCCAGATGTCCCTCCCTCCATGCGATCCTACCAAATAGCTTCTCTACCTTGTGATGTCCTTTTCCAAGATGACCTTGTCCTTAGGTCTCTGTATAAGAATTTATTATAGTCCTAGAGCCTGCCATTAAAGGCTCCAGCGATAAAGGCCGAAGCTGAAGGCGACGGCCTTTAACAAGGGAGCGGCCTTTAATAGCCGGTAGAGCCTGCTAAGGCTATTAGAACATTCCACCCCTGGAAGGCAAATGTTCTAATTTGTCAAATAAAGGGCTCACCGAGCCTGAGGGGGTTGAAAACCCTTCAGGCTCCGCGAGGCATTTGTTAAACATCTGAATGTTGAAACTACGGGCTTCTATCGGCCATTAGAAGCCCGGGGCACTCCGTTGTTTTCAATGGCGCTCCCAACATTGCACTCCGTTGTTTTCAATGGCGCTCCCAACATTCCAATAGTGCTTATTAATTCTTAAGCATTTAAACCACGGATGCTCTAAATACGATATATGGAGAAACATTTAAAACAATGGCAGTCATATAAATTATTAGTGTGTGCATGTAGGGAATTACGTCGAGACAAGTGAGAAACTACCCAGCAATACATTCAATGCAGTACCGCCTGTTCGCATGGGATCAAAGCTCACAATTCTACAGATCCCAGTGAAGCGAAGCATGAGTAGCTTTGTGGCTCTTCAAGTAGATGGGTGTGGTCCTTGAGACTGCTTTGCTGTAGGTCAGGAAGGTAGAAACCTTTGGTTCAGTGTGGGAAGTGTTTCTGCGGTGCACATGGGGAGTATGGGTGTTGGCCAGGTCAGTCCTCTGAGGCCTCTGTGACTTTAGGTCAGTTTGTCAGTCATTCATTCAGTCAAATATTGCTGCTTTCATTGGAAATAGGTAAGCCAGATAGTACAGCGCGTTCAAAGGATTGCCAAGTGCCTCCTCTTTAGGCTTTGACATTCAGCGGCGCACCGGGGGATTGCCCGGTGCCCGCTATGGCCAGTCCGGCCCTGTGGCGATGGCTAGGAAATACAGCCAATGCTTACTCTGGGGGGGGGGCCTTTAATGCTTAGTTCATGCAGCACTTGTGTCTCACAATAAAATATTGTCCAAGCAGAGTTATTCATTTCATGAAAAGATACGACTTTATGTTCGTATATCCATAGTAACTTTAAGAAGCGTTCTAGCATAAATCAATATTTCCAGGTACTATCGCAGTTTATGTATAATTAGTTCTGAGGGATGGTAGAGCTGTACCATGGGAAATAGTTACGGGTCCATGAATGTGCGACGTCACTGTCTAGTATATGTCTCGGTCTTGAGGCGGAAGCACATTCCGAGCACACCCAGGATTAACCCCCGGAGCCCAGCGGGGCCTCTCTTCCAGGGGTACTGTGCAGCTCTGGAGTCCGCAGTACTGAGGTGGCGCGCGCAGCTTTTCTGAAGGACAAACAGGTGCACGTGGCAGGCGGGGGTTCTGAGACCTATTGCCAGCTGATGCCCATGGTGATGAAAAACAATGAGGTGGCTGCAGCCGGGTGGGGCTGGCGGGCCGTGCCAGAGAGGCTGTTGGAGCCAGTTAGATCTGAGGCAAAACAGCACTGCCACGTTGAATCTCGGACGTTCGCGTCAGACTTTCATTGCAAAGCATTGTCCTCTTTCATAGAGCAGGAGTTGGGCTGCAGCGCCCAGGGGCACTGGACTCAGGCTCTGTTTTAAGACCAGGCTTATATCTCCGCCAATGGTCGTTTATCTACTCCGTTCCCCAAGAAAGACTCCTCCAAGGAAGACAGCCAAAAATTCTGCCTGTGGTTTTAGCCTTCCTGTGCACAGCTGTGCAAAGCATCTTTAGGAAAGAGGTGGTCCGTGGTCCTGAGGTGGCTAAATTTTTGAGGTTGCAGGATGGCACCTGGGGGCTGAGTAGGAGCCAGTATGGCAGATCCCATGGACAGAGATGGTGATCTTCGCAGTGAAGGGCGTGAGACATGTGAGGGTCATAAGAAAGTAGCTTTGTAACTTTGTGCGCACCTAATGTATGGATCGTTTACGCAAGAGGCGGAAAGGTCCTACTGCGGAACCAGCCGTGCAATCCTAATATTTCCAGGGCAGCCAGCCATATCACTTCAGACCGCTCTCTCTTGCATTGTCCAGCTCAGAAGAGGAGGGCAGTTGTCTTGGCTGCAATTCTAGGTCATGGTGTCCATTCTGACCTACAGGACGCCAAAGAGCGGACTCAAAATTCAAGGCCTGTCAACAGATTACATAGGGGGAGGAAGCCTCAAATGACCAAACTTAGTTATGTTGACACTGGGTTCTAAAGCAAGTACATCAGCCTGTGGCCTATCCTTTGTCGCTTACCGGCCAACGATGAGGAGCTCCCGGTCCTTAGCACGAGGCCGCATTCGCGCCCAGATGTCCATCGTGAAGATGGTGCTGCTGCTGTTAAAGATGGAGGCCAGAGAGCTCATGAGTGCAGCCAGCATAACCGCAAGCATGAGGCCACGGAGACCTGGAAAAGAGAAAGCTTGAGACTGCAGACCGCTGAGAGTGAGAACGCAAGTGAAAGAAAGCACGACACCTTGGTGAGCCGAGGGAGTAAGCAGGAGGGCATGGAGCAGAGCAAGTAAGAATGAGACGAGTGCTGAGTGAAAACAAGAAAACATGATTCATAAACAAGAATGAGCTGAAAAGATCAAAAGAAAGCAAAATGAAAAGGGAAGCATGAGAGACAGCGTAAGACTGCAGTGTGGCGAGACACCATGAAAAACCACAAGACCCAAGTAGTCCAGACTAAAAGAGAGAGCACGTGACTGCAGAGCCCTCGGCCTCAGAAAGAAACTGAATGAGTAAGAGAAAGGAGGAGACAGACGCAGCAAGAAAGGGATGAAAATAGAGAGGGGAGGTGAGAGTTGCATGGTGAAAATGTACAGTAGCAGCAGGATCTTACCACTGGGCATGATAGACACCACCAGTTTAGGGTAGGCAATGTTGGAGCACCCCACTGCAGTCCCACAGATGCGCTCGCACTCACTGGGCACCACACAGGCCACCTCATCTGAAAGAAGATACAGTGTGAGCGGTCCAGCCAAGCATTCACAGGTATTTAAGTATAGGACGCAGGAGAAAGGGGACAGCAAAATCTTCTCCTCCAGGGAATCCCGGCATCATTGCTTTATTGCTAGTGTGTCTATGTCTCAAAGAACATGTAAAAGTGATCAACACACTATTCTTATGACTTGACGCTTTCATGTAACAGTTGTGCATGCCACCCTTCACACTTAACACATCTAAGTATTACCGTTCAAAAAAGAAATACAAGTAAAACATTTTATTTACTCAGTGACTGTGAAAAGTGCCAAGGGAACTTTCAGTTTGTTTTTGTATGTTTTCAGTTTGAGTGAGCTGTTAGCTTTATAAGTCAGTGGGAACGACGTATGATTTATAATAGGTGGATGTGTTATTGGACTTGCTTGTGTTTTTCCTGTGTGTGCACATGACGGGAGGGGGATGTTTGATGGTGTGCATTTGATCATGTTCACATAGGGCTGCAAAAAACTGTAGGACCAGCCTTAGAGTAATCAGAGAACCTTGGGGCAAAACTTCCTTCGTGCAGCAGGTGCATTGGCACCGGTGCCCACAGGCCTGAGGGGCCCACTGACATTGATTATTGCTGTATTACACAGTTCAAACAGCAGCCAAGAGTCCCATTTGTTTCCACGCATAACAGCCCTTGACACACTGGCTACGTCACTGGGAGAACCAGTTGTGAGACTGCTGCTGGCCTTTACTGACACTGCCCTTATGCACTGTTGAGAGCCTCGCTTTGTTTGACATACATAATGTCACCAACCCAATCAGTTATACAGTCTTATACATTACCCTTATGCCTGGGTGTTTCTGTGGCACTGACGTGATATTGGATAATCCATATTAAGTCTCACACCTAGAGTGGACAGTTACTATGAAGGGTTCAGCCTAGAGTCGGGCTGGCCTATAGAGCAATTAGGCAGTGCTTGAAGGACTGGTCTGACAGGTCAGTGTGTGGCCCATTTTTTGGCAGTTTGTGGGCCTGTTTTATGGTTTGGTGGCCAGTGTTTACAATTGATTTCCCTGATATTAAAACAAACATTGCCTGTAGCAAACTCAAATCCACACAGTTCTCCATACTTTGCAAAACACTTATACAGCCTGTGTTTGCAAGTTCAAACTTGCCCCAATTTGCAAACATGGCCTCCTTTTTAGCTATCTAATTCACTAATGAGGGCCTCTTTTATTTTGGTGCCTAGGTCTATTTTCTCTCTGAGTCTGACCATGGTTTAGGCCGGCCATTTTCTACTCAATGAGAAGTTCAGAAGACTATCTCAGTGCCTGGGGGTTCTATGAGGGTTGCCAACATAAATATCCTTTGGTAGTAAGAACAAGGGCCACTGCATGCCCGTCTGCTATGTATTCCTGTGTCCCAAGCAGGCCAAATAGACAGCTACATTTCGAGGCTCCCAGGGGATATGTCTGGTTGTACCTGGGTAAAGGATGCGGCTGATCATGCCAGGCATCACCATGAGGAACATGGGCAGGAACTTGAGGTACCCACAGAGGATGCAGCCCGCCTTCACGTGCGTCAGGTTCTTCCCTGCCAGGCATCGCTGCACTATCACCTGCAGAGAAAAAGAGTGATCAGAGATGTCTGGAGAATGAGAGAGAAAAGAAGAGCAAATACTGGGAGAGAGAGAGAGAAGGAAGGCATACAAAGAGTGAAGAGAATGAGAAAGAAGAGGGAGAAGAAATATCAAGTAGAGAGGCCAAGGTGGTGACGGGGGAAAAAAGCAGTTAAAGTGGAATAGGCAGCTATTCAATTCAATTCAAATTTCATTGTTTGATTACTAAAACCATAACAAAATGTTAAAACCATGTAACTCCTGTACATATACAAAAGTTTTAGAAGAAAGAAAAAAGGACCCAGGTTAGTGCAAAAACAGTGCAGTAATCTTGCAATAAAAATGGGTTAAAATTAAAAGTTGTCCGAATGTTTGTTTGTCTATGTGGTTCAAGGTCTTTGGATAACATAACAGTCACGGGGTCGTTTTAAGAAAGTCTGAAAAAGGGACAAGTAAATGTGACACCTAGTATTAAAAAACTGAAGACCATGTTCAGGTAGGCCAAGCTGAAGGGGCCGGCGGCTGCTAAAATTGTATTACCAAGAGGTGGTCGGCCAACCGGCTGAAGATTTGCTGCCTTGTCTTTCCACAGCATTTTAGCAGCTCTGATGACAAATTTGGTGAACCGAATGTTCAGCTTCATATTTTCTGCGTTCATAGCTGCTATTATGGCCTGACGACATGTGCGAGCACCTAGTTTGTTCCACTCCTCTTGCAATAAAGTCCTTCTATCGTTAAGCAGAGCTGGGCATGTGCAGGCTATATGCTCCATGCTTTCGGAGTGGTAGCCACATTTCCTGCATTCGATATTGAGACTGGGGCGCCGCCATGTGTCAGATGCTTTAAACAAGCATTTGCAATGCAATAGGTCTCGCATTTGCGAGAATTTGAGCTATTGGCGTTGTAAATGACAATGCCTTTCATTTATGCATTTGAAAACCTGCAAGCTGTGCGTAAACAAGCACTTTGTACTTATAGTCCTTACTTATGACAAGCAAAGCTGGCAGTCTCTTTTACTGACAGCCTTGCTTCTCATAAGCAAGGACAAAGTGCGTGTTTATGCCCCGCTTGCATGTTTTCAAAACAAATGAATAAAAAGGCATTGTCATTTACAATGCTAATAGCTCCAACTCTCGCAAATGCGAGACCTATTGCAAGGCAAATGCTTGTTGTAGCAGGCAAGATGTCTCAGTCAATTAAACGTTTTTTGCGGACATCTGGTGTGAGCTGAATGTCACACTGGGAAGGACTACTCAGAATTTCATTCTTTTGAGGTTTATAACTGAACTTCTACTAAATCACTTAACATTAATATAGCTCTGAAATGGTAAAAAATCGGTGGCCTTTAAAAATATTGTATTACACATGCAGGTAATTCAAAGCGATATATGCATTGTGATAGTGTACATGTATTTTTTAGCTTTATGGGTGTTATTTTACGGATTTATTTAAGTGTATTTGACCATTTAAAAAAAGGAAAAACATTATCTTAAGACATTTTCAAATGCATGCAAGGAAATTGTGAATTCAGAACGTTATAATGTTTCCACTGTATGTGTCAAATAAGGCATTGACTTGATGAAAAGAGGAGGCGTTGCTTGTCTGAGGTTCAGCACAGACAGTGGCGTGTTTTAGTCTCTGGCTGTCAGACATAATCTGCTGCATAAGATCCTGATTTTAACAAGAGAAAAAAATGTTTGTAGCTCAATCGGTTCAAAAGTGACTAAAAGTTGGGTGACGTGTTCCAGAGCAATGGAGGGTCCTTCACAAAAGTTCACTCATCATCTTTCAGTTGTTTATTGTTGTATTTGGTAGCTAAACTGGTGCTAATGGGGCCACATCTTTGCCCAGAAAGTAATACAATGTGTATAAATGGTAAAATAATGAAGCAATACTGTCACAAAATATGCCACATTACACTGCAAAATCTGCCTTTTCTTGCTTCACAATTTAGTCAACTCTGCCTTCTGATTTGGTCCTCCCTGCTGCATAATTCATGTGGCTCTTCCTATATGGCCCAAGGAACTCTAATTGTGGTCAGAACTAATGTTTGTTGTGAAGCCCCTTTGTTCCAGATAATTGTAAATGTGTTGTCATTAGCAATGTTAATACGCGTGTCTGCACTTGAAAGGTCGTCTGTCATCTCCCCCACAACTCTGACCGTCTAAGTGGTCTCTCCAGTTCAACTGTGACTGTTTATTTCACATGAAAAATTGATTAACGTGCAGAAGTCCCATGTCATATTGGACACCTTAATACAGACCTGGATTTTTGCTATCAGCTTGCGTTCTGAGACAGACAGATTAAATGCAGACGTGGTGTTTCTCAACGGCACGAAAACGCACTGTGTCTCTTTAATAAGGACAGAACACAGATACCAGAATCCCAGTCTCAGGCAGTGAAGTGTCAGACATATGAGTCACGACTCTAGCTCAGACACATGACTCAACACATTTCTCGCCACCGTCTAACAAGCCACATGCTGCGCGTGAATTCATAACCACAGGTCGACCTGAAGGGATATAAAAACAAAGCCACTTTTGGCAATACAACTTTGAAATGCAATGCACGTATTTTCAGAAATGCAAAAAGAGGGGAACACGTTTCGAAAAGAACTGTGAAAAGTCTAATGCGTTCAATGGAGCATACAGTGAAATGGTCGGTCTACTAAAAATAATTACTGCCGCACAGCGCCACAGAGTGCTCAAACGCACTCTCAATTTGCGTTTCTGCTCGACTGGGCGGTTCAGCGATTAAAAGACACGCACCACTGTTCATGCAGGCGTGGGGGGAATTCAATATTTTCACCTTCAATAGCTGGAGGAAGAGACGCAGCGAGATGACATGCGCGTGCACACAGGATGCAGGGAAGTGAGAAAACAAGTACCTAGAAATAGCTTGAGTTCCTGGCAAGCCGCCGGCCCGATCTGGTGCGAAATCCGGAAGTCCGGCAGCGTCATGCCTGTTGTGGGGCGGGACTTCCGCCGAAGCCCATGCCCACGGAGTGGCTGGTCGAGATGAAAATGGTGACGCGGGGCTCCCATGCCTGAGGGAGAGCCCTGCGGTAGCAGCAGAAGTAAGGAGAAGCCCTGGCTTACAAGTGGTGGCTGAGGCCGTCGATGCAAGTGCGGGGCTCCCATGAGTGAGGGAATGCCCGCGTGTGCGACGTCAATGGAGGCGGAGGAGATGACACCAGGGGAGTCCTGAGACGGAGCCTGTAGCAGCCACAAAAGAGCCCAGTGAGTGGGGCTTGGTTGTACCGTGGGGGCTGGTGCATGTGTTTGTTATTGAATAATCGAGTACGCGTGCACTGTCTGGGGGCGGTTGGTGCGTGTGTGCGCAGCTGGAGGCTGCTGGTGCGTGTGTGCGCGGCTGTGCGTGCACTGGCTGCGCGTGGCTGGTGCATGTGTGCGCGGCTGCTGGGTGTGTGCGCGGCTGGGGGAGGCTGGTGCGTGTGTGCGCACGGCGCGTCTTCACAAGCGCATCCACAGACCCCAATCGCCAAAGCCCTGCGCCTGCCCCGGTCTGTACCACTTCGCAGACAAGTCGATAACAATAGATCTCGCTGGCGACAGCGCTTTCGCGCTGCATCGCCCGGCGAGACCTAAAAAGGCCACTTGCCCAGCCTTAGGGCCATGAACTTAACCTTCCAAAAGAGTAAGTATGTGCTTGATAGGTAGGATGACTCAACCCCCGGTTTGTAATCGGAAACAACAGCTCAGGCGTGTTTCTTTCTGGATTGTTTTGCCCTGTCGGAGTGAAAAGAGCAGAGCCGAACACTTCGCTTGATTATGGTTTTCAGTGCCTGTTGTGATGGGTAGCTAAAAGAAAGCACATGTGAAGGCCAACGGCACTCATTTTTGGGGATTGGCACTTATTTTTCCTCATTGGACATTTGCAGAGACAAAGGGGCATGAGGGGGACAAACTAATTAGATAGAAGGCGAAGAAAGAGGGAAAAACTGTCATGAAGGGAGAAAACAAGAGTGGACAAGAGACGGGGAGAGTCTGGTAGTGAATTTAGTAGGTATGAGGTGGATTCAAGACTACACAGTCTTGGTATTTGGTGTGCTGACATTTAATTGCACTGGCCCCTTGCTTCTGAGCAAAGCTTTTGGCACCAGCACTCGTTTTTATACAGATTAAGTTCTGGAATATTAGAAACTACAATACATTTGGGTTGGCGCCTGATGGGTCTCTGGGTTGCATCCTGCAAATTCCCATCAGTGTTCTTTTTACTGGTATTGAAATATTTCAAAGCAACTAATTTAACAGGATAGAAAATGTATC
Organism: Lissotriton helveticus; assembly: GCF_964261635.1. Lineage (NCBI taxonomy): Eukaryota > Metazoa > Chordata > Amphibia > Caudata > Salamandridae > Lissotriton > Lissotriton helveticus. The sequence continues at coordinate 570,098,461 of NC_136068.1, forward strand.
CCACCAAAATTAACTTACAGTAAAGCTTAAGAAATGTAAAGCATCAAAAAGTGATTAGGGTCAATGGATAGATTAAGGGTGGGGCTTCGTGTTGGAGTATAGGCTATAGGGCTAGGGGGTTGGTTAGAGACAGACCTAGGACTAGTTAGCAAATTAATTGCAATATTTTTTAGTGCAGTAAAGGTGTTTTTGTGTATGTTTTGAAGTAGGTTGAATGCCATCGATCCATCTTAAGCTGAAGTACCTATCTGGTGGTGACGCTATCTGAGCCCTACAAAAGCTCTGTGGTGCAAGCTAGATAAACGTAGAATGGCAACAGATTAAATTCCAAACCGTCATGGAAGTATGTCCGGAATTCTTTTCGGTATCTGACGTTTTTGCCTTCACATAAAAGAATGTTACTTCCCTTTGGTAATGCTTTTTCTGATGAACACGCTGTCTGACCATACATTCCTCACCGTGCAAATCTTCCCAGGCGCCAAACTGCATCCAGAGTCTATTGCAAAAACACCTGCATGCAAACAGGTGGGATTATCCAACTCTATTTTGGTACTATCACGCTTCCAGGCATTAAGACACTGTCTCATAAATGTGCCGCCCCTACAAGCTGACTTTAGTTTAATCATTAGACATTCTGCACCCAAAGCGTAGCTGACAGCATTCATCTTTCATTGTCAGTGAGTGGTGATCTAATACCTGCAAGTCCACTCTAAAGAACAGGAAAGCGGGCGATGAGGAATCTACAGTTAGATAAAGTATCCACCAGAATGTTTTTTTTGTATACACTTTTATTGGCATTTGTTATAATCTTGAACACAGATTTACAACATTGGTCGTACTCCAATAAAATACCCGTGCCCCCATTGCTCCATTTTAACATGAGCACAGGACAAGATATATTATGCCAATTGATGACACCGAACTCTGTTGTGAGCGAACCCTTGTGCAATAGACTTTCAAAAACTCCTGGTCTCCCAGACACTCCCCTCAATGCCAACCACCCATCTCCTATCCACCCAACTCCCACCAGAATAGGCATTGTAAAGATCACAACTGTACCATGCTGGTGCAGTCGTGACTGACCTTCACGTTGGCTTTACGTGAGGCTGCTCTAGCAACTCAGCGAGCATTGCACCCACACCTGCAAATCATCTGCCAACTCATTGTCCATGCCAGTTTTCTGCATGTCCACCAGAGTGTTACTAAAGGTATGTAACGTATTCTTCTTGTGGATACTTCTAATTCCTTATAAATCAATGCCACAGCAATGTCCCCTACAAGAAAGTGGCTATGGGGAGAGAACTTTACATTAGAAAGTCCTTCAGGACTGAGCAGGCAAAATGACCTCACTGTGGACTTGTAAATTGATGGAGTAATTCCTGGTGAAAGTGTGATAGATGCCCATGTGGCTGTTTGGCAGATTTTCAATATTGGAGTGTCTCAAGCTCTAGAGGATCCTTTTTTGGCTGGGACATTACACAGGTTGTATCGACAACCCTTCAGGATAAGATCTGTTCCTGCACCGCCTGTACTTTCTTTGCACGAGCAAAACCAAGAATCAACTGACAGTCCACCTGATAATCTTTAGTCCCATTAATGTAGAAACTAAGGGCACACTATGGATACAACCACTGTAGATTTTACTCTTTAAATGGACATGGCAGAGAAAAGAACGTAGAACGCATTATGGCCTGGCCCATGTGGAAAGGTGTGACTACTTTTGGTAGAAAGAATGCATTCTTCCTTTTGTCAAGAAAATTGAAGTATGTGGAGGCTGAACTCACAAGGCCTTCAGCTTGATTACATGGCATGCAGAAGTAATGGCAAAGAGAAACATAGACTTCTGAGTCAAGTAACAGTTATCCTGATCGGCAGGAAGCACAGACCTTGCCGCACTGCACCTCTGATGGATGAACTATGCTGAACGCATGAGTGCAAACAAAGACTCCAGGACCAAAGGAGCCAGATTACTCTGGAAAAATTTGGATATGGTGACTGCCATCTTGAATGTTTACTCTACAAGTGCTTCTTGGTCCATTGCGTCTTTGCTAGGCAATTGTGCTACATAGTTGCTGCAGCCAGGATTCTGTTGTCAGAAGTTTGGAAACCTGGCATTCTGCTATTACTGGAAGTCAGGAAAATATTCCATGACAACACTTGTGTTTAAATATATAGACCTCACACTTAAAATGTATATTTCATATGTATTCATTTATATTCAGTAAGGAGCGCAAACTCTTAACTTTGTATTTGTTTGTTTTCACAAGGAGTCAACCTTTAGCATTACGAACACTAACTTACACATGTTTTCTTCAAATGGTTGATTGTTAAGTAAAAAGTGTTTAATCGCATCTCTCCATAGTAGGGTACCTTCACTGGCTCCCTTTAGAAGCTCAGATAAAGTTCAAAATCAGCTGTTACTTTCCATGCCTTAAAAACAGGTACACCAAGCTAACAAGCCTTTTTGGCCATTTTGGGTGGCTTGAGAGAACCCAGGAGCAAGAACTCACTTCATCTAAAACCGCAGAAATTGCGAATGGCACATGACTTACACTCTGAAAGCAATCCTTTTCTGGATCTGCTGTAACTACTTGGAACTCCGTGGCATCCTATCTAAGAAAATCCCTTGCCATCCTACCGTTCTGTAAAGGCTAAAGGCTTTGAAGTTCTACATTCGAGTAATAGGACCCAAAGTTGAAATCACATTCAACAGGGAACTCTTCACCACTAGTTCAGCCACACAGCACCTGCATGGGAGTTTTTCGCTGCCTCCTTACCTGCCTGATTTGAAGTTAGATTTTTAACACGGGCTCTTAACATCTACGTGCGTACTTTGGTGGACCTGTAGAGTCTTTTGACCGTACTCTATTCTCGTACGCGATGACACTCAATTAGCATTCTCGCTTCCCCCGAGCATGGATGCAGCATACTGTGCCTCAGATCCTACCTCCCAGCTGTTTCTAACTGGAGGGGTATGAATTGTCTCCAGCTTAAAGGAGTTAAAGCTGCAGAGTTAGTTGAGGGGATGGAGGTCAGCCAGCAAGCACTTTGGTCTCCAGCGTGGTGGCTGGGTGAGCTTGACCCTTTCCCCTCATGTAAACCTGCAATAAAAGATCAGGGGTTCTGGCTCAATAGTGAGCGAAGGCTGGACCTCCAGATCAAAGAAACTGGGTGTTGATGTGGCTTACTCTGCAGCCTGAAAAAGATCTTGTGGTCTTTATCAGATCACATGCAAAAGACTATAGTCCAGGCAACATCGTATCTTGCCTAGACTATGACAATGTACTTTATCTGGGGGTCTTACAGTCCTCCCTCAAACAACTGCTGACTATACAAAACGCTGGTGTGATGCAACTACACCATATACGTATATATCACCTAGTGTCCCCTCATCCGTCCTTACACCACTGACTCCCCATGGAGAAGTGGATTAAATTTAAAGGCATTATATGTTGACTCCAGGGCCTTTTCTCAGGTTTCTCTGAGGCCTCATTCAGTGTTATGTACAATCTAGGGCTTTCCAGTTAACTAAGTCTTACTTAGCCATTCAGCCCAGATTTAGGAAAGCCAGAGCAGGAGGTAGGTAGGTCCGCTATCTGACTCCAAACTCTGGAACTCTTTTTTCGCTTTAGCTTTATCTTAGCAACAGCGAAGCTCTCTTTAGGTTAAGGAAAAATATTTAAAAAATTTATTTTAAGACAGCATCATTGTGGGGATTGTTACAACATCAGCAGTGGGAAGGCCTGGTAGGGTAGCGACGCACACTATAAAAGCCTAAATATAAACATATGGGTCTTCTCTTCCCGTCCACTTCCCCGCCCTGCAGGAAATTCTCCTTCTCTTCCCTGCAGTTCTCTCTACTCCTTTTTACACTTCATGCTTTATGGTTTAAATTTCTTTTTGAAATTCCATCATAACAAGTGACATGAGCCAGATAGCCTGTGAACACAGGCTGCTTTACATGCATTTATTTTAAACTCCCCAAAACTCCTCCCTCCCTCCCAACCTCGGAACCGGTCTACCTTGAACTGACTGATAACGACTGTGTCGCATTCCCCCACCCGGCTATGTACCTATTCAGGGCTTGGAAGAAGGAGTCGTGGGGGCCTCCGAGAGATGTTAGAAGGGTAGACACTTGGGGCAGGTAAGTTTACGAAATTCTGATGTCAGGAGATTCAGAAATGGTATCCATACCTTGTGAAAAGCTGAAGTTTGATTCAACAGTGTTAGGGTAACCCGTTCCATTCCCATAGTGTACCACAATCTGTGCAGCCATCCTTGATATGTCGGGATATGATCTGTATCCCAATGAGACAGTATGTTCTGCAAAGACGCCAATAGTGCGAGCTCGATTTGCCTACCTCTACGGGATTTTAGTGGGAAAGTGAGAGCATTGGGTAGGCCCAAAATAACGTAGGCGAGGAATCTTGGAAGTTCTGTTTCAACGTCATTAGGGACCCTTGTCCAATATGGCACACATTTTAGGCAGTCCCATAGCATGTGTGTTAAAGTGCCTGGGAAGCCAAAATGACCCCAGGAGTCTGGGGATTTGGAGGGTGCAAACTTGTGGAGTCTAATTGGGGTAAGGTTCCAATATGTTATAATCTTTGTCGCTGTTTCGATCCCTGTAATATTACGAACTGTGTGCCTAGCGCGGTAGTGCGTGTCTTCCCATTCTTTCGGCCTCAAATCCCACCCGATCTCTGACTCCCAACTGAGTTGTCCTGAAGATTTGGTAGGAGTGCTCGTGGGTGTAGAAATCTATATAAGTGTGTGATTAAGCGTGAGGTCAGGGGGTTTGAGAGCAGCCAGAGTTCAAAGGGTGTGAGGTGACGTTGTGCCTCTGCATGAACTTCTGGGTGCATCACCCAGTGGCATATCTGCCTATAGTGCCAACGCTAATTTTCGGGGAGCCCTAGTTTTCTGGGGAGGGACTTGAATGGATGGGGCCGTCCATGTCAAAGAAATGTCAGACTGATCTACATCCTGGTTGGTTTCATCTGTGGAATGCTGTATTGTTCAGAGCCGGTGGGAAATCCGGATTCGCTACTATGAGGGTCAAAGGGGAAGGGAAGAAGGTGAGGTCGCTCAGGGATGCTAGTTTATCCCAGGCTTTCAGTGCTGATTTGGTGATAAAGGAGACATAGAGGTTTCAAAGCACAAATGCACAGAGCATGAAACAATCCGGACTCTTCAGTGATTTCAAAAATTAATCCTTTAATGGCTTCTCGAGCCACTCGTGGCGTGAAATGATGAAACAGTACAGCCAAAGCGTTTCGTCCTAGAAGGGGCTTCCTCAAGACGTAATTCACAAGCGTTACTGCAGGTCAGCCTCAATTGAGCCGCCGTATTCCTTGGCCCGCTGAGGCCAGGGGATTTGGATACCTTTTGACGAACAATGCAGGAGATGACTTCCTCAATTTGAATAGAGCAGTACAAATCATCCCTCTGGTCTGGGGTGAGGGCTGTTGTATGCACGTCCCAAAGGTATGCCGGGATGTTCTCTAATGGAAGGGACTGAGCCGTATAATGATATTTGTAGTATCCCCGAAAGGCCTCCGCTATATGGGGGCCCTCGTTCTGTACCTAGCCCCTAGAGTCCATGACCTCCTGGACTCGTTGCTCCTGTCTTTGGGCCCACAATCTGTTGGCTAGGAGGTGCCCACACCTGTCCCCACCCACATTGTATCGATGATTAAGACGGATTGCAGTGTATTCCGCTCTGTCTGTGTCTAACCCAGCCAGCTGAGCTCTAGCAGCCTCCCGCTGTCTCCATACTCTAGGGGCACCTGTCCTTTTGTGAATGCGTTCAAGTTCTACTACTTGAAGGGAGAGCTGTTGGCGCTTATCCCGGCTGGTTTTCTTTTCAGCCGCTGTTAGACCTGGCACCATTGGCGTGGGTCTCCCCTGCAATTTTGCCTTTACCTCATGTGTGTTGGACTTTGTTTTGCCGGTCTAGATACTTTGGGCACTTTGCCACTGCGGTTCAGTGCCAAAGTGCAAATGCTCCCTTTGTAAATTGTTGTTACTGATTGGTGTTTTCATAATTTGATTTACTTGTAGGTCCCTAGTACAGTGAACTGTGTGTGCCCAGGGCCTGTAAATCAAATGCTGCTGGTGGGCTTGCAGCACTGATTGTGCCATCCAAATAAGCTGCCTTTAAATGTAACTCAGGCCTGCCATCGCAGAGCCTGGGTGCAGTTTAGTACTGCCATATCGACTTGGCAAGTGCACCCTCTTGCCATGCCCTAACCTTCCCTTTTCTTACATGCCAGTCATCCCTAAGGTAGGGCCAAGGTACCCCTGTGGGCAGGGTGCAATGTATGTAAAAGGTAGGACATGCCCAGATGTGTGTGGCATGTCCTGATAGTGAATTACTGCCAGTTTCGTTTTTCACTATTGCAAGGCTATCTCTTACCATAGGAGAATGGGGAGTATGCTTATAACATTTTATAAACATACCTTTCCCTGGGAATAAGATAGGAAAATAAAGTTTGATATGCATGAACTCAGACAGTTGAGATGCATCTTTTAGTAAGGGTGATTTTTACTTTCTGGGTTTGAAAATACCACTTTTAGAAAGTAGGTATTTTCTTGCTTAGTCATCCAGTGTGCCTCTGATGGGTTTGTGTATTGACTGTATGGCATTGGTGTGACAGGGGCTGGGGAGGTGCAGTGGCTCCAGAGAGTCCGGATGAGTCCGAGCTGGACTGAATAGACCTGGGCTGCATTTAGAGTAGGAGGAGGAGATTTCCTTTCATCTGAATGGGCCTGGTCTGCCTTCCACAATGCTGTCTCCACCTCCTTTCAGGAAGCTACACCAGAGAGGACAGAACTGGTTTTGGCTGGGTAAAGAGCTTCTCTTTCACAGAGAACAAAGAGATTTACTGTATAAAAAGAGGGGTCCAGACCCCAGATTTTTAGATCACTTCTGGGAAATCAAGAGGGACCTGTGCCAAGGAGAAGAGCTGGAGAAACTGAGGAGGAATACTGCCCCTGTGCTGTTTGCTGTTTGAGGTTCGCCTGCAGTGGCTACTTTCTGCCAAGGAAAGGAAAGAGGGCTTTGCTGTTTGCTGTGTCCCCTGCTTGAGGAAGATCTCCAAGGGCTTGAAACTGAGCTTACCACCTGTAATACGGAGTCCCCACCGACCGGGAACTCCATCATGGATACCGACAAGCTCCTCCTCCAGATCAAGGTCAGCGGTCTAGCAGAGGAACGAAGCCCTCAGATGACGTCAGATGCCAATTTCAGAGCAGAAGACGGCGAGGATTCCAGGGAGAGGACGGCGTGGACCATGGGAACCAGAGAGGGAATCATCTACACAGCGTCGGAGGACCCCGGACACCGGACTACAGCGGAAGCTCGTTTCCAGAGCCCCCTAACGCGTAAGTATCTGCACGTCCCAGAGGAGGAGAGGATGCCGCGATATCCACTACCACGGTCCAGGAGCACCGTGGTCCCAGGCAAGTGCACTGGGCAAATATACTACAGAGGCTAAGGGGACGGGGAGGTTTAAGGAAGGTTGAGTGAAGAGGGGAGGGGGTGGGAAAAAGGGGGGCCACTGTTGTAAATAGTTCCCCACCCCCTTTCTCTCTCACCGAGGTGACAACATGAGCTGGTGAAGGTAGCACCCTTATCACAAGTCCAGCCAGCGACCTGACCTTTGTTTCTTTCTTGTGTTTTCTCCTCTTCCCTGGAACGGCGATACCACTCCTACATCTCAGAGAAGAAACCCCGGGACAACCGGCACTAGAGGCCTTTAAGCAGACTTACTCCCCTTCCAGGACGACTTTTGAGTGTCTTTAAGATTCACGTTTTTTTTTTTACTTTGGGATCCTGTAATAGTCTGAATAAAAGACTTGCAGGCGTGATCTGCCTCCTAAAGCGTCCCTAAGTAGCCTCCTTTTTGCGAATCTCTCGGTAAAATACCTTGGCCCATCCATAGACAATACATCACCACCAGTTCCCCTAAACTTCCTTGCGGGGAGTTCTGACCTGCTAAGAGGTGCCTACTCTTGTTTTGGACCTCTGGAGGCTGTTTGCCACTGGGAGCAGGAAAAAGTAACATAACTTCGAGAAGCGTGAAATATCAGCACCTGTATCCGACGCACCGCCAAAGAAATTGTCGCAGCACCTGCCCTTGGCTCGACAAATTGCCGTATGACGCATCGAGTGCACCAGTCTCCGAAGTCTGAGATCACCGTGCTGATTCCGGCGCAAGGCCTGCTGTGTGACTGCAAGAATCCACGTATCATCCTGGATCGTCGCATCGCATTGAGGCGCCAAGTTTGTCGCATCATTGGGGGATGCAGTAAGAAACCAACGCATCACCTCCCCATGCAGTAAGAAACCGACGCATCACCTCCTCTCCGGTAAGTAACTGATGCATCACCTCCCCTGACAAGCAGTAAGAAACCAACGCATCACCTTCCCTGCGGCCCTTTTTGTTTTGTGCGTGACGCATCCAAGGTACTTTGTGTAAAAAGTGTTGCATCTGCAATTTTCTTTGAACTGAAGTATTTCTACCATTTGAAAGTCATATTTCTATTACTGTATTGTGGATTTTTGTCGTTTTGGTCTTGTTTGGTTTAGATAAAGATTACTTATTTTTCTAAACTGGTGTGGTGTCCATTTGTAGAATGTTTAACTGTATTACTGTGTGTTCACAAATGCTTTACACACTGCCTCTGAGATAAGCCTATCTGCTCGTGCCAAGCTACCAAGGGGGCTAGCAGGGGTTATTTTAGGAGTGTAGCCCCCTTACCCTGACTCGAAGCAAGGATCCCTATTTGGACAAAGGTACCTACCGCTGTCAACTAGAGACCCCCATTTCTAACAGCCACCGATATGCCAATCAATTCCCCCCTGATCACCGCCTTTAGGGCATCCCAAAGTGTAGAGGTGGCTATACCCTAAGTGTAATTTATGGCTAAATAGTTGTCTATGGCGTTGGAGATCTGTAGAATATTTTCTGGGCTTTGTAGGATGTTATCTCACAGATGCCAGGATCTAGTGTATGGGTTGTGTTTTGGGATCTCCAATGTAGTTTGTACCGCCGCATGGTCAGAATGAGATCTGTGTTCGATAGTGACTCCCTGCACTCTGGCAATGAAGTCTAGGGTGACCAGGAGGTGGTCCAACCTAGCATAGGTTTTGTGTGCATATGACTAGTATGTGTAGTCGCAGGTCTGACGGTGAGTGTGTCTCCAGATGTCTGTGAGGCCCGTCCTTTGAAACCATTGTAGTTCCCCTTTAGAAAGGGCCTAGGTATGGCCCTATCTTTGCCCTGACCTGTCCAGGTCATTATCAAAGACTAGGTTAAGGTCTCCCCCTATCATGAGTGATCGAGTCTGGGAACCCAGTACCTCCGTCAGGGCCCTCCGAAGGAAAGGTTCCTGTCCCTCGTTAGGCGCATATATGGTAGCTATAGTGACCACGTTTGGGCCAATTTGTAGTGAGTAGGCTAACCTCCTCCCCTTTATCCCCGCATATTTAAGGACTTTGCCCCTGAAGTGCCGGAAGATCAGGAGAGCCATTCCAGCGGTTTTATTCAGGAGGGACAAAAAGTAATGATAGGGAAAATGTTTGGAATGGAGTCTATGTTCGTCTTTGGGGGGGTTTCTTGTAATAAGCAAATGTGGGCCCCAGATCGTTCCAAATACGATAAAATAGCACTCCTTTTCAAGGAGTGGTTGAGGCCTTTTACATTCAAGGTGAGGATTAGTAGGCGGTCTGACATTGAGTAATAATGTGTATAATGCTATTCAGGTCACTCTGGAGCCCTCCAGCGAGGGTATGAGCAAGAATGATATAGGATATGGAGCTGGAAGTAGCACTATCGAAGTGATGTTCTGGCAGTACCGGGTCCAACCAACAACAAAAAATAACAAATCGCCCCAAAAAATTAAAAATAATGGCGAAAGTCATAATAGAATAAGAGTAACTATCTTAGTATCAGAGTCCATTCCCTGTGGGTCAATGGGATGTACTCGGGGTTGTGGAATCCTACTTCCGCCCCGCCCGGTCCACCCCAACCAAAACAGAGTCCATTGTGACAAGACTAGGGCAGGTGTAAAAGAGGGCCATCATGTCTCTTGGGTCTTTATAACTTTGAGTTGTGGTGCACATCTCAGGTCTTCAGGGGGAGGCGGTCTTGAAGTGCTCTGGGACAAAGAGTCAGTGACAGCTTGCTTCTCTCTGGCAACAGGTTCAGCACCTGGTCTGTGTTCTGCAGGGAATGCTCTTGTGTTTCTCCGCCCTTGAGTGGCCCCAGTGTCCTGGCCCTGTGTGTCCTCCTGTGGGGGGTTTAGGGGCGGGTCTGCCAGGTCTAAAATGCTGCGGGCTTCCTACAGTGATCTAATTTGGTGCAGATTCCCTTTGTGATGGAAAATTAGGCGCAAGGAGTGGCCCCAGTTGTATCGTACCCCCGCCGCCCGGAGATGCGTAGTGATTTTGCGGATGGCTTTGCGCTTTTGAAGAGTAATGGAAGCTAGATCTTGATAAAGTGTTGGATGATACCCCTAGTACTGCACTGGATGTTTCCCTCTTGCACGTTGGAGGATACTTTCCTTCAGAGGGAATTTATGTACACAGGTGAGGATATTCAGTGGTGGAGCTTTAGACGAACATGTAGGGCCCACCCTGTGTGTTCTATCAAGTTTTATGATCTCCCCGGGGAGGCCTCCAGAAAAGATCTAAAAAGTTCCATTATGAAAGTGGAGATATCTGATCCGTCCGCGCCAGAGGGCACACCCCTTATGCATGTGTTTTTGGGCGTGATCTGTTCTCTAAATCTTCTGCATGAGCCTGGAGGTCCAGTTGCTGGTCCCTGAGGCGGAGGATCTCTTCCTGTAATTGTTCTATCTCCCCGTCTCTGCTTGAATAATGATCTTCCAGTGTGGCAATCCTTTTCCCAAGCCCATCTAGACCTTGCAGAGTTTCTTTAAGCTCCTGGGTGAATTATTTCTTGAAGGACTAAACCTCAGTGCTGCGAAGAATGATTCCAGGTAAGGGCGGGTGACTGGGTCATCTGGCCCTCCCGCACTGGCAGGCCTCTCTGCAGGAGGACCCACCAAGCATCGCCCGACTAGGCCCCCACTGTTTTGAGAAGCATGTCTTTAAGGGAGCGGTCCTTCTTCCCTTTCGCAGATGCCATTTGAGAGGAACGATGTGCCCCAGGGGACCAGCCCTGCAAGTGAGGGGGAAGGCTTGAGGGTTCCCTTCCAGACAAGACCGCCGGCCCAGTGAATGAATGAGGGGCCCCCACTCGGTTTCCACCGCTCTGCTTGAGGTATTGCTCACTGGCGATTCCGTCGCTGGCTTTCTCTGAGTCGTTTGTTGGTGAGTTTGCAGTGCTCAGCACTGTGGAAATAAGGTATGTGGGGTCCACTTCGGACCCTCCCTCCCTGGGTTGCTCTGCCCCAGATGAGACTGACTGCCTCGGTACTCACCGGAGTCGGGCCTCTGTGAACTCCAGGGTGCCGTGAGGCTCGTCCTCCCATGGGTTACTGCGCCGCGTCCTCGCAAATATAGGAAATTCACACTGGGCCAGTAGGGCGATCAAAGCACATAGGACCTCTAAAGGACTCACCGCTGGGGGCCCCGGGCCACACCCGTTCCTCAGTGTGTCTCCAGGCCCCGTCCGACAGTTATCGGCCCAATCTGTATTATGGAGGAGCTTGTGTGGGCTTTCGGACCTCTGCAGACCTTTGTGGAGAGCTCCCAAGTCCCGGAGGGGGGCTTTGGCTCCCACTGTGTCAACTGTCAAATATCCCTGGGGCCTTTCGCAGGAGGGTATTGTGACCTCCCTCCTCCCCAGAGAATGGATGCTGGCTGTCCAGACCAGCTCTTTCCTGGCCTTTGTTGAGATCCAGGAGCCTTTTCAGCGACCTCGGGTGCCTCTCGCAATCCCCTGGAGCATTACGACAGTCTCCCCCTCAAAACAGGCTCACCGACTCTTCCAGTAGGGGGCCGTCCCTCGGTAGGCCCCGGCAGCTTCTCTGGGCCCGCTCCAGCGACTGTGCCCACCTTCTTTTCTTCACCACTAGACGGACTCGTCACGCTACGCTCAGTGGGGCTTAGACGGCCGGAGCGCAGTCACTCCACGAGGTCCTGAGTTCTCCCCAGGTGCTGCTTCTGCGCTTCTTTCGGGAGGCACTGCAACTGCTTCTTCTTCTGGACCCAGACGGCGTAGGGCAGCTGCTCCTCCCACTGTCCGCCATTCTGTTCCTCCTGCTTGGGGTAGCAACAGCCAGGTCCGGACGTCGCTCGACAGCACCCCTGCCCTCTCTCACCGAGAGAAGGAGGCTAGCCGGCTCGCAAGGTGCTCCAGCTCACTGCCAATGGCCCTCGGGCGTCAGGCAACCACTGCGGTAGTTTGCTTGTCGGCCTCCGTTCTGTCGGTTCTGATGGGCTGATTCAGGGGGCTGGGTGGTCCTCGTCCCTCGACACCACTGGTCTAAGAGACCCCCTTCCGGTACCGCAGGAGAGACTGCGCTCTCCAGTGATCTGCCCATACGATTAGTGCTGTTCTGGGTGGTAGGCCTGCGCCAGGGAGCAGAGAGACTCGGGGACATGTGTCACCCGACCGCCATCTTGGCCACCTACACTTTATGCTTTACTGCACAAAAGTTCATATACTTCTTCACTTGTCCCTTGTAAGCACTCTACTACTGATTGCTGCAGCAATGCTATAGAAAAACTATAAATAACAATAATATATAATGAAGAGTAGTTCAATAGGATTATATACTCTTCCTTTGGGATATGAGCTCTATATTGCTTTTGTTGTTTTTACAAGAGAAGCTATAGATACTGCATCTCGTAAGCACTGTAATATCTTTCTAAGAAGACCTTTGGTATTAGATGGTATTCCTTTGGATGAACAAATGATTACCAGTTTAGGTGACCTCTATGATATGAATGAACACTTTTCATGTTGCATGTTTCAGTCAATGAATCAGATGCCTAGATGGCTAGAGCGGTCGACCTTGAAGCTAGGGAACTGGGTTTGAGTCAAAGCAGGCACCCTCAACATCCTGTGATTATGGGCAATTCACGTAATCTCCCCGTGCCTAACAAAATAAATGTGTTCTTCTGTAATGCAACTTGTGCTCATGTAAAGCGCTGTGATACCTTCCGGTCTAGATGGCTAGAGCGGTTCAATCAATCAATCAATCATGCCATTTGTATAGCGCACTACTCACCCGGGAGGGTCTCAAGGCGCTTGGGGGGAGGGGTATGCTACTGCTCGAACAGCCAGGTCTTGAGTTGTTTCCTGAAGGCGAGATGGTGCTGGGTCAGCCGAAGGTGGATGGGGAGGGAGTTCCAAGTCTTGGCAGCCAGGTAAGAGAAGGATCTGCCGGCGGTGGCTCTTCGGATGCGTGGTACGGCTGCGAGGGCGAGGCTGGTGGACCGTAGCTGGCGGGTGGGCGTGTAGAAGGTCAGGCGGTCGTTGAGGTACTTGGGGCCCAGGTCGTGGAGAGACTTGTGTGCGTGGGTGAGGAGCCGGAACGTTATCCTCTTGTCGACGGGGAGCCAGTGCAGGTTCCTCAGGTGGCTGGAGATGTGGCTGCGTCGGGGGACATCCAGTCGGGCGGAGGCGTTCTGGATGCGCTGGAGTCTTTTCTGTAGCTTGGCTGTGGTTCCGGCGTAGAGGGCGTTTCCGTAGTCCAGTCGGCTGGTGACGAGTGCCTGGGTGACAGTCTTCCTGGTCTCGGTCGGGATCCAGCGGAAGATCTTGCGAAGCATACGCAGGGTGTTGAAGCACGATGAGGAGACGGCGTTGACTTGTCTGGTCATCGAGAGGGAGGGGTCCAGGATGAAGCCCAGGTTGCGTGCGTGGTCGGTTGGCTTGGGTGCGGTGCCCAGGGCTGGGGGCCACCAGGAGTCGTCCCAGGCGGAGGGCGAAGATCCCAGGATGAGGACTTCCATCTTGTCCGAGTTCAGTTTCAGGCGGCTGTCCTTCATCCACTCAGCGACTTCTTTCATCCCTTCGTGTAGGCAGGTTCTGGCGGTGTCGGGGTCTCTGGTGAGGGAGAGGATCAGCTGGGTGTCGTCGGCGTAAGAGATGATGTTGAGGTTGTGCTGGCGTGCGATGGCTGCGAGAGGTTTCATGTAGATGTTGAAGAGGGTGGGGCTGAGTGAAGATCCTTGCGGGACGCCGCAGATGACTTCGGTGGCCTTGGAGCGAAACGGGGGGAGGCAGACTCTTTGTGTTCTTCCGGCGAGGAACGAGGTGATCCACTCCAGTGCCTTCTCTTGGATACCGATGTTGCTGAGGCGCTGGACTAGGGTGCGGTGGCAGACCGTGTCGAACGCAGCGGAGAGGTCCAGGAGGATGAGGGCCACTGTTTCCCCCTTGTCGAGCAGGGTCCGGATGTCGTCGGTGGCTGCGATGAGGGCGGTCTCGGTGCTGTGGTTGGCTCTGAAGCCAGACTGCGAGGGGTCGAGGGATCCGTTCGTCTCGAGGAAGGCGGTCAGCTGTCTGTTGACGATCTTCTCGATGACTTTAGCAGGAAAAGGGAGGAGCGAGATGGGGCGGAAGTTTTTGAGATCGGTGGGGTGGCTGTAGGTTTCTTCAGGAGGGCGCTGATCTCGGCGTGCTTCCAGCTCTCCGGGAAGGTGGCGGTGTTGAAGGAGGCGTTGATGATGTTCCGGAGTTGGGGTGCGATGGTGGAGTCGGCCTTGTTGAAGACGTGGTGTGGGCAGGGGTCGGTCGGTGATCCGGAGTGGATGGTGTTCATCATGCGGGCTGTGTCTTCGGTGGTCACCGTGGTCCAGGTGCGAAGGGTGGCGGTGGGGGGCGTTGGTTCGACGGTTGGGTGCGTGGGTGGGGCGCCGAAGGTGTTGTGGATGTCGGCGATCTTGCGGTGGAAGAACGAGGCGAGGGAGTCGCAGAGGTCTTGTGACGGAGTGATGTCGTTGGTGCCGGTGCTGGGGTTGGAGAACTCCTTGACGATAGTGAAGAGCTCTTTGCTGTCGTGGGCGTTGTTGTCCAGTCGTTCCTTCAGGGATTTCTTCTTGGTGGTGCGGATGAGCTGGTGGTGCTTGCGGGTAGCGTGTTTGAGGGCGGTCATGTTGTCGGTGGTCCGGTCGAGGAGCCAGGCTTTCTCGAGGGTGCGGCAGGTCTTCTTGGAGTCCTTGAGGTCGTCGGTGAACCAGGATGCCTTCTTGCTTCTGGGTCTGCTGGGAGGGTTCTTTAGTGGCGCGAGGTCGTCGGCGCAGGCGATCAGCCACTGTGTGAAGTTGCGGGCTGCTTCGTTGGGGTCCGTTGTGTTGGCGGGTGGGCTCTGGCTGAGGGAGGTGGTGAGCTGGTCTGCGGTGATCTTGCTCCAATTTCTGTGAGGTACCTGTTGCGGGTGGTGGTGGGTCGTGGATCTTTTGAAGCTGAAGTGGACGCAGCTGTGGTCGGTCCAGTGGAGTCCTGTGGCGTGGCTGAAGGTGATGTACTTGCTGGAAGAGAAGACTGGATCAAGCGTGTGGCCGGCGTAGTGGGTGGGGGTGTTGACCAGTTGCTTGAGTCCGAGGTTGGCGAGGTTTTCCAGCAGGGCGGTGGTGTTGCGGTCCTTGTTGTTCTCCAGGTGGAAGTTGAGGTCCCCGAGGAGGATGTAGTCAGTGGAGGGGAGGGCGTGCGGGCTGATGAAGTCTGTGATGTCTTCGCTGAATTGTGTGCGTGGTCCCGGGGGTCTGTAGACAAGGGTGCTTCTGAGGGTCGTCTTAGGGTCGGTGTGAATCTGGAAGTGGAGATGTTCGGCTGCGGCGAAGGAGTCGTTGGCATCGGTCGTGATGTGGATGGTGTTCCTGTGGACGATGGCGATGCCACCTCCGGTCTGGTTGATGCGGTCCCTCCTGATGATCTTGTACCCGTCCGGGATGGCGATGGCGATGTCGGGTGCAGAGGAGGCGTTCATCCAGGTTTCCGTGAGGAAGGCGACGTCCTGTGATGTAGCGTCGAGGAGGTTCCAGAGTTCCACGGAGTGTCTGTGGACGGAGCAGGTGTTGATCAGGATGCACTTGAGGTGGTTGCTGCTGGTGTTTGTCTTGGCGGGTGCGGGGCAGGTTCGGAGGCAGGTGAACTTGCAGGTGCAGCAGGTGAAGGGTCCGTGGGTGCGTCTCGGGGTGGCTCGGCAGCAGGCGTGGGTCCGGCCGGCATTGAGTGCGTTGAGAGTGGCAGCGTCGTAGGTCAGTCGGGCCGTCTTGCCTCGGCAGGGAGGGCCAGGGGTCCTGGCGCTGGGCGCGGTCCAGGCGCGGACGGGCGCAGACGGGCTTACCTTTAGCGCACCTTCGGCCCTCAATCGGTGCTCCCGCTGCGCGCGTCCGCTGCACGGTCGCTCTGGGGGCGTCATAAGTAAGGAGCCGGGAGGGAGGAGCAGCTGGGTGGCGGGAGTGGGGCGGCGAATGGAATCACAGGGGGGGCGGGGCCGCAGGGAGGCACCGGCGGGAAATTCCAAGAAGCAGCGGGCAGCGGGAAATTCCCAGGAGCAGCGGGCAGCGAGCGAAGGAATCTGCAGGCAGGAGGCGGCAAAGGCAGGCAGGAGCGGCAGCAGTGAGTGGGGCGACCAAGCCCTGTGGAGGGCTGAGCGGTCACCTCAAAGCTGGGGAACCGGGTTCGAGTCTCGGCAGGGATGCTCAACATCCTTTGATTCTGGAAAATCACTTAATATCCCTGTGCCTAATAAAATGAATGTGTCCATCTGTAACACAACTGGTGCTCAAGTAAAGCGCTTTGATATCTGTGGGTTGAGTATGTGCTATATAATACTCCCCCCTAAAAAAAGAGCACAACCCTGATTGTAGTTTTCTTTAGCAAACAGTGCACAATAGCTTGGAGTATTGTTTACATATGTTATATATGATATAGTTTCATTCAGCTATGGAATAAAATTTGCATAGATTGTCAAAAGGTGTATTGTATTTCAGATCAGAAGTTAAATATCCTAGTGAGTGAGTATAATAGCTATACTAGACGTACCACAGCAATACTAAGGGGCATATTTACAATAGAAGTGGCGAAGCGTGGCGTTAGCCTCCTTGGCTTAACGCCGCGCTCCGCCTCATCTGAAACACAGGGCGGCACCATATTTACAACAATATGGTGCAGCCCTGTGTTTCCTCCTGCGATGGTGCTAAATTTAGCTGCCTAGTGCCAATGTAGGCCCCCTTGCATCATAGTGCAAAGGTGTACCCTCCTGCACATAAACAATCTTTAAATGGTGTTTTGTAACTTCTATGTGTAATGCAGCACACGTTGAAGTTGCAAAATGTCCTTTTTTTTTTTTTTTAAATGATTGTTTATGTGCAGGAAAGGACACCTTCCTGCACATAAAAAATCAATTGCGTTTTGCTATTTCCATGTGTGCTGCACAACATGGAAACCACAAAAACGAGGAGAAATTAAACATTTCTCCTCGTTGTACCAGGGTAAGACTAGGTTTTACCTGGTCTTAATTTTAGTGCTGCCTCATATTCAGGCCACTCTTATAAATATGGGTCAGCGTCAAAATCAATGGGTGTTGCAGTGGAATGTTAGGAAACGGCAGTTAGTCCTATTTCTGTGACCATGGGCCACCATCACATGACCTGGGTTATGGGTATAAATCTGTGTCCTACCTTTCTGTCATCGCTCGATATCGCCATTGTTGTGACCTTGGTATCCGGCTCCTTCGTTTCCTGTGCTTTGCTGAAGAGATCCCGTTGCCCTCTTACTCCTTTTTGTCTCCACGGGCTCGTGGGGGATTTCTGTTCGTTGGTTACCTTGTCCTTCCCCGCTGAGTTAGAGAGTAAGTTTAGTCCCCCCTTCCCCATTTTGCCTGTAGGATCCTTTTTTGTTCCCCCCCCTTTTTAGTTGCCAGCGTTTGTGTTTTTTGCTTGTGGTGTGAGCGGGGGCTCCCGTTCTCACCTGTTGCCTCTTGTTGCGGTGTCCGCAGCGCGGTATCTATCGCGCTGTTTGTTGTATCCGGGCATTTTCACGTAAGCGCCTGTCCACATCGTTTGGCGCGCGGAAGTGACGTTTCGGGTCATTCCGCTCCTGGCATTGTGTTTGCAAACGCTGGCGCGTTAGAAGTAGGAGAGTCGCTAGTCTCTCTTTTGTCCCTTGCCCTATTCTGCTTATACAAGGGTTTTTTTTTAGCTTGGGTTAGCGGTATCGTTTTCCCAGCTTTTCTTTTTTCCCCTTTTATGGTGCCTAGCTTTGCACCTTCACTGAACTCAGGACGCTGTGTTTTGTAGTGCCCCTGACTGGTTGTCATCTCCTTGGAGTGCCTTTTTCCTTTTGGAGATACCAGTTCCTACACGAAGCCAAGCCTGCGCTTACCACTGGTAAGGAGGGGGTGCATGTTGGGGTGGAACATGGTCATGGATATAGAGGCTATATAGAATTCATGTACATTGAAAGATTGTCTTTCCCTTGTTGACTCTAGGTGCAGAGGCGTGAAGGAGGGAGCCGTGTCCTGACGTTCTACAGGGTGGGAGACTTGGTGTCTCGTGTTATACCACCCTCTTTTCGGGTCCACTGGAATGCTCACAGTATAATTCTCCTGTGGGTCTTCGGTGGACAAGAGAAGGGGACTGGTGCATGCTACGCTCCTGCAGTGCTTGGGCTGAGCAGGGTCCAACAGAATATCGAGCCCACGTATTTAGCACTGCCTGAGCGAGCATGGACGTGGATGGGAATGCAGTGGGGGATGGCACAGGAGGTCCTTCAATGCAGGATATCATGGGGGCAGTACAGACATTACAGACACAGGTTCAGGAGTTACAGCAGGAGAACGCCGGGTTGAAACAGGAATTGGTGGCTGTCAGGGCCAGAGAACAGTTGCATCAAAGAGGGGCCACTCCCGTTATTCACCCTGCAACCTTCCAGTACAGTGGAGGGGTTGGTCAAAGTGCAATGGGAGGTAGTAACTCCAGTAACCCCATTAATGTGACAGTGTCATCTCCGGTAGCGGTGCCGTTAGCCCCTCCTGAGAGTTTACGGGAGATAGCGAGAAGTTCGGGATGTTTATGACCCAGTGTCAGCTACATTTCATGTGTAGACCGAGTGCCTTCCCTGACGATTCCGCAAAAGTAGCCTTCACAATATCCTACCTGGCTGGCAACGCGGCTCAATGGGCTATACCTTTGGTGGATAGCGACGATCGTGTGTTATACAACTACAGCGCATTTAAAGAACTGATGCGGGGACTGTTTGCCAAGCATGCGTTCATGCAGGCTAGTGACGCAGAACTGATGAAGCTCCGGCAGGGCAGACAGGATTTGTTGTCATATATCGCTTCTTTTAATAGACTGGTATCCGAGACCCATTGGCCCACTGAAAAGAGAACTTCAATATTTTATCAGGGTCTCTGTGAAGAGCTAAAGGACATCGTATCACAGGTGGTAGATCCACCAGAAGATTGTGCGGCATTCATAGATCTGGTGGTTAAATTGAACCACAGGGTGTCCGAGAGGCGAGGGGAACGTAGCCGGTTTCAGGCATCCCGAGGTAGTTACGTAAAGGCTGAGATAAAGGCTGCAGGGGACAACAAGGTGACACCCGAACCCATGGAACTAGGCGGGGTACGGGGTCCTCTGGCGCCAGAGGAGAAGAAGAGAAGGAGGGAGAACAATCTGTGCTTATATTGTGGTCAGGGGGGTCATTTCGCTAGGGAATATCCTGTGAAGCCCTCTGGTGCGGGATTCAGTAAAAAGGTGGCCTGTGTTCAGGTAGATCGTAGGGTAGGCGGAGGACAAGGCCAACAGTATGAGGTTGTCGGATCTATAGACCAAGCACCGAGACATTTTGTTATCAACGCCCAGTTATTGCTTCGGACTCAGGACTGTGTTTCTGTTTCAGTATTGTTGGATTCAGGTGCCACTGGCAATTTTATGGATATCACTATGGCAGAAAAGCTGGGGGTTCCTTGGCAGCTGAAGGAACGACCTGAGCCAGTAAGGGCTATTGATGGAACTGAGCTGACGTCGGGGTGTATCACCCATCGGACTGCACCTTTGGGTCTATCATGTGAGAATGGGCATTCCGAGATGGTGGTTTTCGATTTAATCGATGCCCCTTCATTTGGATTGGTGTTGGGGGTACCATGGCTGCAGAAGCATAATCCTAGGATTGATTGGGTGCAGAGGTTGGTGACGTTAGATTCAGCGCATTGTTTGAGGCATTGTTACGCCGTCGCAGGGGTACAGATCGATCCCTTGGTTTGCGCTGTGACGGATGTGGGATCTGTTCCTCCTCAGTACTTGGCGTTTAAGGACGTCTTTGATAAGACGATTGCCCAGGAACTTCCCCCCAACAGGGCTTATGATTGCAAGATCGACCTGGTACCGGGGGTCTCCTTACCTTGTAGCCGGGTGTACGCATTGTCAAAGCCAGAAGAAGAACACTTGAAGGAGTACATCGATGAGATGTTAAGACTAGGGTTCATTCGTCCGTCTTCCTCCCCTGTGTCATCTGCTATTTTCTTCATTCCTAAGAAGGAAGGGACCCTCAGGGCATGTGTGGACTATAGGATTTTGAATGCGGCCACAGTGAAGAACAGGTACCCTCTTCCACTCATCTCCGTGTTGTTAGACCAGCTCCGCAGGGCTACCGTATTTACAAAACTGGATTTGCGGGGAGCCTACCACCTGATAAGGATGAGACCCGGGGATGAGTGGAAGACGGCTTTTAGGACCAAGTATGGTCTGTATGAGTACACCGTAATGCCGTTTGGCTTATGTAATGCGCCGGCGGCATTCCAGTTCTTCATAAATGAGGTGCTTAGTAAATATCTGGATCGCACAGTTATCGTCTATCTAGACGATATTCTTGTGTTTTCTGAAGTAAGGGCAGAGCATACAGATCATGTACTTCAGGTGTTGCGGACACTCCAGGAGCACCATCTTTATGCCAAACTAGAGAAATGCCAGTTCGTCACCCAAGAGGTAGAGTTCCTTGGATTCATTATTTCAGCAAAGGGGATACGAATGGACCCGGGGAAAATACAGGCCATTGTGACCTGGCCTGTGCCTACCTATGTGAAACAGATCCAGGTACTCCTGGGTTTCGCCAACTTCTATCGGCGATTCATTACGCATTGTTCTGAGGTAGTGTCACCGATGACTCGTCTGCTGAGGAAGGGTGTCCCCTTTGAGTGGACCAGTGAGACTCAGAAAGCCTTTCGGTCTTTATTGGAGCACTTCACTTCAGCACCTGTATTGGTGCACCCTGATCCTGCCCTGCCGTTCTTCGTAGAAACCGATGCATCAATGTGTGCTGTGGGTGGGGTGTTATCCCAGCGTGACGAAACTACCGGTCATATGCATCCAATCGCCTTTTTCTCAAAGACCTTGTTGCCCGCCGAACAGAATTATACAGTGGCCGAACGGGAATTGCTAGCTGTGAAATTGGCATTCGAGGAATAGCGACACTATTTGTGGGGTGCCAGACATGTTATCACCATCTATACAGACCACAAAAACCTTGAATTCTTCCGTTCCGCTAGGGCATTGACACCTCGTCAGATGCGGTGGGTGTTATTCTTTAATGAATACGATTTTGTCATCACCTACAGGCCGGCGGCCCAGCAGGTTAAATCCGATGCCCTTTCCCGGATACATGGTGAACCCAAAGGAGAAGGTCCTGTGAAGGAGAATAGGGCCATGATTGAGAGTAAGCGGATAGTGGGGGCCATGGGTATGGATGATTTTCCTGGTTTGG
This sequence comes from Lissotriton helveticus, assembly GCF_964261635.1. NCBI lineage: Eukaryota > Metazoa > Chordata > Amphibia > Caudata > Salamandridae > Lissotriton > Lissotriton helveticus. Next base: position 570,120,156 of record NC_136068.1, read on the forward strand.
TAAAAAAGCGATTGAAGCTTTTGGATTTGGCTCCTTTGTTATCCGTGCCCCAGGTTAGTAGGAAGGAAGGGTTGTTGTATCATGGGGACAGGATGGTAATCCCTCCTTCGCTACAGAATGAGGTCCTGGAGTGGTGCCATTCATCTGCACTGGTGGCACATCCAGGGATGAGGAAAACAAGAGAACTGTGTGAGAGGTGGTTTTGGTGGGACTCCATGATAAGTGACATTCAGGGATATGTAAAGTCATGCCCTGTATGTGCCATCAACAAGCCATCGCACTGTAAGCCCTCAGGGCTTTTGTGCCCCTTGGAGGTACCGCCGTCCCCGTGGCATACCATAAGTATGGATTTTGTGACTGATCTGCCGTTAGCCTCTGGATATACGGCTATATTGGTGGTGGTGGATTTATTCACCAAAATGGCACATTTCATACCACTCTGCAAAATCCCTACAGCAAAAGAAATGTCTGTGGTCTTTATGTCTTCAGTAGTACGTTTACATGGGTTGCCGGAGGTGATTATATCTGACCGGGGGGCACAATTTGTGTCCCATTTTTGGTCCGAACTGTGTCTGGTTCTGAAAACAGAGATACGTTTGTCCTCGGCATACCATCCTCAGTCTGATGGACAGACTGAGCGAACCAATCAGACAATGGAACAGTTCCTGAGATGTCTGATTACCTCCTTGTCATGTGAATGGGTGACGGCTCTGCCCATTGCTGAGTTCGCATATAACAACAGCTTGCACTCCGCTTTGGGCATGACCCCATTCTATTGTTCACTTGGGTACCACCCTAGGGCGGTAGCTATTCAGCCCACAGGACGCATGCCAGCCATTGATGGGGTTTGTAGGCGACTGAGCGACATTTGGGGCTTGGCCCGGGAGAGTCTGGTGGAGGCCAAGGCTGCTATGAAGGCACAAGCGGATAAACATCGGGCCCCAGCTCCCTCATATAAGGTGGGTGATTTGGTGTGGTTAGCATCCCGTAACTTGAGGTTGCAAGGGTCCCGTAAACTGCAACCCCGGTACGTAGGTCCCTTTCCAATAGTCCAGGTTATTAACCCGGTTGCAATGAAGCTTGAGTTGCCACAGGACTATGGGGTACACCCTGTGTTTCATGCCTCATTGTTGAAACCTTACATACCCTCTGCACAGGAGTTGCCCCCACCACCTCCATTGACAATTGATGGTTAGGAAGAATTTGAGGTACATGCCATCTGCGACTCTAAACGGATTAGGGGTCGTCTTTTTTACTTGATTGACTGGAAGGGATATAAACAGGAGGACAGGACTTGGGAGCCGGCTGGTGGGGTTCATGCCCCTCGACTGGTTCGATTGTTCCAAAGGCAGCATCCCTTGAAGCCCCGTCCCGTGGGGAGGGTTGTAAGGGGGGGGGGTACTGTTAGGAAACGGCAGTTAGTCCTATTTCTGTGACCATGGGCCACCATCACATGACCTGGGTTATGGGTATAAATCTGTGTCCTACCTTTCTGTCATCGCTCGATATCGCCATTGTTGTGACCTTGGTATCCGGCTCCTTCGTTTCCTGTGCTTTGCTGAAGAGATCCCGTTGCCCTCTTACTCCTTTTTGTCTCCCACGGGCTCGTGGGGGATTTCTGTTCGTTGGTTACCTTGTCCTTCCCCGCTGAGTTAGAGAGTAAGTTTAGTCCCCCCTTCCCCATTTTGCCTGTAGGATCCTTTTTTGTTTCCCCCCCTTTTTAGTTGCCAGCGTTTGTGTTTTTTGCTTGTGGTGTGAGCGGGGGCTCCCGTTCTCACCTGTTGCCTCTTGTTGCGGTGTCCGCAGCGCGGTATCTATCGCGCTGTTTGTTGTATCCGGGCATTTTCACGTAAGCGCCTGTCCACATCGTTTGGCTCGCGGAAGTGACGTTTCGGGTCATTCCGCTCCTGGCATTGTGTTTGCAAACGCTGGCGCGTTAGAAGTAGGAGAGTCGCTAGTCTCTCTTTTGTCCCTTGCCCTATTCTGCTTATACAAGGTTTTTTTTTTAGCTTGGGTTAGCGGTATCGTTTTCCCAGCTTTTCTTTTTTCCCCTTTTATGGTGCCTAGCTTTGCACCTTCACTGAACTCAGGACGCTGTGTTTTGTAGTGCCCCTGACTGGTTGTCATCTCCTTGGAGTGCCTTTTTCCTTTTGGAGATACCAGTTCCTACACGAAGCCAAGCCTGCGCTTACCACTGGTAAGGAGGGGGTGCATGTTGGGGTGGAACATGGTCATGGATATAGAGGCTATATAGGATTCATGTACATTGAAAGATTGTCTTTCCCTTGTTGACTCTAGGTGCAGAGGCGTGAAGGAGGGAGCCGTGTCCTGACGTTCTACAGGGTGGGAGACTTGGTGTCTCGTGTTATACCACCCTCTTTTCGGGTCCACTGGAATGCTCACAGTATAATTCTCCTGTGGGTCTTCGGTGGACAAGAGAAGGGGACTGGTGCATGCTACGCTCCTGCAGTGCTTGGGCTGAGCAGGGTCCAACATGGAACCCCCACTGCAAAACCCATTGCCCTCCCCTTTCATGCTAAGTATAGCATCGAAGGGTGCTTTATTTACAAGGCAGTGTTAAGCCATGTTAAAAGTTTTTTGTGCATCTTGACAACAGTGCTCACGGCAAAGCCTTGTTAGGTCACAGGATGACACAAACAACAAAAACTAATGGTCAACCTGCGCTTCTTCACACTAGGTGAGGTGAAAAACTTGGTCCAGCAGCCCAAATTAACTAGACGAGCAGCCAAAATGACATCAACCTCCTATGACTGTATTTCAAAGCCTCTCAGTTGATTCCATTCAAACCCTAGCTACAATGTGTAGATTGTGGAGGTTTGGGTAAAGCACCCTTCATTGCTGTATCAGAGGAAGCCAAAATGGAGGGTGGATGCTCATGGTCTGCAGTTTGGAGTACCAGACCCACCTGAACCAAGTGAGTGCCACCAGAATTAACTGTGCTCTGTCACTACTAACTTTTCTAAGGACCTGCAGGATCAGTGGCAGAGGAGAAAATGTGTATAGGAGGTTGATTCCCAATGAAGGTGAACTTCTCCTAGAGGTCCTTGAGGAGGAAACTCCAGAGCACAACACCCTGAACTAAGAGTGTAAGAAAGGAGGAGGAGCCTAGCTCGCGGCCGTAATGGTCGCCCTTTAGCTCGGCTCCCGCAGCCCTCCATCCTGATTGCCTATCCTGTCTTTTATCCTGTCCCGGGACGGCACATTTTTGGGGACTTGGAAACATAACGGCTTGTTTGTACTTACCATCTGACCCCGGGGTCTCGGCGTGCAGTGGCTCCGGAGTTGTGGCCTCCGAGAGAACGGGGCCTCTGCGAGACTTGGACCGGGACCTGGCCGGTGGGATCCGACGGCTCTCGGCCCCGGCCGAGAGCGAGAACCAGTGTTGGGAGCCGATGTGCGAAGATCCCGGCGATCCTGACCCGGGCCTGCCTTGGAGGCCGCGCGGCCGACGTGGGTGAGAAGCCCCGGGACCTGCTTCTGAGAAGGGGTCTCCCCCCGCCGCTGCTTTGTCCGGCGGCCCTGGTCCTCGGGGCCCGGACTCCGCTTGTTTGGGGCACCGGTGCTGGTGCTGGCGGAGACCCGTTTTGGGCGGACATCCTTTTGGTATCGAGGCCGCCCTTGCTGGGACCCCCGGCGCTTGTAAAGTCCTACATTTGAGAACTGTTATTTCCGGGGGTCCTAGTGGGCGGCGATTGGGCTGATTCACGAAATGGCGGCCGGCCCTCTGGAACGAGAGTCACCCTGTGGCGGCGGGCCCGAGTTGCCTGATTGTGTGGGGATCGGATCTGGTGGGCGTGAGCCGACAGTCAGAGATATCCTGGAAGCCCTGAGATCCCTACACGCTTCCCTGGCCCTGGGCGTCTCGGTGGGTCCGCCACGATCTGCCGCCATTTTGGGCGGCCGTTTCTTCTTGTCGCCCTCTTGTTTCGATGTCTTCATTGCCTCACCCCCCTCGATTGACCTGAGTGTCTCCACCACTGATCGAGGATCGTGTAGTGTGCTGGTGACTTTGGGGCACCCTGCTTTTCAAGGTTCTGACCCCGGGGACTCGGATGCTATACTGCGACCCTGTTCGACATGTTGCCTGAAACTATGGGTGGACTTCCTCCTGTGCCTGCTTCGATGACTTTGCCTGTGTCTATAATTGGGACCACCTCGCCCGCTCCAGTGGCGCAACTGAACTCCTGTTTTTCATGGCTCGTGCTTCGATTGTTGATGCATCGATACTTTCAGTTTGGACTACTGCTCACTTGTGGATCCATCTACCCCCCACGTAGCTATGCTAGTCACCATTCCACTCGATTATATGCTGATTTCGTATTTAGTATGTGGTTATACATCGCCATGTGGTGGGTGGGGTTTGTCGCTCGAAAGGGTTGGGGGTGAAATGTACGACTTCTGCTTGATTCCCGGTATACGATTTCGTTGCACAATTGTTTCTGATCGTAGGAAGGTGGGAGGTCCCCTTCTCCTAATATTTTGTGGCGCGTAATGGGGTGTTGTCCTGGTCTGTTTTAGATTGTGCTTGTCCGATTGGGCGGAGGGCTGCGGTCGACCGTTTGGATTATGGTTCTTCTGCTCCTCCCTCCTGTCTTCTTTTCTCCGCTTTTGTTGCCTTTTTGTCTCATTTTTCTTTCTTTCTTCTCGCTATATTTCGGGTTCTGGTTTAGGGCGACAGGCACGCTGTTTGAAGGGTAGGCCATAGCCTTCTACAGGGGTGCAGGGTGGGACGGGTGGGTTGGGTTCTATTTTTTGTCTTCTGGTTCTATGGCCCTTTTGTATCTCTTTTTCGTGAGGCCGCGTCTGTCCCGACCTCCTATGGTGTGTTTCGGGTGGGGGTATGGTGTCGTTACTCCTCCTGCTATATTTCGGCTGTCTTTCTTTCCGATCGCCATGCCCCCACTTGGGCCGCTAATCCTTTTGTCTCCTGTCTTCCCGCCACGGGGGGCCTGTGTCGGCGTGTCTTCTACCTTTCTTTTTTCATAATTTCTTATTCCCTTTTTATTGTTTTGTTTTTCTCCCTTCCATTTTCCTTTCCCTTCCTCTCCCCCCTCCCTACTTAGTCCCCCCCCCTTTTTTCCTTCCTGTGTCCCAGAGGGTACTATGACGGGCGGGCTTTGATGCATTGTTCTTCCGATCCCTCTGTTCTGGCTTGGTAGTGTCTCGGGTGGCGGGCGTGTTACGAGGATAATGCTTAGGGGCTGACTGTGTCTCACATATCCTGATTTCTTGACTGTATTGTGTTGTCCCCCTGATATTTTGCCCCATGCCCCCTTCTTAATGTTGAGGTTGGTTACGGGATGTCGGATGCCTCCGTATTGCAAGTGAGCCTGTCATACGTCCTCTCCCCATATTATAAAATTAAGCCTTATTTACTCCTGTGTTTTAGCCCTTTAGTTTCTGTATCTCTTCTCTCCTATTGCGATTGTACGGCCTCTGCTTTGTATTGATTGATTATGTAATATTTGCCTGGTGACTCCTGATTGTTTTGTACACTGCGGCCGGCCGGCTTGGTTGTGGGCCTCGACTTGTCTTCTTTTGATGTCAATAAAGGTTTTCAAAAAAAAAAAAAAAAAAAAGTGTAAGAAAGTAGGATCTGATTTCATGGTCACCTCCACTTTTTTGGAGGTGTCCTTATGTTTTGCTGACATGGACTCCAGTCTCTGTGCTTCCCTATATTGGACATGGTGAGTACTTAGGTACACTCCAGATTGACTACTGACGTACCCTTGTAAGTCCCTAATATATGGTACTAAGGTACCCTGGACATAAGTATGCCAGGGTCTCCCATGGGCTGAAGCATGCATTATGCCACCCATGAGAGACCACTCAAATTGTGTCTACAGGCCTGCCTTTGCAGCCTGTGTAAGTTAGTGCTAGCCCAATTACAACAGATATAAGTTTCCTTATATCTAAGGTCACCCCTAAAGTAGGCCTTTCAATCCTGAAGACAGGGTGGTCGGTTATAAGTGGGAGGGTGTCCCTGCATGAGCAGGAGACCTCTATGACTCTCAGAGTCCATTATTCCGGGTTGTAAGTGCATCAGCCATTACGATATAGAGTGGCCATGCTTCATGAAGTGATGGCTATCTCTGAACTGGCTGTAACAAACCCTGTTGTGTTTGGTATCAAACATGTTGAAATCATATCCCCACATATGAATACATGCACTGTAAAGCTCCTCCGGGAGGAACTCAGTACTCCCGGTACCAGTCTTCTAGACACAGACAGCAAACTATGGCTGCTGCTGACCAAAGACATGATTCTGCCCTCCTGCTGCTGAGCCAAGCTCGAGGAGGGAAAGGCAGGACAATAGTTTTCCTGTCACAGGGAGGTGTGAGCACTTCCCAGCATGAACTTCGTGTAATTGGACAGGGTGGGGGCACTTTCCAGCGCCACTAGACTGCTCTGCACATTTCTTGCCCGCCTTGCATACTCCATTTTAAACCAGTTCAGGGAGTTGTTGGCTTTTGCTCTGGTGCTAAACTGGACAAAGGACATTGGAGTATCCTCCCCACTGCCCAGCCCCTCCTCTGGGAGGAATCCCTGAATCGTCGTAACCCTTTCCTTAGGGTACTTAAAGTCTTACCTGTGGGTGGGTCCCTAGATTAGTTGTGGGACAAGATTCAGATCCGAAACCACTTCTGCTTCAACTATCTGGGCACCTTGGACTTCACTGGACTTCGCTTTGGGAACCTAGACTGCAACTAGGAAGACTCCTGCTGCTCCTGGACTTGTCGTCCTGCAAGTCTTCTGCAACGTCTGTGCCTGTGCTCCATACAGGTTCTTCACAAGCCATGTGGACATCCAAGACACCCGAAGAAATCTCCCTTGGAGTAAAGGAGTCACTCCCCTGCATCTGCAAGCACCGCAATGAAGTTGACCAGTCTGCTGTTCCTGAGCTCCTACGGACCTTGAAAGATTCAGCCTCACAGATGGTGGTTCTGCAACTCCCGCGAGGCCTGCCTTGTCTTCACAGCAAATTTGAAGTCAGTATCCCATGGAACCGCTGGAGCAGTACCCCTGTGCACCACGTCAACTTGTAGTTGCCAAAACTTGTTGAATCTCTCCTCCAGAGATCTATGGGCTCCAAGAAGCTCCAGCCTCAAGCATCTCCTGCAGCCAAGATCTCCGCCTACACCGCATCCTCTGCACCGTGGGCCTTCATCCTTTGGTGAGCTGCTCGAGGTCCTCTCGTGACTCCTGTGCCTCCGGCCTGTGGGTTCTCTTGAAGGTCCTCTTTGGCTCCAGTGAGCTCCTCTGCTTGCTCGGGCTGCTCTGACTGACCGGCTTCTGGTGAGTCACTTGGACCTCACTGGTCCCAACACTGCACCTTTTTCTACAAGTACGTTGGTTGCCGTTGCCAAGGCCTGTTGGTGCCCCCGCCAGACACTGAACCCTTGGCTCTTGACATCCAATGTGCGACAGATAATGAACGGCTCCTGGTATTCCACAGCATCACCTGGTCCAGACATCTGAAACTTCAAGGGCACCGTCAAATCTCCTGCATCTCAGACAGCGGTGTGCATTCTTCTTCCGTGCTTACTGGTCACTCCTGAGTGGCATAGACACTGTCCCCTCTGCTTGCAGGTACCTCTCATCTTGAATCCACCATTGGGTTCCACAGGACACTTTCACCTTCTTTGCCAGCTGCATCTCTTCTGAAGTCCTTCATTGTAGTCTACGGCAGTTTCTGACGTCTCTTCGCACCTATGCATCCGGCTTCCCTGGGTAGGTATCCTGGTTCCTGGGGTATCAACGGCTTGGGTTACTCTCCAACATTTCATCTTCCACGGGTTTTCTTCAGGGTCATTCTTATTTAAGTTTGCAACCGCGACTTACCCATTACCTTACATTTAGTAAGCGGTTGTGTTCCCACTCTGCACATGGCCTCCGTGGAGTTCCTAGATACTCACCTTGGGTGGTTTCTTGGGTCTCTGACTCTTCTTTGTCTTCTGGGTCCAGTCTTTACTTAAGTCGTGGTTCTGATTCCACTATTTTAGTATATGGTTTGGTCTCCCCCTGGAGACCACTGTGTATTTGTGCTACTTGTGTGTTTTATTTCCACAGTATTTGTGTGTATTGTGTTTATCTCCAGGTAGGAGATATTGCAATGTGTTAGTGAGTGTTTATAATAAAATACACATATTTATAACTACACTGTGTGGTTCTTTCTCACTTAACGTACACCATAAGGTTACGTACTGGTAAAACAAGCTGCTTTACACTCCTTCTGGACTAAGCCTGAAGGCTGCTCTCCACAGCTACCACTTAGAGGGCTTTCTCAGGTTGTCTAAGACCACTAAAAATCACCATAACGGTTGTTTGGATTAGTGCAAGGTGCTACACTTACATACATGAGAACCATATACTAAGCCAGCCTCCTACAAAGAGTATTTCCGAAGGTACCGAATAGGTCTAATGAGGATACGCCCCACTGGGAAAAATAACCAATGCCTCCTCCGAGGGCAGATGTCACTTGTGATCGGCAGGATGATGCCTTCTGAGGTTTTCTGTCCTGGTGTTGAGGGACCTCGCTAGATGACTGACCATCAGGGAAACTCTGTGAAGTGTTAGCCATTGCCACGGCGTCACAGTTTTATGACAGAGGGCACAAGACTCAACTCCACCAAGCTTGTTGAAATACCATATTATGGTTACATGGCTGATCAACACCTGGATAGACCTGCCCCAGAAACGCCTTTACTGTCAGTCCGATGGCTCGCAGCTTCAGAAGATTTATGTGGTGGTACTTCTCCCCTGGGACCAGAAACCTCTGATCTCCGACTCATCTAAGTGACCTCCTGAGCCTAGAGGTGATGTATCTGTCACTACAAGAATTCTGGAGAGGGCATGTGAAATTGGCATTCATCACCCACCACCAAAGGTCCTGAGCTGTTCCATCAGAGAGGTGAATAGAGCCCAAAAGACATCTCCATTGCTGGGCCACCTGCAGCCACAGATTCCATGGAAGGACTCACTTATGCCAATGATGGTAAGAAACCAGCAAGATGCATGATGCCAAGCAACTTCAGAACCATCAAAGCAGGAGCAGAAGCATTCACCTGAAACATTGTGCTCATAGCCTCCATGTCGCAGACCTGTTGCAGGGGCGGTTAGACCTTCAGTGCAACTTTGTCCATAATGAGAGCACTAAAGGGTATCCTTTTTGTCAGCTGATGATGCATTTGGACTCATTGAAGGGGACCCAGGGTGGACAGCATTGACACCACTTTTTGTAGGTGGTCTGATCCAACTGCACAAACCCACATTCTGCAGTCAGTTGTTGAGTTACAGGAGTTGATAAAGATCCCAGGGCCTGATATAAGCTTGAACGGCAATACAGTTAATTGGAAGTGTCTGACCCCACTACAAACCCTAGGTACTTCTTGTGTAACTGCAGGATTGGTACATGAAAGTGATTTGTTCTGCTGGTCCAGGTACACCATCCAGTCCTTGTGATCCACAGCCTGCAGTACCAAGCAAGCATTATCACTTTGAACTTCTCCTTCTTGAGGATGGAGGTCAGGAGTCTGAAGTCTAGAATCTGTTTTAGTTTCTCACTCTATTTGGGGATCCGCATTTACCAGGGGTCATACCCGAGTCATCTCACTGCCTGTCTGCTATCAGCTCTATTGCTCCTTTGACAAGAAGCAACCTCGCTTCTTTTGACACAATTGAAGCATAATTTGCTGTCATCTGATAGAAAACTGGGTGAATGTGTGAAGGTGCTTCCACCAATGGGAGGGTGTAACCAACTTCGTGAAGGACAAACTGGTCCAATGTGTCGGAGTACCACTAAGGCATGCCCTGTTCGATTCTGCCACCATCTTTAGGCAAAACGTGAGATTGAAGGGCGAACTAAAGAGGTTTGGGGAAGGTGCCAGGCAAACAGGAGGATGAGGAGTTGTGCTGCTTTCTTGTTGGCCTTGTTCCTTGGAATTTCCCCTACCTCCGAGCCATAGTATGTCTGCATGAATTGCTATACAGACTAGGACTGTCACTAGCAAACCCTTGCTTGTCCTCTAAACTGTGTGTATTGTTCATGGTATTGTCAAGCAGGAGCAAATCACCCCAGTCAGTGGGCAATAGCCCTTCTGTCTCTGCATCTCTTTAGGGCAGTATCAACCTTCTCAACAAACACCCTAAAGCCATCAAATGACCATTAGGGCAGCCTGGACATCCCCAATAATACAGTGGAATGCATCCAGGCAGGTCATCTTAAGCACAGGCAATGAAATGTGCCATGTCCAATCCAGAACGAAAAACACTTTAAAGTATCTTGTGCATCATTTACTGTATCAGCAAACGTGTAGCGTGTCCTCTCTGGAAGGAAAGTAAGTGCCCGTTCGTCATATCCCAAAGGACACGAGTACAACAGCCCAGGATGCAATCTGCATTCAGGGAGCATAATGCCATACTAGTAGAAGTGAGAAGACTTTTTTTTCCTACAGCTTAAGTACTTTCAGAATCTCTTTCCAGTAGAGAAGTAGGAAGGAATTGGGTTTACGTTGCTCGTGGAGGCCGGCACTACAATATTCTTCAGGGTTAGATGTTGCATCAAAAATTTGGGATCACCTGGCATGGTCCTGTGACATCTCGCAATGGCATGACTCATAGTCTGGGCCGACGACCATGCAGCCAGGGCCTTGTCAGTCAGGGCATCTTTTGGCAACAGGGGCTCAGAGGTCGATGGCAAATTTGGTGTGAGGAAGTTAGCCTGAGTCTCTTCAGTAGGACTGGCAATCACAGGACCTCACTGGCCTCCCAACCTCACCCACAAAGGAGGCCCTTATCTCCATAGGAGCCCCTAAAGATGAATCCAGAGTGAACTCCGAAGAGGTATCCAAGGCATTGCCATTTGGTACATCCAGGTCTTGGCCATCATCTGTATGATGAGGCGGAAGCAAATAATCTGTCGCCTCATGATCAACCGGATCATATGGAAAACGTTCAAGACCTTTAACGTCCCCGGAATCCAACCCAGAAATGGCGTCCATCCGTGGAAAGTACTGTTGCTGGGCAGGGTAGGGTAACTAGCATATCTCTCATTATTCTCAACATTTCATTCAGTAATGGTGTACCCTTACATTGGTGGGGGTGGGTTAACAGAAGGCAGGGCCTGCCTTTGTGGAGTGGACTGACTTAGACCGGAATCTGCAGCATCGCCTCCAGGAAGTCGTTAGCGGTTACTGGGGCAAAAGAACTGGGGGACAAAGAAGTGACTCAACGCAGTGTAGCAACTGCAGTTGCTACGTTGCTTGAAAGGGAGAGAGCGGAACAGCGCCATACCTGCAAACATATGGTGCAGTTTCTCTTTCCTTCTGTGCTGGTATACCTTTGGCTGCCTTGCACCTCATACAAACCCTTGCACTATAATGCAGTGGGGGATGTGTGTGTGTGTGTGTGATGTCTAGCATTGACTTTGAACTGGAAGGGTACCCTTTCAGTATAAAATACTATTCTTCAATGCTTAATTTTAGCTGGTGGTTGACAGTGGGGGCCACCAGCACTCATTTTTGGGGACCGGCACCTATTTTTCCTGATGAGACATTTTCCAAGAGCAAGGGAAAGAAAAGCACACAAAGGGTAAAGGAGGAAGAGAAAGATGGAAAAACAGTCCCAAAGGGTGATAGGAGGAACTTGCAAGAGTGAGGTAAAGGCAAAGGGAGTGTCTGGTAAGATTGAAAACTAAGCAGCCTTGGTTGTCAGCATGCTGGCATTTAGCAGCAGCGGCCATGGGTTTCTGAGCCCAGCTTTGGACACAGGCACTCATTCTTTTACAAATTAAGCACCTCTGTTCTTAGACACGTGTTAATACTTTCCAAGTTTGTATGTGTACTCTGCAGTACAGCACTCATGCAAACTTGGGAAGGTTTTGAGAGTAGAAAACGTCTTCAAGGTTATGCCTGCCTAAAGGAGGTGTAAACTCTTGATGCCAATCCCTGTCTACCAAGGTGAGTAGATAGGGATTTGCATGACAACATTTGGGTGGCTGAATGGGAACGCCCATGTACCACACATGGTATGCTCCCTTGGCACACAAATAGTGCATTGCTCTAGTTTGTGTTGCTATAGGGCTGCTTTCCAGCACAAAACACATTTTCTGCTTAAAAGAAAATCCCAGTTCTACAGATTGCACTGGATTTTTGCCAGTTTTGTGACTCCCACGTGGCGTAAAGTTAATACTTAATAGCTTCAGGAGGCCGGGGCCAGAGACTGTGTGTTTCCAGGCCACGGAGGGAAAGAATCGATTTCAATCCGTAGATTAAATGTAGATCATTTTGTGGCTTGCTCGGTGTGAGTGAAAGTTTTCAGTAGCAGCTCCTCCGCTAAGGCAGAAACGGATCAACCCACTGCCTCCAAGCAGCAAAAGAAAGGAAAAAATAAATGATAATAACTAATATCATTAGCATTTCATTTTGTCCTTCTGCTGTGGCAGCTTGCGTGAGGGGGCTGGCGGGGCTGAAGAGCAGGAGAGGAGTGGTACAACCCTCCTGAAATGCTCAATGAATGTTTGGTCGGCCCTCTCGGGCCACCCAAAACAGTCATGCACACTTTCCCTCGTTCTCCATGCAGGCTGCATTACATCCTGCATGGAGAACATGCCCACCCCTTCAGTCCCTTGCTGAGTGCTGTGTCACGGCGATCAGACCAATCACAATGCTGCATTACAGTGTTGTGATTGGCTGCGGGGTGCATGGGAGCCCTGGTGCTTCCTGTTTCTGACAAGGAGCCAGGAAGAGGACAAGGGAGAGGTGTCGGTGGCCGGCCAGGCGGTCGGCCGGGAGAGAAGTGATTTTTTTTAAAAGCGATTCCCCCCTCCCCGCCCCACTGCTGCTTCCAGGCAGCAGCCGCAACTGACATTTTTGTTGTGAGGAATCTACGGAAGTGGGGGCCTAAAGATCCCCCATAGGAAGGCCAAGTGAACGGTCTGTTGGCAAATTTAAGGTATGGGCCACGCAACATAAATCTGGCATAATGCACGTGCAGAGTAGGGCAGTGCACAAGTTAGAGGTTGAAGACGAGGTGAATGAGGAAGACATAGATGGTTGATAGGAAGGTGCAAACCGTGCTTAATTTGTGAAGAAATAAGTGCCATGGCTCTCTTTAGGAGGCCTATGCAGCTTACACCGCCAATTGCCACTGCCGGCGTTATCAGTGACAGTACCTACAAAACTACTAACCAACATACTGCTACAAGTGTGACAATTCAGACTATTCCAGGTTCCTAACCTAAAAATATACCTTGGGTGGCTGGTATTAGTTGTTTTTTTATATGCTTGAATTAATAATCAATTGCTGTTCTGCTCATCTTTAAATAAAACAAACAGCATCACCATGTGGCAGCTGACATTAATGCTGATGTTGACAATTAAGAGCATGTGCCCAGAACCGGAAACCACAGGCTCAAATTAAGCACTGGGTGCACAAGATACACAGGAGAAAGGTGCACAGGTTAGGGAGGGGTACACAAGTTACAGAAAGCCATGCACAGATGTGAGTACCAACCCAGAGCTGCCGCCCCTCACCTGATCACTACACCAGTACCAACATGAGACGAGGGTTAGCCCTATCAGTAGGGCAGGCCAGGGCAGGTCCCCGCTCACAGGGTCTCGCAGCAGGCTGAAGGAGTCCTCCCGAGGGTTGTAGCAGGCTGCGGGGATGATGTGAGTTAGATTCGGAGATGTGGTGATGGTGGGAGTTGCATTCATGTACTTCTCGAACAGACCTTTATATCCACCCACCTCGTGGAATGCTGAGAAGAAACAAAGAGGTCAGAGTAAGAAACGTTCTTTGACGCCGACACCTCCGTAGAATATACCTCAACAATGTATTTTGATGCTCTTTCGCAATGACCTCCTTCTCCATGGATTCCCCCACTCCCACCCTTCAACAGTGCCCTTCATCTCATCATAGCTCCTCTCTCACACACATTTAATTTGTTTTATAGCGCTACAAGTGTAGGGTGTCAGAGCACTTTACATTACATAAACACACAGAGACAATGAGGCGTGTGTAAATCAGTCTCTACTAATTGCTACATAAGACAACGAGGATTACAAGGTGTAGGAATCACGTCATCCATACTGGTAGGCAGTATATTAAGTGCGTTTGATCTGGAGAAGCTCCGACCGGATTTAAAACGTACCACAGTAGACAGGGTTGGATTCACTAATGAGAGTGTATTTCTGCCCAAACTAACCCTTTTCAGCAGCATTACGACAATGAAAGACCGGAGTAGGGGGTGGTGGGGAAAAAGGTTCCAACCCTATGCCTTGCAATTGGCATGCAGCTCTTCGATGACAGTTCATAGCTCCCTGTGCTACATTAGAATTGTAACATATGAATTGCAAGTAACAAGAGAATCTCTGTGACAAAAGCATTAACCCACTGGGCTATCCAAAATAAATAACCATTCTCTGATCTACACGGTGCCCATTCTTGACAGCAGGCATATTCACCTTCTGTACTACTTTATGAGTGGGAGGTCTTAAAGCCATAAGTTATTTCTAAATGCAGTGACCCCCCCCCCACCTCCCCGGGCCTTACCTCAGATGCGGCTGCACTACAGCACCGCCCTAGAGCCGGCCCTGGTGGTACGGTATGTGTCTGTGTAAGAAAGTATCTTTTACGGACACTTACCTTACTTTATATCTCTAAAATCCTAATCTGGAAATGTACTTTAGAATCAGAAACCTTTTCTCATTTTTTTTTTTTTACATTTCCATTGCTTTCACAAAATGGCGGTGACTGTGGACAGCTTGTGCATGGTGTAATATTTTGTGGTTGAGTCAATACTCGTATTGTGTAAATGTTATAATCTAATTATGTGTGTGATATCAATAATTTGCTGCTACAATATGCTCAAATTTCCTGTTGAAGCAAATTAAAGTTTTTTTAAATCATTAGATTACTTATGTCGGTCATTATTGAGTGATAGCAACAATGACTATCACGCGAGAGATATATTCTTGTATTTTATGGTATATCAGTGGTCTAACCTCGGGTAGTTTTAAGGACCCAACCCCCTTTCTCAATTTGCTGTGTTTGCCAACTTACGACACTGTACTCTGCCTGTCGGAAGTTGCTGATTTCTGTGTGGCAATGTTCCCCAGTCACTCTTTACATCACACATGCCGGTGTGCACCCTGCTCTCTGTGGAGCCAGAGATAGTCGAGCTTAAGTGTGTAGTTTTGTTTTGAGGAGGCCAGTTTCGGCGACTCTGTTGCTCCAAGACTTCATGGGGCGTTTGTGATATGAGACATGTAGATTGCCCTATGTAGAAGTCACATCACGCATGCATTGGCGCCTCCCACTCTAACACCTATGGGAAGCTCAGTTATATCCCAGTCTGAGCAAGCATTATCCCACCAGGGGACTCAGTAGTGAAAGGATAAGGCATGAGGGGTCCTGAGTGTGGGGGAGGAGTAGACTTACAGAAGCCCATAAGGATGAAGGCTCCAGCGATGATGACAAAGGTTTGAACTGTGTCTGTGTACATCAGGGCAGCCAGACCACCTGCGGAGACAAAGAGGATGGTTACCCCAACCCGACACATCACCGCACCTCACTGTACCACTCACAAACACACACTCTCATGCTGCTCCACCATAAACCCACACAAGTGGGCTATGTTCTTGCATCTCAAAGCCCAGTCCATTCTGCCATGATCATAGCAAATCTTTGGTGTAATTCAAAGTGAGGTCACTTCCTGGAGGAGCCGCTGAGCAGACATTTTTAATATAGGAAAAAGTGACGTACTGGCTGAGCAAGGGGCTTGTAAATAAGCTCCTGAGTGAGCTTGCAATCAATTTCAGAACACTGGAGTACACCAGGTTATTGTCACAATTATATCACCTGAGCAAAAAGAGAGTGTGCATGCATGCATGCGCGTGCTTGTGTGTGCTTATGCATGTGTGTGCATGCGTGTGTCTGTGTATGTGTACATCCCTCTAAAACTCAAAATGAAACAAACAGAAGGTGCCAGAGAGTTCCCAAGAACTCCAATTCCAACAATCATTTTGAGACAGTTACTTGGAATTTTTTAAGTTTGGTTGACATTTAGGTTTTCTAGTCTAGCTCGTAAAGCACTACATGGCCACACCAGTGGCAACAATGTGCTACACAATTAACTGCAACATAACATACCCGAACCACTGCCTTGCCAGAACAGCATTCTGTATCAGTTGTCCCTATTGCCTGACGTAGGGCCTACCAGATAACAGATGGCAATCATGTGGCCTGTTGTTGACATGCCCATGGGTGGACTAGAAGGGTAAGGAGTTGACATTGGTGTAGTGGTGTTGGTTGTTGGAGTCTCAGGCAGTGCCTGAATGTGTGTTCTGTCCTATATTGAAATGAGCTTTAGTGTCTGTTGGCTCACCTTCTGATTGGGTGTTCTTGAAGACGGAAGAACACTGAGCTACTTAATTTTTTCTCTCTCGCCAAGGTTACCTTGGTACCCTACTGGCCAACACCTCCATGAATAGGCTTCAAGTCAGAATTTTCGATTGGTAGCTAAGTATTGACACTTCACCAAACTATTGTTGCCCACATGTTGATCAGTAGATCCAGTTCTACTTTTGTTGGCATTTCTTGTTTTCTGTTCTCTGTGATTTCCACTGGTGAGTCTCATGAGGGTTAAAGAGTAAAATGAATGGTCTTAAAGGGATGACAGAATAAGGGAGTGGTTGTTGCATAACGGGCGCTATTCACGAAGGTAAATTTACACATGTAGATTTACTTATGTAAATTTAATCTTGCACATAGATGTAAATCTACCTTTTTTTTGCTATCCACCATTTCAAAGTGGTGATTTACACTGAAGTGTAGAACGAGGGGGTGAAGACGGTGAACAACACTTACAACGCAACTTTTACATCGCAGAGCCTTTACAACGCAACCATTACAACACAAACTATTACAACGCATTGCTCTGGGGGGCGCTCTAGGATAGGTAATAGGTTAATTTACTATCCAATAACCTTCCCTAGTGTCCACGGGGACTGGAGTTGGAATAGTAAATTAAACTATTCACTATCCAGCGCCCAAAAGCACTATGCGTTGTAATGGACTGCGTTGTAATACTTGCGTTGTAAAGGCATGCGATGTAAATGCATGCGTTGTAATGTCATACATCTGGGGGAGACATAACAGAATGAGTTTGTGAGTGTAAGGTTACTATTAGTAACTTTTCATTCATAGGTGGTGATTGTCACTACCGGTGTGAACCTCCCCCTATGGTAAAGCATAGGAAAATAAAAATCTTTATTAACCACTTGGGAGCTAGTAAACAAACCTCCCCAGTGCTGCGCTGTCCATTATCCGGTGCTGAACTGGACGTCCAGCGGTCGCACGCAGCACTGGGGAGGTAGTGCCCGTGACGACCGTTGGCCGACGGCAGCACTTAAGGGGTTAATGATAAAAAATGTGATATTGTAATGTAAAACAAAAATCAAATGGAATTAAGCTTTATTGGCCTAGAACAAATGAAATGAAGTATTACAGCACATCAACTCATTAAATTAAACGTTCACTTAATAGTTCAACTATAATAATTTAATTTATAAATACTATTTGGTAATCACAGCTAAAAAAAAACAACAATCCTCCTAGGATTGTAATATTCAGTACATTTAAGTAAAATGTATGTTTTTAATTAATCTAAAATAACTTTACATTTTTATTGGCTGTTTTAAAAGTGCATTTTTCAAATAAGTACATTTGTTTTATCATAAATATTTAAATGTAAATGCAATATGTTAAATGGAGGAATTCCACAGTGACATGTGTGGAGTCCTCAATGGCTACCCTGTAAGCTCTTTATTAGAGACTGCAGAAGTTGTCACAGTATTTCTGCCATGGTTGGCTGGCCTTTTTTCTTTGAACGGATGAGTGAGTCTGGCACATTGTTTTGTGCCCTATGCTACACTGGAATTAGAAAGGAATACAATTATAGCCCAAAACAATTAGGGAATTCCTAATGAATTTCCTATGTTTGGAATAAATTAGATTCTACAGAAACTTGAAACTTTATGGGCATTGTATGCAGCTCCGCCGTACAGATTGGTACAGAGTGTGAAGCATGGTTTGAATAAGCAACCATGGCTAGTGGGCAACACCCCGGAGCACATCAAGGTTAGATGGCTGAGGACTGAATAAGACTCAAGCGCACACTACTCAGGCTATTTGATAGGTTTTGCTCAAATCCAAATGCCCTCAGATCTCAATAGAAAGAATCCAGGATCCTCCAGGCCTCTCCCAGTCGTGCTCACAGATACAATTAATCCAGAATCCCGAAACCCTTTGCCACTTATAGAAACAGTGTACCCCGGATCCGCAAAGGTGTCCCTCTCGTCATGTTACCTACAGACACCGAGAATCCAGGGTCCAACTAGCTTGTCACAGACACACTCCCACATCTACCGTGATTCCAGCTACGTGAGGTCCAAAGGCAACGGTGGCTCTTGATCTGATACCTGTCACGGTGTAAATTGTTGTAATTCCCAGCAAAGCGATGACAGACACGTAGATATCCCAACCCAGAGCCTCCCGGATAAAAATTGCACCAGAGAACATGTCGACCTGGAAGAGAAACCAGAGAGGAGGACGTGGCTTTATAATGACTCATGCAAGATACAGTAAAGCAAGAGCAAACGCGCCTGAAGCCCACAAGCACAGCTACAACATCCCCCCTGAACTACGATATCCACAAGCACTCCTACTCTGTCTGCCATCATTCTTACAGCATGCCCCACAAGGCCTGTACAATCCTTCTAAACTATCCTCAGTGGTCTTATTCCAACCTCTATTACACATACACCATCATCCTCTGAACTTCAGCACCACCACCCAGCATTCCTATGACACCCTCCACTTATCTTACTCCATCACCAAGAATGTCTTAATCATTAACTCCCACCTTTACACCACTCCCCAGTACTTGCAAAATGTCTTCTGAGCTAGTAATCCCTCTTCCACCACATATTCACCAACCTTTCAGCTCCTGGACCATGTCCTAGTATTCTTACACCATCCAATTGTATTCTTACACCATCCAACAGTATTCCTACACCATCCAATAGTATTTTCACACCATCCAATAGCTTTCTTACACAATCCAATAGTATTCTTTCACCATCCAATAGTATTCTTACACCATCCAATAGTATTCTTTCACCATCCAATAGTATTCTCACACCATCCAATAGTATTCTCTTGTGGAAAAGTAAATTCTGCCATGTTCTGTGTCCCTACGCGTCCTCCATCATATGTTATGTGTGCATGATTAATATGCATATGTATTCCCCCTGTTCGATTAAAGACGCAAT
This sequence comes from Lissotriton helveticus, assembly GCF_964261635.1. NCBI lineage: Eukaryota > Metazoa > Chordata > Amphibia > Caudata > Salamandridae > Lissotriton > Lissotriton helveticus. Next base: position 570,139,511 of record NC_136068.1, read on the forward strand.
TACAGTTGTGTCCATCTCTAGTATGCCAGTTTCCAGTTCTCGTGAATACTACGAATATCAGGCCTATGTAAAGCTACGTTGCCACGTTTCCCAGTGTGCACGTTATTTCATTGTAAAGTTCCCGTTTCTAGGCCTCAAAAGGGCCTGGACACCAGATTCAGCTTCTGTCTCCTGAGCCTCGCTGAGGAGCGATACAGCCCCCACCTGTGTTCCTGACCCTTCACTTACTTCCTGCCTCGCAGTGCCCGGTTCAGCCTGGCTCTGCCTCTGAGTCTGCCAAGAGTATGTTATGATTCTAGTTATCAGTCCAGCCCTCCTTCTCTGCATTCCTAAGCTACTGAACCGCATCAATAGTTTCCGTCATTGTCTAGCCCTTACGTCTCCATGTAAGAGAAATACTGTATTTATGGTCATTTAATATTCTTCATCACGCACTACATGTAGAATAATGCATGCACCAGTCTTAGAGTCTGTTAGCCTTTACCCCGATAACTTTCGGATTCTATCAACATGTTCTCTAAACATCAGATACTAGATACTGCTTAGGTACATGTCGCCCTGACTCTCCAGACTTCAGTCTCTGCTCCTAGCACAGAGTTCGTAGCCCCCAGCTTCTCCTAGTAACACGTCATTGCCAGTTTGCGCGCACCATCAGGTTAGAGGTCCCGGCTCCTTAGGTAGCCCCCTCCATGTCTCCACCCCATTCATGATATATTCCGTTACGTTTACATCACATGTCTATGTATACGCCTCTGTTACACCTACTTTCACCCTTATCTTTCACGACTGCTATTGACCACACCCACTGCTCCGCCTATCGTATGTATTGTAATGCAACTGTTTTTAGTATATATGTTCGAGTATTGTTATTAAATGTTAGCGCGCTCATCCCAGATCCAGCCCCGGCAGCTGCCGGGCCCTGCCATCCTATTCCTGTGCAGGTTGTCCTGTTCCTGTCCTTTATGCTGTAATAAACCTGCAAACTCCTACTACCTCGAATCTTGACTCTTATTTATTGAGCTATCTGTTATTGCTATGCCTAGTCAAACCTAGATCCGGTATTATTTATTTATATACCACATAATGGCGCCCGAATAGGGACTTGCCCTTTCCCCACGCGCCGGTGAAGCCACGCGTGCCCCCTGATCCTCTGCAGCCGTGACGGAACCATACCGTGCACGTGCAGATATTTCTGCTTCAAGTATCCCTCAGGCCACGGAGGAGACGGAGGTTGCGGTCCAGCATCCAGACGAGGCGGTGGAGGAACGCGGCGAGTCCCGACCAGAGCCCAAGCCGAGAGTCCAAGGTCCGAGGTATCCGGAGGCCCACCCGTAACAGAAGTCCGAAGTTCGTCCGTCCGGCGTCGAAGCAGTCCAGTCCAGTCCGAGGCCTTCCGTTCTTGCTGCCCGGTGAGTACCGTTGCTGGGGTAGTATCTAGACAGGGTCAATCTAATTGTCTCTGGTCCGTGGGGTTTGGTGGTACACGGATCCCAAACGAAGTGTCCACTTCGGTGGATGCGGGTCCTGACGTGTCTCTTTATGAGACCGGTAAGTTTAGTACTGTTTTAGCAGTGCATCTAGTTCCTGTTCTAGTCAGTTCTGTTCTCGAGAAAATTCATGTATTCTGTTTTCCGTATTCCAGGTAGTATTCTGTTCGAACTGTTATTTTAAATGTCATTCATGTATATTAATGTCGTGGTATGAATGGGGAATAATTATCGTGTTTATTGTGTATTGTATTGTGTCTAGATTACAGTTCAGTTATGCCGTTATTTTCGAAACTACGTCAGTTAAAAACCAGAAAAGGTCTGCTAGAAGCAGCAGTTCCTGTCCCGCCTAGGGACAGTCCAGGTCATTTTATGTATCAGAAGCATGGCATAAGCGCCATATTGTATCTAGATTTATGGGTAGAGTATACCAAAGAGTTAGAGGAAAAGTATAGATGGCCCGTATCAGGTACGTGGGATGCCGAGTGCATCATGAGAGTAGAAGAAGCATTATGGAAAAAGAAAGCCAGACAGTCACAGAAAGATGCCATCGAGTTATGGCGCAAAGAATCTCATAAAAGAACCGAAAAGGAAATCAGAAAGTCTGAATTAAGTAGAGAATCCTTAGAGCGAGCCCAAGAAAAAGAATTAATCGAGATAGGTGAACGAGTTAAAACCGAACAGTCAGACAGACAGAGGAACGCCCTTATTAAGGGTATGTACCCTCTTCTTGCCGAGGGCTTGCCAAAAGCGACCCCGGAGGCATCCAGTAATTTTCCGCCACCATTAGTTCCGACCAAGCTCCGTCACAAACCGACCGCAGCTGATATTTTCATCTCGTCCTATTTGGACGACACGGTTCCAGAATATGCAAATCCCGCTCCACCAGTCCCTGTAAATCAGGCACTTCCCGCTCCTCCAGATACCGCAGTACCTGCTACGGCACCCCCGGTCCAGCCCGTTCTACAAGTTCAGCCCGCATTTCAATTTTCCACTCTGCCAGCACGAAGAGCATCAGTCGATGGTTCCAGTTTAGGGGCCGCAGGAGGAGGTCCTCCTCAGACCCCGCCGCCAAATAGACGTCCAGGAGCAGTCGAGTTACATGAACGTGCGTTACAGCGTACGCCTAAATATCAGTCCATTGCAGAAATCAGGCGAGCTCTTACTGAATGCTGTTATGATCCAGTTCCAGGCGAAGATAGTATGGTTATATTTTCCGTGCGTGTTAGGCAGGTGTCCGAGTACTTGGTCACTTTACCGAATATGAAGGAAGATCTAGACAGAATATATCGTTTCATCCGTACAGGGGATGATCCAGAAAGTATTAGTGAAGTCATGTCTCAAAGGAAAGTTGAGATCCAGCTCATGATATTAAAGTTTCTGATTAATTGTCTAATAAGAGAACAAGATTATCCAACCAAAGATCATGCCGAAATGAGAACCCTGACAAGGTGGAGTGAGAATATAGCCGAGGGTAAGCACAAGACTATCAGTAGTATAGAGAGTATGTACAAGAAAATTCGTAAGGAAATAATAAGGTTACATGATCAACGTAAGGCAGCACAAGTAAGCGAGAAAGAAAATGACTCTGCGGAAGAGGTAGAGGATGAGAATCCCGCCAGAATAGCGTATGTAGGAAAATCTAGATTTCCAGATCGCCATTTACGCCTAGAACACAAGTCAACTTTCCATCGTCCAACACCAGAACAAGGTTCTCTAGAACAAGTGTTTCAAGCTACCGATCACATTCTGAAATCACGAATCGGTTATAGCGAGTTAAGTACTATGCATGAACAAGAACTAGTCCGATCAGCAGTCCGATGGATTACTGATTCTACCACTTTTCCAGACGAAATAGTGGCACACATGTTTCTGAAATTGCCCCCAGCCGAGCAGCGACTGGCGGGTATGTATATGATTCAGCACCTCATTACTCTGTATGAGGGTCAACATTCTGATCCAGGTCCGTTACATGATGTCCTGAACGAGTTACTCCAGTATAAATGGAAAGGTTTAGGTACCGATTTAATTAGTGTCATTCTAGAACAGCGCCACAAATATAGAACGTTCTTGAACCCGCATTTTGTTCATGTCTCACCCCCAGAAAGTAAACCCTTTTACATAGACAGACAAAATCCGTTACGAGAAGTGCATCCAGTTAAGACAGAGGGTGGTGAAATGCAACGAGTGTTTGTTTACACCCCGATCACAAAGATGGAACTCCTAGAGTTGAAAAAGTTAATTCCCTGTCATGATAAAGATCCAGCAGGGTTCCACCGAGAATTAAAAGACATGCTCCGTATGGGAGAATACACGTATCCAGATATTATTAAAATGTTAAAAGTCTTGTTGCCCGCAGGGGTATATGAGAAACTCAAGGAAAAAGATTGGGAGGTGGGAGAGAAAAAGATCGATTGGGCAGTTCTAGAAGCTGAAGATAAGGCACGAGTACCAGGTACCGGTCTTGGAGATAAATGTAAAGAATTACCAGAATTATTAATACAAGTTTTGCCCAGATTATTAGCTACTAGAAAGGAAGACTGGGATGCAATCTCAGCCTGTAAACAGAAACAAGATGAAGATACTAGTGATTATTACTCTAGATTTGAAAAATGTTTTACCATAAACAGTGGCCTTAAGACAAGCAGCGAGTCATACCCTCATCTTTTTGTTACTAAATTAGTCGAGAATTCAAGTCCGCAAGTTAAGAACCGAGTTTTGAAAGTCGAAAGTACCTGGCAAGCTAGTACCCCGTCCCAGATGTTACAGATGCTTCAATATCACCAGAATAGAATCAGAGAAGAGCAAGAACACGAGAGAAAACGTATGAAAGACACGAAAATGAAAGTACTAGTTGCACAATCTGTTCCTCAAGACAGTCAGAAGAGGGGTCCGAATCAAGCCAGTCATCCTGCAGCTCCCGTTAAGGGAAACTGCAATTATTGTAAACAGCCAGGTCATTTTATAAACTAATGTGCAGTTCTGAAACACAACATAGCTACCGGTAAGACTAAAGAAAGACCACGTCCGCCTAGACAAGAACAGGTTTCACAGACTCCTCAGCCACAGAATGCACAACAGGCAGTTACAGTACCGCAACCTATTGCTGCAACACAACATGTTACACAGCAGATGTACCAGTATGCTCAGTCAGAGTATCCAGAGTATCAACCGTATTCATGAAACAGCCTAGAGAGGGAGGTAGGCTTGCCTCTCATCGAGATACCTGTAGATCAAGAAGGTCCCTATGTTCACAGTCAAGTATTAGGGAAAGATAGAAAGTTTCTGATTGATACAGGGGCAAGTAGGACCACCATCAGCCACGCCGAAGTTCCAGGGGCTCCACTCTCAGGCTCTAGAAATGTTTCCCTTGGATTTTCGGGAAAGCCTATTGTAAATGAAATATCAAAGCCAGTTACTCTAGAAGTAGGTCCATTGTCCCGCACTACTGATCTGTTACTTACGAAGTCATGTCCAGAGAATCTATTAGGCATTAAAACACTGAAAGAGTTAGGTGCAGTTATATGCTGTTCCCCCGAGGGAATACGATTGTTCCTACGTGACTTCAAGGGTCACTATGTATTACGAGATTTTGATCCAAGGTTGTCTAATGTTCCGCAGCATCTATGGGCGCAAGGTCCAACTGATGTTGGCTTTATGCAAATCACACCCCATCGTGTGACTCTCAAGCCAGGTGTAGTCCTGCCACGAATCAGACAGTACAGATTGCCACCTGAGGCTGTAGCAGCCTTATCCAAAATTATTGACGAGCTCATGGCTCAAGGAGTAGTTGTAGAAACTGACTCCAACGTATGTAATTCTCCGATCATTCCTGTCATGAAACGTACTGATCCAAATGCACCTCCAGTATATCGATTAGTGATTGACCTACGAGAACTCAATAAATGTATTATTCCCCAGTACCCAGTTGTCCCAGATATCTCATCCCTATTGACAGCCATTGATTCAGAAGCTTCATTTTTCACAGTCATAGACCTCAAGAACGCGTTTTTCAGTGTCCCCATTCATCCAGACAGCCAGTTTCTTTTCGGATTTTGTTTAAATGGAAGGAGTTATATGTTCACACGCGCTCCTCAAGGTTTCACAGAAAGTCCTAGTATTTACAGTCAAGCACTCAAGAGACAACTAGACAACATTCACATGCCAACTGACACTGCCCTGCTCCAATATGTCGATGATCTACTGATCACAGCCCGTTCTGAACATGCTTGCGAACGAGCATCACTTACAGTCTTGTATTTCCTAGCCGAGATGGGGCACAAGGTGTCCCCTTCTAAGCTTCAATTCTGTGTCCAGCAAGTGATCTATTTAGGCCACTTACTGTCCAAGTGGGGTAGGCAGTTGACACCAGATCGTATCCAGTTAATAGCGAGTCTTCCTCAGCCCAAGACCCAGAAGGAGGTACGTGCTTTTATCGGCCTTACTTCTTATTGCAGACAATGGATTCCTCAGTATGCATTTCTAGCTAAACCACTGATACAGTTAACGACACAAGAGGCAGCCGTATCGACTGTCCTCCCTTGGACATCTGAACATACACTTAGTTTCAATGAGTTAAAGAAAGCTTTATGTCAAGCTCCAGTTCTAGCAACACCGAACTACAGTAAGCCTTTTACACTTTTCGTCACAGAACGCGAAGGTACAGCATTATCTGTCCTCACACAAGATCAAGCAGGACAATACAAGCCTTGTGCTTATTTTTCGAGCACATTAGATCCTGTAGCCCAGGCTCTGCCTGCGTGCCTCAAGTCAGTTGCAGCCACAGCACTAGCTATCAGACAAAGTGATTCCATAGTGTTAGGACACTCCCTGACAGTACAAGTTCCACACTCCGTGGAAGTTCTTTTAAACCGAACACAAACTCAGCACTTGACAATTGCACGTTTAACAGGTTATGAATTGACACTGTTCCAGCCACACATAGAGATCAGACGCTGCAACGTTCTAAATCCTGCTACACTGTTACCGTCAGTTACTTCAAATTCTGCCACACACGACTGTGTGGAAGTAGTTAACATTATGACAAAGCCAAGACAAGATCTGACAGATATTCCATTACCAGATCCCGACCTGACACTTTATGTGGATGGTTCATGCATGAGAACAAGTACAGGAGAACTAGTAGCCGCGTATGCAGTGACTACTGACACTGAAGTTATTGAAACACACCGTATTGACACCCTGTCTGCTCAAGCAGCAGAGCTAGTTGCTCTGACTCAAGCCTGCATACACGCTAAGAACCTGAAAGTTAATATTTACACAGATTCACGTTACGCATTTGGAGTCGTACACGACGTCGGAGTGCTCTGGCAGGAGAGAGGTTTCATGACTTCTCATGGAACCAAGATTCAGCATGGTCTCCTTATTCAGACTCTGTTAGATGCCATACATTTACCGACATCTATTGCTATCATGAAGTGCAAAGCACATACGAAAGTTACTGACACTATTTCCCAGGGTAATGATCTAGCAGATCGCACAGCCAAGCTTACAGCACAGGCTCCAGACATTTCAGCTAACCCGACACAGACACATATTCCAGATCCGACTACCTTTATGACAGTTAAGGACCCTACTCAAGATGTCATAGATATACAGTTACATGCTACTCCCGATGAAATTAAGAAATGGTCCGAACAAGGAGGGGTCCAGACAGATCAAGGATGGTTGACGAAGGGTAGAGCCACATGGTTTCTCCCCGACTCTATGGTTCAAGTTATTATTAATACCGCACATAGTCCAGCACATTTAGGAGAAAAAGCAATGTTAGACAGTATCCAGAATATTTGGTTCAACAAGCATTTACGAGCTGCAGCCAAGCAGAAAGTCCGTACCTGTATGATATGTTGCCAGTTTAATCCAGGTAAAAGTGTGCCGGTGGAACAAGGTGGATTCCAGCCCCCTGACCACCCTTTTGAAGTCCTCCAGATGGATTACATTCAGATGGAGCGATGTCGAGGTTTCAAGTATGTCCTCGTAGTTGTATGCGCTTTGTCCAGGTGGACAGAAGCATATCCAGTCCCAGATTACACAGCCACGACTACTGCCAAGCAGTTGGTTCGTGAGTTCTTCCCCCGTTATGGACTCCCTAGAGTCGTATATTCTGATAACGGCCAGCCATTCTCATCTGAGTTGATGAAACATGTTTCCCTGTTGTTAGGGTACCAGTGGAAGTTCCATTGTGTACGCCATCCTGAAGCAGCCGGTCTCGTAGAGAGACATAATCAGACCCTGAAAATCCGAATTGCAAAAGTATGTCAAGAAAAAGGTGTAGACTGGCTAGTAGCTCTGCCAGTTGCTTTGTTTTACATGCGCATGGTCGCACATTCCAGATCAGGTCTGTCCCCGTACGAGGTCGTATTCGGCCGCCCCCCTAACATGTGGGGTACACCTAGACCCCGAAGTATTACCGATGTTTCAAGTAATATGCTGACAGATTACCTAGCTTCCTTGATGTCTGCCCTCAACTCTTGTCGTTCACAGGTTGCCGCCGCATTTCCAGACAATACCGAGGTGGCACCGCATGAAATCGTTCCCGGATCCATGGTCCTAGTGCGAAACTTTGATCGTTCAAGTCCGCTGGAGCCTCGCTGGAAGGAGCCCCGACAGGTCCTCCTGGCCACCCGTACAGCCGTGAAGTTGGAGGGAAGAAAAGGCTGGGTGCATCTTTCGCACATCAAAAAATTTTATGGATTGAAGCCCGTTTCAAAGAACATTTCCGAGCATTTAAAGGACTGCCAAAGTACTATTCTTAAGGACTGTCCCGCAAAAGACACTGATACTGCACCCTCCCTGTTAGAGACAACTCCGCAACAGGAGTATAAGAAAAAGTTAAGGTCTAGTAAAATAAGTCAGCCAGTTTGATTGTCTAAGTCCTCCCCTAGGTGAAACGGTTAGACCGGTTTCTGACATGTATAAAATAGACCCCCATAGTGAGAGAGTTAGTCAAAACTCAATCCGATGTATCGTTTTTCTAAGTTTCATATTATTTCTCAGCATTATGATTTCCTGCACCAGTTATGCATTTTATCTGTATTTTCCAGTTTCCCATGTAAATATGTCTTCTAATGTTACAGTAGAGCACACGTTTAGTGATCTGCCTCCTCATGAACTCTCTTATCGCCTCGCTATGCGTAACAATTCTTTTATCCGCATGTTACATTATTCACACCAGACCAGCAATGCCACTAATTGTTGGGTGTGTGGTCGACTCCCCCCTTTCCAGACACCGAAGGGAGTTCTGCCACTCTTTCCGTATCCCTTTTCACATAATGGTTCGTGTGGAGCATGGTCCACGTTAACGTCATCCTCAACAGATATGTCTTTTCTTAACAGTACATGTTTTCCAGACAAGCAAGGTCTTCCCCACAGAACAGGGTTAGATCTAGAAAACGAAGTTTACAATTTAGGTAATTATTCTTCGAATTTCATGGTCCTGAATGTTCAGTCTGATACTGCTCCAGACTTACCTGCTATTTCAATATTACCAGTCAAAGGCGAATTATGTGTCCAAAGTAATGGTTCTGTACATGTAGGACATAGTGATTGTACTACTATTGTCAAATATAGTGACAGTGGGAAATCTATTTTCAAAGCTTCACGTCATTCTTATTTTATTTGTGGTCAGACCGCATATGTTCGTCTGCCCCTCGATTGGGAGGGAACCTGTTACATTGCCTTCCTACTGCCACCTGTTTTCCTAGCCCCATCTGATTATCATAGAAACACACATCTAGTACACCTTAGACATAGAAGGGAGATCGAGTCCCCGATTGTCGATTATACTGAAACTGCTCTAGAACAGTATACAGATTTCAATAGAGGTTTCTTCTTCTTTATAGGACCTATCCAGAATAGTAAACTAATCCGTAGGTTAACAAGAACCCTTGAAGCCGTAGTGAATGAGACTGCCTCTGCCCTAGGTAACTTAACTGAAGAGCAATCTGCTATGAGATTTGTCGTGCTCCAAAATCGTCTCGTCCTTGACGTCATCCTGGCCGATAGGGGCGGGGCATGTAGAGTCATCGGATCTAGTTGCTGCATTTTCATTCCTAATAACGCGCCGTCTGTTTATTCAGCTATAACCAGACTTCATAAAATTGCCCATCTGTTACACCAAGATCCAGGCACCTGGACATGGTCCGGTTGGTTCTGGAATATAATTTCCGCCTGGGGATGGAAAGTATTGTCCTTTCTAGGTATTGCAGTAGCGATCATATTCAGCTGCTGCCTCTGTATACAATGTGGCCCTGCGATTTGCGGCATCTGTGCTACCTCTTGTATTCCTAGTCCCCAGTCCCATTCTACATTCTGTTCCAAGAAAATTCGAGACGAGCAAATGATGCTGTATGAAATAATAGATGGTATCATGAATATTGATGTTTCCTGATGGAAGCGTAGTGACAAGGAGGGAATGTGGAAAAGTAAATTCTGCCATGTTCTGTGTCCCTACGCGTCCTCCATCATATGTTATGTGTGCATGATTAATATGCATATGTATTCCCCCTGTTCGATTAAAGACGCAATTCCAGTTGTGTCCATCTCTAGTATGCCAGTTTCCAGTTCTCGTGAATACTACGAATATCAGGCCTATGTAAAGCTACGTTGCCACGTTTCCCAGTGTGCACGTTATTTCATTGTAAAGTTCCCGTTTCTAGGCCTCAAAAGGGCCTGGACACCAGATTCAGCTTCTGTCTCCTGAGCCTCGCTGAGGAGCGATACAGCCCCCACCTGTGTTCCTGACCCTTCACTTACTTCCTGCCTCGCAGTGCCCGGTTCAGCCTGGCTCTGCCTCTGAGTCTGCCAAGAGTATGTTATGATTCTAGTTATCAGTCCAGCCCTCCTTCTCTGCATTCCTAAGCTACTGAACCGCATCAATAGTTTCCGTCATTGTCTAGCCCTTACGTCTCCATGTAAGAGAAATACTGTATTTATGGTCATTTAATATTCTTCATCACGCACTACATGTAGAATAATGCATGCACCAGTCTTAGAGTCTGTTAGCCTTTACCCCGATAACTTTCGGATTCTATCAACATGTTCTCTAAACATCAGATACTAGATACTGCTTAGGTACATGTCGCCCTGACTCTCCAGACTTCAGTCTCTGCTCCTAGCACAGAGTTCGTAGCCCCCAGCTTCTCCTAGTAACACGTCATTGCCAGTTTGCGCGCACCATCAGGTTAGAGGTCCCGGCTCCTTAGGTAGCCCCCTCCATGTCTCCACCCCATTCATGACATATTCCGTTACGTTTACATCACATGTCTATGTATACGCCTCTGTTACACCTACTTTCACCCTTATCTTTCACGACTTCTATTGACCACACCCACTGCTCCGCCTATCGTATGTATTGTAATGCAACTGTTTTTAGTATATATGTTCGAGTATTGTTATTAAATGTTAGCGCGCTCATCCCAGATCCAGCCCCGGCAGCTGCCGGGCCCTGCCATCCTATTCCTGTGCAGGTTGTCCTGTTCCTGTCCTTTATGCTGTAATAAACCTGCAAACTCCTACTACCTCGAATCTTGACTCTTATTTATTGAGCTATCTGTTATTGCTATGCCTAGTCAAACCTAGATCCGGTATTATTTATTTATATACCACACTCTCACCATCCAATAGTATTCTTACACCATCCAATAGTATTCTTACACCATCCAATAGTATTCTTACACCATCCAGTAGTTTCCTTTCACCACGCCCCAGCTTTTCATAACCAGTCGTCGACGCCTCTACACTACTCTCCACTGCTCTTACGCCTCTCTCTGGCAGTCCTACACACTATCATAAGTACAAGTGCACCATCCTGAGCTCTTGTATCATCTCCTTTCAGGAGGGCCCCCATTAGTGTTCCACCTCATACCCTGGTATGCCCCCAATCCTCCGTGATCTTACACCAGTCCTCCTGCTCACAGCCTTCCTAGTTCTTTCACACAGCATGCTTGGCAGGGGTTTGGATGGAAGTTAGGGAGGAGTTGACGTACCGAGATCTTGGTGAAGATATACAAGAAAAGAGAAAGGACAGTCAGATACAGGCGGATCCGCCTGCCCCCGAACCGCTTCTTGAGGTACTCAGGCATAGTGATGACCTGCAGAGAAGAGACAAACAGAACTGGTGTACAAAGGCCTGTCACCCCATGTGTACTGTGAAGAGAAGCCCTGATTCTCTGCTGAGGCCTCTCAGTCCAATGTGAACGAACCATGTGCAGTTACCCCAGAATACGTGCTTTATTTTTCTATTTATTGTCTTTTTCAGTCATATCCTTTAATTCAAGCAGTGTATCTAATGAGAGAGATTAATTGCCACCGTAGTGGAGACTGCGGAGTAAAGGGATAGCGATTGGGGTAGTTGACCCTTTTGTTGAAGTTTGGATGGGAGCTGCTTTTGTAAAGGTGGGTCCTGTTCTGGGGGGGAGGATGCCGAGAGTAGTTGGGGGGGCTCGAGGCGAGGGATGTGGGGTTTGGGGAACTGTTGCATGGGGGGGGGGTAGGGTGGTGGGAAACCGCCATACGCGCCTGGAAGCGAACTGTTGATACTGTGCATTGGTTAGCGAGAGACAATGGCTAGTTCTGGGGTACTGAAATGTGTGACCTGGAATGTGCTGGGGCTACACACTATGGCGAGAAGGCACAAGGTACATGCTTATTTAGTTCGTAGAGGAGTTCAGATTGCACTATTACAGGAGACACACCTGACGAAACAGGAGGGCATAGCGCTACAGCGACGGTGGAGAGGGCAACTGTACAACACTACATACTCTGCATTCGCCAGGGGGGCGCTGATATGGATTCGGGCGGGGGTTCCCTTCCAAGTGACTAGACAAGCAATAGGCCCGGAAGGCAGATTTGTGGCCTTAGAGTGGAAACTTAGAGGCCGAGACATAGTACTATGCAGCGTGTGCACGCCCAATATTGATCAGTCAGCCTTTTTGGTGAAACTCTGAGGCACACTGGCGAGCTACTTAGCAGGCCCTATTGTCATGGGAGGAGATTTCAATTCAGTGGCAGACACCGCATTAGACAGATCCCACCCACCACTGAGAGCATCACCAGTGCATAGGCTAGCGAAGCGTAGATTATAATGGCAGGAGAGTTGGGAATTAGTGGCCGCTTGGAGGGCATTGCACCCAACAATGAGGGATTATTCATATTACTCTAGTCTACACGATCTTCACGTCCAACTGGACGTGTTTTTGTGCTCCTCGCTCGTAACTTCTAATGTGGCAAATGCCGAGTACTTGACCCGCACATTGTCTGACCACAATCCCCTATTGTTAACACTAAACTGGATGACTGAGATCTCTCGAGTTCCGACCTGGCAGCTACGACCCGATACCCTAGACAACTTACTGTTCAGGGAAGCACTAGGCGAGAGAATCACTCACTACTTTGAAGAAAATAAAGACACCACGACCTCCAGGGCGATGGAGTGGTATGCCTTCAAGGTTGTCATTCGAGGCCATTGTATAGGGACATATGCGGGAGCCCGCAAGACGGTCTTGGACGACCTAGATAGGGCTGAGAGAGAGCTGCGGACAGTTGAGTTGGCGCGTCCTATCCATCCCGAGCTCCGAGAAGTGGTTGGCAAGGCCAAGGAGGCGGTGGCGGTTGAGATGGAAAGGCTACGGAGCTTTGATCATAAGGTCTACCTGACGAGGGCGCATGCCAGGGGGACAAGGCGGGAACGATGCTTGCCTGGCTGGCTAACCCGACTAGGCGTAGCCACCCGATCTTGGCCATTGAGGAAGAAGGGGGAAACACCTACTATACCCAAGCCGAGATATTGGACAGATTCCGGGCGTACTATGAAAGGCTATACGAGAGTGGGTCAGAAGGCCAGGAATGCGAGATTGACACCTTTTTGGAGGGACTGCAATTGCCACGGCTAGAACAAGAACAGTCAGACGATCTGGGTAGGGACATTACACTAGGGGAGATAGGGAGTGCAGTGAAGCAGATGGCTCGAAACAAAACCCCGGGGTTGGACGGCTTGCCCATAGAGTTTTACAGTAGGTACCTGGTGCACTTAGCTCCGCCACTCCAGGCGGTATACAACGAAGCCAGGTCGAGAGGGAGGCTACCTCAATCCATGCGCGAAGCTCTAATGATCCCGTTGCTGAAGCCGGGGAGAGAGAGTAATAAACTCTCCTCCTACCGTCCGTTGTCCATGTTGACGACGGACTACAAAATCCTGAGCAAAATACTGGCCAATAGATTATTGAGCCACATGACGGAGCTGATCCACAGGGATCAATCAGGCTTCATCCCAGCGCGGAACACTACTATCAATATACGTCGACTGATACGACTACTTGGGGACCCACTGTCAGGGACGAACATGCCTTTGGTATTATCAATTGACATCGAGAAGGCGTTTGACAGTTTGGAATGGGAATACCTTTACAGGGTCTTGCAGCGTTTCGGCCTGGGAGATAAGTATATTGGTTGAACCAAAGTGTTGTACACGTCGGCGAAAGCACGAGTCAGGATAGGGTCCTTAATTTCGAGCCAATATCAAGTGGGCCGTGGCACTAGGCAGGGGTGCTCGCTATCCCCTCTGCTATTTGCACTGGCGATGGAGCCTTTTGCGGCGGAAGCACGGGCGGGGCGTTATTACAAGGGCCTAGTTTACCGGGGGAACCCGCAGGCTATCTCGCTGTATGCGGATGACCTCTTACTATTTCTGGAGAATGCGGATGAGGAACTGGAGGGGGCAGAAAGACTTCTCGAACTTTTTGGTACGTTATCAGGCTTAAAGGTTAATTGGGCCAAATCCTGTTTATTCCCACTACGTCAGGGGGAGGAGCGACCTGTGAATCTCCAGATAAATGTGGGATACTTGTAAAGCGCACTGTTACTCTACCCGAGTGTCCTGGCGCTGTAGACCGCTGGGGAACCCGTCCTGGTTTTCCCTGTGAGATGGTCCCTTTCTGGGTATCTCCAGGGTGAAACCAGGCATCCCCGGCGTCTGTGGGGGGGCCGTTGTAGAGATGAGGCAAGCTTAATGCCCAGAGTTACCGAGTGTGTTCCCTGGTTAGAGTAGGCACTGAGGTGAGAATTATCGAGTCCGTTGACCCTGGTCCAAGACCCTGCCGCGTCGGGAATTGAACCCTGGTCCCGGGCCGTTCTCTGCTTACAGGTCTGCTGCCTCTAACCAGTGAGCCACACCTCTCCAGATACTCCAGTGGGAGCCTACTTGTCTGAAATACCTGGGAGTATACGTATATAATTCCGCGGCAGATATGCTAGAGGGCAATGTGGGCCGTTGTATCAAGGCATTGAAGGGAAGCATGACCTTCTGGGCCACTCTTCCGCTCTCGGTGACGGGCCGTATATCATTAATGAAAATGATAGCCCTACCGCGTCTCCTCTACTACTTCCGCACGCTGCCGGTGTGGATTCCAGGCTCGTTTTCTCGGCAGTTGAGATCGTTGCTGATATCATTCTTATGGGGTACAGGCAGACGCAGAATAGCGTTAGACACGTTGCTTAGACCCAAAGACGAGGGAGGCATGGCAGTGCCGGATTTTGAGCTCTATTATTTGGCGGCTCAGCTGCAGGTCTTCACACAGGAGGTGGCGAGGGTGTATCGGGGTCCAGAACTAGAAAGGGATGGGGGTACCCCCCGACATGTGCTTGCTTACATAACCCTGCAGCAGAGGCTCCTCCTCAGACATCTCTCCATAGAGGAGCAGACATTTTGGCTCTGTTGGAATCGAGCACGGCGGAGAGCATCGATAAGGCGTATCTACGCACTAGAGATACCGTTGGGTATGGTGACAGCACTCCCTCACGGAGGAGACTGGTCACGACTGCAGGGGTGGGAAGATGCGGGGTTACAAATGTTAGGTGACCTATATGAGGACGGGATACTACTCCCATACCAGACCTTGCAGGATCGATTCGATCTGCCGAGAGGAGACTATCTGATGCATGCTTCTGTGACCAGAGCCATGCAGGCGCATTGGGGAGAAGGGTTGCAGGAGCCCGCCACATCCATGGCCTGCCAATACACGATGATGGCGGCCGGCACTTATAAAGCAGTGACCTGCCTTTACTCTCGAATGCTACGAGAAACATTAAAGCCACTACTAACACTGAAGGCCAAGTGGGAACTGGATCTCCAGATGGAGATTCCTGACACTACTTGGGCGCAACTGCTGAAGCGAGCAAGGAAGAGCACGAGAAATGCACGATTTCAATTGATACATTTCTATATCATCCATAGGGCCTACCTTACACCGGGGAAAAGATTGGAGAGACATTGAATTACGCAACGGATAGGGAGCTACACTACACTAAGGCGGTAGGAGTGCTGCACTGGTTTCCGCACACACCCAAGAATAAGATAACTAGTAAGTTTATAGATATGGGATTAATACTGGCTAAACGAGAAATTACTAGGAATTGGAAATCAAAAAAAGGACCCACATATAAGCGGTGGTATAATGAATGTCTTAAATGGGCGGCGAGCGAAAGCACACTTAGGTATCAACTAGCCCGACGCAATGCTGACGAAAGGGCGCTAGAAAGGGCGACAGCATGGGAGGCACAAGTGCAAGCGCTCCGAGATGGTACGGAGGAGGAAGAAGAGGGACACACTGACTCAGAAACTGAAGATCCCACTGGCACACCAGGCGCACACTCTTTGTGAATAACACGTTCCTCTTGACAGCGGTCATACACATACACTAATCGCGAATCCAGGCGTATGCGTAGGCATTGGGGAGAAGAAGAGAGTTGGGCAGTAAGGGAAGAGGGGAGGTTTAGGGAGTGGGAGGGGCGAAAAATGTAAAAGCAGACTGCAGACATATTAGCACAAGGATTTAAAGTGCTCAGGGGCCGATGAGAGGGGTGTACAACTGTTTGACACCGCCCGACCTCCGGGTTGTGGGCCCATAGGCTGTGTAGATGAATCACCCGAGCTAATAATTGGTACTGTTCATGGTAATGTAAAGTGCTCATGAAAGTATGATATCTGTAAGATTTGGATCTGCAATAAAAACGGTGTTTAAAAAAAAATAGAGAGATTAATTGATTGATTGATTGATTATTGAGATTGTCTATCTTATAGATCACCTCTGTGGCAGCAGACCTACTTGCTTACTCACTGTAAGAATCCTACAAGGTGCCCAATAGTCTGAATTCAACGGCACCCTACAAATGTAAGACGTGTGCTATACAAATGCTGCTATCCTTATTTACTGGATAAAGTACCCACTGCCGTACATGATAAGGATATTGCAATTCACCAAAGAGTTCCATGACCACAAAGAGGAACAAGGCCAGGGGCTCAGCTTCTTTATAGGTCGTGGAACTCCGAAGTGACATACAATATCCTTACAGTACATGGGATTCTGCAAGGTCTGTATATAACCCATTTCTAATTTTTTTATGATAGCTGACTTGTGAAGCACCCAGTCGCTTATTATAAAGAAATGACGTAGCTACTCAACTATAAGTTTTTACAGTTGAGTTTTGACTCACAATGCCAGCTGCCACAGCCAGCAGCCGAAGAGAAAGACAGGTCATGGACCATAATGAAAGTAGCCGTTTAAAGAAGAAAAACAAAACCTGTCTTTTCTTACTTTTGGTCTGTTTTTCTAGCTGTATAGTGACAAGCAGAAAAGAGATATTTATGGCAACATCCATAGGTCATTATAGAAAAGTTAGATTATTTCTGCATGTTTTTACACATTCCGAGCTACTGTGCCTTTAAATAAATAAAAAAAAACTGACTTGTATTAAACTGATTGTAATATCTTTTTGTAACAAATATCTAACACCTTTTGGATGTATTTCATGGTCTTTCTCTCATATGAAAGAGCAACAACCAAGGATTTAACTGGTTTGTGGGAAAGGCGATGGTGTGACCAGTTATTATAAGGAATAAAGTACCTCCTACCGGTATACAGCCTTTACAACGAAACTTTTACAACGAACTACCATTACAACGCAACTTTTACAACGCAAACCATTACAACGCATAGCGCTGGGGGGCACTCTAGGATAGGGAATAGGTTTAATGTACTATCCAACACCTTCCCTACTATCCACGGGGACTGGAGTTGGAATAGTAAATTAAACTATTCACTTTCCAGCGCCCAAAAGCATTATGCGTTGTAATTGGTATGCGTTGTAAAACTTGCGATGTAAAGGTAGGCGTTGTAAAAGTATGCGTTGTAACGTCATACATCCCCTCCTACCGTACTTGATAATCAAATTGTAAATTACCTCGGAATTCCATTACCTTATAAAGGAACTTGGCCTTTGACATTGTTCCTCTATATGGTCATGGAACTCCTAGGTGACTTACAATATCCTTATAATATATGGCAGGAGATACTTTATCCCAAACGTAATGTACAGCAGAGGATACTTTATTATTCATAATACATGATCATGCCATCACCGCTCCCACAAGCTGCATAACTCCTTTGTGTCTTACTCTATCATGTTCTTGCAGACAAGAAAAATAAAAGCAGCACCTGTACTGTGAAATTAAACACGCAAAAAAAGAGTTAGCAATTTTTTGTACATTTTTTGCAAAAAAAGATATTGGAATCAGTTTAATGTAAATCAGATTTAAAAAGATATGGATCAGACTATGTTGATTAAAAACATGCAGAACGTCTATCTTTCCTACAATTACTTATAGCGTGTTAAAACAATAAACACGTTGCCATTAACATCTCCTTTCTGCTGATCATATTTTCTTTTTAGAAAAGATATCAGAAGGAGGAAAAGCATTTCTAGTTTTCCTTGTTTAATCTGCCACTGTAATTATGGTCTGTGAACCGCGCTTCAGCTGGCCGTAGACCTTTTGACTCCAGAACTCAAGGTGATAACTTGTTACAGTTGAGTAGCAACATCACTTCTTTATTACAGGCGACTAGAGTTGCAATAAAGGAAATTATAGAGAGTCTTTTATAAAGGGATTGCAGGCTCTCTTGTATTATATAACATACATGTACCAACCATGATGTTTGCTGTTGGTTGACTGTGACACATTAAAGCCACTAGAGGGCATTATGTTTCCTTAGTGTGGCAATGCTTTCTTCAAATTCCTGGAACAATTCTTGGCTACATTAATGTGCCCAGCATCTACCACTGGAGAGCGTTGGAACACATAACGGAATGCTTGCATGGAGCGTTTGAAGTGTTTGTGTGGTGGGCCATTTGACACAAGGTCTAGTCAATCATGCACAGTGACACGGTGTGACGTCACCAAAATAATGAAAGGGAGCTGAGCACGTTCGAATGCATCCTCAAACAGGAACCAGCCCGTGCCATGTCCCTCCATTGCACCAATTGCTGGGCCCCCAGTCTATAGCCGCCCCCCCTTCCCCAGCGGTGACTTGCAGGTGGACTCTTCCAGCTCAGCACGCTTTGATAGGAGGTGCCTGAGAGTTGTGGGAGTGGATGTGAGAGTCAGCTTAGGCCTTGTAGAATCTATCCTTTCGTAGGTAGGATACAGCAAGAGGTGCCCCAGTAATGCGTGGTCAATCCTAGGGACAGTATTTTCAGAAGTGAGGAGGTCATTGGATGATCTGTCCTATCTTCTGCGTAAATAGATGTCTTCCTTGGTCAGGAACAGGCTGCCATCTGCCTGCCCCTGGTTCAATAAACCTTATAAATAAGGGACCATTTAGTTATCTGCTCTCCCCTCCCCATACTTTAGAGCCACCAGAGTGGATGGATGCCCCCTGTAGGGGACAGCTGTGTGCAAAGAGGGGAACTGCACTCATCACGTTTTTGGCCATTGACCCCCACCAGTGTGATATCCAAGACTTACCCCAGCTGTCAGGTAAACTGGGACGAAGATCCAGCCAAGGAGCAGAACCACAAACAGTGCCTGTTGGAGGGAGGGACAGGAGGGATTACTAGTAGTCTATAGTCAGGCATAATCAAGAGGAAGAAAAGAGAGAAATGGGCTTGAAAAGCGGTACAAGGAATTTAGAAGAGGGATGAAGGACTAACAACAAGAGTCAAAGAATACTTGAGCGACAACATCAATTAATGACAAAGGAGAGGTTAATGCTGGAAACTAAGGCTTATAAACAGAATTAATGGAGTAAATTGGGTTGACAGTGAGTTGACTGGATAAGAGACCATTAGAATACTTCCATACATTCCACTCAAATCCCGCAACAGCCAGTCCACTTGCAGCACCGGTTCCTGCCAGGCCAACAAAATGGCCGCTGCCGATGTTACTGGCAAAGAGCGAGGCACCAACCTGTGAAACGAGAAAGTGTTGTTAATTTCATTACGTGGTGAGGCAAAGGATGCACACCCTTCAGTCTGAGACTAAGGGAGGCCTAAAAGGATAAATCTAATGCAAGCCATTGTAGAACAGAGAGGCCCTATCGTTTGGGTTGGGAAAGGACACATCATATCTGGGGCATATGGCAGCACTCTACCAGTGCTGTTGCTGTGAGGGCTACAGGCAACAACTCCAAATTAGAATAAGGGTTCTCTGGGGGTTGAGCAGAAGAGAATCACTGCAACTGAGCTGAGATGGATATGGACTTCAACTGAGCTGAGATGGATATTGACTTCAACTGAGCTGAGATGGATATTGACTTCCCCCTCACACTAGGAAATGAAGAGTGAAAAGGATGGAGCCAATCATGCATACATGGACTTTCTACTAACTCAAAAGCTTAGCACTGGACTGGACCATTCATTATTGTTTGTGTTGGTTGATTGTTGAGTTAAGAGGTCTTTGGCGAGATGTACAAAAAACTCAGCTTAAGATTTCCTAACTGCAAATGTTTACGATTCACAATTGGGAAATAGCAAACAACTATGTACAACAGTGTCTCAGACACTGTTTGCGTTTCCCAAAGGGTCGCAATCGGACCTGCCTCATCAATATTCATGAGGCAGGTCACAATTTGTATCCCATTGGGAATGGCTATAATCACGGGGATGATGGTCTACTGGGTCAGCAGACCACCATGTCTGTAATTGCTTTTTAAATAAAGCTATATTTTTTGTTGTGATGCAGCCCGTTTTTCTTAAAGGAAAAGGGTCTGCATCATAAAAATGAAAAGTTTTCTTTACATTTTGTAAGAGAAGGAAGTGATCCGCGAGACCACTGCCTACTCCTCATGAATGGCTTCACCCACATTCACAAAGGAGAAGGGATCCCTTGGGGACCCCTTCCCGCTTGCAAATGGGTTGCCGGCTCCTCTACGGAGTCAGTAAATTATGAATGTTTTGCAACTGCATTACGGTTGTGAAACATTTATACATACCACTGCTATTTGGTATTAGGAAGGGACGCCCTCAACACGCCCCTTCCTAATACCGAATCGCAAAATGCAATTCGGTAACAAGGTACTGAGTCACATTTTGACTTGTATAAATGGCAAAATACATTTTACTGGTCGCAAATGGCCCAATTGGCCATTTGCAACCGGTAAAATAATTCACACATCTGGCCCCTTGCCCACTCACTTTTCCACCCTGAGAAGCTTTTGACTGCTCGCTCTTGCTGCCATGAGAGCCAACGTCAGACAGGGTGTGCTTGGCCCAGTTTGCAGAGCCACAGTAGGACAGACCACAGGAAGTCAGAGAGAAACGACCTCAAGCACCATGGGCCTTATTTATGAAGGCCTTGCGCCACCGGTGCGTCACTTTTTCCCATGTCAAAAGTGACGCACCGGCGGCGCAAGGCCTTCATAAATAAGGCCCCATGTTTAGGGCCCAGTTGGCCTTGTGTGCCCACCACATGGGGTTTGGCAAAAGGGCTTGAAATCTGAACACCTTGATGACCCTGTAATAGGCACTGTGAGATACTTGTCGCTTCTCTCCTCCTCAAGTCCAGAACTCTCAATTGTGTCTTGTAATGAAGAATCATACACACCCTCAACTCAACCAGATACATACAGGTGACTCAGTTCACTGTATGCCCTACACAAGACTCATGTGTTGCTAGAAAAAAACTAGGAAGACCCAACATCTGGAGAAAAAAATACACTTAGGCAAGATGAAGTAAAATATTTGAAAGGTAAAGAACAGCATTGCTAATATTGAATTCTTTAAGGGTTTTGGTCATGGTAGAGAACGCGATTAGTGTTTTTACTTGTAGAGTTAAGGACATGAATATAGGGCTCGGCAGGGACTCGTTTAAAAGAAGATTTTTAGTTCCTGCTGGGTCTGAGCACTAACAAGACCCATAGCACTCAATGCCTTGATTGTAGCTGTAAGGGTCACAGCAGCTTCTTTTCACTGCCACATAAACAGAGAAGGTCTGGGTTTTCCTTGTAATGGAAACCCCTTCCAGAGCCTGAAGCACAGGCCAGGGATAACAGACCCAATTGCACCCCTCATCTTTACTGTCCAGTCACATGCACACCAAAAAGTAACTGCTAGGTATTATGCAGGTGAGTCAATGAGGTAGAAATCGCAGACTGCGGGTACACGTGAAGCATTAAAAAGAACACAAATGGACTCCCTTCCATCCTCCTGAGGTGAAAGAGATGAAGGCAAGCATCTCCTCCAGCGAGGGGGAAGAGGCACAGGGTAAGAAGGACACCCATGACTAATTGGTGGTTGTCTGGTACAGGTCCTCATTTCACTGCATTTGAAGGACATTCAAATACTTTATACATAAGTTATGATAATGGTAATTTTTATAGCAGCTATGCCTTCCTAGCAAGGGCACTTTAGCACTTGGTAATAAATGCTTGATTCAAAAAAATCCATTTAACCCCCTCACCCAGCTATGTCAGATACTTACTGGCCACCACGCCATGTTTCTCCCGGCCAAGAAGTATCCACCGACTGTTCCACGGTTGGTGCGTCGCATGGACTGAAAAACACAACATACATCTTAGTGCTTTGTAAGCCAAAAGCCATTTTTGTCTGATCTGGCATGGAAGCAGCATAGGGGCGAGAGGAGCGGTGGCAGCTGGTGGATTCTCAAAGTGGTGAGGCTGAAATTTTCTACCTGAGTATAATGAGGGAGTGAGCAACCCCGAAGTGCAGGGGGGGGGGGGGTTGTTCACTCATATCAAGAAAATTTTAAAAAAAATGCATTCAAATGGAGGATTTTGCATCTCATATTTACTGCAAATTGTTGAAAAAATGGATCCAGATATAGCATTTTAGAGCACAAGTGTGAAGAAATCATTAGAAACTAGAAAAAAATTGCCCAATCCAGCCTGCATTTGCTGTTGATTGTCCATCCATCTCTGGCCCGTTGCTGCTTGCCCCACTAAACTCCATTGCACAGATCCCCTCCTCCTCTGACTCTGCTTTTCACATTTTTTTGGGTGCAGTTTTATATAGTGCCAACACCACCCAAAGGTATTGGAGGAGTTTGCATTAGCACCAGTTCATTGCACAATGACACATTATTTTTTGTAGGCATGGGGAGATTAAGTGATTTGCCCAGAATCAAGGACGTTAAGCTGACGTAGAGAGCCGGACCCGGTTTTCCAGCTCCATAGTCAGCAACTGTGGCCCTTACACCACAGCCTCTCCTAAGAGGATGCCACATTATCTCACTAGCTTGGGCCTCGGCCTCAGTTCCACATCTTGTGATTAGGGCCAAATCACTTAATCTCTCTGTGGCAGCCCACATTTGCTGTTCGTTGCCCAACCACCTCCCGGCCATCGTTGCTTGCCCCGTTGAACTCCGTTGCATAGAATCCCTCTTCCCCGACTCTGTTTTTCACATTTTTTGTGTGCAGTTTAATATATAGCGCCAACACCACCTGAAAGTATTGGAGCGCTTTACATTAGCACTAGTTCATTTACCCAAGGACACATTCATTTTTGTAGGAACCCGGAGTTTAAGTGATTTGCCCAGAATCAAGGATGTTAAGCCGATGATGAAAGTCAAACCCGGGTTTCCCAGTTCCATAGTCTGCATCTGTGGCCGTTATGCCACATCCTCTCCCAAGAGAATGCCAGAACGTCTGCCTAGCGTTGGCCTCAGTTCCACAATTTGTGATTATAGCCAAATCACTTAATCTCCTCGTAGCAGCCCACATTTGCTGTTCGTTGTCCGTTCACCTCCTACCTGTTGCTGCTTGCCCCATTGAACTCCATTGCACACATCTTCTCCTCCCCAACACTTCTTTTTTTTTTTTTGGGTGCAGTGTTATATAGCGTCAAGACCACCTGCAAGTATTGGAGTGCTTAAATTAGCACCAGTTCCTTTACACAAGGACACATTCATTTTTGTAGGCAAGGGGAGCTTAAGTGATTTGCCCAGAGACAAGGATGTTAAGACGATGCCGAAAGTCAAACCATGGTTTCCTAGTTCCATAGTCTGACGCTGTGGCTTTTGTGCCACATCCTCTACCAAGAGAACGCCATACCATCTGCCTAGCATTGGCCTTTGTTCCACATTTTGTGATTATGGCCAAATCACTTAATCTCCACGTGCCAGCCCACATTTGCTGTTGGTTGCCCGTCCACCTCCTACCTGTTGCTGCTTGCCCCATTGAACTCTGTTGCACACATCTCCTCCTCCCCAACCCTGCTTTTTTTTTGTTTTGGGTGCTGTGTTATATAGAGTCAAGACCACCCGAAGGTAGCAGAGCACTTTACATTAGCACCAGTTACTTATTCTGTGCAGTTTTATATAGCACCAACATCACCCGAAGGTATTTGAATGCTTTAAATGAGCACCAGTCACTTTTTTGGTGCAGTTTTATATAGCGTTAACATCACCCAAAGGTATTGGAGCACTTTACATTAGCACCAGTTACTCAACACAAGGACACATTTATTTTTGTAGGCACGGCGAAATTAAGATATTTTCCCAAAATCAAGGATGTGAAGCCTATGCCAAAATCTGAACCCGGTTTACCAGCTCCATAGTCAGCAGCTCTGGCCCTTTCACCACATCCTCTCCCTAAAGAATGCTGTTGGACTTAGCCCTTTTTGCAGGGTTATCCCCAAACTTTTTGCTTCTTCCTCCTATTTTTTCCTGGCCTGTTGTTGTTGGTTTTAGGACTCTGGGCACTTTACCACTGCTGATCAGTGCTAAAGTGCATATGCTCTCTGTGTAAATTGTTATTATGATTGGTTGTACCTGATTGGCATATTTGATTTACTGGTCACTCCCTACTAAAGTGCACCGAGTGTGCCTGGGCTGGTAAATCAAATACTTCTAGTGGGCCTGCAGCACTGATTGTGCCACCCACATGAGTAGTTCTGAAACGATAACTGAGACCTGTTACTGCAGTGTCTGTGCGCAGTTGTTAACTGCTATGTCCACTTGGCAAGTACACCCACTTGCCAGGCCCTAACCTTCCCTTTTCTTACATATAGGACACCCCTATGGTAGGCCCAAGGTACCCCTGTGAGCAGGATGCAGTGTATGTGGAAGGTAGGACATTTACTGGTGTGTGTGACATGTTCTGATAGTGAAATACAGCCAATTTTGTTTTTCACTATTGTAAGGCTATATTGCCCCATAGGTCCGAATGGGGAATGCTTTGTAACATTTTACAAACATATCTTCCCATAGGGATAAGATGAAAAAATAAAGTTTAGAGTCTCTGAACTCAGAATTTAATAACACATCTTTTACAATGGTCGGTTTTTAAATTGTGTGTTTGAAACTTTTAGAAAGTAGGCATTTTCTTGTTTAATCATTCTGTGTTCCTCTGCCTGTTTGTGTATTGACTGTCTGGTTTTGGAATGACAGGGGCCGGGGAGGTACATTCTCTTAGACAGCCACCGGGGGGGGGGGGGGGTTGATGTGTGTCCTACCTTTCTTGAATGAGTTAGCACTAGGTTGAATAGGCCTGATCTGCATTTGGAGTGGTGTGAGGAGTAGCACCTGTACCTGAACAGGGTTGTGTCTGCTTTCCACAATGCTGGCTCCGGCCTCCTGTGGTGTGTCTGGAGCCAAGGCTCACACTGACAATGGATGTTGGTGTGCACTTGCAGAGTGCCCCCCCCCCCCCCCAGAACTGATTTGATCTGGGCTCAGAGGCCCTTGCACAAAGAGAACAAGGTCATCTTGGGGTATAAGTATGAGACCTTAAACCCCTGAACTTTAGACTACTCCTGGAATCAAGAGGAACCTTTGCCAAGGAGAAGAGCTGGAGAAACTGAGGAGAAGTACTGCCCTTGCTGTGTGTCTGGAGTTGGTCTGCAGTTGCAGTTTCTGCCAAGGAAAGGAGAAGGACTTTGCTGTGTGTTGTGTCCCCTGCTTGAGGAAAGTGTCCAAGGGCTCGAGTAGAGCTTGCCTCCTGTTTTGAAGTCTCAGGAACACAAAGACTTCACCCCCAGTTCCCCTGAACCACCTTGCTGGGAGCTCTCACCTGTCAGGAGTGCCTGTGGCTGTTTGTGGCCTCTGAAGGTTGTTTCTGCTACTGGGAGCTGGAAAGCAATGCAACAACAAGAAAATTGACGCATCGTTCTTCTTGCAACAGTTTTTCCGATGCAACGCCGTGGTGCGAGAAGAATATTCCTGCGCCGCTGCGCCGCTGCTGAAACCTACACAGTGCCTGTCGCCACTGCAAGAACCAGCTCTTTGAGGGATCGCAGCTGAAGAAATTGGCGCCACCGCATCATTTGCCAACACATCCTGGATTTCCATGCATCGTCCCTGTGCAGCAAGTTTTCCCCAATGCATCACCTGCAGATCGGAGTCGTCTCAGAATCGACTCATCGCTTCCCCTTACAGGCCGGACCCGACGCAATGCTCCTCTGTGTCCAGTGGAACTGTCCTAACGCATCCACGAAGGTCTCAGGAATCGACGCATCTCTTTGTTTTTCGATGCTTCCCATCACTGCGGCTGTTTGGCTTGGTGAATTTTGTTGCAACAACAGGTACTCTGTAAGAAATCACACATCCATAGTTTTCTATGGACTCAGTTGCTAAAACCTTTTGAAAGTAATTTTTCTTAATACTTTTATGGTGGATTTTTGTCATTTTGGTCTTGTTAAAATTTAGATAAAGATACTTAATTTTTCGAAACCGGTGTGGTGTCCATTTGTGGTGTTATCACTGTGTTACTGTGAGTGTTCGTACAAATACTTTACACATTGCCTTTGGGATAAACCTGCCTGCTTGTGCCAAGCTACCAAGGGGGAGAGCACGGGTTATCTAATGTGTGTATCCCCCTTACCCTGACTAGAAGCAAGGGTCCCTATATCGATAAAGGTAGCTATCTCTGATAACTAGAGACCCCCATTTCTAACAGATGCCATATCATCTCCCTAGCCTCGGCCTCAGTTCCACATTTTATGATTACAGATTAATGCCATGTGTGCGGCTACTGTAGGACTGAGAATAAGAGGGTTACACACGAGGGAAGGCATTGTGAACTGCAGCTGGCCAAAACAAAACTTCATACAAAACTCTATCACCTACGTACTTATTCTCCCCGGGCCTGGTGACTGGACTGCAGTGGCACAAACCATTAACCCACACTGTTGAAGAACCTAGAAAGAAGCTGCTGGACTCCTCCCACAGACCCCAGTCCACCTTTCATAACAAAATCAACTGGAGTTGCTGGGTCTCGGTATAAGAGGTCGAGGCCACTGACACACCCACTCCTACATTGTTTCAGACGGCCTGCCCTGCCCAAATCAGCAGGGAGTTCATGTTAGGGTTCCATTCTCCCTCCAACTGTCTATAACAACATTCTCTGTCAGCATTCCAGATATCCGCTTAGACCTACAGGGAATGGGAACACACAATACACGCCTCCCTTTCTTACAAACAACAAAACAATAAACAGTCATCCCCTGACATATGATTAAGGCTCCCAGTTTTACGTTTTTACGGATTTTTATAGATAAATACAGACAGAAAACAATGTGTTTTCTGTCTGCATTTATCTTTAAAAGTGGATAAATCAGAAAATTTTGCTTCTTTTAAGTGACTCTCCGAGCTTTCTTTCATAAATTATAGGCCAGCAGCTGAGCAGATGGACAGCATGGGAAATTAAAAAACAGGATGAAATGCCTTTAAATAACAAAATATGTTAACATATATTTATGGTATAGTGCTAATATCTACCAGTGTATGTATTGTGTAATATTTGGCAGCTTAAATAGCTAAAACATGACAGACATCAAAGTATGAGTGCGTGTCTGTAAGTTAAATAGAAATGGAAATGTACAGTTTTACAACTTCAATTATACGCAAACACAAAATAAATATGGATAAATACAGATAAAATGGCCAAAAAATAAATATGGATAAACTCAGACGGAAATGGCCCAAAAATATATACCATAAAACTGGGAGCCCTACATAAAATGTACAGGAACAATCATTCACAATTACTCAAACTCCAGCACGTCTAGCATACAAATTGATCCTACAATAACCTGTTAAACTTTCTAATATCCATGCAGACTCACAAAGACAAGAATTACTGTCACAGAAACTCTGCAAAGGGTCAAATCATGAGGCTTCCCACATCTCATGTCAAACAAAAAAACAAGACAACAACTAGGTTATTGACTACCATTGTATGATGGTCGAAGACGTGTGAAAGGCTGGCCTTGTATATGATGTCTACTAATGTAAGTGAAACAAACAAATTGATGGACGGAATGTTGCACAATGGCAAAACATTCACCCCCAGTCACAGATCTGGGTTTAATCCATCCTTATTTTGCTCACCAAGCCACCCCAGTTCAGACATGACCATATGCAAATCAGTCTTGACCCTGTGCCTCATGGGAACAGTCCAGCCCGAACTGCCAAGCCATGTCTTCCCTGGACTGGAATCAAGCATCCTAGGACCGGTTTCTGGCTATCGGCTATCTTCAGCCAGGATAGCTTGACTCCAGTGGCGCAGTGAGCATGGGACCCACGTCTGGGCATACCCTTCCCACATAGGGTGAATAGCAAAACAAACAAGAAGATGGACGGAATGTTGCACAATGGCAAAACATTCACCCCCAGTCACAGATCTGGGTTTAATCCATCGTTATTTTGCTCACCAAGCCACCCCAGTAAAATCACTCACATCGCCACTGGAGTTCGGGCTGGACTGTTCCCATGAGACACAGGGTCAAGACTGATTTGCATATGGCCATGTCTGAACTGACCCTCAAGTGGACCCACAGGCCCGAGGCACTGCAGTCACAAGAGAACCTCACGCAGCTCATCAAAAGATGCAGGCCACGGTGCACACAAGGCAGTGTGGCTGAAGATTCTGGTCACAGGAGATGCTCGAGGTTGGGGCTACTTGGAGCCCGAAGATCTTCTTGCAAAGAAGCCAACCAGCCTTTGCAACTGCAAGTGGAATGTGGTACACAGGGGTTTGGTTATTGCAACCCCCACGAGGAATACTGGCCCAAAACTTGGTAAGAGAGTAGAGCAGGCCTCGGGAGCTGTGGAATCACCACCTGTGTTGCAGAGCCCACAGAGTCTAGAGGAGCTCAGTATCTGCAGACCGTTCAACTTAGTTGTGGTGCCTGCAAATGCAGGGGAGTGACTCCTTCACTCCAAGGGAGATTCCTTCAGGTGTCTTTAATGCTTCACAGGCCTTGGAGGTTCCTGTATGATGCACAGGCACAGATGATGCAGCAGACTGGAAGGGAGATGAAGTCAGGCCCAAACAAAGCCCAGCGAAGCCCAGGTTGCCCAGACGGTAGAAGTGCAGTGGTGTCTGATCTGAATCTTATCCCAGGATGAATCTAGGGACCTACACCCAGGCAAGCCCTTAAGTACCCTGGGGAAAGGGTTGGGAAGATTCAGGGGACCCTCCCAGGGGAGGGTCCGGACAGGGGGCAGGTTACTCCCATGTCGTTTGTCCTGTTTCGCTTCAGAGCAGGAGCCAACGATTCCCAGAACTGGTTTGAACTGGACTATGCACAGGGACACCTAATGTGCCGCTCATGCAGACTTTCAGGCACCGGCATGCACACCCACCCGGTCCCAAAAACACTAAATCCTGTCTGGGAAGTGGTTACACCTCCCTGTGACAGGATGCCTATTGTTCTACGTTTCTCTTCTCGAGCTTGGCTCAGCAGCAGGAGGGCAGAAATGTGTCTCTGGTTGGCAGCAACCATTTTGTGCTGTTTGGAACTAGAAGGTTGGCACCGGGAACACTGAGAGCTTAATGGAGGTCTCTTCCAGTGCTTGGAATCATACCTCATGTTTGATACCAAATATGATAGGATTTGTTGCAGCCGTTTTTGAGATGGTCATCGCGTAATTAAGTGGTGTCCCTCTATATAGTATATGGCTGCTTCACTGACAATCTGGGAGAATGGACTCCGTAGGCTGAGGGGGTGTCCTGCTCATGCAGGGGCACCCTCTCACCTAGAACCAAGCACCCAGCCTTCAGGATTGCAAAGGCCTACTATAGGGGTGACTTATAGGTTTAAAGTGCAGTGACCGAGGATATAGTAAACCTATATCTTTAGTACGTGGTGTAAGCACCAACGTACTCAGGCTGCAATGGCAGGCATGTAGTTCCATTTTGAATGGTCCCTTATGGGTGGAATAATACATGCTTCAACCCATGGGAGACCTCTGGGGTACCTATGCCCTGGGTACTTTAGTACCATATACTAGGGACTGATAAGGGTACCCCAGTATCCAATTTGGGGATGTACCAAAGTACTGAACTCAACCATTTCGGGAGAAAGCAGAGACTGGGGTCCTGATTAGCATGATCCAAGTCAGACTAGTCAAAACACAGCTTAGCACCAGGCAAAAAGTGGGGGTAACCATGCAGAAGGATCCTACCTTCCTACAAGATGCAAGTTGTGGGACCTCCTAAGACGTGAGTCCCTACCACCATAAGTCTACACACTCATAATGACACCACACAACATTTATGCATGCAAGACATGTTGGTAAGGATACCCAGTTACGTAATAGCTAAAACACTAAACCTACCGGCTTCCTTCAACAAAGGGTTTCCCTATCATCTCTAAATCTAAACATTCAAGGCACAAAACAAAGCAAAATGGAAAGTTTAACCACACATCATCTCAATTCGAAATTCCTTTGACCAATAGTCTGCCAATAAAAATACACGCAAACACAATGTCCCCAAACATCCAAATCACTTTGTTAAACTACACAGCATTACAAACGTTCACACCTTCTCCATCTCCCACAACCAACACACATACTCACAAGAAACACATACTCTACCATACACTCACACACAAAAGTACAGCCAAGCATTCCTAGACATACCACACTCAATCACAGTAGCTGTTGAAACCAACATAAACATATGCCCGGCAGAAGAAAACTCATAATATGCACCCAGTACCTACCACACCTTCTGGAAACTGCACCAGAAAAAGTCAGGACGCCTTCCAAACAGAGTGATGACACACTCCAGTAGAAGCATATTGAAAGATTATTGACATAACAATCAAACACTAGGGCAGCCCAGTAGTACAAACAATGACACCAGGCCATGTCAGCAGGTAAAAAGTACTCACCTACAACACAATAGAGCTACATCAAAAATCAACTCTTCCTATTTGTACAGAATGACGACTGGCTCCAGAGCACCCTCAGGTGAAACTTGTGGCGATCACGCACAATACTAAAGGGCACTACACTTTCCCACATTTCCACTCCTTGAGTATGTTGCAACATCTTGCAGCATGGTACTTTTTCTCTCCCATTTCGCACCAGTGGGGTGCTACTCCATACAACTTCTTTCAACAGTGTACTACTCTTGCCCAACCTAGAACACCAAACAATACTTTCCCACACATCCTCTAGCAATAGGGTACTGTTGTTTCCTCAGTTCACAAACACGTATACAGGTGCACTACACCCATATCTGTCCCAGTACTACTCTTCCCCTCAACTGCAACACTTGAACATGCACAACCGACATCTTTCTAAGAAATGACACACAGATGGGTACTACACGATTGTCCCCCAACTTCTAACCAGACTACAGATACCAAAACATATGTAGTCGAAAGTATAGGCTTACACTGCACTGCCACAATAGGTGAATAATTTAAACTTACCATACTGTATTACAGTACTAAGCCTTCAGCACACCACAACCATTATGTAAACTTCAATTCCCGAACAAAAGAAGTTAACTTACACAGAAACTTACGTAAACACATGCATTACAAATAAGGTGTCTATGGCACATATCAGTATGCACAAATCACCAACGAAACTTTTCCCTAATCTAAAGAATTTCACAAGGTATATTTCTTAACAAAAATACACAGTTTAAAGTGAACAAAATAACCATGCTGATTAATTAACTGAATGTCATATTTTAACATAATAGTGGACCAATGCCATGTGTGAAATGTTTTGACTTTCCATGACTTCAGGATACAGTGTATACCCTTAGCAACATAGTCTCAATTCTACGTCTAATGCATTGGCGGCTGGCAGGGAACGGGGGTGGGGGGGGGCAAAAAATGCAAATTTAAATAAACACTTACCTTTCCACAGCCGCTGTCTCTCCTCAGCTTTGGTCCCAGAAGCAGGAAGCACACAGGTTCCCCATAGCCAATCACAACGTTGCAATGCATTGTTGTGATTGGTCTGAGCACCACGGTTCGGCGCTCATACTGGGACTGGATGCCTGTGCATGCTCCCCACCAGGGTCTGTGTTACAGCCTGGTGGGGAACATGCAAAGTGTGTGTGACTGATTGAAGGCCCAAGTTATGCGCACTTAGAGTATGCCCACCACTCCTCCACCTGTGACCCTCAGCCCGCCCTAACCTAGCCCCATAGCAAAGAAAAATAAAACGATAATAACAATGTTATCATTTTAGTTTTCCTTTTTCCTGCTCTAAGAGCAATGGGGCGACGCTCCTCCGCCTTAGCGGAGCAGCCGCCCCTTGTTTAATGTTCTTGGAGATAGTACTACTTCTCTTTTTAAATTATCCAATAGGCCTTGTGTATTCTTTCTTCAATATATCCAGATCTGTTCTAATCCAACACCAGCACATTACCCCACTTCATGATATCAAAAGCCACATAGTAAGTGCCTCCACTCAGAATCCCAGGTCTTGAATCCAAGACATTGGTGAGTCTCTCTCATGAGCAAGTTGAGTTGCTACGTCTCCAAACACTACACCCTCTTTTTCCAGCACTGACTGACTCGCGCCAGGGAGAAAAGTTCCAATTACCTGGTGCTGCGCATTGTCACAAGACCTCTGTCCATTGCTTAGCCTACATCGCTAGCAGAAGTTATGCCATCTCATCTGGTCGCTCCATGGTTGGTGTCATAAATTATGCAGAATGTCTGTAACCAGCACTGTTAGAGATCACCCACTGTCCTTCTCAAACTCAGCCAGGCCTCATGCACTGCCCAGGGTCTAGCTTGCCACACAACACATGCCTTTCTAGTGATATAGACAGAGTTTGGGCCTCTCTACAGATCAGAGACAGGGCTCGTAAGTGATATATGAACCTAGCACACATGATGCTTGAATTCAGATAGAGTGATATGCAAGGATGTGCAGCTTTCGCAGTGCACTAACACCAACCAAGCCCAAAAGACCCTCAAAATGCATGGACTAGCCTGTGTGACAGTCACCTTAAATAAGAAATCCTACTGTGCACTCACCAACAATCCTCCTCACGTCTTCATCACCACTAAATGTATTACTGCCTGAGGCTCCATAGGTAATTTCAGAGCTATACTTACTATAATGTCGATTTCCTGACTCTTTTCACTGTCTCCACGGTGCAGTCCTTATAACAATGTTTCCATAACACCCCCTCTGCTGGTTCCTTGTCTGTGCCAGACCTTGCCCACCCTTTTCTATTGACCCCCCCTGCCCAGTAGTTAGAGATGACTCCAGTTGCCAGTGGATCTGAGAGTATTCAGCCCCAGGCTAGTCCTCCATGATTACAGGGCTATGCTCCTTCTCACGACAGACCTCCGCCTCTGCCAGAAATGTCACTCAACTATCATCAGAGTCTTGCAGCCTGCGACACAGGTCCTTAACAACCCATCTCTTAAATGTTGAAGTTAGAGAGAGGGCCTTTGTACTAGAGTCTGAGCCACACCTGTAAGAGGTAAGTTCTTGATTTCATATTAGGCCCTTGGGTTATATTAACAGCAAGAAGGTCTTGTCAGGGCTCCCTCCAACTATCCCTATCTGATAGCTTCCACTCCTCACCACACACCAGCAATCTATTACATCCTTCACTCTCAGAATTCCAGACACCAGCTCAGTCATTCGGGGAATGGGGACAGACATGATACTGAAAAAACACAATAGTTAGTTTAACGGGTCCTGATTAGAGCATGACTTTCTTAGGGGTTGTAGGTGTGTGGGGGCGGGGTGGGGTAGCCCTCCTGAAGGATGGATCTGTTGGGCTGCTCTTGCCGTTTGAGTGCTTCTTTGTAGTAGATGCTGCTCTCTTGTAGTAGATGTGCTCCTATATTTGAGCTTTGCCTATCCTGCTAGCAAAGTGTCAAAACTAGGATGGAGGAGAGTATGTTGGCAACCTCTCTCCATTGCCCAGCGGACTTGACCATCTGGGTCTACATGATAACCAAAGGTGATGATTATTCATAGCAGGAGGACCATACAGAAGATTCCAGCAAGGAAGATGCCTGTTGAGGGAAAATGCTCACATGATGGCAAAGCCTGGAAATAGGAGACGTTCTCAACCACGTGCCTCACCTTCCAATATGTGTTGGGAAGGAGACAAGCCAGGAGCTGTACACGCTAAGCTTCGCTGTGGAGGACCAAAGTGTGAAGCCTCCGAAGACAGTGGCGGATCAGACACTGGACCAGAGACATACCTGAGGGTGTAAGTGTTGACCCATGTTACCTGGGTATCATTTTGTTTCTTTTGTCTACTGTTAAGGATATGCAAAGTTTTAAGAGACATCTTGGTCTTCAGTTTTCTCTTACAGAGGTTTCCCTAATAGTGGGACTGCAAATGTTTGCCTTTGCTTACTTCACTCGTAGCAGACATGTGGTACTCTCAAATTCAATTAACCAAGAGGAGTCGAGGGCGAGTGCTCTTTCTTAGTATGGTTATGACTGGTGTCAACAGGAGGAGCAAATAACAATTCCCTATCAAAGTCACCAGACGCTGGAAAAACAGGGGATATTTACAATAAAATGTCAGCACGTGGTGTTACTCCAAAATTGATAACGCCGCGCTCTGACATTTTTTTAAATGCAGGGATGCACTGTATTTACAAAAATATGGCACACCCTTGCGTTTCCCCCTAGCGTGGCACTAAAAAAGCTGCCTAGCGCCACAGAAGGCACCCTTGCGCCATGCTGCAGGGGCGATTGTTTATGTGCAGGAAGGGACACCTTCCTGAACATAAACAATCTTTAGCTGCGATTTGCAAGAATGTCTGCTTTGGTGTATGGCAGCCTAAAGGGCACCAGCTCAGGGAGAGAGCAGAACAGCACCACATCTTAGTAGATATGGTGCACCGCAACTTTATTTGCTGCTTTGCGGTGTTGCACATTTTGTTTTGTAAATCTGGGGCTGGATGTTTTAGGGAATTTGCAAAAGGATATGTAAACCATCATATATCAAGGGCACTGTGTCACCTGGGATTGATACAGAAAAAACTGCATGCTACTACCATGGCTAGAGGGCCCAGCGAATTGCCACAATAAAACAGCCTATATCTCTAGAGCTAGATCGGACCATGGGAATGAGGCAGGGATAAACAGCTTTTCAGTATTTAAGGCTGAACAGGGTCTCAGAACTACTAATACACTGCTGTCATGCGTGGGGCTCAATTTGGTAAGGATATTGGCAAAGCACAAAGAGGCCTTTACCTGCAGCACTAGATGGCCCTGAGAATCATCATCTTGATACTAAGACTGATTCCTTTGGGCCCAGGATTAATTTGTTCTCTCCAAATTTGTAGGCTGTTTGAAGTTTAAATTAATGGATACAGCAGCTCGAATGGAGGGTGAGAATCAGCTGTCTCCGCTAATGCATGCCTTGGTTCTCCCAGACCAGGTAGGAAGGTAGGATAGCCTTTGACTTACTAGGTCAAGCACGCCGCTCCCCCGCTGCTGCTCCTATTAGCCTAGATACACTTTGATGCGGACACAGTCCTCGAGCTCGCCTCAAACTCGCTGTTCAGCTGACGGTTTTTCCTGCATTGTTGTTTCCCCACATTGTTGTCCTTTTATTGTGCCCGCATTGTAGGCCAACATTGTCATTTTGTTTTTTATTTTGACCATCTCTGCTGTCTGTGTTGTTGCCGTTTCACACCTCGTTTCCCGAACCCTGCCCTCCCTCCTCCAAGAAATACTTATGGAGGGTGCTGCACGACTGTGCCGCAGGGACACCAAAGACAAGCCTCTCTGTGCCAGGACCACGCCCAGCACCAGGTACCATGGCTCTTCCATCCAGCGCAGCTACACCACCACGACCTCCGAGCCCTGGATCCCAGACACCACAAGAATCACTGCTGCCGCACATCCCCACGCACCACCAGAGGATCGTTCTTTTGCTGACACTGCTGCATCAACACCAGAGACACCGCAAACACGACCACGCATGCTAAATCGACCAAGACCACCTCAGACAACCTCCAGTGCATCCTACTGTACACACAATCACTCAGCAAACATGCAACAGAGATTTGGGACACAATCTCACCCCGGACGTCATCTTTCTCACGGGGACCTGGGTGAGCCCTGCCTCCACATCAGACATCACCGTCGCCAGCCTCGAAGGATAAAAAATATTACACCGAACAGAACCAAGAAATACAGAGGTTGAATTGCCATCTTCTTCACGGACACAATCCGATGCAAGACCTCACCCCAATTTTCTCAACTTTCA
This sequence comes from Lissotriton helveticus, assembly GCF_964261635.1. Taxonomy (NCBI): domain Eukaryota; kingdom Metazoa; phylum Chordata; class Amphibia; order Caudata; family Salamandridae; genus Lissotriton; species Lissotriton helveticus. The sequence goes on from NC_136068.1 coordinate 570,175,761, forward strand.
ACTACACACAGGTGGAAAAATCACCATCAGAGGCACCCTCGGCTACATACCACCAGGACCACACCTCAGCTTCTGCAACACCATCCCAGACATCATAACCCCTATCGCCATCGATTCCGAGCACTACATCTACCTAGGGGATCTCAACTTACACCTCGACGACCCTAGCAACGCCAACACAGCCGACCTCCTGGAGAACATAAACCACATCGGGCTCAAACAAATGGTCACCGGCCCTACCCCCATTGCAGGACATACACTCGACCCCTTCTTCACTACCAGCAACAGAGTCAAATACAGCCACGCCACACATCTTACCTGGACTGACTTCTACAGAATCGATTCACCATCTCAAGACCCACCAACACCTGCACCAAGCCCCCCAGCTCCACGCGAAAAGAATGGAAAAGGATATCTCAGCCATCTATGGAAACTTTGAACCTCAATCCTCTGCTGCCTACAGTGTGAACCAACTCACACCCACGAACACAAACCCCAAACATCTCTGCACTCATTGGGACTTCCTCACCACGCATGACACCATCTCCATAATGAACTCCATGCACCAGGGAGCACCCACAGACCCCTCCGCCAACCACGTCTTCCACCCTGGAAGTAAGACAATCAGCAACAAACTCAGAAAGGTCCTGAACACCTACATCACACTGGCCTCCTTCCCTGAGAGTTGGAAACATGCTGAGGTAAGACCCCTCCTGAAAAAAACATTCGGCAACCCAGCTGAACCTAAGAACTACTGGCCCATCTCTCTGCTCCCATTTCCAGCAAAGGTCCTTGAGAAAATTCAGTTGCCAACTTACCCATCAGGCAGAGCACTACAACCTCCTGGACCCCTCCCAGTCCAGATTTCGATCCAGCCACTGCCCCGAGACAGCTCTGATAGCAGCCACAGACATCAGGACCATGGCGAAAAGGCTGCCCTCATCCTCCTGGACCTGTCAGATGCTTTTGACACAGTCTCCCAACACACACTGATCAACAAACACAACCACATTGGATTCCAGGGACACACCCTCAAATGGATTGCATCATTCCTCTCCAGAAGAACCCAGAGGATCTGTCTCCCACCGTTCACCTCTGAGCCCAAGAAAATTGTCTGCAGAGTTCTCCAAGCATCAGCCCCACCCCCTTCAGCACATACATGACTTCCCTGGCACACACTGTCAGATCACATGGACTCAACGCTATCTTCTACGCTGACGACATCCAGCTCATCATCTCGCTGACTGCAGACCCCTCCATCACCAGTGCAAACTTCCACATCTGCATGTTGAACGTTGCCAAATGGATATAAGAAAATGGTCTCAAACTCAACACAGACATGACGGAAGTCCTCATCTTTGGGAACAACACCTCACCGTGGAACGACGCTTGGTGGCTGGCGAATCTCGGCCCACCACCAGCCCCAACAGACCATGCCTGCAACCTCTGCATCATCCTGGACAGCAAGCTCTTGATGAAAAAACTGGTCAACACAGTCTTCTCCCCCTGCTTCCACGGCCTCTTCATGCTTTGCAAGATCTTCAGGTGACTCCCAGATAACATCGGAGGACCGTCATGCAGGGCCTCATCACCAGCAGGCTTGACTACGGAAGCACACTCTACGTAGGAATCACAGCACCACTCCTAAAGAGACTTCAGACAATGCAAAACACAGCAGCAAGACTCTTCCCTGATCTCCCCAGAAGGATGCCCACCTCACGAAACTACACTTGCTCCTGATACAGAAGAGATGCCAGTTCAAGATGCTGAGCCACGCTTGTAAAGCCCTTCACAAAGAAGGACCAGTATACTTCAACAAACGCCTGACCTTGCACCAACTGGCCAGTCACCTCTTCCTCACAGACATCCCCTGGGTCCACGGAACCAACAATGGAGGACGCTCTTCTTTGCACCTGGCGACCAGGACATGGAACACCCTTCCCCTGCACCTCGGTACTGCCCCATCGCTCCAGCAATTCAGGAAAGTACTCAAGACCTGGATGTTCAAATGAAATCCACCATGCAGCAGCCAACATCTTCAATGCCTCTAAACCCTCACAGAGGATTTGATGCACTTTATAAATGTTGATTGATAACATCCCCTAATAGCAAGACCCTGTTTCTAATGATGCAACATATATTCCTGAACTACCAGCCTTTGCAATATTTGTGGATGCCAAAAAGGCATTCAACATGATTGATCGGCCTTTTTAAAATACATGTATAGGCGAGGTTAGGATTTGGTAAATACATTACCACCTTAATAGGACTTCTGAAAACTTGTCCAACAGCAAAGCTGGTCACAGACACACACAATTTTCAAGAATTATAGACACAAATTGTTGCATGTTTAATGTCTTCTTAGGCTGTATTATAGTCTGGCCACATTACATAAACTAGATTGAACCATAGCACATTTTTTTAACTCTTTTTATTGAAACATTGCTCAACATACAGTTCGTATAGGAGTGCCATGAAGGCGAGCATTCAGATTACATTTCGGTTAAAGCAGCAAATTACAAAAGTAGAGCATAAATATACAATTAACCTGGAGCCTTTATGACCAATTACATTTTGTTGTTTATAGTCAGTAGGCTTCCAGTTGACTGTGTCGATCCTACCCTCGCTGGTCTCACCCCACCATGACCATAGCACATACTTGCATGCAAAGTAGTACAGCCCAGGCAGATTTTAAACATCTAGCATGACAGTGTAAAAACACATATACCACATGGGAGAAAGTGATGGGGGAAATCTCGAAAATTGTTGACCTGGAAGTCAACATTTCGTTGGTGTTGCCTCTCTTGGAATATGTAGCAAATCTACCTAAAACATGCATACACTGATGACCATCTTTCTGCTCCTGTCTAGGATATATGATGCAATTCATGGGATAGAATATTCGGCTCCAATGATAAATTGAAATTCTATCTATCTATCTATCTATCTATCTATCTATCTATCTATCCATCCATCCATCCATCCATCCATCCATCCATCCATCCATCCATCCATCCATCCATCCATCCATCCATCCATCCATCCATCCATCCATCCATCCATCCATCCATCCATCCATCCATCCATCCATCCATCCATCCATCCATCCATCCATCCATCCATCCATCTATCCATCTATCCATCTATCCATCTATCTATGCCACCAAATTCCCATTACAGGAAATCACAGAAACTCTGTGGTTCACAGTCTTTACTTTAATTTGGAAGACGCATTTCAGCAATTATGCCTTTCTCACTGCCATTGTGTTCACATTAACCATTTGACCAAATTTAAAACACTACTGTGTCCTCTTCATTGGACAGGAAAAAGCGCGGTAAGAAGAAACGGACTGCATTATGCTCAAAGTTATCTATTTACTCAGTCTGCCATTTTGACATGCAAAGTTAATTTATGATCTCTAAGTGAGTGTGTCTTAATACTCATAAATCTCATTTCAGTAATGATAGCAACTTAGTAGAAACATGTTATTCAGGGCACCAATATATCCAAATGCAGGTCCGATATTTCACTGACCAATGTGAAGATGTATATATTTATATGTCACCATAATGGATAATGGTGATCCGGCATGGTTGCTGAAATAAAGACATTTTAAATAAAACAATCTGAAGTATCGCCCGTTCAAAGTTAGGGGTCCTGCTAATGGTTATTGTGATTAGCCTTGTGCTCTCAAACCATTCAATCCGTTTACTACAGTGTCTGTGTGATACATTCATGACTTTGATGTGATCATTAGAGGCGGTTATGTGAGAAGTGTAGGAAGCTGGCAATTTATGTAGTGTACTAATGGAGGGGTACACCATGCAAATAGTCCAGGCAAACCTTGTTGGTTCTCAAGGCTTAAATTAATAATCCCAAGTGCTCTATTTGTGGTATTGTGAACAAACAGTTTAGGCTTATCAGATGGTAGTGTTAAGCATTTGTTGTATACACAGTCAATAAGAAACTTGGGACTAATAAAAACCCCACAGATTTATATATAATTTTAGACATCAAGATCATTGGAATCAGGAAAGTACTTTAGACTTTACAGATTCTTTAATAGATTTTTAACGAAAAACAGTAGAAAATCACAGCTGTCAGATTTAAGGCATGAGCCTCAAACGAGGTAATGTTATCCTATGGGAAAAACATTCACTGCAAAGGTACACTTACAAACAATTCTCAGGGTTACTCTCCTGGACTTAGGATGGTTAGGGGCAAAGGCCCAAAGAACCAGCAGCAGTTTGGATTTACCTGCCCTGGTGTGTCCAGCTGCAGAGGTGCTAGTCACGATCGTAGCCTCGAATGCTATCCGTTAAAGTCTTTTAAGGAGTACCCGTGGAAAGCAAGGCTGCAACCGGGGACTTGCAAGCAGGGACTTAGGGAGAAGCCCGGTAGAACTCAAAGGGTCAGTTGCGGCTCCTCCGCAATGGTGGAAGAGCGTTGCCGCACTGCCTGGTGGCAGAGCCAGCAAATTAGAAATAAAACAATGTTCTTGCTTGTACCGGGAGGGGCGGGCATGGGAGGGGTAAGGAGCAGTGCTTGTGTACTTCTAAGTGCACATGTATGTTTTGCAGGTCATCTCAGGCTGACCAAAACACACATACACACTTAGATTTCTTCAGCCCGGCTACATTCAGCAGCTGGGCTGGAGAAACCCCACAGACTCCATGACCTGAGCAGAGCGTCTTTCTAGCCCACTCAGGCCATTCCCCACGCTACTTGGCAAGACAGGGATTGGATAGGAGTCTGTCCCAGGGGCTGCTGGGACAGGAAGAGGGCAGCAGGAGCGAGGCGACAGGGGAGGCGGCCGGCGGATTCAGGTAAGTTCTTATTTTTATTATTATTAACACAACCTCCCCACGTGTTTCGCCCCAGTGCTCCCCCACTCGCCTCACCACCCGTTGTTAGTGGCGCCCGCCACTGGTGACGCTTATGCTTTGTGTTCTTGATTACAATGTGTGTTAGATCTGCTAGCTCGAGGCGTGGATCTGATTCGGGTGCCAATGTAGGGAAAACGTCCTATAGGGTGTGAGATCAGAGTTGCTTTGTACTAGAATAGTGGTCGATTCCACGTCTGTCTTCCCACTCTCTAATCTTATAACCATTCCAGTAGATTATTGCAGGAAAGCAAATAACAACTGGTGCCACTTTTATAGTTTACTGTGACTTAATGAAGTAGACAGGTGAATTTGATGGAAAATGTGCTGATATAGGACTAAGGAAAAGGTAGATACACTTACTGAACCATGTTAAATGGATTCGCAGATGCCTGCTTTTGGACTTGTCATTGCATTATGGATCTGCTTGGTGCATTGTTCTTCATAACAATAGAATAATTTAAAATTAAATCCAGTGTACAATGAAAACTACAAGGAATTTTAGGCCAAAAAGAGATCCATAACCCAAGGGACATGTTGTCCCGAAAAAATGCAAAAATGGGGCAGAATAAGTAGTGAACTATGCTCTCAAATTCGACGTCCTGAAAACATTGCTACTACGAACAAAACTTTAGCTGAAAGTAGCTTTAAGCTTCAACGGTATCTAGTGATTCCAATTGGGCCCCTGAAGAATTTGAGTTGCCTAAGGAATGTCCCAGGGTGCTACTGGACGGTGTATCACAAACAGGCTAAGAAAAGAAACTGCTGCGGAGATGGGAAGCGAGCTCAGAAATTGAAAATCCTGAAAGCCTGTATATCAGAAGCAGCCCACCGACTCTGAAGGCAGAAACATCTAAGTCAAGGAGAAATCAGCCAGTAACAGTATGGCTAAAATGTGTAGTTGTGCTACCAGTGTAAGCATAGTTTCCAGGCCTGTATACAATAGCTAGCCCCAAGCATGGCCGCCATGTTGGAATAAAAGTGTGTATCAAACCATGTTTTGGTATTTGATGTCAGTTCCTTCATAAAGCCTTAAATGTGGCTGCTATATTGGGAGTGGAAAGGTGTGAAACCCCTTGCCTGGAAGGCTAAGGAGATAATCACAGGAATACAGAGCCTGGCGGTGTAGAGTCTAAATATCGAGTTTTTAATACCGACTAGACAAAATATCGAGTAAAAAATATAGAATGGACATAATATCGACTAGACATAATATAGACTACCAAAATACCGACTAGAAAATTTTAATATCGAATAGAATGGACATAATATCGAATCAAAAATATAGAATGGACATAATATCGAATCAAAAATATAGAATGGACATATCGACTAGACATAATATAGACAAAAAAAAAAATCGAATTTAAGGTAAGTTAATATTAATTTAAATTTTTTGTGTAATATAATTATATAGCGGGTTGTGGGTTTATAGGGGAATAGGGTGCGAAGTAATTCAATTATAATTAATTAAATATGTTATTTTATTTATTATTTATTTAGAATACATTTTTAATTAATTATTATTTGGTAATTAATCAAAATATAATTGGTAATTAATTTTAATTGATTAATTGATAAATATGTTATTTTTAGTAATTTATTTTCTGTAGCGGGTTGTGGGTTTATAGGGGAATAGGGTGGGAAGTAATTTAATTATAATTAATTAAATATGTTATTTTATTTATTGTTATTTATTTAGAATTAATTGGTAATCAATTTTAACTGATTAATTGATAAATATGTTGATTTTAGTAATTTATTTTCTGTAGCGGGTTGTGGGTTTATAGGGGAATAGGGTGGGAAGTAATTTAATTATAAAATATGTTATTTTATTTATTGGTATGTATTTAGAATTAATTGGTAATTATTAAAATTTAATTGGTAATTAATTTTAATTGATTAATTAATTAATTAAAATTTAAGGGCTAATTAATTTTAATTGCTTAATTGATAAATATGTTAATTTTAGTAATTTATTTTCTGTAGCGGGTTGTGGGTTTATAGGGGAATAGGGTGGGAAGTAATTTAATTATAATTAATTAAATATGTTATTTTATTTATTGGTATGTATTTAGAATTAATTGGTAATTAATTAAAATTTAATTGGTAATTAATTTTAAATTATTAATTGATAAATATGTTAATTATAGTAATTTATTTTCTGTAGCAGGTTGTGGGTTTATAGGGGAATAGCTTAGGAAGTAATTTAATTGTAAGTAATAATATTTTTTAAATATTTTTTTGTGTCTAATTTTTATTTATTTTTATATTGTAAATTAATTTATTGGTAATTGGTAAATAATTAGTATTAGTAGGTAATGTGTATTCTTAGTTAATTTTTATTTGTAATTTTAATTGATGAATTAATATATTTTCTAAAATGTAAATTTATTTTCATTATTTTGTAATTGGTATTAATATTTATGTTATTTATATATGAATTATTTACTTTCCCTACTATTGGATTAACTGGAGTGGGAATAGTAATTTGTACCCCTACGCTATCCAACGCTTTCCCTACTGTTGCACTCACTGGAGTGGGAATAGTAATTTTTACCCCTAGGCTATCCAACGTTTTCCCTACTGTTGCACTCTCTGGAGTTGGAATAGTAATTTTTACCCCTACGCTATCCAACGCTTTCCCTACTGTTGCACTCACTGGAGTGGGAATAGTAATTTTTACCCCTAGGCTATCCAACGTTTTCCCTACTGTTGCACTCTCTGGAGTGGGAATAGTAATTTTTACCCTTACGCTATCCAACGCTTTCCCTACTGTTGCACTCACTGGAGTGGGAATAGTAATTTTTACCCCTACGCTATTCAACGCTTTCCCTACTGTTGCACTCACTGGAGTGGGAATAGTAATTTTTACCCCTACGCTAGCCAACGTTTTCCCTACTGTTGCACTCTCTGGAGTTGGAGTAGTAATTTTTACACCTACGCTATCCAACGCTTTCCCTACTGTTGCACTCTCTGGAGTAGGAATAGTTATTTTTACCCCAACGCTATCCAACGCTTTCCCTACTGTTGCACTCACTGGAGTGGGAATAGTAATTTTTACCCCTACGCTATCCAACGCTTTACCTACTGTTGCACTCTCTGGAGTTGGAATAGTAATTTTTACCCCTACACTATCCAACGCTTTCCCTACTGTTGCACTCTCTGGAGTTGGAATAGTAATTTTTACCCCTACGCTATCCAACGCTTTCCCTACTGTTGCACTCTCTGGAGTTGGAATAGTAATTTTTACCCCTACGCTATCCAACTCTTTCCCTACTGTTGCACTCACTGGAGTGGGAATAGTAATTTTTATCTCTACGCTATCCAATGCTTTGCCTACTGTTGTACTCTTTGGAGTAGGAATAGTAATTTTCACCTCTACGCTATCCAATGTTTTCCCTACTGTTGCTCTCTCTGGAGTGGTAATAGTAATTTTTACTCTCTCACTATCCAACGCTTTCCTTACTGTTGCACTCTCTGGAGTTGAAATAGTAATTTTTACCCCTGCGCTATCCAACGCTTTCCCTACTGTTGCACTCACTGGAGTGGGAATAGTATTTTTACCCCTACGCTATCCAACGCTTTCCCTACTGTTGCGCTCACTGGAGTGGGAATAGTAATTTTTAACCTTACGCTATCCAACACTTTCCCTACTGTTGCGCTCTCTGGAGTGGGAATAGTAATTTTTATCCCTACGCTATCCAACGCTTTCCCTACTGTTGCACTCTTTGGAGTGTGAATAGTAAATTTAACCCTCTCGCTATCCTACGGAAAACAAACTGTGTATGTTTTGTTAATAATATGTATATATGTATATATATATATATATATTCACTGAAAAAACCATAGGTTATACACCATATATAGTTAGGAATTAGCATTTAAAAAACCTTATTTTACTCACACAAAACCATTGAAATTCCATATATAGTTAGTTGTACTAACTATATATCGCGCACCCGCAATCCACTGCTGATGATGTCACATATTACATCATTCATGACATGGTCAGTGACATCACTGATGACATCACTGATGACATCTCAAATGACATCACTGATGACATCACTGATAACAACATCCAGTGATTTTGTGTTTCTGTAAAGTTTAAATATGTCTTACATATTGAAGAATGAGTGGATGTATAAGTGTCTGGATGAAGGATTTAGTAGGTGCATGACTGACTGTATGAGTGAGTGATTAAATGTATCTCACTGAGTTCATGGGTTAGTGACTAAACTGTCTTAATTTGTGCATCATTATGTCTGTTGTTCTGTAAACTGCTGCATGTGTTGATCAGTAGCTATATGAGTAACTATATGGGTTATTGATTGATTGTCCAAGTATTTGTATGGGAGACTGAGTGTGTGTGTGGCTGGCTGGGAGGTGTGTGACTCTGTGCAGATCAATGTGTACTTATATCAATGATTGTATAACAAGGTAAGTATGTGTTAGTATATGTTTGAAAATGTAAGGTGCTCTATGTTTAACTGTATAGACAAGAAAATGGAAGTGTGATTGATTCTTTACAGGACTGACTAGGTGTGTGAGTAACTCCATGGATGAGTGGCAGAGTGTGAGTGTCTGTATAGGTGTATGAGTGCATATGATAGTGTTGTAAAGATGAGTGATTGTATGTATGAATGATTGTATGGGTGAATGAGTGAATGTGTGTGTAGACGTAGGAATCAGTGAGTACATATGTAGTAACTAGTATTGGTGTGTCAATGGTTTCAAAAATTATACTCTGTATTTAACACTGGGTGAAACAGAGGTTATATTAAAATGTGAGGAGATGCATTGTATTGTCACATGAATTATATCATCAGTGATGTGGTCATTGATGTCAAATGAGATGTCATCAGTGGAGTCATCAGTGATGTCATTTGAGATGTCATCAGTGATGTCATCAGTGATGTCACTGACCATGTCATGAATGATGTAATATGTGACATCATCAGCAGTGGATTGCGGGTGCGCGATATATAGTTAGTACAACTAACTATATATGGAATTTCAATGGTTTTGTGTGAGTAAAATAAGGTTTTTTAAATGCTAATTCCTAACTATATATGGTGTATAACCTATGGTTTTTTCAGTGAATTTTCAAGGTTTTGTAAATGCTAATTCCTAACTATATATGGTTTATAACCTATGGTTTTTTCAGTGAATTTCAATGGTTTTTTAATAGCAAATATCTATAGCTGTAAAATGTATTCTTATTTAAATCCCAAAATATATTTTATATGTTTATTAATAATTTTTTTTAAATATTTTTTTTGTTTCGCTCCCGGTCCGCGGACCGGGAAGCTTCCCGTTAGCTCAATTTGATGCCGCGACCCGGTCCGCGAACCGGTAAAAAATCAACATAGTGACGGTATCGCGTTGCCGCGTAATGCGTCTTATGACGTACTGCGTTAGCGCACCCGGAAGTGCCCCGGGGCGCGGACCGAGGCGCGAAACGCAGCTCCCCAGAAGCGATCCGCGGCGCTTTGCGAAAACGCGACGTATCGCGTTGCCGCGTAATGCGTCTTGTGACGTACCGCGTTAGCGCACCCGGAAGTGTCCCGAGGCGCGGACCGGGGCGCGAAGCTTAGCGACCCGGAAGCTAACCGGGGCGAGTTCCGCAGCGCGTAACATGAGCGTGAGAGGTCATGTGACTTGTTAATAAAACTTTTCATTGGTTCATTTCACTTTTGGTTTCATAATGATGTAAGGCTAGGTCAGGTGACCTAAAAATAACACTTTTCATTGGTTGAGAAGTATTGTTTTTCCCAAATGATGAAAACCCCTCCTTCTTTCCTCACTCTGACTTTCATCATTGTGAGAGGAAGACCTATTTTGCTTGTTGGAAAATGGCTTCATTGGTAGCTTCAGCTGGTGGACCCCCACCACCACCTCCACCTCCTCATGGGAAGAGAGGACCACCTCCCCAGGTCATTACCAACACTGAGGAGGAAGATGAAGAAATGGATGAGGAGGGAGAAGAACCACAGTTCTTAGAAGAGGTGCCCCGGGTTTCCAGAAAGAAAGCCAGTTTCATCTGGCAGTTTTATTCGATCCCTCGTGGCCAAAAAAAAGTCAATGCGAGGTATGTCACCTGCCGCATATGCAAAGAACAATTGTCCAGAGGGACGGACAAAAAATATAGCTATGGAAATCACACAATGCACAGGCACATGACAAGGAAGCATCCACTAAATTACAGCCGGGCGGAAATAAGGGATATGCTTGACAATCCAAGACCAACTCCTGTGGCCAGACCAACAATACCGATTTCTCTAACACCAGAAGAGGCACGGGAAACTGTGCCAAATATTCAAGAAAATTTTGGGCACATGATTCACTTATGTATGCACTGTCGTGCATTATTAGCTTGTGGCAACATGAGCATCAATGCACTCAACCTGGCGTATGAACACCATGATTGCCCTAACCGCCCCCAGTAATTTTTTTTTGCTCCTGTTGAGCCCTTTTCAACGCCTGTTTTTTGTTGTTTCCCCCCCCCAAAAAAAACCAAAAAAAATATAAAATCGTTCAAAAAATACAAAAAAAACAAAAAATAAAAAAAAAATATAAAACAACAAAAATATTTAAAAAAAAGTTCTTTTCAGAACTACCTTCCCTTTCAAAAAAAATTGCTAGAATGTTTAGCACTCTGGCAAGCTCTATTTCTTTTGGTTCGCTCCCGGGTTAGCTTCCCGGTACGCGGACCGGGAGCTAACCAAAAAAAAAAAAAAAAAAAAAAAGTGTAAGTATAAGGAAAGTAAACAGAGAGTGATGTTAAAAGAAAGACAGCTATAGGGAGTAAAGAAGAGATACTGTTTAATAGATCTATTTACCGAAGAAAAGACAGAAGAGGGTATAATTGTGAAAAACAAAATAGATAACGAAGTGAAAGAAAAAAAAAGAGAGTATAACATTAACAAAGAAGAGTTTCTTGGAGAATGTGAGTGAATGTTCAAAATAAGATTAAAACATGAGGAATAACAGAGAGAAAAAATAGAAAACAGAAAACAAAAAATAACAGAAAAAGATTAATTGAAACAGAAAAGAAATGTAAGTAACATAGAGCCATATCATCAACATAGGCAATAAAAGTTTTGCAGCTTTTATTGGCAGAAATGTGTCGCTAAAGCTGCTTTTGTGGCAGAAAACTGCCGCTAAAACCACTTTTGCACCAGTTTTCTGCCAATAAAAAGAGCAATAATTTTATTGGCTGTGTTCATAATATTCCCCTTAGTGTGCTTCAACTACACAGAGAAAGCATTATGAACAAGTAGTGATAGAGTGATCAGTCAAAGACACTAAGAGTAATAGAGACGGAGTGAGTGAACAAGAGTGAGGAACTATGAGAAGAGAGGGACTGAGGAAAAGAGTGGAAGGAGTTGAGTAAGTAGGTAATAGAGAAAGGAATGAGGAAAGTAGCAAAGGCAGGAAACTGAGGTTTAAAGAAATGAAGCTGTGGAACTAATAGTAGGTGAATGTGATAGAAATGTAACGAAAAGAATACAAAACATTTACCTTATAATTGTCGTTAAATTACTCACTTTTTGTTTTTATACTTTCAATCTGTGAAAGAGAGAACAAACATTTGAAAAATATTAAAACATGTATTTAAAAATTAGAAAAGACAAGGGAAAAGATTGAAGGACAAACAGTTTTTCAACAACTTTGACACTTACAGAAGCTTCTGCTTCTCCAGGCCCCCTACACAGTCCTAAAGATATACATTTTAAACTAACAGTATCTTGATGCAGATGAAGTGAGGCCTATCTTAAAACATGGTGCATCTTTTGCATTGCTGTTGTTTCAGAAAAGTGTCGCAAGACACTAAAATTTTAAATAATTGCTTCAGGATGCCAATAAGATGTCTACTATCCAGAGGTTTGTTTGAGGTGAGGCCTACTCAGGGTTGCAGATGAGATTTACACTTGTTGAAGAGTACAGAGGAGATAATACATGTGAAGGTCTACCAATGAAGTGAGTCATGTCCACTGCACTCTTGAACAAAGTCCAAACCTCCTATGTTTCCCTGGACAGACCTAAACTTGATCTGCACAATGTGATTCGTAATGATAGGAAACACAGGTGATGTAAATGAAATACGTGCAATTTATTTTGCTCATTTCACAATCACATCACTTGTGTTTCCTTTGCTTAGGTATCTCATTGTGCAGATGTAGTCCAGCATATGAAAGAATACGCAGAAGTGCAGCACTGCATGCAACAACTTTGACACTTACAGAAGCCTCACCTTCTCCATGCCTCCTACACAGTTCTACATATACATCATAAATGCAAACAGTACAGAATTAATTATACATGTTAAATGGTTTATTTTTGCTGTTCTCAGAATGTATCAAAATTCACTAAAAACAGTGACTTGAAGGTATTCATCATATAACAGCGGGGAAAAAAAAACACAATCAAAATGATTGTGTTTAAAAAACCCATACAACATAAGAAATCAAAATTCAGAACTCCTTAAAGTTAACTTACTTTCCATGACGTCCAAGGATGTCCTATGAACAGCTTACACTCTTTTGTGCTGTTATTACTTTCAGCCCGCCACTTTCTGAAAGAAAACCTCCATCGTTTTTAAAAACACGTTACATGCAATAAATGACTTCTTGCTCTCTACCACAAGTTTCCACAAGGCCAAATCTGGTCAGAGCCATTTATAACTCTTGGATTTCTTGTAAGCCAATCCCGTCATTTGGCATTTCCGCAACTTTCAGAATTAAAATGTTGAAGATCATTTTCACAATCCTGGAATAGTAATATCTTCCCCTTCTTGCTCAGTCATGTTCTACATTTCCTATGACACTGATACTGCTTACTATGAAGCAGACTTACACTACCTCTATGACTACTACAATTATTTAATTCTCTACATCACTTTCAATCACAAAGCAATGTAAAACAGTAGACAGCGTTGCAGACTTACCTTCCCTCTACTCTATGTTTTGATTGGCTGCTTCAATTAGCTTATAAAAAGAAATAGTTTTTCTGAACTCATTCAAAGTGCATGTATTTCTCCATGACGTCCAGTGTTATGGTAAAAAGTTATGTCTCTGTACTACACTTATCCTCAAGGCCAAATCGTGTAGGAGCCATTAGAACCTCTTGAAATTCCACAGAGCACATCCCAAGATTATTTCCCTAAAATTTTGGTTTTAAAAACACCAGGTAAGAGTTTTTAAGGTCATACGGCAATTTTTTTTTAAAAATTAAAACAGAATCGTTGCAGAATGACCAGCCATTTCTAGACTTTAAATAAGCTGTGTAATGTCCTGATGTTATTGAAGGGCCGTCATGATATATAATTGCTGCAGTTACAAAAGTCCTTCCTGATATTGACAACTGCGAAGCTACAAAATTTTTAATTAAAGTTGTCAATTTTGTTCCATCAGGCCTACATCGTTGGAACATTAAAATGACATACTGGCCATATGTTCGTATAAATAATGTTGACATCATTTCAGATTTACATTGGCTACACTCCATGTTGTGATCAGCTGCTTTTACTAGCTTATTAAAGGAGACTGATTTACTGTCTGGCAAAGTTAAATATATAAATCTTTCTGAGTCTACACTAGTAGTACTTGATACCATACAGTTCTCGCAGTCATGCTGCCATTGATAAGAAAGCCCAAACAGCTGATCTACATCTACACCTTCAGCATGCAATACATCAAGCATATACATTAAAAACTCCTGACAATCTTGCTGAATATTTTGAGAGAATTGTGTTTGGCCTGAACATCTGTCTAACAGATTTCGAATTTCAGACACACTTTCTATGTTTCTTCTATCAGTGCTACATTTCTCTAACACAGAATTTAACAAACTGCAAAATCTTTGATCAGAATTGACCACAATCTCTTCTTTTACATTTTCTAGAGAAAACAAAACATTAACCACTACATTAGCATAGCAGTTGACACCAGAACTGTTTTCAAATTGAAAACCAACAACATCTTCAACAGAATCCTTTTTGTTTCTGCTTGTAATTTTAGGTTCATCGACTTTTCGTCTTTTTGCTACAACCTCCCCAGTATTGGTCACATTTGTTCGTTTCCGGCCTACCACACGTTTCTCAAACAAAGGATACTGAGGCAAATGTGACGCATACTCTCTTCTTAACCTATTGTATTCCTTAACACAATCTAGATCCGCACAAATGTTTGTGACATCACACTCAATCAAGTACAATCCCGATAAAGTTCTAACTCGTGACAATGCCACGTATGCCATACCCTCCTTGAACACAGAACTGCCAATATTCACCAATGCACAGTCTACACTTAAACCTTGCGATTTATGGATTGTCACCGCATATGCCAAGCAAACAGGAAACTGCTTACGGCGAACATATAAGTCTTTTACAAGCAAAAATCTAGCAGAGCAACGACCAATTAGCTGTACTTCCTCAATGCCATCAAATTTAATTTTTAAAAATTCAATTCCATCTCTATTTCTGTATTTTACAAAATCAACAACATTACCCATTGATCCATTTACCAGACCTCTTTCAACATGTAAATTCCTTCTTAAAATTATACGGCAGTTCAAGCACACATTCAGAGTCTTTTCAAAACCTGCAGTTTTAGATATACTCTTCTCTAATGAATCCAATTTTGTTTTCAGATTCTCAGACAAAATAATTGTTGATCCCATATGCTCTACTCTGTCAATAGCTTCCAGTTTCACAATCTCTTGCTTTTCTAAATGCAACATTTTGTTGTTGAATTTGGCACATTCTGCAAGAGTTGGCATCAAACATATTCCAGATTTCTTATCAGTAATTTTCTGAAAAATATTCTCAGGCACAACATCTTGTTCTGGATATAAATTTGACAGTAATCGTGCATGTAAAGCTTCTTTCCCATGCTCGGTCACTTTTCCAATTCTAACATCTTGTAGAATAGTCTTGTAAACTTCATCCTTCGCCTGACGCATATTTTCATGCAGTTCAGCATAATTGAAGTTTAACCATATATTGACGATGCCAATGCTGCCTAGGCACTTCCTGGTATCTTCATGCGTGAGCATTTTGAACACAGGTTGCCCTTTCACTGGTGTCAGCTGCAGAAGATCTCCGAAAACAATGATGTGTTTGCCACCAAATAACACATCATACTCTGTTTTGAGAACTTCTTGCATCCTCAAATGCACAAAGGCAAGCATGACATTGGAAACCATGCTTACTTCGTCAATGATAAGAAGTTTCATTTTCCTCAAGATTCTTGAAACTTCAAAACAAGCATCTCCAGATAGCTTGTGATATTGTAATTTGTTGTCATGCTCCACTGGCAGCATCAGTAAACGATGTAAAGTAATCCCTTTAATGTTATGTGCTGCCAGTCCAGTTGGAGCGGTGACAACACAAGACAGCGATGACTCTGTCCTTTCCTGCAAATAGCATGAAATTGCTTTAATGAGGAAACTTTTTCCAGTTCCCGCTTCTCCACTCACGTACAGTCGGACAGGCTTCAACGACGTACATGAGCATTCTTTCTTGTCATGACTTAATACATGATCAATTTGCATGGTAACTTCGTCATATATTTTCCTCTGCTCAACGTTGAGTTGTCTTTCCAACTCTTCTAAGTTAACTGCATCCTCCTGAGCATGTGCCATGGCTCTTTCCACTTCATTCATGGCAGTGGCAGCTTCATTTTCGATAACAGGTCCTCCTAGTGGATCCTGACTCAATGAAGCAGAACTCTGACTGTCCTGAGAACTGTCTCTGGCAATCTCGGCTGCAATCGTTGCTTCCTGCTCAATTTCCGCATTCAACATTTCTACATATTTGGGAAAAGCAGGACATTCTATGGTCTCCTTGGCGGCATTGAAAGAGTCTTCGTAACAGAGGAAATCTCCAAGCAGTTCCTCTTCTGCACGCCAAGGCTTGAAAAGTTGCAAAAGTGCTAAATAGAAAAACTCCTTTTTTTCAGGAGATTCGCCACTCAATTTTCGATGGTTTACCAAGTGGCATTTTCTTTGCTTGACCAGACATCCCTCACTTCCTATTACAGCATACACTCCTTTCTCAGTATCTTCTTTGATGTTCCTCTTGAATATGTAATTTTGAAGAACCTCATACAGACAAACATTGTCGAGGTGACTGCTTCTATTTGGATAATATGTATCCAACATGTTGGTCTTCAAAATGTCGGTACTGTTTGGCTCCTTTTCCGCCAAATACTCAATTTCCCGCACAGGTTTGAGAACTCGATTACGCGTTGCAGCAAGACCAAGACTCGCCCAAACGATACTCCTGGACTTGGCATAGAGACTTGCTGAAGACAACCGGTCAGAGCATTCGTAAGCTCCAATTTCTCGATGCGACAACATCTTCAGACTGAAACTGTACAACTTCTTGCTGAGGCTCTTTTCATGGGAAATGTCCTCCCACATATCCTTCAATTCTGTCTTCTCTTTTTTGGTGATGTAAGACGTCACATACCGAGCCACAGCCATACAGTTATCAGCCACAAACTGTATATCCATGTTAGCATTCCACATGGACAAAATCACCGGGTTGTAGTCGTTGATGTACTTGGACTCTTCGTTCCTCTTCAAATTGTATGTGTTTTTAGGTGATTTCTTCATGACATTATGTCGCAGCGAAGACATCAAACTGTTTACTCTTCCTTTAGAAATCACCGGTCGTGGAAAACCGAAACGACATTTGGTGTAGAACTTGTCCTTGTTTCGGAATTTACGACGGCAGTACTTTCCACATCGATGGCTTTGGAAACGCAGAACTTTTTCTCTTAGGCTTTTCTTCTCCTTTGCGTTTGGAACAGCACACGTAGAATACTGTTGGATGAAACTCATCACTGAGTCTTCTGGATCCGTTCCAAATTTAGGTGCATCCTTGATCCACAGCAACATATGTATATGAGGAGCACCTCTTGCTTGGTACTCCTTTCTCCAGAAGAAATCCAACACCTCTCCAAGAGGTGGATTCTTCTAATTCATGATGAAAGACATCATAGCTTCAAATCTATGATTGAAGTACCTACATACATTGACTGGATCCAAAGAGCACAGTTCTCCGGGTGTCTTGAATTCGATGTTATCTACGTTAGCATTTGCCTCTCGTAGAAATTCAAGTAAGTCTTCCCAGCCATACTCGGCACAGCTCAGAGTGAGGAACCATGTGGGAGTACCTAAGTTCCTCAGCATACATTTTAAATCACCATGACGACGGTACCAGTACTCATTAGTACCACGCTGACACGCCATGAGATTAATCAGGTGAGAATCCAAAATACTGTCTTGGACATTGACTTTATCCATAAAGTCACTTGCCGAGATGTTTTGCATGTGTATACCACTTTTCAAGATGTGGTTCACTGCATATGACAGTCCAGACAGATCGCTTTCAAACAGGAGATGAAACAAATAGGGAATGCATTGTCGAAACCTAGCATCTCCTGCATACAATCGCAAAGTCCGGTATTCAGAAGCAGGAATTTGATGAGGTCGCTCATCATATCTTCCTCCCTGACCTGTTGGAAAAAGCTGTGGGAAACACCGAGCTTCCAAACTTTCCTCCCAAACACTAATGGGACTCCCTTTGGCTTGTTTCATTTGAAACAACTCAATAGCATTCCCCATGACTTCCTTGGAATGCAAGGATGAACAAATTAATGTTCATATATTTCTTCACTAGTAGAGGGTTCTACTTTCTCAATTTGACCAGCACACAAATCGCTATCCTCTTCCTCACTTACTTCCTCTTCTGCAACATATACATTCTTATAGTATTTATTATTTTTTTTCAAATACAATGTTGCCTTTTTAACTTTCCTAACATCTACTAAATCTTGCCATATTTTCTTATTCTTTGTCGGAACCCCATTAACTAAGATAACCAGAGGTTCCTCTTCCACTTTTTCTACTCCAATTGTGTTAATGTTTTTCTTCAAATCTAGAGGCAAATAAACAACTCTTCCCTTTAATCCTCTCTGTAAATCTGATGGAGGCAATTTCCCTGTCTTTGGCTCCATTCTTACAATAGCCTGAAAGGGATGGATACTTTGAATCAAAATAGATTCATAAGTATTTAAATCCTTCAATTCAGAAGGAATCTCAACCAATTCCAGATTATTATGAACTGCTCTAGCAGGCATCTGGTTTTGATTTAATTTGCAACAACAATAAGTACACACACGTTGATCCAATCCCAAATCAAAACAATTTTCTACCATCAAGTATGTTGCGAAATCCTTCCATTCACTATTATTTTCCCTTTCACTTTTTGCATATAAATCCACTAACTTAGTCTGATTCTTATAATAAGTGCGTCGACAACACACACAAGTGAAATTAGGCCTCTCACTTGATTTCACCTCAAACGTCGCAATTTCCCTCTGGAAATTATCTGTACTGGAAACCTGTACACTATCTTCCACATGACCCTCTTCTTCTTGCTCAATTTCAACATTCTCCTCTTTACTTCCAAAGTAACAAAACTCAATTTCTTCACATATATTCTTCACATCTATTTCAGAACCATGCAAAAGAGCAGCGCATAATTGTTTAAGCATAATTGCTGGACTCTTAGCATAATACAACATTCTAACTAATTTCCTCACTTTATTATGATGCACTGCTAGCATCCTGAAATGATGAAAAACACTCTGGCATACTCTCCTGGAAAGACAAGCCAGTGAATGACCATGCAAACCTGTCACTTCTCTTACTCTGCAAGGATCTAATTCTTGCAACAACCTTATTTTCTGCTTCAAACTTTTCTTATTAAATGACCGTACAAAATCACAAAGCAAATTGATGGAATCCTGTCGCACACTGCAAATACTACTACACTTCCAGGTGTACACAGGACCCTTAGCACATCTTCCTAAAACCTCATTACCTAACACCTCTTCTGCCTCTGTTGTCACAAGTTTTTCTTTTTCAACTGGACAACCATCTTTCACTTCATAAGCACGACCACTGGTGTCAACTGCATGCACCAAATCATTATCCTGGAAATAACTCTCCTCATTAAAAAATGCCTCACAGCTTGAACTATGCATCCATTCTCCAGAAAAAACTTCACAAAAATTTTTACGATTAACTATTCTCTTCCATCTACTATTTCTTTTGAAATCATAAATTGCCTTGTTTAGCTTCCTAATTCTATTGATTATCAAAATAAATAACTTACGTTTAATTTCAAATGCCTGATCAATAACTTTCTCAACTTTTTTTTTCTCTTATAAAAAAACAGTTTCTGTTGACCTTTCTTAATATTTTTTAACAAATTGCCAATTATCCTGTTGCGGAACATTCGTTTACGAATCTCCCTAAACTGTTGTTTCCTTCTACTATCATGCACAGAGTTATCTCTTGCTCTAGCAGTAACATTTTTAATTGGCCTTTCCTTTCCATTTGAATTCCTTCTCGTTTTATGGACTGAAACATTTTCTGTAGTAATATTTTTTTTACTACACATATTTCTTATGAAATATTTTGTGCTCTTACCCGGTGCTTTCTTCGTGACTTGACAAATCTTTTTGTTAGAGGACTGCTGCTTATTTTCTTTCACCTGCTGTCTTTGACGTTTTGCAGCCTTTCTCTGTCTTTCTATTGTTGGCATGGTGAAATCTTGAAATGATCTGCAGTTGAATCTGTGGTAAAATATAATAAAAAATGTTATTAACCATTATTACCAAACAGTAAAACAATAACAGTGATCAAAAACTTAACACACTACTTGACATTTTAAATAGAAGATTTTTTAGTCCTTGCAAATTTACAATACAGAAATAGCAGAAAAGAAATGACATTTATATTTATGTTACCTGTGCTATTTTATATGTGAATCTGATCTAATTTTATGAGCATATTTTAATATTTTATTGAAGACACTACACATAACCTGCTTTTGAAGGTGTCTATTTTTAAATTAAACGGTTTACCTTTTTACTTTTTATTAACTATAAATTTTAAAAATAAATGTTTATATTTCCATAGGCTCAAGCAGGTCAGCTTCCCATCCTATGTCATATAATTCGGACAAATCTGCATCCTCATCACGCTCTTCTTCATCCTCAGGATTTAAATCATCCAAGGGATCAACATCCACTGATGTTTCAATTACAAGTTCAATGATGAGGTCAAAATCAACTGATTGCAGATTGTCGCTCATGTTGAGGTTGTCTTTATATTTAAAGAAAGATAACAACAATGAGATGTTGCAGAGTAAGAGACAAATCTCAGAGATTATAATAGTAAAATTGTTTAACAAGAGTAATATTTTGCAGCTATTATTTAGCCATGTCCAGCAATGCTGAGCAGGTGAAGACTATGTCTAAATTTTCAGTGAACAAGACTCATCTCTTCTTAACCTTGGATAAGCCTCACCGACTCTGTGTGTCCTGCACATACTTAAATGTAAAGGGGCAGATATATGTTAAATGGCACATCCCCAGGCATGCACCAGTTAACGTGCACCACTACTCTGCCACCCATGGTGTGCCGTATTTACAATCAGATAGGAGAAAGCTTCGTCAAAACCCTGCGCCTGCTTTAAGCAGGCATATGTCTTGACGCAACATTGTGGAGATGGGGCACCCCTGAGCCTTGCTTGAGCTGCATCGCACTTGCGATACAACTCCAGCAATCACTACCTTTACAGCACAGATACGTCACGCATCTGTGCCATTTTTGCCCCATGATGCCCCGTATTCTAAATGCAGCACACCATGGGTGGCGGAACAGCGGCGCAGGATGACTGACACATCCCTGGTGATGCACCAGTCATCATAAATCTATCCCTAAGCTTCTTATCTTGTTACAGATGAACCGCCATATGTAGCATGAAACTATTTTGCATTTCCTAAATAGCGAATTTTAAGGAATAAATAGCAATTCTTTACCATTCCTAATTTGCAATGAGCAAATTGCTAATTTCAAGTTACCCATTCATTTCCATGGGCTAGGAGGCTCATAGGAATGAAGGTTTAATTTGCGATTAGCAATTTGCTCATCACAAATTAGGAATTTTTCCAAGGGTGCAGGGGTGTCTCAAGAACACCCTGCTGCACCCCTGAAAAAGAAATTTGGGGGCATATGGCACACATACATGCCCTAAGGGCATGTGTTGGCGTCATATGGCACCTTTTGTTTTTTTGAAAAAAAGCTTTTTGAAAAGAATTCACAAATTACCACCAATTTACCACAATAGTTTCCAAATACTTAATGTCATTTTTTACATATTTTTTGTTTGATACATTGCATTTAAGTAGTCACAAAATTTGCAAATCCTTCAGTGCAATTGCAAAATAAGGAATAGCAAATTTTGCTACTCCTTATTTTGCATCAAACTTGTTTGATACATACCATTTGTCTAATTAACATTTGCAAAGGCCGAAATTCGTAGAATTTTGATCTTTGCGAATGCTAATTAGCTTAATACATATGGCCCCAAGTGAGGCCTGTCTTGCGACATGGTGCATCTTTTGCATCACTGCTGCATCGGTTTCATGTGGTACGTTTTTTTTACACCATGACATATCTGCCTAAATGCATCAATGTGTAATGTTGTTGCCTCATAGCAAATCTTTTGCACCGCCGCTGCATCATAAAAGTGACGCACAGTGGCACAAAAGAGGCATACACCTATCATAAATCTGTCCCTAGCATTTTAAAAGATTAATCCAGGATGACGATAAGGTGTGGCCTATCCAGAGGTTTGTTTAAGGTGAGGCCTACTCAGGATTGCAGATTAAAGTTACGCTTGATGAAGAATACAGAGGAGATAATACATGTAAAGGCCTACCAATGAAGTAAGTAATGTGCACTTTATTGCGCCAGTCATCATAAATGTATCCCTAATCTTCTTATCTTGTTACAGATGAACCACCATATGTACCATCAAACTATTTTGCATTTCCTAAATAGCAAATTTTAAGGAATAAATAGCAATTCTTTACCATTCC
This sequence comes from Lissotriton helveticus, assembly GCF_964261635.1. Lineage (NCBI taxonomy): Eukaryota > Metazoa > Chordata > Amphibia > Caudata > Salamandridae > Lissotriton > Lissotriton helveticus. The sequence goes on from NC_136068.1 coordinate 570,198,614, forward strand.
TAATTTGCAATGAGCAAATTGCTAATTGCAAATTAGCACCGCCGCTGCATCATAAAAGTGACGCACAGTGGCACAAAAGAGGCATACACCTATCATAAATCTGTCCCTAGCATTTTAAATGATTAATCCAGGATGACAATAAGGTGTGGCCTATCCAAAGGTTTGTTTAAGGTGAGGCCTACTCAGGATTGCAGATTAAAGTTACGCTTGATGAAGAATACAGAGGAGATAATACATGTAAAGGCCTACCAATGAAGTAAGTAATGTCCACTTTATTGCGCCAGTCATCATAAATGTATCCCTAAGCTTCTTATCTTGTTACAGATGAACCACCATATGTACCATCAAACTATTTTGCATTTCCTAAATAGCAAATTTTAAGGAATAAATAGCAATTCTTTACCATTCCTAATTTGCAATGAGCAAATTGCTAATTGCAAGTTACCCATTCACTTCCATGGGCTAGGAGGCTCATAGGAATGAAGGTTGCAATTTGCGATTAGCAATTAGCTCATCACAAAATAGGAATTTTTTCAAGCGTGCAGGGGTATCTCAAGAACACCCTGCTACACCCCTGAAAAAGAAATTTGGGAGCATATGGCACACATACATGCCCTAAGGACATGTATAGGCGTCATATGGCACCTTTTGTTTTTTGGAAAAAAATGCTTTTTGAAAAGAATTCGCAAATTACCACAAACTAGAAGTTGGTGGTAGTTTCCAAATCCTTAATATCATTTTTTACATATTTTTTGTTTGATACATTGCATTTAAGGAATCGCAAAATTTGCAAATCCTTCAGTGCAATCGCAAAATAAGGAATAGCAAATTTTGAATTAAGGACATTTTAAGTAATTTCCACATGTGCAGTGTTTTCAAATTATGATTTGAAAATCGTTTTTGGGGAAAAGTAATGGTTTGCAAATTTATGACAAGGACATAATGGTGTATGCTTCTCTATAAGGCATTTCAGTGTCTCTGATGTCATTTTTCCCATATTACATTATAAGACCTTTCCCCATGGAGCACATTCCTTGTAAATATGCTCCCACCTGTGCATGGTGAATTTAGATTTTGACTGTTTGAGTCACATAGCCATGTTAAAAGTCACCCCAAAAAATTGCAAACGCTTTAAAAAAACACATTCATGTGTCTTAAGGACATTTTAAGTCATTTCCCCGTGGACAGTGTTTTGTAAGTGGCGCAAAAGAGGCATACACCTATCATAAATCTGTCCCTAGCATTTTAAATGATTAATTCAGGATGACGATAAGGTGTGGCCTATCCAGAGGTTTGTTTAAGGTGAGGCCTACTCAGGATTGCAGATTAAAGTTACTCTTGATGAAGAATACAGAGGACATAATACATGTAAAGCTCTACCAATGAAGTAAGTGATGTCCACTTCATTGCGCCAGTCATCATAAATGTATCCCTAAGCTTCTTATCTTGTTAGACATCAACCGCCATATGTATCATATAACTATTTTGCATTTCCAAAATAGCGAATTTTAAGGAATAAATAGCAATTCTTTACCATTCCTAATTTGCGATGAGCAAATTGCTAATTGCAAATTACCCATTCATTTCCATGGAGCAGGAGGCCCATAAGAATGAAGGTGCAATTTGCGATTAGCAATTAGCTCATCGCAAATTAGGAATTTTTCCAAAGGTGCAGGGGTGTCTCAAGAACACCCTGCTGCACCCCTGAAAACGAAATTTGTGGACATATGGCACACATAAATTTTAACAACATTCCTTTACCTCAAAAACGATTTTCAATTCATAATTTGAAAACACTGCCCACAGGGAAATTACTTAAAATGTCCTTAAGACACATGAAAGTGTTTTTTATATTGCCTTTCCAGCATGGTTGGGTCACTTTTAACATGGCTATGTAACACAAACATTTAAAATCTAAATTTCCCATGCACAGGTCGGAGCATATTTACAAGCAACTTGCGCCACAGAGAAAGGTCTTACATTAAAATGGGAAAAATAACATCAGGGACAGTCAATTGCCGTATAAAGAAGCATACACCATTATGTCCTTGTCATAAATTTAAAAACAATTCCTTTTCCCCAAAAACGATTTTCAAATCATAATTTCAAAACACTGCACATGGGAAAATTACTTAAAATGTCCTTAAGACACATAAAAGCGTTTTTTGATTGCCTTTGCAGCATGTTTGTATCACTTTTAACATGGCTATGTAACACAAACATTCAAAATCTAAATTTTCCATGCACATGTGGGAGCATATTTACAAGCAATTTGCGCCACATAATTCATAATTTTCTCCTAAAAGCACACTATTCTCTATCTAAATTAAAGAAATATTTTCTCACCTTAGCAAATACTTTGAGTTTGAAAACAGTCTCAGAAACACACCAATTTGTCTTCAGCAGAGCAAAAGGTATGCACTCCAGAGTCTGCAGCTATCAAAAGCACAGAAATGCTGTAATTCTTCACACATATCTCTCATGTCACCCAATCAAAACTCTTCCCTCACTTTTTTTCAAATGAAAACCCTTCCCCCCTCTGCCCTTTCTGCCTTTTCTGCATGGCAACCACCTCTTGGAAGACTTCTGGTGTTTGCAAGTTCACACAACTTTGTTGCAATTGAACTCTGAACTCTCAGTGCACCTGCATATCCAGTGCATTCTTTCATTTAATGATTTTTTATTGACCATTCAAAATACATCTTTCAAAGAACACATCCGTGCACCCTAACTTTCTGTTTTCAGCAATCAAAATCCACCAATTACTGTTACTGCTTCATGAACACAGAAACTCCACAGTTTTTTTCATTTTAAACTCTCATTTTTTCAACTGCCATTTCATTGCCACACTTCATCTGACTGCAGGAGAACCTTCTCTCGCCATGTTTTCTGTCTGGATTGTTGGACATAGTTATATTCACTGGGCTCAAAGGTACGTTGAAAACAGGAAATTACCTAACCTCAATTTACAAGATGTGGAAATTAAGTGGTTTGGCCACAGAGGATTAAAATGTCACCAATTGATACCATTGGTGAAAACCTTTATGCATTTGCCCAAACCTGACCTGTTAATTGTGCACTGTGGAGGTAATGACTTGGGCACTTTGACTGGTGTAGGTCTGGAAATGCTTTTAAAGGACACCTTTGAGCAATTAATGGCACTTTTTCCTCAGACTGCCTTGGTATATTCAAATATATGCCAAAGACAGAAATGGAGGTGGTCAAACCAATTTTGTCCACAAATTGAGAAGTCGAGGAAGCATGTAAACAAATCTGTTTCAGCTTACATGAGAGACCATGGAATGGGCTCCCTGTACAACAATAACTTGCGTTACTACATGCAAGATATCTACAGAGGAGATGGAGTTCACTTCTCAGATGAGGGCAACAGAGTTTTCACTCTGAATTTAAGAATGTGCATTGGTACCTACTTATAAGTACCTAAATGTACCATAAACCCAAAAGCTCTTCTCAGAGCTACCCTACATCTGATCACTCACAATTATTATTTTACTCTAACATTTTTCACTAATTTCCAACAAAGTACGCTCCCTGGGGCGCTACCCGGTACGCGAACCGGGAGCTAACCTCGCGAAATTTTTTTTTAAAATGTTTTTTTTTCGCACATATAAGCCTCCTCAGCCACCCTCAGAAAACCTAGGGGGTCAAGATAACTCTACCGTGCCCCCTTCTACCCATTCTGAACATTATTTGCCCTCCATCTTGTATCTCAATTCGACCGAAACACAAAATGGTGGACTCCCGGAACGCTTAAGGTTCGCGAACCGGGGCGCTCAACGGTAGGCGTACCGGGTCGCTCCCTGGGAAGCGCACCATCAAAAAAGGTGGGAAAGTAGTTCACAGAAAAGCCACTGGAGACAATTTCACCAAATGTAGATTAGCTCATACTACATACCAATCCCTACCATTTTCACAAATGTGATTGGAATTCCATTTAGTCATTTAGCCTGTAGACCTCTCTAAATACCCTGAGGTAAATTACTTCACAAAACACATCTGAAGTGTTGGAATTGAAAACCAATGAAAATGTTACTTTCATTTTCTACTTTTTTTACCTGACATTTCATTGGTTATGTACCTGAATATATATAAAGGAAGAGAAGAAAACACAGCCATTTTGACTACTACTTCTTGCTGTACATTTCAATAGTATTTTCACTAATTCCTTCAACTTCTTTCTAAAGGTAAGTTTTTATTTTTAAAACTGAAGTATATTGTGCACTATAAGTTAATATGGTAAACCTTTTCTGATAGATATATACTATCCCTCTGTAGTAGTTATAGATTTAGAGAGACTTCTCTGTTATAGTTATGGATGGAGTTAGGCTTCTCTTGTATAATTATGAATTTACTTACGTTAAATCACATACACTTTTTTATATTCCTACTTCCACTCTGATACTATACACTGCCCAAAGATAAATTCACTGATAAAAAATGCCTATTTAAAATTATTCCCAACATTGCCCTATCTCTACTAATATATATTTTTTTAATCCAAATTTCAGGCAAAATGGAAGGCGAAAACCAAGTTTCTTTTGAAATGGACCTGCAAGAGAGCAGCCAAGAATTGATTGATACAATTGATCAAATTGACATTGAATTTTTCGATGAAACTTGGGACAATGAACTACTGCAATGTGTACAAGCAGTAGATAACCTCCTTGCAAATGAGGACATTTTACACCCTCAGAGACTACAATGTATATTCCATGATAATTATGAAATTTCTGACAATGAAATGTTAGAAAGTTAAAAAAATTATAAAACACAATCACTATAAAAAAAATGCTTAAAAAATAAAAAAAATAAAAAATAATCAACAAAAACAACAATCAATTAACATACAGCATTTGAAAAGTCTATCATTCATTTTTCATTGCAGTACGCTGCCCAGAACGCTTCCCGGTTCGCGGACCGGGCGCTCCCCACGCAAAAAAAAAAAACATTTTTTTTTTGTTTTTTTTGCCCCGCGGGGCCCTTTTAAAACCTCCACATTAAACCTAGGGGGTCAGGGAGGATCTAGTATGCCCCCTTATGGTCATTTTCGCTTTTGTTTTGGCCTCCTCTTGTCTCTCAATCCTACCGAGAGACAAGATGGCGGCCGCTCCGGACTGTTTAGAATGTTGACAGACACCGGAGAGCCAATCAGCCTAGCTACGCGAAGTTCCGGTACGCTTAAGGTCCGCGGACCGGAGCGCTGCCCGGAGCGCGCTTACAGATATATATCTTTTTTTAAACGTTAATTTCTCAAAATCCACTGGAGCACATATATTGAGACATAGAAAAGGCACATCGGGCTACCAGTCCCTACAATTTTGCCAAGTTTCATGCAAATCCATTCAGCCGTTCGGGCTAAAAGTGAGGCCAACCGCCCTATGGAAAACTCAATGTTAAAAACACGTTTTGGGACCCCCCTTTTTTCTCGGCCCCCCCTTGACGAAACCCCCCCAAATTTCCAGGGGCTGCTCAGAAACAAAATGTTCCATTTTCCTGAAAATTTCAGCCAATTCCGTCCACAAACGCCAAAGTTATTAGACATAGAATTTTCAAAAATCCCATAGGGAAAAAATCCTAACTATATATACCTACTGGCGACTGCCAGTAGGTAATATATATATATATATATATATGTTTTAACATTCTTTTTTTTTAAGTTACATTAATTATTTATTAATTTTAAGTTTATTTAAGTTTTTTAAGTATGTTTAAATTAATTATATTTCTTAGTTTATTACTTTAAAATTACTTTTAAGATATTTAAAAAAATCGATATTTTGACTGTCTATATTTTTTCCTATCGATATTTTGGAGTCGATATTTTTGTACTTACCTGTTTGTAGATAGGAAGTCGATATTCTGGCATTCTATATTTTTACCTCGATATTTTGGCAAGTCGATATTTTGACTGTCGATATTCTGTCAGTGATCCAAGCCTGGCACTGCTAGGACTGGATGGCAGCCTCCAAAGGACTTAAGACCTCTACACCTACAAAGTGCCTCAAGAGGCTGCAGTGGTGTCCTGCACAAATCTGCATTGCAAGCATCCTCTCCTTAGGACACTAGACACTGGCAACAGGTCAGAACCCAACTGTGTTCAAGAGAGAGATTTATGGAGTCGCATACTCATTGGTGAGCAGTTATACATTCCCGCGTTTGACCCAATGCACTTAATAAATAATTCTCTAACCACTTCTGAAGTCAGTGTGTTCTTGTATCTCAGTCATGTTGAAATACAGGGTAGTTTAAACCTGTGCGATAGTGCGACCGCTGCAGCCAACAGCATTTAAGTACAAAAAAACATTTCTCGGCCTACGCCCCCAGGATCTGGAGCAGTATCACCCCAGAACAGTAGTATCCCTCCTGCAATTGAGTAAGAAACTGAAAACTCACATCTTCATGCCCCACTACCTCAAACAGGCTGACCTATCCCGCCTTCTTCTAGCTCTATCTTCCTTTTCTGCCTCTGCCTCTCCCCATCCCCATTGGGGTTCCCCACACACAGGACTCTGGTGCGAGCCAGCTTGGTTTGTGCTTTAGAAATACCAAAACATACATACGTGTGAGCACTAGTCAGGGCCCTTCCGGTGCAGGGGGCTTCAAACTCTTCAGAGGACCCCCAACTCTTCAGAGGACCCCATTCAGTCCACTGCAAATAAATATCTGTGAAATATGAGAGAGTCAGGAACCCTTCATCACCTTCTGCAGGGAGGGGCGGGGGCTCTATCATTCTGCAAAATGTGCCTGCTCCCACTTTGCCCGGGAACTTATTATCATTGGTTAGCTGGATGTAGCCACCAATGTAAAATGTAAAGAAAATGGTCCCGATTCACAGAACTAATTTAAGACAAAATGTTATGTTATGTTATGTTATGTTATGTTATGTTATGTTATGTTATAGGTGTTTGTATAGCGCACGGCTGCCCCAGCCAAGGGGCGTCCCGCGCTAGCTGCCTTTGTCCAAAGGAGATTGCAGAAGATGTAAACTGTAAGTGAACACAACATAGCTAACCGAAGAGGTGAGTTTTATTGGCTTTTCTGAAGGATAGAAGGTCCTCCATCTCACGAATCTGGGCTGGGAGTCCATTCCAGAGCCTGGCCGCCAGGTATCTAAATGAGCGGCCGCCCATTCGACTTAATTTAATGAGGGGAATAGTGGCCAGGTTCTTTCCCTCCGACCGTAGAGTGCGTCGAGGAGTGTAGGATGAGAGGAGTGGACATAGCATGGGGGGGGGGGGCAAATTTCAAAATTTTAAAAGCAAGGCATAAGGTTTTAAAATGAATCCTCTTTTCTACAGGGAGCCAATGTAGACTTTTGATGGTAGATGTGACAGATTTGTGCCGGGGAAGACCCTCTTGCGGCAGCATTTTGGACTCGCTGTAATCTGGCTTTCTCTGCAACGTTAGTTCCCAACAGCAAGGAGCTAGCGTAGTCTAACCATGAGAGAATTGCTGATTGTACTACCAATTGGCGGGTATGGTGGTCAAAATATTTTAGACACGGGCTGTAGGTTTCGTAAAATTCCAAAACATGTGGCAGCCACTTTTTTAGTATGGTGGGTAAAGTTCAAGGCAGAATCCACCCATACTCCTAGGTTTGTTACCACATTCTTGGGCACAGGTGGTTGATCCATAGTTTCGGGCCACCAGTCATTTCCCCAGGCCATAGTATTTTTGCCTAGCAGCAAGACCTCCGTCTTGCCGGCATTAAGTTGGAGATAGTTTGATGACATCCAGCTGGTGATATCTGCGAGAGTCTGTTTAAAGTTCAGCGCACTCAGGCCGCTCTCGTCTTTTAGTGCTACCACCAGCTGGGTGTCATCAGCGTAGGACACCAGTGAGAGTCCATGCTTCCTGGCTACCTCTGCCAGAGGAAGGGCATAACATTGAACAGGGTGGGGCTGAGGGCGGACCCCTGGGGTACTCCCTGTTCAACGGGACATTCCTTGGCGAGATACGGTGGGATAGAGACTCTAAAAGATCTGTCTGACAGGAAGGCCCTGAACCAGCTAAGTGCCTGACCAACAACCCCTACTTCCTCTAGTCTGGACAATAGCACCTTATGGGAAACCGTATCTAAGGCAGCACTGAGATCTAAAAGAATCAGTGCTGCCGTTCCTCCTGAGTCAAGTATAGTCCGGAGATGTTCAGTAACACTCAGGAGGGCGGTTTCGGTGCTGTGCCCAGCCCGGAAGCCATGTTGAGACCTGTCTAGAATGGAATTAGACACCAGAAAGTTGGTCAAGGTGGAGTTAACATGAGCTTCCACCACTTTGGCTGGCCAAGGAAGCAGAGAAATTGGCCTGAAGTTTTCAGGTAAGTTAGGGTCAAGTGAGGGGTTCTTTATAATAGGGGAGACCCATGCTTGCTTCCAGGTGGCGGGAATGTTGGCTGTGAGAAAAGAGGAGTTGATAATGTCTCTGAGTGGGCCTAGTATGGTTTCGCCGGCTTCTCTGAAAAGTTCAGGTTTCAGGGGATCTGCAGGGGAGCCAGATTTAATTTTGTTACATAGTGTCAGAAAGTTTTCATGACTAGTTGCCGGGATGACGGAAAGTTTGGGTCTGTCGGGGTCTGCTATGGAAATGGGTAGGGATGAGATCGAAAAGGAGTTGTAGATTTTCCGGATTTTGTCCATAAAAAAGGTGGCCAGGTTATCACATAGTGCAGGAGAGATGTTAGGGTTAGTTATAGTCTTTTTAGCACTGAGTTCTTTCAGAATTCTAAAGATAGTTTTAGAAGCGTTCTGGCTGTTATGGATTTCAGTAGCATAATATGCAGCTCTAGTTCTACATATATTGCGGTGGTAGCTTTTTTGTAGCTGTACATACAGGGTCTTGGACGTGGGATCGTAGTCCCTTCTCCATCTTCGTTCTGCTACTTTTAACTCCTTTCTTTGTAGAACAAGCTCGTTGTTAAACCATGGGCTGGATTCATGGGATCGTGGCTTGGTCCATTTTGCTGGGATCAGCGTATCTAAAGCTTTATTAATCCAGTCACAAAGACTGTCATACCCTAAGTTAGGATCCTCATTAAACATGGGGGGATTTGCTCTGAGAAGGGCGTGGAATTCCTCGAGACAAAGCTTTTTCCATGGTCTTTTCCTAACCTGCTGAGCAGGGTTGGTGTATAAGTCGCCTGCAGTGGATAGTTCCATGGTCACTAAATAGTGATCTGTCCAAGTCATGGGAATGGGTGATTTTACATTCAAATTGGTAAGGTTGGAAAAGATCGGGTCTAAATCCTAAACGTATAACTTTTTTTGCATTCACAGAAGTTAGGATTTTGTCTTAAGTCTGTCTTAAGATAAATTTAAGACAAAATCCTAACTTCTGTGAATACCAAAAGTAGTACGTTTAGGATTTTGTCTTAAGTTAGTTCTGTGAATCGGGCCCATAATGCCTGCAAAAAGCGAACAGAAATCTTTTGGTAGGTATTAAAAACTTGCTGGTGCTAAAAAAAAGCAAAAGTGACAGACTAGGCAGTATATTTTAAGGGGGGGGGGCTGCATTCCGCCCTAAGAAGCAGGCTAATGTTCTCACGAGTGACAATCATATGTTACTGCCATGTCTCCTGAGCCCCCGCCCCACAGGACAACATGCAGAGACTGGTGAGTGTATGTATGGTTCTATATTCTTCTTGGCAGCGCAGTGCACACAGGCACTTCTTACCACCTCCTGGGTATCAGTATCTTTATTCCTGTCCCCGCTCCCTGACCAAAAGTGGTGTCCAGTGTTCAGTCCCCTCCCCATCTGCCCTGTGCCAGGTCATAGTGCCCGCCTGCACATGTTCCGACATCTCCCCCTTTTGTTGACAAATAAACACTTTCTCCTCGCCTGCCTTTGTAGAAAATGAGTAGCCAAAAGATAATAAAATGTGAGCGAAAACAAGAAGATAGAAAAAAAAGAAAGCGATATATACTTTGTGGCTGTGTCTCCGACATTAATGTTCTTCGACCCATCATTATTGTTCTTCAATGAGCCTACTCGGTTTTCGGCTTACTCTTTTTGGAAGGACCTTTCTATTCCCTGGCCATGTTCTTCTCCCACAGCTACAGCCAGGAGAGGCCCTTCGCTGCTGTGAGGGTCTCCGTCTGCACACTCCTTAGTGTGGTCGCTCTAAGTTGTCTGTCTGTTGCTTGGCAGTGCCTCTCCTTCATCATCATATGATATTCTGAATTCTGTGAAGTGGGAGTTATTTCTAGTGATGGAGTAGGACCCTGCCGCTGCTGTGATCATGGGCCCTTTCACGTTTGTTATCGTTAGTGGCTGGCTCGAGAAGAGACTGTCTAACTTCCTTGTTTGTTGTCGGCACACGAGTACTAGATCTCCTTGCTTTAGTTCAGATGCTGTGGCATGACGACGTGTATGGGCATATTGCTTCATCTTCCTCTTGGTCTTGTGTGGCAATGCCACTGTGTTTAGGTGGTGCTTTGGCTTCCAGCTGAGGCAGGCAGGTCCTGCTGGTTCTCCCCAGTACCGGTTCTGCCGGGCATCAAGCCGTAGAGCTGTGTGGGGTGTTGGGCTAGTCCTGAAGTATTTGGCATGTCTTTGGCCCACTGAGATCTGCACCAGTTTTACTCAATGGATGGCCTCTTTTATGTTGCTCGTGAACCTTTCACCATGCCATTTGCTTGCAGCCACAGAGGCGTTATTTTCCTGTAATGTATGTAATTTAGATCGTTTTCTATGGGCCTGATCACCCGTCGCACTTCCCATGTCCAGTCCCCTCCTCTTCTGCCCTGTGCCAGTTTCTAGTGCCCGCCGGACATGCCATCCCAACAGTTACCACCCCTGCTGAATATTTAAACCGTACATCAGGGGCTAGGGGGACACTGTCTTATGGCGTCCATTCTCCTTCAGTGACTATCTCACACGGTTGAGAGCCTCCAACAATTATTTTAACTGTTATTTTGGCTATAAGAATAATAATAAATCCACATTTGTAAAGCGCACAATCACCCGCAAGGGCATCGGGAAGATTAAGCAAGCTATTGCCCCGAGTCACATGGTGCTGGGGTGCCGAGGATCGAACCGTGATCCCCAGATTCCGGAGTCAGTCGCCCTAGCCGCAGCGCCACAACTCTTCCACATTCGCTATTGGCTTGTGTTTGATCAGTGGACTCACAGACAGCCCCCGCCAGTGTCTCAACCAGGGAATCTGTGAAAATTACAACCTGGAGGATGATTTCGTAAACGAGCGCGTGAAACACAGGGAGCAGGATGTCCTCAGGGCAGCGACCCTGAACCAGAACATTCATAAAAGTCATGGTAAGGTCACCCGGGAGGCAGGCAGACTCAGCAAAAAGTACAAGCAGGCCCGGACCCAGAGACGGGTCTGGATGGGCCCTGCAGGTGAGTGGAGTTGCCTGCAGAGACATGGCTCTGGATGGTCTTATAGAGTGGCAAGCTGCGTACTCTAGCTTCAACCGGGTTCTGTGCCTATTATTTTAACTTTCATTCGGGGTGGGGGCTGTTGTGTCTAAGTGGGATGTACGTTGTTACAAAACATGCTTTTACCAAGCATGCTGTTACAACGCAAGTTTTACCACGCAAGCCATTACAACGCATTGCTTTGTGGGGTGCTGGATAGTGAATAGTTTAATTTACTATTCCAACTCCAGTCCCCGTGGATAGTAGGGAAGGTGTTGGATAGTAAATTAAACTATTACTTATCCTAGAGCGCCCCCCAGTGCAATGCGTTGTAATGGTTTTCGTGGTAAAGCCTGCGTTGTAAAAGCACTGGGTGGTAAAAGTTGCGTTGAAAAGAATGTTCCCCATCTATGTGCCTTACATCTTCAGCTCTCTTTGCCTTAACCCTGCTCACCTGCTTACCTCACCGACACCAGCAGCTTCCTACTGCTTACCCTGTTCTCTCTACTTAACCTTTCTCTTTCTGTACCCCACTCTTCTCACTCTCTCTATCTCACACACCCATCCCTCTTCTGTGATCACTTCTATCTCCCTCCACCTCATCCTCATCTTTCTATCACCGCACCTGCCTCTCTTCCTGCATCAATGCCCTCTTTATACCTCACCCTTCTGTCTCCAACTCACTCTTCTCTTTCTGGCTCACCTTTATCTCTGCCTCGTCCTCCCCTCATTCTTCGCCTTACCTTCGTATGTGTTTCTGACTCACCCTCCTCAATGTCCTCTCTCTCTTACTCTCTGTCTTCCTCACACTCCCCCCCCCCTTTGCCACCTCAATCTACCTATCACCATCTCTCTGCTTCATCTTCCTCTCTCTCCATCTCACACTCTTCTGGCAACCTGCTGTGTACATGGTCCAAAGAGTCACAGAAACAAAAAGTCTCAGAAAATAAAACTCATGTTTTCTAAGAACCGAATTCTGTCACAGTGCTGAATGTCGGTGGAGGGAATGGGGTGGACGAGAGGCTCGAGGGTAGCCACGGGCTCTAAAAATGGTGGTCTTGTCCCGAGTTCTTACTAAAATATGCTAGAATGAGTGAGGTTTGTGGTACTCTACAGAAGTACACTTGAAAGTTGTCATGAACTTATTTATATGCCGTGCTTTGAGGTGGAGAGATCACCCACTCCCCAGGTGGATGACCAAAATCGCCCAGTTTGTACAAAAAAATTGGTTTACCTAGCACACGCTAATGTCAACATGTATTACATAAATAACAGATATCAACAATTCTAGTCTTTCTTTGTATTTGTTAGGTTTATTGTCATATATTCTTGTTTAGTTCTTTTTTTTAGCCTCTTTTTAGCCAACACGTGTTTCGAAGCCATGGCAAGTGGCCGCGTCTTCCTCAGAGCTGGTTCGTCGGTATGGTTAGGGTCTTTTAACCGGTTGTAATTCCGTTACAGTTTCCCCAAATAATTCTTTGTATTTGTTAGTTTTTCTCTCCCAAAGGTATCAGTATTATCCATTATTATTTGTTGTCATCCGTTTTAAAACCTTCTGAGTGTTTGCTCGCGCAGCCTTCCGTTGTCTCAGCAAAGCGTACTCGCTGGGACGACAGAAGGCTGCACGTGTATGCATCGGTACATGTATTGGAACAGTACTGTACTAGGATCACGTGCACCACAATGTTCACCTCGATCTTGCATCTATATGTCCACTGTGTATGCCTTGGTACAGTACTGTACTAGGATCACATGCACCACAATGCTCATCTCGCTCATGCATCCATATGCACACCACGTGTGCAGTGGTACAGTACTGTACTAGCATCACGTGTGATCACATCCGCCACAATGCTCACCTCGCTCATGCATCTATATGCCCACTGTGTATGCATTTGAACAGTACTGTACTAGTATCACATACACCACAATGTTCACCTCACTCATGCATCAATATGTCCACCGTGTATGCATTGGTACAGTACTGTACTTGGATCACATGCACCACAATGTTCACCTCGCTCATGCATCTATAGGTCCACCGCTTAAGAAGTGGTACAGTACTGTACTAGGATCATGTGTGATCACATGTGCTACAATGCTCACCTCCCTCTTGCATCTATAGGCATACCGTGTATGCATTGGAACAGTACTGTACTTGGATCACATGCACCACAATGTTCACCTCGCTCATGCATCTATAGGTCCACCGCTTAAGAAGTGGTACAGTACTGTACTAGGATCATGTGTGATCACATGTGCTACAATGCTCACCTCCCTCTTGCATCTATAGGCATACCGTGTATGCATTGGAACAGTACTGTACTTGGATCACATGCACCACAATGTTCACCTCGCTCATGCATCTATAGGTCCACCGCTTAAGAAGTGGTACAGTACTGTACTAGGATCATGTGTGATCACATGTGCTACAATGCTCACCTCCCTCTTGCATCTATAGGCATACCGTGTATGCATTGGAACAGTACTGTACTTGGATCACATGCACCACAATGTTCACCTCGCTCATGCATCTATAGGTCCACCGCTTAAGAAGTGGTACAGTACTGTACTAGGATCATGTGTGATCACATGTGCTACAATGCTCACCTCCCTCTTGCATCTATAGGCATACCGTGTATGCATTGGAACAGTACTGTACTAGGATCACATGCACCACAATGCTCACCTCCCTCTTGCATCTATATGCACACCGTGAATGCAGTGGTACAGTACTGTTCTAGAATCACGTGTACCACAATGTTCACCTCACTCGTGCATGTATATGCCCACCATCTATGCATTGATACAGTGCTGTACTAGGATCTCGTGCACCACAATGCTCACCTCGCTCATGCATCTATAGGCCCACCGTGTATGCACTGGTATAGTACTGTTCTAATATCACATGTCCCACCCGGTCTAATTGTCTCATGGATCTCTATGTTATTACACTCTGACTTCCTGAATTACCTTCTCCGACCCGCTATCGCATCACAATGCTAATTTCCCAGCACCAATGACCTCCTGGTCCTCACTCTCATGCATCACAGTGTTAATGGACGGGACCTCATGGGCCACTATGTCCAACTCATTAACACATCACTTTACTAATGCATTTTGACTCCCTGGAGAAGCATGTCGAGGCCGCTAAGTCTACTGGCACCCTCTATCAGGTCTTGGCATCAGGATCTTGATTCCCGTTTCTGGTAACCTACTGGGACCCTACCCGACCATCGTCCCCAATCCACTTCAGTGGTACAAGACCAAGGCTTTACTAAATGACGATGACTATTCGTCCAGCTTCAAGCTCTCCCATCCAGTCATTATTCTTGTAAAGGATGGTGGAGGGTGCCAGAACTTTAACATTTACTGAAACCACAGAACATTGTGCTTGATAGTCAGTGTATGATCTGTTACAAGTCAGTGCAGAGTTATTGACCATCTTTTATGAACATTATGAAATGAAATGAATGAAATGAATGAAATGAAATGAAAAGACAATTTATAGAGCGCGATTGCTGCCCTGGGGCGTCCAAGCGCCACATTATGTGATCAACTGTCAATGTACAATCAGTGACCAATTGTTGGGAGTTTATTTAGTGCTATGTAAAGTAACCCCATATCATTGGTCAAGCAGCGCTATGTATCAGAGATGCCCTTGCAGGGCCACTAAGTGCAGGGGTGGGATTTGTCAGATGGATGTTAGGGATATTCTGAACCTATAATCAGAGCATGGTCATAGGTCAGAAAGTTAGGGGGTATAGATTGCAAAATATTTCTAAAAGAGATGAACATTTACAAAGCATGTGCATATGTGGGTGTTATCCATCGTCTAGTGCCATGCATATGGACTACACACCAAGGTCATATGTTCCCTTGATCCATTGGATGCACACATCCTTTAAATTCTATGAAAGAAATTCATTATTGCCCAGGTTTGACTTATCAGAGTATATTTTCACTAGACCTGGTCCAATTCAAACCATTACCAAGGACACATCACCCTCATAGGCAGTTCATCTGCCCCCAGTGCAAAAGAAGACTCACCCAGATTCCAACCCCAATGACCACGAGGAAGTAGACCACAATGACGCTGATGTCCGCTACGTTTTTGATGGAGGCCTGCGGCACATGATCAGTTCCATTCGTCATGTTCACTTGCGGATCCCTGCACAGCTCTTCGGGTGTGGTCTTGGAATGGTTGTCCTGACCGTAGCAAGTCCTTCCTCAGGGGTTTGAATATCAGGGTCTAGGAATCGGTTTCTGTGGGCTTTGACCCAGTCACGGCTTCCAGAGGGCTTTGATTCTTCTACGGCCTTATCTTCTCAGCAGTCTCAAATCTGTAGGAGTCTCACATCTCATGGGGTCTGGACTTTGCATGAGATGTCACTCCTGAGCATCCAGTGGCTGTCACCTGCTTCAAATCCCAGCTCCCTCTGGAAGACATTCAGGTTAATGGTAAAGCCGTGGGAGGAGAGGCTGGATCTAGTATTAATTTTCCATTGTAATTAATGGAAAAAACCATGGGGGACAGAGCCAGTTCCATTATTAACTATCCAGTATTATTAACTGACCTGGTCAGCAGTTCTGAGTCAGGGACAAGCAGTTTTGCCTGGAGATGCTACAGAGTATTTCCCAGTATCCAGCCAGACTGAAGTGGGTTTGAGTTGATGGGAGGAGGCTGAGGGGCAGGTGAAACTTAAAAACTAACTTCGAAAAATCTCAGCAGAGTTACTGTTCTATCGGGTGTCTATCCTGAGAGCCACCTTACAAAGAACGTCCCCTCCTGTTGTGGCAGTCCCAAATACTATAGTTTCTTCTATTTCATAATAGACCGCGAGAAGTATCTACGCACTCACACCTTCCTCTTCTCCATTGGAGGTGGCTGTCTATATTCCACTCATCACAGGGCGCTCTCTGGCTGAAACTGGAGGAGGCCTTCTCTTTCTTCTCATGGGTGAATTGCATCTGTCTGACACTAGACGTGACGGTCTCTTTCCATCTCATCAGTGAGCGCTCTCGGTCTGACACTGAACGTGGCTGTCTCTTACCATTTCATCAGGGAGCACTCTCGGTCTGACACTGAACGTGCATGTCTCTTTCCATCTCATCAGTGACCACTCATTCTCTGACAATGGACTTGGCTGTCTATTTCCATCTAATCATTGAGCTCTCTCTGTCTGACATTAGAGGTGGTGGTCTTATCACAGAGCTCCCTCTGTTGGATACTGGAGGTGGTTGTCTCTTTCCTTCTCATCACACAGCATCCTCTGTCTGTCACCAGAGGTGGTGGTCTCTTTCCTTCTTATCACAAAGCTCCCTCTGTCTGACATTGGATGTAGTGGTTTCTTTCCTTCTAATCAGAGAGTTCCCTATGTCTGACACTGGATGCGGCGATCTCTCTCCTTCGCACCTCAGAGCTTCCTTTGTTTGACACTAGATGTGGCTGTCTCTTTCCTTCTCATCAGTGAGCTCCCTCCGTCAGACACTGGATGTGGCTGTCTCTTTCCTTCTCATCAGTGAGCTCCCTCTGTCAGACATTGGATGTGGCTGTCTCTTTCCTTCTCATCAGTGAGCTCCCTCTGTTAGACACTGGACGTGGCTGTCTCTTTCCTTCTCATCAGTGAGCTCCCTCTGTCAGACATTGGATGTGGCTGTCTCTTTCCTTCTCATCAGTGAGCTCCCTCTGTTAGACACTGGACGTGGCTGTCTCTTTCCTTCTCATCAGTGAGCTCCCTCTGTTAGACACTGGACGTGGCTGTCTCTTTCCTTCTCATCAGTGAGCTCCCTCTGTCAGACATTGGATGTGGCTGTCTCTTTCCTTCTCATCAGTGAGCTCCCTCTGTCAGACATTGGATGTGGCTGTCTCTTTCCTTCTCATCAGTGAGCTCCCTCTGTTAGACACTGGACGTGGCTGTCTCTTTCCTTCTCATCAGTGAGCTCCCTCTGTCAGACATTGGGTGTGGCTGTCTCTTTCCTTCTCATCAGTGAGCTCCCTCTGTTAGACACTGGACGTGGCTGTCTCTTTCCTTCTCATCAGTGAGCTCCCTCTGTTAGACACTGGACGTGGCTGTCTCTTTCCTTCTCATCAGTGAGCTCCCTCTGTTAGACACTGGACGTGGCTGTCTCTTTCCTTCTCATCAGTGAGCTCCCTCTGTCAGACTCTGGACGTGGCTGTCTCTTTCCTTCTCATCAGTGAGCTCCCTCTGTTAGACACTGGATGTGGCTGTCTCTTTCCTTCTCATCAGTGAGCTCCCCCTGTCAGACACTGGATGTGGCTGTCTCTTTCCTTCTCATCAGTGAGCTCCCTCTGCCTGACACTGGATGTGGCTGTCTCTTTCCTTCTCATCAGTGAGCTCCCTCTGTCAGACACTGGATGTGGCTGTCTCTTTCCTTCTCATCAGTGAGCTCCCTCTGTTAGACACTGGATGTGGCTGTCTCTTTCCTTCTCATCAGTGAGCTCCCTCTGTTAGACACTGGACGTGGCTGTCTCTTTCCTTCTCATCAGTGAGCTCCCTCTGTCAGACATTGGATGTGGCTGTCTCTTTCCTTTTCATCAGTGAGCTCCCTCTGTTAGACATTGGACGTGGCTGTCTCTTTCCTTCTCATCAGTGAGCTCCCTCTGTCAGACATTGGATGTGGCTGTCTCTTTCCTTCTCATCAGTGAGCTCCCTCTGTTAGACACTGGACGTGGCTGTCTCTTTCCTTCTCATCAGTGAGCTCCCTCTGTCAGACATTGGATGTGGCTGTCTCTTTCCTTCTCATCAATGAGCTCCCTCTGTTAGACACTGGACGTGGCTGTCTCTTTCCTTCCCATAGCAGCGTTCCCTCTGCCTGACACTGGATGTGGCTGTCTCTTTCCTTCTCATCAGTGAGCTCCCTCTGTCAGACACTGGATGTGGCTGTCTCTTTCCTTCTCATCAGTGAGCTCCCTCTGTCAGACACTGGATGTGGCTGTCTCTTTCCTTCTCATCAATGAGCTCCCTCTGTCAGACACTGGATGTGGCTGTCTCTTTCCTTCTCATCAGTGAGCTCCCTCTGTCAGACATTGGATGTGGCTGTCTCTTTCCTTCTCATCAGTGAGCTCCCTCTGTCAGACACTGGACGTGGCTGTCTCTTTCCTTCTCATCAGTGAGCTCCCTCTGTTAGACACTGGACGTGGCTGTCTCTTTCCTTCCCATAGCAGCGTTCCCTCTGCCTGACACTGGATGTGGCTGTCTCTTTCCTTCTCATCAGTGAGCTCCCTCTGTCAGACACTGGATGTGGCTGTCTCTTTCCTTCTCATCAGTGAGCTCCCTCTGTTAGACACTGGACGTGGCTGTCTCTTTCCTTCTCATCAGTGAGCTCCCTCTGTCAGACATTGGATGTGGCTGTCTCTTTCCTTCTCATCAGTGAGCTCCCTCTGTCAGACACTGGATGTGGCTGTCTCTTTCCTTCTCATCAATGAGCTCCCTCTGTCAGACATTGGATGTGGCTGTCTCTTTCCTTTTCATCAGTGAGCTCCCTCTGTTAGACACTGGACGTGGCTGTCTCTTTCCTTCTCATCAGTGAGCTCCCTCTGTCAGACATTGGATGTGGCTGTCTCTTTCCTTCTCATCAGTGAGCTCCCTCTGTTAGACACTGGACGTGGCTGTCTCTTTCCTTCCCATAGCAGCGTTCCCTCTGCCTGACACTGGATGTGGCTGTCTCTTTCCTTCTCATCAGTGAGCTCCCCCTGTTAGACACTGGATGTGGCTGTCTCTTTCCTTCTCATCAGTGAGCTCCCTCTGTCAGACATTGGATGTGGCTGTCTCTTTCCTTCTCATCAGTGAGCTCCCTCTGTCAGACATTGGATGTGGCTGTCTCTTTCCTTCTCATCAGTGAGCTCCCTCTGTTAGACACTGGACGTGGCTGTCTCTTTCCTTCTCATCAGTGAGCTCCCTCTGTTAGACACTGGACGTGGCTGTCTCTTTCCTTCTCATCAGTGAGCTCCCTCTGTCAGACATTGGGTGTGGCTGTCTCTTTCCTTCTCATCAGTGAGCTCCCTCTGTTAGACACTGGACGTGGCTGTCTCTTTCCTTCTCATCAGTGAGCTCCCTCTGTTAGACACTGGACGTGGCTGTCTCTTTCCTTCTCATCAGTGAGCTCCCTCTGTTAGACACTGGACGTGGCTGTCTCTTTCCTTCTCATCAGTGAGCTCCCTCTGTCAGACACTGGACGTGGCTGTCTCTTTCCTTCTCATCAGTGAGCTCCCTCTGTTAGACACTGGATGTGGCTGTCTCTTTCCTTCTCATCAGTGAGCTCCCCCTGTCAGACACTGGATGTGGCTGTCTCTTTCCTTCTCATCAGTGAGCTCCCTCTGCCTGACACTGGATGTGGCTGTCTCTTTCCTTCTCATCAGTGAGCTCCCTCTGTCAGACACTGGATGTGGCTGTCTCTTTCCTTCTCATCAGTGAGCTCCCTCTGTTAGACACTGGATGTGGCTGTCTCTTTCCTTCTCATCAGTGAGCTCCCTCTGTTAGACACTGGACGTGGCTGTCTCTTTCCTTCTCATCAGTGAGCTCCCTCTGTCAGACATTGGATGTGGCTGTCTCTTTCCTTCTCATCAGTGAGCTCCCTCTGTTAGACACTGGACGTGGCTGTCTCTTTCCTTCTCATCAGTGAGCTCCCTCTGTCAGACATTGGATGTGGCTGTCTCTTTCCTTCTCATCAGTGAGCTCCCTCTGTTAGACACTGGACGTGGCTGTCTCTTTCCTTCTCATCAGTGAGCTCCCTCTGTCAGACATTGGATATGGCTGTCTCTTTCCTTCTCATCAGTGAGCTCCCTCTGTTAGACACTGGACGTGGCTGTCTCTTTCCTTCTCATCAGTGAGCTCCCTCTGTTAGACACTGGACGTGGCTGTCTCTTTCCTTCCCATAGCAGCGTTCCCTCTGCCTGACACTGGATGTGGCTGTCTCTTTCCTTCTCATCAGTGAGCTCCCTCTGTCAGACACTGGATGTGGCTGTCTCTTTCCTTCTCATCAGTGAGCTCCCTCTGTCAGACACTGGATGTGCCTGTCTCTTTCCTTCTCATCAATGAGCTCCCTCTGTCAGACACTGGATGTGGCTGTCTCTTTCCTTCTCATCAGTGAGCTCCCTCTGTCAGACATTGGATGTGGCTGTCTCTTTCCTTCTCATCAGTGAGCTCCCTCTGTCAGACACTGGACGTGGCTGTCTCTTTCCTTCTCATCAGTGAGCTCCCGCTGTTAGACACTGGACGTGGCTGTCTCTTTCCTTCCCATAGCAGCGTTCCCTCTGCCTGACACTGGATGTGGCTGTCTCTTTCCTTCTCATCAGTGAGCTCCCTCTGTCAGACACTGGATGTGGCTGTCTCTTTCCTTCTCATCAGTGAGCTCCCTCTGTTAGACACTGGACGTGGCTGTCTCTTTCCTTCTCATCAGTGAGCTCCCTCTGTCAGACATTGGATGTGGCTGTCTCTTTCCTTTCATCAGTGAGCTCCCTCTGTTAGACACTGGACGTGGCTGTCTCTTTCCTTCTCATCAGTGAGCTCCCTCTGTCAGACATTGGATGTGGCTGTCTCTTTCCTTCTCATCAGTGAGCTCCCTCTGTCAGACACTGGACGTGGCTGTCTCTTTCCTTCTCATCAGTGAGCTCCCTCTGTCAGACACTGGATGTGGCTGTCTCTTTCCTTCTCATCAGTGAGCTCCCTCTGTCAGACACTGGATGTGGCTGTCTCTTTCCTTCTCATCAGTGAGCTCCCTCTGTCAGACATTGGATGTGGCTGTCTCTTTCCTTCTCATCAGTGAGCTCCCTCTGTCAGACACTGGATGTGGCTGTCTCTTTCCTTCTCATCAGTGAGCTCCCTCTGTCAGACATTGGATGTGGCTGTCTCTTTCCTTCTCATCAGTGAGCTCCCTCTGTCAGACATTGGATGTGGCTGTCTCTTTCCTTCTCATCAGTGAGCTCCCTCTGTCAGACACTGGATGTGGCTGTCTCTTTCCTTCTCATCAGTGAGCTCCCTCTGTCAGACACTGGATGTGGCTGTCTCTTTCCTTCTCATCAGCGAGCTCCCTCTGTCAGACACTGGATGTGGCTGTCACTTTCCTTCCCATAGCAGCGCTCCCTCTGTCTGACACTGGATGTGTCTGTCTCTTTCCTTCTCATCAGTGAGCTCCCTCCGTCTGACACTGGATGTGGCTGTCTCTTTCCTTCTCATCAGTGAGCTCCCTCTGTCAGACACTGTATGTGGCTGTCTCCTTCTCATCAGT
The DNA here is from genome assembly GCF_964261635.1 of Lissotriton helveticus. Classification (NCBI taxonomy): domain Eukaryota; kingdom Metazoa; phylum Chordata; class Amphibia; order Caudata; family Salamandridae; genus Lissotriton; species Lissotriton helveticus. Next base: position 570,220,255 of record NC_136068.1, read on the forward strand.
GAGCTCCCTCTGTCAGACACTGGATGTGGCTGTCTCTTTCCTTCTCATCAGTGAGCTCCCTCCGTCTGACACTGGATGTGGCTGTCTCTTTCCTTCTCATCAGTGAGCTCCCTCTGTCAGACACTGGATGTGACTTGATCTTTCCTTTTCACCCCACAGCTGCGTGTGTCTCACAGGGAAGGAGAGTGTTTGGGCCTCATTGCTCCTTCTGTCTCACACTGGCGATTAGTGTTTCTTTACCTCTCTTCCCACCGCCCCTTGTCTGTAAGTGGAGGTAAAACTCTACCCCTCTCAAACCAGAGCTTTCATTACAGTGTAGTACTTACACGTACCCAGAAGCAAGGTTCATTTACAAAAATGTAGATGTGAGTGGGGACTTACGGACCCCGAATTCCACACTTTAAAAAAATTCTTATATTTTATGTCCTCATTTGCCTTGGGAAAAAAACTCTTGGGCCCCTCTTCAACCAGTGCCTACCAGGGATATTCCGTGAGTGTCCAGGATCCTCCTAACATCCCATAAAACCTCTCCCTATGTTATCTGCTCTGGCCAGATGGCCGAAATGCAGATCCTACAGGAGAAGTAAAGGAACAAATGTAAAACAAGCATTTACAATGCAACGGTCTCGCCTTTGCAAAAGTTAGGGCTATTGGCATTGCAAATGACGCATTTTTTATTTATGTGTTGGTTTTGAAAATAGATAAATAAATGGCATTGTCATTTACAATGGCAATCGCTGAGCAGTAGAGAGTAGTAGAGAGTAGTGGTAGTGAGTAGTAATTTGTAGAGTGAGTAGTAGAGTAATAGAGAGTAGAGTTGTAGAGAGTAGAGTAGTTGTGAGTTGTAGGCAGTAATAGAGAGTGAGTAGTATAGATTAGTAGAGAGTAGTAGACAGTGAGTAGGAGACAGTGTGTAGGGAGATAGCGAGTAGTAGAGAGTGAGTAGTAGAGAGTAATGAAGAGTACTAGATAGTAATAGAGGGTAGTAGAGTGGCTTGCCCAACGCCCTATTTAAAAAAGACCCAGTATTTTGGTCGAAACATCTATCATTACTGTTTATTCATATTTTGGAATCTCACACAATCCCAGATTCCTGGCGAGGAAGTATATTGCATCCAATATTTAAATCAGGAGCTCGCTCAAATCCCATAAACTATAGGCTCATAGCCCTTATCGACGTTGAGGCACAAATCTATGCCGCAAATTTGCTGAAAGACCTAGAGCACTGGGTTGACAGTTCTAAACTGATCCCCAACACACAAACAGGCTTCCGAGCTGGAATGGGCACATTAACAAACATTTCTGCCGTTACGTTTTTGGCTAATCAAGCCATCGCAAACTCTAAAGTTCTGTATGCGTGTTTTGTGGACCTCAAAGCCGCATTCGACAAGGTCCCCAGACAAGCCCTGTGGGCAAAAATGGAATCTTGGGGAGTCCCAACTGACCTATTAAATGCAATCATTAACCTCTACTCAAAAACATGGGTTCAAATAAAAATGGGAGATGGTCGAACCGTAACAAACGAAATCACCACAACTAATGGACTAAAACAGGGGTGCGTTTTAGCCCCTGTCTATTCAATATATATACAGCTGACTTAGACGACAACCTACATTCAACACTAGGCGACCCCCCAAAACTGGGAAACGTGAGAATAGTAAGCCTGCAATACGCCGACGACATTGTGCTACTATCTCAAACCCCCCGCGGCCTCCAACGACTGATAAACCAATTAGCGGAATATACAGCCTCAAATCAACTAGACATAAATTTAAAAAAAACAAAGGTTATCTGTTTTTCTAGTCCACAAAAAAAATACCAAAATGAACTTGGACGATTAATAGTAACCGCTTGGACCAGGTGGGAACATATAAATACCTGGGAGTAGTTTTGGATCATCATCTTAACTATAAGCAACACATAGAACAGCGGAAAACAAAAGCAAAACAGTTATTATTTGCATTTAAAATCTTACAAAAAAAACTCAGTGACAGTTCGACGACCCATCTATTAAAGGTTGTGGCAGCAAAATATCTACCTTCAATCACGTATGGCTCAGAACTTTTAAACACAAAGGGTGCCACAAGTCTGAACATCGCCCAAACTAGCCTCTTCAAAAGCCTATTTAAAATTCTGCGCCAAATTTCTCAAGCCCGGATCAGACTAGAATTTGGGTTAAAAAAACAGATTCCGTCAAGACAAGGAGCGCTGTTAAAATATTATTGGAGAATGCGGGCAGCAGTGGAAGAGTCCCTGGCACATTGCTGTTGGCTAGAGGTTGAAAGGCAATCCAGGTGGAGCAACTCAGTTTACACATTTTTAAAGCAATCTATGGAGGATTTAAACCTAGAGGAAGCTTGGCACACAACATTATCCTACCCAGAATTCAAACGAATGGTCAATATAAAGACCAATCAAATATCTCAAGAAAAAGATAAAGCCATATTGTCTACGAAAACCAATGCATGGATTGTGCTGCCGACATACAAAAAGTTAAAGCCTCAACCATATTTGTCAGAACATTTTGCAATTCGCATGAAGCAGCAACTGACATTACTGAGACTGGGAGTTTATTCAACCAATGACCTAACCCCAAAATGGAAACACACTTGGGCATCAATGGACTGCCGCCTCTGCGGACAAGGAGACAAATCATTGTTCCACCTACTTTGCATTTGTCCGGCATTACTAACCACACGGAAAGAACTTTTTACGGCCAATAATGATAAGACAACAAATAAGGACCTGGAGATCTGCCGTAATAAAATGTTTGGGAGGCTCAACAGTACAATTGGCATGCAAAGCAACACAGTTTTTGACTCTAGCTGCTAACGAACTAGAAAAGAGAGACATAGAATATGAATCGGCTAAGCACACAAAGTGACAAATTGTAGTTAATTAGCCTGTAGCTTATATAAGATCAATGTAGTCTGATTGCCTGTCTCACTATTACAAGACCGAAGTATCCAGTTGTACCCTGTTTTTAGAGAAAAAAGTGTTATCATATATTTTAACGAGAACTCACTAATTAATTTGTATCTTGGTTATGGATTTTATGTGTTTTAGCGGTAAGCCGCTCTTCTATGATTTAACCAAATCAAATAAAAGTAATTTTTTTCTTTCTTCTAGTAGAGAGTGAGTACTAGAGAGTGAATAGAGAGTACTAGAGAATAGTAGAGAGGAGAGAGGAGTAGAGTGTGAGTAGCAGAGAGTATTAGTAGAGGGTGAGTAGTAGTTAGTAAAGTGTAGTAGAGAGTGAGTAATAGAGAGTATAAGAGTGAGTAGTAATGAGTGAGTAGTATATAGTGAGTAGTATAGAGTTGTAGTAGAGTTAGTAGTAGAGAGTGAGTAGTATAGTTATTTGAGAGTAGAGAGTAGTAGAGAGTGAGTAGTAGAGAATGTGTAGTAGTGATTAGAGTAGTAGAGAGTAGTAGTGAGTAGAGTATTAGAGAGTATTATAGTGAGTAGTATAGAGTTAGTAGAGTTGTAGAGAGTGAGTAGTAGATAGTAGATAGTGATTAGTAAAGTGTGAGTAGAGTAGTAGAAAGTGAGTAGTAGAGTAAGTAGTAGAGTGTGAGTAGTAGAGTGAGTAATAGTGAGTGAGTAGTAGAGAGTGCATATTAGAGGAGTAGAGAGTGTGCAGCAGAGTAGTAGAGTGAGTACTAGAGAGTAATAGTTATTAATAGAGAGTGAGTAAGTAGTGAGTAATAGAGTTTTTGAGAGTACTAGAGTGAGTAGTAGTGAGTATAGTTAGTAGTAGAGAGTGAGTAGAGTAGTAGAGTGTAAGTATAAGACTGAGTAGGGAGTATTAGAGAGTTGTACAGTGAGTAGTAGAGTAAGTAGTGAGAGTAGTAGCTATTGGATTTGCCCCCACACACACTGTGAGCCCCCCTCACCCCCCACACACACAGCCACACACAGAGCCACACACAAGTTAGTAGAGAGTACTTAGAGTGTGTAGTAGAGAGTGAGTAGCAGAGAGTGAATAGATAGTAGAGAGTACTAGAGAGTGAGTAGAGAGGAGTTGAGTGTGAGTAGCAGAGAGTAGTAGTAAAGAGTTAGTTTGTAGAGAGTAAGTAGTTGACAGTGAGTAGTAGAGGAGTAGAGAGTGTGTAGTTGAGTAGTAGAATTAGTAGTAGAGAGTAATAGTTATTAAGTAGAGTAGTAGTGTATTAGAGTTGTAAAGAGTAGTAGTGAGTATTGATAGTAGTAGTGAGTGAAAAGAGAGTAGTAGAGTGTGAATAGTAAGCGAGAAGGGATTATTATAGACTTGTGGACTAATTAGTAGAGTAGTAGACTGAGTAGTAGCGTATTAGAGAGGGAGTAGTAAAGAGTGAGTAGTGATGCATGAGTAGTAAAGAGTGATCAGCAAAGTGATTTGTAAAGAGTGAGTAGTGGAGTAGTAGAGTGTTAGTAATGTTATTAGAGTGTTAGTAGAGCGAGTATTGGAGTGAGCGGTAGAGCGAGTACTAGTTAGTAGAGAGTACTACATTGAGTAGTAGTAGAGAGTGAGTAGAGTAGTAGTGTGAGTATCAGAGTCGTAGATATTTACTAGTGTGTATTAGAGTGTTGTAGAGTAAGTAGTACAGTAGTAGAGTGAGTAGTGACAGTATTAGAGAGTGAGTAGTAGTGATTATTAAAGAGTGAGTAGTAAAGAGTGAGTAGTAGAGTTTGAGTGGTAGAGTGAGTACTAGAGTGAGTAGTAGAGTATATTGAGTAGTACATATGAGCAAGTATGGTGATACATATTGATAAATATGTATTTATATATATGTACATATATATGCAGCATATTTGTAGGAATATATATATATGCATATATATGTGCATACTTAGTAATATGTTTGTAGCGTGATGCATGCATGTGTGTGTATATGCTAATTAATATTGATTGCATATTAATAACCAGTAAGCAAATGGGTTTGACATGTTTTTTTCATTAAGTTCACAAGTATAAAACATTTTTGGGTACATTTTGTTTGTTTTGTGCACTTTTATGATGCTTGCTTAACGTATAAGTTAAGAATCTTCAATTATTTCTATTATGCAGCCATTGGAAAAGATGACATTTTATGTTTTTGGCAAGTATGGCATTAGAGCATCTCCAAAGTCGTCAATGTCTGCTCCTATATTTAGAAAGTCCATTAGAATGGTATTGCTTATGTCCGAAGATTTAAAATGTTCTGTGTCTTGTACTTGTACTGTTATAGTATTTTTTTCTCCTGGGATGTATTTTCAAGTCCATAGATTGTCATTGTTAGCTTTTCTTGAAGTGGTTCTATGACCTGTGAAGTAAAAAAAATGTGTTATTAAAGTTATTTAGAGTGCATTCACATTTTGCTTGTAATGGGCATTTTGGGAAGTTGTTTGTGTGATAAAGAGAAAAGTGACATAGATAGGGACAGAACTAGATAGAGATATTTAAAGGCAGAGGCACATAGAAGGAGAGGGAGAGGTAGATAGAGATATGGGCAGAGATATTCAGTGATAAAGACAGAGAGGGGAATAGATACAGAGAAATATAGAGAGGGAATTTTTTTGGGGGAGTGAAGGAGATGTAGGGAGTTGTAGGGTGGGAGGAAGAGAGAGAGAGACATAAGTAGTTAAAGAGAGGGTGAGAGAGATAGAGGTAGGTAGACTGAGTGGAAGAGAGACAAACAGAGTGAGATAGAGGGAGAGAGGCAGAGGGAGGGAGTTAGAGTGAGGAAGGTAGAGGAGGGTGATTGAGTTAAGCAGACAGGCAATAATATGGAGAGGGAATTGTTGACTGGTGTGAGATAGAAAGATATATAGTTAGGGAGAGATAGGGATATGGTTGTTGGGAGGGAGATGATAAGAGAGAGGGAGATAGAAGAAATGGAAAGAATAAGAGATAGAGAGTGATAGAATGAGAGAGTGAGGGAGAGTGAAACACAGGGAGAGATATCAAGGGAGGCAGGTATAGGGAGCTATTACCTGTGAAGTAAAACAAATGTGTTAATAAAGGTATTTAGAAAGCATTTACACTTTGCTTGTAATGGGCATTTTGGGAAGTTTTTATGTGATAAAGAGAAAGGTGACAGACATAGATAGGGACATAAATAGATCAAGATATTTAAAGGCAGAGGCAGATAGAAGGAGAGAGAGGTAGATAGAGATATGGGCAGAGATAGACAGTGATAAAGACAGAGAGGGGAATAGATACAGAGAGATATGGAGAGGGAATTTATTTGGGGGGAGTGAAGGAGATGTAGGGAGATGTGGGGAGTTGTAGGGAGTGAGGCTAGAGGTAGGTAGACTGAGAGGTAGGGAGACTGAGTGGAAGAGTGACAAACAGAGTGAGATAGAGGGAGAGAGGCAGAGGGAGGGAGTTAGGCATAGTGAGCAAGGTAGAGGAGGGTGATTGAGTTAAGTAGACAGAGGGAATGATATGGAGAGGGAATGGTTGACTGGTGTGAGATAGGAAGATATATAGTTAGGGAGAGATAGGGATATGGATGTTGTGAGGGAGATGGTAAGAGAGAGGGAGATAGAAGAAATGGAAAGAATGAGAGATAGAGAAGGAGAGATTGAGTGAGGGAGAGAGAAACAGAGGGAGAGAGGGAGGCAGGTATAGGGAGTTATGCATATGGTAGCAGGTAAAGGGATCTATACAGAGTGAGACAGGCAGTGTGGGAGAGAGAGAGAGCAAGATTGGAAAATGTGGGGAGAAGAGAGAGAGTGAGAGATGGAGTTGAGTTAGATAGGAGGATAAAGAGATCCATGTGGTGTGTTTGGTGGCTTAGTGGACGTATGTGCCTACAGTAGGGGCATTTTTTATGACCACAGTTTATTGCACCTTTGTAGCTTTGCTATTTTTTTAGTACTGATATTTCTCTTACGGGTGTACCCTTTTTCTTGCTTCCTTTTAATATTTGTTTAATTTTCACTGCTGTAGTCGAGCTCATTAAGCACATAGCACATTTTTCCTTGAGATAAACTTTGAGAGTATGCATGTAATGTAGCTATAAATATTGTTTTGCACTTTGTACTTACTTGAAATTGTGTATTCCGAGTCAAATTTAACATTTTCTGGCCATTAAACTCATTTACAGTCAAATTAGTTATTTTAATGTACGTCCCAAGTTGTATAGGGACGTCTGTTGCTTCTCTCCATAGTGTAATTTTAACAGAGTCAGTTGTATCATTCACTCTTATCGATTTGAGTTTGGTTTCTTGGCCTCCTATAAATATCGTTTTAGTTGCTTCTTCCTGTAAAATATAAAAATATGTATTTGTAGTACTTTTTTATACATTGTTTACAGTGGAGCAGGATTCTTTAATAGTTTGTTGAGGAACCCTAAAAAGAAAATTTTAGTTGAGTATTGTAGAGTAGTTCGTGTGTAGTAGAGAGTAGTAGAGAATGTGTTGTAGAGAGTGTATAGTCGAGCGTGTGTAGTAGAGAGTTAGTAGTAGAGAATAGAGATTAGTAGATTGTGTAGTATAGAGTGAGTAGTAGAGAATATTAGATATTAGTAGAAAGTCTGTAGTAGAGAGTAAGTAGTAAAGTGAGTAGTAGAGAGTGAGTGGTAGAGAGTGTGTAGTAGAGAGTGTGTAGTAGAGTGTGTAGTAGAGTGTGTAGTAGAGTGTGTAGTAGAGTGTGTGTAGTAGAGATTGTGTAGTACAGTGTGTGTTTTAGAGTGTGTAGTAGAGTGTGTAGTAGAATGTGTAGTAGAGAGTGTAGTAGAGAGTGTGTAGTAGAGAGCGGTAGTAGAGGGTGTGTAGTAGAGAGTATTAGAGAGTGTTTAGTACAGAGTGTGTAGCAGAACGTATAGTAGAGAGTAGTAGAGTATGTGTAGTAGAGTAGTAGAGTGTAGTAGTGGTGTGATTGAAGAGAAATAAGAAGAAAAAAGTGGTGAAAAAAGTTGACAGTGGCTCACGGAAGTACACCATTGGAGTATGAAGATTGGTTCTCACCTGCCCACATGTTCTCATCATCAGCAACTGCTAATCCATAATAGAAAAGTAAGGAAAAGAGAGTGAGGAGAGTGAATAGTAAAGTGAGTAGTAGAGAGTGTGTAGTAAAGAGTAATTAATAAAAACAGTAGAGTTGAGTGTGTAGTAGAGTGTGTAATAGAGAGTGTGTAGTAGTGAGTGTGTAGTAGAGAGTGTGTAGTAGAGAGTGTGTAGTAGAGAGTGTGTAGTAGAGAGTGTGTAGTATAGAGTTTGTAGTCAAGAGTGTGTAGTAGAGAATGTGTAGCTGAGTGTATACTAGAGAGTGTGTAGTAGTGTAGTAGTGGTGTAGTTGAAGATAAAAAAGAAAAAATTTGTGAAAAAGGGGGACGGTGCCTCATGGAAGTAACACCATGGATTTTTAAGATTTGTTCTAACATGCACATTTATGTTGTCATCATCAGCAACTGCTAACTTGTAACAGAAAAGTGTTGAAAAGTAATGAAAAGAGTATGGAAAGTAAATAGTAAGTGTGTAGTAGAGAGTAGTGACTGAAAAAATAAGACGAAAAATTAGTGAAAAAGGGTAACAGTATCTCATGGAAGTAACACCATGGATTTTTAAGATTTGTTCTAACTTGCACATTTATGTTGTCATCATCAGCAACTGCTAACTTGTAACAGAAAAGTGTTGAAAAGTAATTAAAAGAGTGTGGAGAGTAAATAGTAAGTGTGTAGTAGAGAGTAGTGACTGTGTAGTATTGAGTGTTAGAGAATAGTAGAGTAGAGTGTGTAGTAGAGAGTGTGTAGTAGAGAGTATGTAGTAGAGTTTGTAGTAGAGTGTGTTGTAGAGTGTGTAGTAGAGTGTGTTGTAGAGAGTGTGTAGTGGAGAGTAGTGATTGTATAGTATAGAGGAGTAGTAGAGAATAGTAGAGTAGTGAGTGTGTAGTTGATGTTGTGTAGTAGAGAATATTAGAGAGTATGTAGTTCAGAGTGTGTAGCAGAGTGTATAGTAGAGAGTAGTAGAGTATGTGTAGTAGAGTAGTAGAGTGTAGTAGTGGTGTGGCTGAAGAGAAATAAGAAGCAAAAAGTGGTGTGAAATGTTGACAGTGCTTCAAGGAAGTACACCATTGGAGTATTGAGATTGGTTCTCACCTGCACACTTTTGTTTTCATCATTAGCAACTGCCAACTCGTAATAGAAAAGTATGGAAAAGAGAGTGAAGAGAGTGAACAGTATAGTGCGTAGTAGAGAGTGTGTAGTAGACAGTAAGTAGTAGAGAGTGAGTCGTAGAAAGAGAGTAGTAGAGAGAAGTTATTGTGTACTATAGAGTGAGTATTGTAGAATAATAGTATAGAGTGTGTCATAGAGGCTGTGTAGTAGAGTGTAAATAGTGTGTAGTAGAGAGTGTGTAATATGGAGTATGTAGTAGAGTGTGTAGTAGAGTGTGTAGTAGAGTGTGTAGTAGAGTGTGTAGTAGAGAGTATGTAGTAACGAGTACTAAGTGTGTAGTATAGAATGTGGTATGGAAATTGTACAATAGAGTGTGTGTAGTAGAGAGTGTGTAGTAGAGTGTGTAGTAGAGTATGTAGTAGAGTGTGAGGTAGAGTCTGTGTAGTAGAGTGTGCAGTAGTGTGTGTGTAGTAGAGCGTGAAGAGAGTGAGTAGTAGAGTAATAGATTGTGTGTAATTGAGAATGCGATGGTAAGTGTACAATTAAGGAAATACAGTTTTATTAAAAGTCCCCTCACTCACTAACCTAGTTGGTGACATGCTTCATCATTGGGGTCCCACCTAAGTAGCCGAATGCAACTTAGGTGTGCTTCAATACCCGATTACAGTGGAGCAGGATTTGTTTGTATTATTTTGTGGAAGATACTTAAAAAGAGTGGGGGGTTTTTGGTTGGGACGCTGGGGTATAAGTACTGAATAAAGGAAGTAATAATTTCGCTGATATTAAACAATAACAAGATGAGAAGGTAAGAGCAGTATATATATGTGTTTATATGTGCATATATACATACATATATATGCATGCATATCTACATATAAATATTAAAATATGCTTTTAAAGGGATTGTTTTTACCTTTGTAAACTGATTTGAATTACTTAAATTCAATAGCGAATACTTTTAAATGCATAATTACTTTTCAAGCAATGTACCTCCGATATTGTCCCAGATATGCTCATTAGCGATTTTAAGTTTGCTTCTCTTATTGTTTTTATTGGCGAAAGTGGTGGAGCAGGTGGTTGCAGAATGTATTCTGCTGCTTGCATAATTGCCTGTGGAATTGTCAACGGTGGCATTCTTGATATTTTTGTCTGCTTAGTTAAGATTACAACATTGTTCTTGATAAGAAAATTTCTAATGATAATTCCATTCCTTTCCTTTGTTTGGTTGTAAAAATCATCATTGTAGCAAGTTCCTTTTATCAATCCACTTTCATCTGCTAGAGCAAGATGATATAAAATGTTGTTTTCTTGCTTAGCATTCCCGTAGTGTGTTTTGGTAGAACATGTAATTATGTTAGCTCTTATTACCTTTTGATAAGGTTTGCTTTCTTCTTGTTTAGTTTGTTTAATTTCTTGTATAGAAATCATCTGAAATGAGAAAAAAATGTGAGTATACATTCTGTACATAAAATTTGCAAACATACGAAATTTCTGAAATAAAAAACATATTAAATGATACATTTTGCATATTAAACTGTTATCCATAAGGCTTTGTGATCACTGTAATATGACTCTAATATACCATAGTGCGTTAAATCTACATTAGTATAGATATGATCTAGTATAGAATTGTAGTCTGTTGTGTAGTCTTGTATTTTTTGGTTACGTTGAAATTGGTTGTGCATATTTTGTAATAGTAGTGTTGTGTTTTGCGACACTTGTGTTAAATCTATGTTGAAGTCGCCCATGATAATATATTTATAATCAGGATAAAAGTTAAATATGTTTGTTAATACTTTTAATAGTGTTTGTATATGTACATGTGGTGGCTTGTATAGTATTACAAATAAGTAGTTGCAAAAATTAAGATGCTGAGTAAAATGTCAATTTTGTGGTGTGTTTCATATATTGGCAATAAGAAAAAAAACATTTTTGTAATAAATTGCTATTCCATGCTTTGTTTGCTGATTGTGGAAGTGATCAAATATTAATAGATGGTATTGGTCAAATAAATTAGTGGCATCTGCTTTCCTAGTTGTATTTATTTCAGTGAGGCATAGAATATTTGTATTCATGATATTTTTGTCTGTTTTTATAGCTTTGTAATTTTTTTGTAGTGATCGTATGTTATGTGCAATAATATTACAATGTTGGCTATAGTTACATATTTGTGGTATTGATATTTGCAATTGCATATTTGTCCTTAATTGTGTCATTTCTTCATCTACTTTTGGATGTACAACTATTTTGTCTTGATTAAAGTTTTTAATATAAATGTTGGCTAATGACTTTGCTCTGCTTAAAGCTACATAATGCGAATTATGTATTTTGCTATTGTTAAAGTGGATATAAAGTGTTTCAATAGTTTCTCCTTGTGTCCTATGTATAGTACGTGCAGATGATTGGCGTAGGGGAAATTGTTTGCGTATAATTGTTATACATTTTTGGGTAAATTGAAAATGTCGTGATATAGCATGAATTGGTGTCCAATGAGGCAAAATCTTTGTGTGATATATGTGTCTATTTTGTTGCCTTGTTAATTTACCAACGTTTTCATTATCAAAATTAATCCATATTACATTAGGGGTGTTATTGATAATTTCAACAAATTCAACTATACCTGTAGCACCATTTGTTAAGCCATCATTAACATTTATATTGCAAGTTAAATCATATCTTAATTTTAATGCAATATGTAATATATATCGAGGGAAAAACCAGTGTGGGTTGGGAACACCCTTCCCTGAGGTGTGTGCACTATTATCTAGAAACTGAGCAGTTTCTAATCTTCTTTTGATCCAAAATTGATTAATATTTCACATCCCAAATTATTCATTAAAGTCTCCACAATCTTTTACTTCAATGATGGTTTATTAATCATAATTCGATGCTCTTCCTGGCACCAGTGTAATTCAAATAATAAACATGTCCAATCCTTAATTGACCCAATGCATTTCGGATCATATGGACATTGGTGCATGGCACTCCTCGTCCTTTCGCTGCTGTCTCTTTATATCTTCCTTCGAGGACCTCCTCTCCCTCTCTCAGAATCCATTTTCTTGTCCCCATCTTCCTTCTCACCCTCTCCTCTGATCCTGACCTGCCATCTTGTTCCGTCCTTTGTCCGTTCCTTTCTTCCTGCTCCCACTCATTCCCACGTTTCCCTTCTCTTCTCCCCCTTTTCCCTGACCCCTATTTTCCCTCGCTCCCATTGCACCTTAATATCTTTTGTTTTTGTAATGATGTATCTGTATAACCTTGTTTTTCCTCTTCCTCGCAACGATCTTTCATGTAAATTTTGTAACGTTTGTAATATGCTAAATTCCTCATGTAACTTGTAACTGGTGTAATTCTATAATTTTGTGGAAACTTATGTAAAGACGTTGAGACGACATGGCCGATGCCCGGTGGAGCCGCTTGGTTCGGCTATAGAGGAGTCTGGCGCCTGCGGCCGTCACCTACCCAGCCGGACATTGGTGCATTGCACTCCTCGTCCTTTCGCTGCTGTCTCTTTATATCTTCCTCCGATGACCTCCTCTCCCTGAACCCCTTTTCTTGTCCCCATCTTCCTTCTCACCCTCTCCTCTGATCCTGATCTGCCATCTCGTTCCGTCCTTTGTCAGTTCCTTTCTCTCTGCTCCCACTCATTCCCACGTTTCCCTTCTCCCACGTTTCCCTTCTCCCTCTTTTCCCTCGCTCCCATTGCTCCTTAATATCTTCTGTTTTTGTAATGATCTAATCATTAGATGTATTTGTATAACCTTGTTTTTCCTCTTCCTCGCAACGATCTTTCATGTAAATTTTGTATCATTTGTAATATGCTAAATGCCAAATTCCTCATGTAAAGCGCTCTGATACCTCCGGGTCTAGCAGCGCTATATAAAAGTCTTAAAATTAAATTAAATTAAATATGGGACCCTTCCTCAGGGGTCTGCTGCCGGGTCCTCCTCCTCTGCAGGCCGCTGGTCCTCCTCCTGCCCTCGGACCCGTTCACTCTACCCGCTGCTGACGCTCACGCCTCCCTGAGACACCGGTTTGATGTATTAGTTCAATTTGCTGTAGAAGCTCCTTATCTGTTTTGTCTAGTGGTAATGGTTCTAGTATAAAACTTTCAGGCATTGGATATTTTGTGTACTGATATTTGCATGTTCTTTTTGGTTTGAGGCGGCAATTTTTTGTATATCCGTGTCTTTGTAGGGGTATTAAAGCCTCTATATATGGATCTTGTGTTTTTGCACGTTACATACTTATTTATAAAAGTAATAACTTCATTGAGTTCTGATGTTTAATATTGTGGAGCATTTTCTATCCATATTAAAGCATGTATGTGGTGATCCCCATTGAAATTCAACTCTACAAAAGTATTCTATAATCTTTCCAATTGGGTTACTTTCATGTAATAAAATACAATTAAATCATTTTCTAACTTGGAAGTCAAAATGTCTTGCACATGTAATAAGATTTTGTTGTATCAATGTGCATTTTGTTTCCCATGACATATTTTCAAATTCTTCTTTTGTACATGCTTTGCATTTTCACTACGCAATAATATGTTAATTAAATGATGCCATTTCGTTTCTGCAGCTGATGTTAAAAAAAGGTTGGTATTCCTAATTGTCTAATCTTAGCAAAAAGTTTTTTTTTTGCAATACTCCCAATATGGTGGCGAACTACGTATAGTTTTACGTATTTTGTACCCCTCATTAAATTGCAAAATGCTGTCTAATTTTTGTTTGATGTCTTTTGCAGTTATAATGTTGCCATTAGTAAAGCATTTTCTAAGTGAGATGTATATTTTGCTTTGTATTTGTTTAATGTGTAATATTTTTAATTTAAAGAATACATTTGTTATAGACTTTGCTACTCTTCGATCATAACTTCTTATTTCTTATTGACAGATTGTGCTGTAATGTATTGGTATATGCCTATCTTTATTGGTTGGCCTTCGCTTTCCACAAAATATTGTAGGGAAAGCTAAATATTCAGAATCTTTATCTTCATATAGACCTCTTGGTGTGTTATATTCTGCAGGTGCTAAACTTGAGATATTATTGTTTTCTGTAGTAATAGTTTCATTAGTTAACATAGTATCTAAGTTCCCTGCTGCAATGTTGTCTGAGGAATCAGATGTATTGTTTGTATCAGAAGTTTCATTACAAGGTGGTATATTTGCTGGCGTATATTTCCAATCTGGATTAATGGTGACTTCATATTCCTGGAACATACTGCTAGTAGTTGATAAATATAGAGCTGCACGTTTTACTTTATTTGGTCTAACATTCTCAAAATGTGTATAGGATTTTTAACTTAATTTTCTTTTTAATTTTATGGGAATTGTCATGTTATCATTAATTTGCCTGGGTAATACAGTAACTGTTGTCATAACATCTGCAGGCACATTAACTACTGTACCTGAGAGGGATTTTTGGAACCCACGTGGTAGTATTCTAATTTGTAAAAAGGGTATTCTTGGTGATACTAATCTTTCTTCTAAATTAAGCAAGTGTAATTCTGCTGGTATATCGGGGAATGTCATACCATTATAAAAAGAACAAGGTAGTATTTTGTCCTTACAAATATTTGTGTAACATGTTTGCGTATATCATCTGTTTGGTATTTGCTAATGTTACATTCTATAAATTGTGCCCATTTTTTTAATATTGTGTGTTTTTTGCAAACTTTGTTTATGTCATAATTGATGGCAAATAGTGCAAGCGTACTCTGGGCCATATGCTATTTGTGCATGAAAGCTACTAATTATCTAATTGGTTGTTTGTAAGGTTATATTTGTATTACTGTTAACTGCATTTTCTCTGTCTTCTTGTGTACGCTTTCTTTTTCTGTTATTGTGTTTTTCTAGAACCTGTATCCTAGCTAGTGTTTGAGTCTGTAATTCAGCATTAGGTATAAATGTGTTTATTAGTACATTGGTATTGCTAATAGTTAAGGTAGAAGGCAAATTAATTTAGGTTGTATAAGGTTGTTCTTTATCTGCTTGGCTATTGCTGTTTGGGTTTTGTGTAATTGTATCTTCTACTTGTAAGGTAGTTGATGGAATATGTGTTAATGCATTTTTAGCTATTTTTGTAGTATGGACATATATGTCCTTTATAGTTTTAACTTTTTTTGGGCTGTGATTTATTTGTGTTACTTTAAGTGACGTTTTGCTAATTGTGTTTATTTTCACTGGAGGTAATTGTAAAGTAATACTATCCGAATTTGTTAACTTTACTTTATCAGCTAGCTTTATGATGTATTCTATAACTTTATTATAAGAGTTGATTTTTATAGCAATACACGTTCCATTAGGATGAGGTATTACTTCTTCATCTTGGCTATGTGAATCAAATATAAAGTATGCATGGATAGTCTTAAATACTGAAATTACATATGTATCCATACAGATTAATACACCAGTCTGTAAATCAATTGTAGAAGTTAATGTTGTTATAATGTTAGCATTCAAAGGTTGCGCTGGTTTTATTATCTCTTTTATAAAGGATTTTGGGAGCTTATTAGAATATATGATGTTAAGGTGCTCTATGTAATTTGGCAAATATTGTGGTTGCATAATTATTTCTTTATTAATGGAGTGCATTTCTGTATGTAAAGCATCTCCTAGATCCATAATATAATGTAAATCTTGGCTATCCCAAGTATATGCTGGTTTACAGTAGTTATGTAGAGTAGCAAATATACTATTTGGTAGACATTGTGCACATTTTGATGTCTCTCCAATATTGGTTTCCTCTTGATGTTTATGTGTGTGATTTAAAAAAACTATTTCTTGTTGTGCTGGTGCTAAAAATTGTTGGTCTATTTTGGTATTCTCTGTTATATGTTGCCTTTTGGGCAATATGCTATTTGTGGTACTTTGTGGAACTATCATTGTATTCCTTTCAGTAATAGGTATGTATGTATGATGGAAACTATCTGTATATGTGTTTGTATGTAAATTGCCTGTTGATGTAGTTGGTTGTTGTACATTTATGTTTACGCTGTTACTATTTTGTGGTATTTTGTTGTATGTTTCTGTGTTGCGCTTAAGTGTTTTCTTAACTATACTCACATATGTGTCAGTAGTATTAGTATATTGTGGTGTACTTATGCTATTGCTATTAGTTGTATACAGTTTTTCAGGTGTATTTATTGTTGTAGGTAAAAGTGTATTTGGATATGTTTCAGTACTCTGGGTATTATATAACAATGTATATGGGTGTTCTGCATCAAAAAAACTACTGGTATTTGATTTTCTAATTATATTTTTTGCTGTTTCTATACGAGTTTGGAATCTGTGTGTAAAAAAATCCGTACATGCTTCAGTAGTATGCACATAAATGGTTTTCCTTGGTACAGCAGTAGCATTTTTTTCAGTAATTAGCAATGCCTTATGCAGTGATTGTTTTTTAATTGTATTTATATCTATAGGGGTTAATTCATATGCTACGCAATTAGTATTTGGTCGCTTTAGACTATATGCAAGATTTGTAATGCACTCTATAAGTTTTTCAAAGGTTATTTGTATAGTAATACATGTTTCATTTGGGTGAGGCATTCCTGTATTATCACGGCTATGTGAGTCAAATACAAAGTATGAATTGTTATGCTTTATAATGGATATAACATACATATACAGTGGAGAAGTGTGGCTCACTGGTTAGAGGAGGCAGACCCTGAAGCAGAGGTCAGACCCGGGACCAGGGTTCAATTCCCGACACGGCAGGGTCTTGAGCCCAAATATCCACGGACTCGATAATTCTCGTTTCGGTGCCTACTCGAATCACGGGTTCACACTCTGCAGCTCTGGGCATTAGCCTGCTTAATCTCCACTACGGCCCCCCCGCGGCGGGATGCCTGGCTTTCACCTTGGGGAAGCCAGGACGGGTTCCCAAAGCAAGCGCCGAGATGCCTACGGGTAATCGAGCGCTATATAAGAACGCATAATAATAATAATAATAATAATAATATTCATGCAAAAGCATAAGCCTGAATGCAAATTTAGGGCAGCTTTTAATGCTGTTTGCATATTTGGAAAAAATGGATCAAAAGGTTTTAATATGTCTCCATAATAAGGTTCTTTAAGCTTAATGAAGACGTAGTAAAATCAAGAAATAAGAATATAAGTGTTAGGATAAAGAAAACAAGGAAGTCAAGGAAGATAAGTGAGATCAAGAAGAGAGAGGGAAAAGAATAATTATTAAATATAATGGATCTAAGCTTACAGCCATCAGGCTGCCATGCCTTCATCATCTCATACCCCCCCAAGTTATCTAAAAACGCTGCCAAGAATTACAAACACAGAATCCTTAAATCGCATCTGGAGACACTGATATCAGATCCCTTTTCCTCCCCAATCAAGGGCAGACTCTCAAATGACCTCATCTTCCACACACAAAAATGTGCACAGTGGAGGAATACCTTTTACTCCTTGTTTCGAATCTCAAATACTAGGAAAACCCCTCATGCCATCAAATTGACGGTTATAGCCTCAGACGTCTGCAAGGCGAATGCTACCATATCCATATATAAAAATTGCATCATCCTCATACAAGCCTCCGATAGTAACCTAGCTCTCATAGACGAGATCTTTCCTATTCTTAAAAGAGCAGCAAACAGCAAGAGAAATTCAGTACATGACTCAGCTCCTCCCATTTTCTCAGAAGACATACAATCTTCACAACCTAATCCACTAACTACTCCAAGGAACCCTACCCATCGCCTTACCCTCCTCAACGATTCCCACACGCCCCCTCCAACTGACCCTATCACACCAGGGACCACAGGTATAGCTCGGACAGCCATAAGCATAGATAATGAGCACCACACACCCTCTGATACCTACACGTCCCCCACTATTGTCTCAACCACACCAGGGCCCCCGGACACAATTAGGACAATCTCAGTCATTGACAAGATGCACCACACCCCCAATGCTCCCCACACGTCCCTCTCAGCCTACTCTACCTCTCCATGGCCCTCGGGCTCAATTCGGACAGCCATAAGCGATGATAACGACCTCCATATTGAGTTCCCTGACACTCCTACTACCCAACTAGCAGATGAGCCATCTGCTAACCCCCCCCCCCCTGACCCGACACTTACTTTGATCCATGGCCAACTCCTAACACCCCGATGCCCTACCCGCTCTCCCAAACTCTACATACAGTGCTTATACCCCCTCCACATGCAGCACCCCCTCCCATGGCAGCTCCTCTTAAGATCATCCCCCACCCTGACCCACCTTCTACCCTCCCTGCTCATCCAACCCCATCAAATACTAACAAAGATATCCCCACCCAATCCGATACTCAGCTCTCCACGCTATCAGACTACAATGGAGGAACTACCAATACGGGGGAGCACTCGCCCACACACCTAATTGGGTGCCCTAACCATGAGTGGACCGCTCGATTCAACGAGCTAACCCTAGGCCTATCCCAGCTCAAGGATGAGATGACAAATCTATCTTCAATCACTAATGAACTCCTAAACTTTATTAAAGCCACTAACGACACAGTGAACCAAACTAGACAGCACACCAGCAGATACCTATCCACGACTCCACATCCAGTCATTATAACACAGAGTAAAATACCTTTCCTTTATGACCCGGATCGTCCAATGAGATCTATGGATGGTCTTTCTGACAATGACTTACACGACCTTCTCGCCTCATACACAAGTCATACTGGCAATAGCAAGTCCCTAGACTGCACCATCCAAGCCATCCGACCCAACCCACTTAGAGAACCCATTCACAACCACAGATCCATAATTAGGGAAAACCTCACAAAGGTTAATTTAACTCAATCAACCGTCACTCACCCGATTAGCAAATTAAAGTGTGCTCTAATCAACTGCAGATCGGCTAACAAACATGCTACGGTCATTTATGACCTAATTCTTGCGAATGACCTGGACATCATCTTCCTTACAGAGACATGGATAAAGAGTTCCTCTGCTCCCATCCTGGACCTACTGGTCCCCCCTAGTCATGATATATTTCGCAGGGATAGAACAGAGAAACCCGGAGGGGGGATTGCCTGCATCCATCGAAACACCATCACAGTTAAAAAAGCAGACACCATCTCCTTATCCTCTTCGGAATATCTTTGCACCAACATCTCGGATGACAAGGGCATCATCTGCCAACTTCACATAATATACCACCCCCCTGGTGACAATCCGAAGTTCATCTATGAGCTAATGGAAGTCATTACAGTCAATGCCAACTCACAAGTGCCGCAGATCTTTCTGGGAGATTTCAATCTCCATTGGAGCAATACCGGCGATCACGATGTAAGTGGCCTCAAATCCTTTCTGGCAGATCAGGAATGATCGCAATTCTGTGACAGCCCAACCCATAACAAGGGGGAGACTTTAGACCTCATCATAGCAAAAAGAAACATCATATCGCTAGAATCTATCTCCCCATGTGACTGGACTGATCATTACAGTATCCTCTTCTCCATCAACAGTGAGGTAACACCAAAACGAATCCAACCTACAAAAACTAAACAATGGAAAAGGAATATAAGGAATATCGATGCTACTGCCCTGATGCCCCATTGCAATTCCGCCCTGACACCATCAGCATATATGGCAGACGTCCAAGATCTCACGGATTTCTACAACGCCACTATGCTTGAAATCCTGGATACCACAGCGCCCCTTCAAGAGAAAAATGTCTCCACCAAAATCTCCAAACCATGGTTCAATGAGAATCTTAACTCGGACCGACGCAAATTAAGACTAGCTGAGCAAGCATGGAAAGCAAGACCTTCCGCTGATCATCTACACCAACTTAGGGCACTGAGAAACACGTACAACAGAAAAATCAAAAAAGCTAAAGCAGACTTCTTCAAAACTCAGCTGAACCAAGCCATAAACTGTCCTAAAAAGCTATTTGAAATCGTAAAACAACAATCGTACAACTCTGCAAATGTAGTGGAGCTCAGCAACCTGGCTATCCCCAACTGCGACGAGCTGGGCAAATTCTTCCTAGAAAAGACTAGAACCATTGAAAACGACATTCAATCCAAGAAAGAATCACAACTATCTACTGACCAAGAAAAAATTTTCTACTCACAGATCAAGGACCTTTTCTACCTGCCGACCGGAGTACCAAAGAACAATGCCAACTGGCACTCATTCTCGCCCATCACTGAACAAGAAATCTATAGCACCCTGCTAGCAATCAACCCTGCCAATCATTTCTCAGATTCCCTACCCCCATCTGTATTCAAAATGATAAAGTCCTCCATTCTACCTCTATGGGAAAAAATTGTCAACGCCTCTCTTAGGCAAGGTTCCTTACCGAACTGTCTGAAAATAGGGCAGGTCACACCTATACTAAAGAAAGCCAACTCCCTCCCCACAGACCTCAACAACTATCGACCTATATCCAGCATCCCCACACTGGCAAAGTTAATGGAAAAAATGTGTACAAATTCAACTCTGCCACCACATCGAGAACTTCAACCTCCTAGATAATCACCAATCCGGTTTCCGTCAAGGTCACAGTACTGAATCAGCCCTCACCCACATAATGGATGACATCTTAAAAATGCTGGATCACAATGAATCGTGCCTATTGATACTTCTTGACCTATCCTCTGCCTTCGACACGGTTAAACACGGCAATCTACTGTCTTTACTGGAACGAAGGATGGGCCTAACCGGTCCAGTGTTACAATGGTTTACCTCCTTCCTAAGCAACAGAACCCAAAGAATCAAGTTGAAGCAATCATTCTCTCAACCTTCCTTGGTCACACTAGGAGTCCCACAGGGATCAGCTTTATCACCTATCCTCTTTAGTCTTCTCATGGAACCCCTTGCTAGTGCACTTAGCTCTGCAAACATTATATATCATCTATACGCGGACGACACTCAACTCTATTTGAAAATCTCTTCACCAGAAGACTTCATCTCCCTCAACGCCATTCTTCATAATACCCAAAGTTGGCTCAATGGCAACCCCCTCATGCTTAATACCAAAAAAACTGAGTTCCTCCTCATCTCCCCTCCCAATCATGCACCCAAGATAGTCTCATGGCTGAAGCATCTTACTTCCTTTGATTGCGCCCCTCACATCATTGACTCCGCAAAATCCCTGGGAGTCACCATCGACAAACATTTAAATATGCAGGAACAAATCTAAAATACTACTAAAGGAGCCAACTTTCAGCTGAGTATCTTAAGGAAACTTAAACCCTTCCTCCCACAGTCTGATCTAAAAATTGCGGTCCAAGCAATAGTACTACCAAGACTGGACCACGGAAGCACCAATCTTTGCGGTCTTCATAAATACAAACTAGCACCGCTCAGGGCATCACTTAATGCGGCGGCCAGGCTGGTCTCCGGAATAAAAAGAAATAACCACATCACCCCGGCCCTTAAGGATTTGAACTGGCTACCTTACGAGTCGAGGATACAACTAAAGATCGTCTGCATGACACATAAAGCCTTACACAGCAACACTCCCAGCTATTTAGCACAAAAGCTAGAACGGTCGGGAGGTGGCAGACAATTGCTAAGCGCAAGCTCACTTCTCCTAAAACCTCAATCCTTCCACAAAAAGAGAACTGGATGCAGAGCTTTCTCAGGTATCGCACCGAAGATCTGGAACAACCTTCCCCCAGATTTACGCAAATCCCTTCTTTTACCACTTTAAAAAAGGAAGCGAAAATGTTTCTCATGAACAAATTGTCATCCTAAACCTTTAACTCCTAGAAGCCTACTTGCCTATGCTTGTATTCAAACAGCAATGTCTACCTCACCTATATTGTATTATATCCGATTCCCGATTGTATGTACAACTTGTGATAATTATGTCCTGTAAAGCGCCCTGACAGCCCCACGGGCTTTGTCTGCGCTTTGCCTCTGCTTTTAATCAAATAGCAATGTCTACCTCATTTGTATTGTAATATATGCGATTCACGATTGTACGTATAACTTGTGATAATCAGGTACTGTAAAGCGCTTTGATACCCCCGTGGGTCATGTCCGCGCTATATAAAACTTTATAAATAAATAAATAAATAAAATAATAGAATAGATGGTATTATTGTGTTGTATAAAATTTGGCAAATCGCCTGAATGCATAAGTTGTTCTTTATTCATAGAATGCATGTCTGTATATAACGCATCACCCAAGTCCATAATGTAATGTAAATGTTCTACATATAAGAGGGGTAGATGAGTAGAATAGGGGTAGAAGAGGGGTAGAGTAGAGGTACAGGAGTAGAAGAGAGGTAGAGTGGTAGAAGAGAGTTAGAGTTAGAGGGGGAGAAGAGAGGTAGTGTTGAGGTAGAGTGGTGGTAGAGGGGTAGAAGAGGAGTAGAAGGGGGTAGGGGTAGAAGAGGGGTAGTAGAGGGGTAGAGGGCAGTAGAGGGGTAGAAGAGGGGTAGAAGGGGGTAGAGTGGTTGTAGAGGGGTAGAAGAGGGGTGGATGGGTAGAAGAGGGGTAGACGAGGGGTAGAATAGGGGTAGTAGAGGGGTAGAAGATGGGTAGAGGAGGGGTATACGAGGGGTAGAGGGGTAGAAAAGGGATAGAGGGTAGTAGAGGGGTAGAAGAGGGGTAGAGGGGTGGAAGAGGGGTAGTAAAGGGGTTGAAGAGGGATAGAGGGGTAGAAGAGGGATAGACGGGTAGAACAGGGGTAGAAGAGTAGCAGAGGGGTAGATGAGTAGAAGAGGGATAGAGGGGTAGTAGAGTGGTAGAGGGGTAGTAGAGGGGAAGTAGGGTAGAGGGGTGGTAGAGGGGTGGTAGAGGGGTAGAAGAGGGGTAGTAGAGGGAAAGGGTAGAAAAGGGGTAGAGTGGTAGAAGGGTGGTAGAAGGGTAGAAGAGGGGTAGAGGGGTAGGAGAAGTGTTGTAGAAGGGTAGAGGGGTAGTAGAGGGGTAGAGGGGTGGTAGAGGGGTAGAGGGTTAGTAGAGGGGTAGAAGAGTAGAAGCGGGGTAGAAGGGTGGTAGAGGGGTAGAAGAGGGGTAGGGGCGTAGAAGGGTAGAGGAGTAGTAGAGGGGTAGAAGAGTGATAGAGGTGTAGAAGAGGGATAGAGGGGCAGAAGAGCGGTAGAGGGGGTAAAAGAGGGGTAGAGGGGTAAAAGAGGGGTAGAGGTGTAAAAGAGGGCAGAGGGGTAGTAGAGGGATGGGGTAGAAGAGGGGTTGAGGGGAAGAGGGGTAGAAGAGGGTTAGATGGGTAGTAGAGGGGTAGTAGAGCGGTAGTAGAGGGGTAGTTGAGGGGTTGAGGGTAGTAGAGGGGTAAAAAGAGGGGTGGGGTAGAAGAGGTGGTAGAGGGGTAGTAGGGTAAAGGGGAAGTAGAGGGGTAGAAGAGGGGTTGAGGGGTAGAGCGGTAGAAGAGAGGTAGAAGGGTGGTAGAGGGGTAGTAGAGGGTAGAAGAGGAGTAGTAGAGGGGTAGTAGGGTAGTAGAGGGTAGTAGAGTAGTAGTAGAGGGTAGTAGGGGTTGAGGGGTAGACAATGGGTAGAAGAGGGGTAGAAGAGGAGTAGAAGAAGGGAAGAGGGGTAGAAGAGAGGTAGAGGGGTAGAAGAGGGGTAGAAGTGAGGTAGAGTAGAGGTAGAGTGGGGTAGAAGAGAGGTAGAGGGGTACAAGAGAGGTAGTGTAGAGGTAGTGGGGTAGAAGAGGGGTAGAGGGGTTGTAAGGGGGTAGAGGGATATAAAAGGGGAGAAAGAGGGGTAGAGGGGTAGTAGAGGGGTAGTAGAGGGGAGAGGGGTAGAAGAGGGATAGAAGAGGGGTAAAGGGGTAGAAGAGGGTTTGAGGGGTAGAAGAGGGGTAGAGGGGTAGAAGAGCGGTAGACAAGTGATAGAAGGTATAGAAGAGGGGTAGAGGGGTAGAAGGGCAGTAGAGGGGTGGTAGAGGGGTACAAGAGGGCTAGAAGAGGGGTAGAGGGGCTGAAGAGGGGTAGTAGAAGGGTAGAGGGGTAGACGAAGCGTAGAGGGGTAGTAGAGGGGTAGAAGAGAGGTAGAGGGGTAGAAGAGTAGACCAGAGGTAGAGGAGTAGAAGAGAGGTAGAAGAGAGGTAGAGGGGTCGAAGAGAGGTAGAGGGTTAGAAGAGAGGTAGAGTAGAGGTAGAGGGGTAGAAGAGTGGTAGAAGGGAGGTAGAGGTAAGTGTTCTACATATAAGAGGGGTAGATGAGTAGAATAGGGGTAGAAGAGGGGTAGAGTAGAGGTAGAGGGGTAGAAGAGAGGTAGAGTGGTAGAAGAGGAGTAGAAGGGGGTAGGGGTAGAAGAGGGGCAGTAGAGGGGTAGAGGGCAGTAGAGGGGTAGAAGAGGGGTAGAGTGGTGGTAGAGGGGTAGAAGAGGGGTAGAGGGGTAGAAGAGAGGTAGAGTGGTAGAAGAGAGTTAGAGTTAGAGGGAGAGAAGAGAGGTAGAGGGGTAGAAGAGAGGTAGTGTAGAGGTAGAGTGGTAGAAGAGAGGTAGAGGGGTAGAAGAGGAGTAGAAGGGGGTAGGGGTAGAAGAGGGGCAGTAGAGGGGTAGAGGGCAGTAGAGGGGTAGAAGAGGGGTAGAGTGGTGGTAGAGGGGTAGAAGAGGGGTGGAGGGGTAGAAGAGGGGTAGAGGTGTAGAAGAGGGATAGAATAGGGGTAGTAGAGGGGCAGTAGAGGGGTAGAAGATGGGTAGAGGAGGGATAGAGGAGCGGTAGAGGAGGGGTAGAGGGGTAGAAAAGGGATAGAGGTAGTAGAGGTGTAGAAGAGGGGTAGAGGGGTAGTAGAGGGGTTGAAGAGGGATAGAGGGGTAGAAGAGGGATAGAAGGGTAGAACAGGGGTAGAAGGGTAGCAGAGGGGTAGAGAGGTAGATAAGTAAAGGAGGGATAGAGGGGTAGTAGAGTGGTAGAGGGGTAGTAGAGGGGTAGTAGGGTAGAGGGGTAGTAGAGGGGTGGTAGAGGGGTGGTAGAGGGGTAGAAGAGGGGTAGTAGAGGGAAAGGGTAGAAGAGGGGTAGAGGGGTAGAAGGGTGGTAGAAGGGTAGAAGAGGGGTTAGAGGGGTAGGAGAAGAGTTGTAGAAGGGTAGAGGGGTAGTAGAGGGGTAGAGGGGTGGTAGAGGGGTAGAGGGTTAGTAGAGGGGTAGAAGAGTAGAAGTGGGGTAGAGGGTGGTAGAAGGGTAGAAGAGGGGTAGAGGCGTAGAAGGGTAGAGGAGTAGTAGAGGGGTAGAAGAGGGATAGAGGTGTAGAAGAGGGATAGAGGGGTAGAAGAGCAGTAGAGGGGTAGAGGGGTAAAAGAGGGGTAGAGGTGTAAAAGAGGGCAGAGGGGTAGTAGAGGGGTGGGGGTAGAAGAGGGGTTGGGGTAGAGCGGTAGAAGAGGGTTAGAGGGGTAGTAGAGGGGTGGGGATAGAAGAGGGGTTGAGGGGTAGAGGGTAGAAGAGGGTAGAGGGGTAGTAGAGGGGTAGTAGAGGGTTAGTTGAGGGTTGAGGGTAGTAGAGGGGTAAAAGAGGGGTGGGTAGAAGAGGGTATTGGGGTAGTAGGGTAAAGGGGAAGTAGAGGGGTAGAGGT
Source organism: Lissotriton helveticus (assembly GCF_964261635.1). Lineage (NCBI taxonomy): Eukaryota > Metazoa > Chordata > Amphibia > Caudata > Salamandridae > Lissotriton > Lissotriton helveticus. The sequence goes on from NC_136068.1 coordinate 570,245,834, forward strand.
GTAGAGGGGTAGAAGAGGGGTAGAGGGGTAGTTGTGGGGTAGAGGGGTAGTAGAGTAGTAGTAGAGGGGTAGTAGAGGGGTTGAGGGGTAGATGATGGGTAGAAGAGGGGTAGAGGGGTAGAAGAGGAGTAGAAGAAGGGAAGAGGGGTAGAAGAGAGGTAGAGGGGTAGAAGAGGGGTAGAGGGTACAAGAGAGGTAGTGTAGAGGTAGTGTAGAGGTAGTGGGGTAGAAGAGGGGTAGAGGGGTTGTAGGGGTAGAGGGATAGAAAAGGGGCAAAAGAGGGGTAGAGGGGTAGTAGAGGGGGGAGGGGTAGAAGAGAGGTAAAGGGGTAGAAGAGGGTTTGAGGGGTAGAAGAGGGGTAGAGTGGTAGAAGAGCGGTAGAAGAGTGATAGAAGGTGTAGAAGAGGGGTAGAGGGGTAGGAGGGCAGTAGAGGGGTGGTAGAGGGGTAGAGGGGGGTAGGGGGTAGAAGAGGGTAGAAAAGGGGTAGAGGGATAGTAGAGGGGTAGAAGAGGGGTAGAGGGGTACAAGAGGGCTAGAAGAGGGGTAGAGGGGCAGAAGAGGGGTAGTAGAAGGGTAGAGGGGTAGACGAAGGGTAGAGGGGTAGTAGAGGGGTAGAAGAGAGGTAGAGGGGTAGAAGAGTAGACCTGAGGTAGAGGAGTAGAAGAGAGGTAGAAGAGAGGTAGAGGGGTAGAAGAGAGATAGAGGGTTAGAAGAGAGGTAGAGTAGAGGTAGAGGGGTAGAAGAGTGGTAGAAGGGAGGTAGAGGGGAGGTAGAGGGGTAGTAGAGGGGTACTATGTTAGAGGGGTAGTAGAGGGGTAGAAGATGGGTAGAGGAGGGGTAGAGGTGTAGAGGAGGGGTAGAGGGGTAGGAGAGGGGTAAAGGGGTTGAGGGGGTAGAGGGGTAGTAGAGGTGTAGAGGTGTAGAGGGGTAGAAGAAGGGTAGAGGGGTGGTAGAGAGGTAGAAGAGGGGTAGAGGAGTAGAAGAGAGGTAGAGGGGTAGGAGAGAGGTAGAGGGGTAGAAGAGTAGAAGAGAAGTAGAGGGGGTAGGAGAGTAGAAGAGAGGTGGAGGGTAGAAGAGATGTAGAGGGATAGAAGAGAGGTAAAGTAGAGGTAGAGGGGTAGAAGAGTAGTAGAGTAGAGGTAGAGGGGTAGAATAGAGGTGGGGATATATAGGCAAATGAAAAGGAAGCTGTCGACTTCAAGATTGTGAAAGAAAGCTCTCCTATCTTGAAAGCTGATTACAAGCATCTCCTGAGAAACGCGGCGAAACTTTCAAACCACGGAGTCGTTTGAAAGTAAACCACGGAGTCGTTTGAAAGTTTCGCCGCGTTTCTCAGGAGATGCTTGTAAACACGAATAACCCTATTCATTTAAAGTACTAGTTGGCTCCGCCCAGGATTGCTTAGTAACGCAAATGACAAGGAAACTATCGACTTCAGAAATGCGAAAGAAAGCTCTCGTATCTTGAAAGCTGATGACCCATGTAGTAGAGGGGTTGAGGGGTAGACAAGGGGTAGAGGGGTAGACGAGGGGTGGAGGGGTAGAAGAGGGTTAGAAGAAGGGAAGAGGGGTAGAAGAGAGCTAGAGGGGTAGATGAGGGGTAGAGGGGTAGAAGTGAGATAGAGTAGGGGTAGAGGGGTAGAAGAGAGGTAGTGTAGGGGTAGAGAGGTAGAGGGTAGAGGTGTAGAAGAGGGGTAGAAGGGAGTAGAAGAGGGGTAGAAGAGGGGTAGAAAAGGGGTAGAAAAGGGGTAGAGGGGTAGAAGAGAGGTAGAAGAGTGGTAGAGAGGTAGAAGAGTGGTAGAGGGGCAGAAGAGGGGTCGAGGGGTAGAAGAGGGGTAGAAGAGGGGTAGAAGGGGGTAGAAGAGCGGTAGAGGGGTAGAAGGGTATTAGAGGGGTGGTAGAGAGGTAGAAGAAAGGTAGAGGGGTAGTAGAGGGGTAGAGGGATAAAAGAGGGGTAGAAGTGGGGTTGAGGGGTAGAAGAGGAATAGAAGAGGGGTAGATGGTAGTAGAGTAGAAGAGGGGTAGAAGGGTAGAGGGGTAGTAGAGGGGTAGTTGAAGGGTAGTTGAAGGGTAGTTGAAGGGTAGAGGGGTAGTAGAAGGGTAAAAGGGTAGTAGAGGGGTAGAGGGGTAGAAGAGAGGTAGAGGGGTAGAAGAGTAGAAGAGGGGTAGAAGAGTAGAAGAGAGGTAGAAGAGAGGTAGAGGGGTAGAAGTGAGGTAGGGGGTAGAAGAAAGGTAGAGTAGAGGTAGAGGGGTAGAGGGGTAGAGGAGAGGTATAGTAGAGGTAGAGGGGTAGAAGAGATGTAGAGGGGATGTAGAGGGGAATTAGAGGGGTAGTAGGTTACAGGGGTAGTGGAGGGGTAGAAGAGGGGTAGAAGTGTAGTAGAGGGGTCGAAGAGGGGTAGAGGGGGAGTAGGTTACAGGGGTAGTGGAGGGGTAGAAGAGGGGTAGAAGTGTAGTAGAGGGGTAGAAGAGGGGTAGAGGGGGAGTAGAGGGGTAGAGTGGGAGTAGAGGGTTAGTAGAGGGGTAGAGATTTAGATGGATAGAGGGGAAGAGGGGTAGAAGATGTGTAGAGGGGTAATAGAGGGGTAGAGGAGTAGAAGAGAGGTAGAGGGTAGGAGAGAGGTAGAGGGGTAGAAGGGAGATAGAGGGGTAGAGGGTTGAAGAGAGGTAGAAGGGTAGAAGAGGTGTAGAAGGGTAGGAGAGTAGAAGAGAGGTAGAGGGGTAGAAGAGAGGTAGAGGTAGCGTAGAGGTAGAGGGGTAGAAGAGAGGTAGGGATATAAAGTCAAATGAAAAGGAAGCTGTAGACTTCAGGAATGTGAAAGAAAGCTCTCCTATTTTGAAAGCTGATTACAAGCATCTCCTGAGAAACGCGACCCACTTTCAAACCACGGAGTCGTTTGAAAGTTTTGCCGCGTTTCTCAGGAGATACTTGTAAACACGAATAACCTGATTTATTTAAGTTAGCAGTTGGCTCCGCCCAGGATTGCTTAGTAACGCAAATGACAAGGAAGCTATCGACTTCAGGAATATAAAAGAAAGCTCTCGTATCTTGAAAGCTGATGATCCATGTAGTAGAGAGGTTGAGGGGTAGACGAGGGGTAGAGGGGTAGAAGAGGGGTATAAGAGAGGTAGAGGGGTAGAAGAGGGGTATTAGAGAGGTAGAGGGGTAGAAGAGGGGTAGGAGTGAGGTAGAGTAGAGGTAGAGGGGTAGAAGAGAGTTAGAGGGGTAAAAGAGAGGTAGAGGGGTAGAAGAGAGGTAGTGTAGAGGTAGTGGGGTAAACGAGAAGTACAGGGGTAGAGGGGTAGTATAGGGGTAGAAAAGGTGTATGAGAGGGGTAGAAGAGGGGTAGTAGAAGGGTAGATGGGTAGAAGAGGGGTAGAGGTGTGAAAGAGGGGTAGAAGAGGGGTAGGGGGTAGTAGAGAGGTAGTAGAGGGGTCGATGTGTAGATGGTTAGAAGAGGGGTAGTAGAGGGGTAAAAGAGGGGTGGTAGAGGGGTAGAGGAGGGATAGAGGGGTAGTAGAGGGGTTGAGGGGTAGTAGAGCGGTAGTGGGGTAGAAGAGGGGTAGAGGTAGAAGAGGGGTAGTAGGGTGAAGGGGAAGAAGGAGGGGTAGAAGGGGGTAGAGGGGTAGTAGTGGGGTAGAGGGGTAGTAGTGGGGTAGAGGGGTAGTAGTGGGGTAGAGGATTAGAAGGGGTAGAGGGGTAGGGGATGGATAGAAGAGGGGTAGAGCGGTAGAAGAGGGGTAGTAGAGGGGTAAAGGGGTAGTAGAGGGGTAAAGGGGTAGTAGAGGGGTGGTAGAGGGGTTTAGTGGTAGACGAGGGGTAGAAGGGTAGAAGAGGGGTAGAAGAGGGGTAGAAGAAGGGAAGGGGGGTAGAAGAGAGGTAGAGAGGTAGAAGAGGGGTAGAGGGGTAGAAGTGAGGTAGAGTAGAGGTAGAGGGGTAGAAGAGAGGTAGAGGGGTAGAAGAGAGGTAGCATAGAGGTAGTGAGGTAGAAGAGAGGTAGAGGGGTAGAGTGGTAGTAGAGGGATAGAAAAGGGGTAGAAGAGGGGTAGAGGGGTAGTTGAGGGGTAGATGGATAGAAGAGGGGTAGAGGAGTAGAAGAGGGATAGAAGAGGGGTAGTGGGGTAGAAGAGGGGTAAAGGGGAATAAGAGGGGTAAAGGGGTAGGAGAGGGGTAGAAGGGGGTAGAAGAGGGTAAGAGGGGTAGAAGGGTAGTAGAGGGGTGGCAGAGGGGTAGAGTGGTAGAAGAGGGGTAGAGGGGCAGTAGAGGGGTAGTAGAAGGGGGGATAGTAGAGGGGGTAGAGGGGTAGAAGATAGGTAGAGGGGTAGAGGAGCAGAAGAGAGGTAGAGGGATAGAAGAGTAGAAGAGAGGTAGAAGAGAGGTAGAGGGGTAGACGAGAGGTAGAGGGGTAGAAGAGAGGTAGAGGGGAGGTAGAGGGGTAGTAGGTTAGAGGGGTAGTAGAGGGGTAGAAGAGTGGTAGAGGTGTAGAGGGGTAGAAGAGGGGTAGAGGGGTAGTAGAGGGGTAGAGGGGTAGAAGAGGGATAGAGGGGGAGTAGAGGGGTAGTAGAGAGGTAGAGGAGTAGAAGAGGGTTAGAGCGTTGATAGAGAGGTAGAAGAAAGGTAGAAGAGGGGTAGAGGAGTAGGAGAGAGGTAGAGGGGAAGGAGAGGTGTAGAGGGGTAGAAGAGTGGTAGGAGAGAGGCCGAGGGATAGAATAGAGGTAGAGTAGAGGTAGAGGGGTAAAAGAGAGGTAAGGATATATAGGCAAATGAAAAGGAAGCGGTCGACTTGAGGAATGTGAGAGAGGGGTAGAGGGGTAGAGGGGTAGAAGAGGGGTAGATGAGTAGAAGAGAGGTAGAGGGGTAGGAGAGAGGTAGAGGGGTAGAAGAGAGGTAGAGGGGTAGAAGAGTAGAAGAGAGGTAGAGGAGTAGGAGAGTAAAAGAGAGGTAGAAGAGAGGTAGAGGGATAGAAGAAAGGTAGAGTAGAGGTAGAGGGGTAGAAGAGTAGTAGAGTAGAGGTAGAGCGGTAGAAGAGAGGTAGGGATATATAGGCAAATGAAAAAGAAGCTGTCGACTTCAGGAATGTGAAAGAAAGGTCTCCTATCTTGAAAGCTGATTACAAGCATCTCCTGAGAAACACGGCGAAACTTTCAAACCATAGAGTTGTTTGAAAGTTTTGCCGCGTTTCTCAGAGGATTCTTGTAAACAATAATAACCTGATTCATTTAATTTAACAGTTGGCTCTGCCCAGGATCACTTAGTAATGCAAATGACAAGGAAGCTATCGACTACAGGAATGTGTAAGAAAGCTCTCTTATCTTGAAAGCTGATGACCCATGACGAGAGAGGAAAGCCAAATGGCGCTTCTGCTCGTAAGCGCACGCCCGCGCGCGTAACAGCAAGCTCATGGCACAGTGGTAGCATTTTCTGAAGTACACTTAAAGTCTTGCCAGTGCAGCGCATGGGCTGGCTCAGGCGAGACCTAAAAATGAGTATAGTTCCAATTGTAAGTGACTACCCGCAGATTTACCGCCACCTAAAAATCCAAGGCCAGGAACTCCCAAGAAAAACATCTGTTAACCGCCCACCTAGAGTTACAAAAGCTCGCCATGAAAGGAACAAGGACAGAGTGACATTCGGGTGTTACTTGGTAAACTTTCTAAAACAAAAATGAAAATTGAGGCCCAATTTCTGTCTTTAAACAAATATATGAAAAAATAAACCTCAAAACAGAATCCTTGGCACACATCCTAACAACTTTGAAAGGAAGGGATTGGAGGATTTACCTTCATCTGCAGGAGGTGGCCTGTATCCATCCTGCCATCTTCAAGACATTTCTGCTCTTTATCACCACTCACACATATTACTAATTTGAGGGTTCCTTATTTTTTGCCTGATTTCAAAGCCACATTTTTTTTATTAAGGTGCCTGTGGGTGCAACTGCTGGATTAGAAATGCAAGGAGTGCAACAATATAGAGTTGGGAAGCAGGGAGACTAGAAACTCTCAGATTCCACAAGCTTACTATACAGAACTGGTATTTAAATAGCACTTTCCATACTCCTTGCAAGGCCTATAGTGCTTTCTGGATGGTGCCATTGGATATATGTTTATAGTGCTTCATACCCCTGACTAGGTTGAACCCTATGTGGAGTTCGCTCAGGAGCGCTGAAGGGCTCATCCACTGGAGGCGAAGTTCAACCAACAAGGGAGTGTTAAATGGAGGTTACCCATGAGCAACTGAGCGGCTACACATTTGCGGAAACCAGAAGTAAGAGAAGCAAGAGGAGGAAGGCACAGGTGCAGCCCAAGGTCCTTTGCAAGCCCTAATAGGCCCAAAAGGTGGAATGCCGCAGGGAGACAATTTAACCTCCCCGCCCTTTACCTGGATGCCTGGGCTGGACGACCACGGAGAGAGAGTTAAATGGGCTCAGGGCAGTGGGCAAATGGAGGAGGGGCTCAAGGCAGTGGCAGAGGTGTAGCAATGCATCAAGAATGGGGTAGAGGGGATTGGCCCAAGTGCCAAGGCAGAAGGACACAAGCTGAGGGAAAACAGGCCAGAGACGGACCATCACACCCTTGAACATTTTGGCCCGATTTGAAGAGTGCTTGCCATTTAACTTCTACCCTGCCAATGGGTCATCTTACTAGGTAGTTCATTCGAAGTGACTTAAATGAGGACCATTGTTAGATAGATAATTAATGGTCTTCTGGCATTATAATGAATTTATCACAGTGGTAAATATGCTGAATAACAGTCTTAACCAGTGAGCGATGCTGCTATTGGCTTGGTCTATAGTTTTAAAAAAAATATTGAATTTGTTAACCTTTGAGGATAAACAACTAAGGAGAATCGAACAGCATACATTACATACAAAATAAGCATTTACACAGCCAAATCCTGGAAACTTGGGGAGACACGGAGCCAATCCAGTTGCAGGCTCAACGGAAGAGCCAGGCCTCGAATGGTGACGCTCCCTTTTCTCGTCAAACTTCGATGAATGGAGGGAAGTGGAAGACCTCTTCGACTTCTTACTGTTCTAGCACTTTTTCCGAAGACGACTTGGAGTGCGATGAGGATCTTGGGCTCCGCGACTGATCCTGGGACCTTCCCCTCGACTGGGAACCCGACCATTGTGACATTGTAGGTCAGGCAACAAGGAGCTTGAGGCAGCGCTCCCTCAAGGCCTTTGGGTGCATGGTGCAGCAGTCGACACAGATTATCACGTCGTGGTCACACTCGAGACAACAGAGGAAAACAAGGTGTGGGTCCATCGCCGACATCTGCCAATAACAGGTGCTGCAGGGCCTGAAGCCACCTTCCTATTTGACATTCTGCCACATGCGGAGAAAAATCTCAAAAGACTAACAAAAAAAAGTTGAAAAAAGTCAGTCAAAATTGACTGGAGGGTAGCTCTCTCCAGATCTGTGCTGACTGGCGTGAAAAGAATATACGTCAGTGTGCTGGCGTGATGCCTATATAAGACCACACACGTCACTTCTGGCGTTGACGCCGCTATGCCAGCTACCGGCGTGAGGGGTACTGCTTATGAAAAACATCAGGATCCAGTCTGCCGCTTGGGGATAATTCTAAGGTAAGGAATTTACGGTTAGAAGTATTTATCAGATTAGAAATTTCACAGAGAAGGGAATAAAAAGGGAAAAAGAATAGGAGAGAAAGTTTAGAGAAGCACAGAGCGAGTGTGCAGGCCAGAAGAGGCAAAAAGAGAGTGAAAAGGCACAAGCGGGTCAAGAGAGCATGAGAAGGCAGAAAAAGAGGTAGAAAGCAAGAGGGAAAGTGGTATTACAAGAATGAGCAGAGAAAGAGGAGAAATGACAGCATGACCAGGGATACAGGAGAAAGAGTAGAAGATCCAGAGAAAGCAACAGGAGGTCAAGACAGGAGCCTCAAAACAGCACTGCAGCTGGGCCCAAAAGTGCTAGGCCTAGTCGGAAGGCTGGGCGCAAGTAAGGGCACAGACGGGGGCAAGGCTAGGCCTGCTTAGATAACACTGTCTGGGTATTTATTTATTGGGAGTGACAGATGCCATATTCGAACGTAACTTTCTAACCCACATCAACTTTCAGGAGTCAGCTATGTCCATTCTACCTCACTATGCCTGATCATGAAAGGCCTAAATAGGAAGTAATTAGCAATTCATTGAGGTTACAGTAGTAGTTGGTATCTGTGTCTCCAGGGACGAGAGCAATATTTGTCACATATTTTGTCTAGTTGCACTTAAGGTCCATAGACCATTGAGAACTGGCCTGACAGAAAGGGAGAGATGCAAAAAGGAATGAAGAGGAGCACAACTGGTTTCAGGGAGAACAGACTGGAATCTGAATAACAGGATGCCAGTAACTTTTATTGCTATGGAAACCAATCATATTGAACACAGTTAAACATAGTTCACAAAGGTTCAGTACAATGACAGAAGTGGGTACAGAAATGGGTGAGATTTCATGTTTCCCCCAACAGAAAAGTTCTCATTCCTCTTGGTATTCTAAACAAAACCCTTCTCTAAACTGTATTGAGTGGCAAAGGCTATCACACAAAACTTGGTCAAAGCTACTTTATAACTACATACAGGCAAAAACCCACAAATACTGTGGTCCAGACTTCATAGACAAAGGACCACCTCCAAGTGAAAAGTTTCTGGAATATTGATGTCGAAGCGCTTAACCGCCCCAGTACATTATTTGGCCTAGGCCTGAAATATGTTCACATATGCTTAAAGTATGCAGAATGCCCATATAAGCCAGAACCGCCCACTCCAGAAGCAAGCATAGCAGCTCTCAAACTTCAGTAGTATCCAGGTGAGGAAGGCCTTATGGGTGTTCAGAACCCTGAGAATCCACAAGCTTGCTATCTACCATACCACACATCAATTGCATGCATCACAACAATCTTTGTGCAATGTCAGTTTGGATAAGGTGTAAATACGACACACACTATGCAAAGTACCGGGCTCAGTGGGAAAGCCTTACAGCGGGCCAGATTTAAAAGCTACAGTTAACGTATAACTTGGCACACACATTCTGTACCACGAGGCTTCATATTTGTTGGGGTAAATGCCAAGTATTTAGGACCTCAGTCTGACTGCATAGGCTTGTCTTGGCCCCCACGTGTCTTAATTACTTCACCCGCTCCACTTGCTTGTAATGTCAGTCTTGGGAATTCTCTAACACCAGATGACATAAATGCAAGGTGAAACGTAATGTGGCCAAATAACCAGGTATGACAAGCAGGAGGACTCATTTCCACGAAATACTTGGTTAATACGGCATAAACGAGTTCCAGGGCTATTTTTATGCAAAGGGAAGTACATTTGAAGTTTGCCAGTATGAATGTATAACAGATACATTTCTAAACTAGGCAAGTTGGAGCAGCTGCCAGCATCCTCTGGTGAGATCCAAATGAGAGAGGCTGGTGGCGGTTCACGGCTGATCCAGAGGTTCCTCATTTCAGAGAAGTGGTTGTTCAACATATGCAGTTACCATACTCTGTCAGAAGTAATCTGTACAAAGTCTCCCCCATCCTTACTGTTTTGTATAAACACTATGGGGACAGTTCAAGGGCTTTTGGACTGGTGGATAATGCCCAGTTCCCAATATGTGCATTGTCGTGACCTGGATGGAATTCCTGGGAATTATGTCGGGCTGTGACAGGATAGTTTGCAAGAAGCCCTTCCAACTATACCCAAACCAGTATGGAACCTGGTCTACTGAAGGTGACACAATCCCCTGGCATCCGACAATGGAGCTACCGTCATGGTGGCTGCTCGCTTCTTAGGTCACAGTGTTTCGACCCAGCTGCAACAGTGTTGAACGGGTCTATGGTACAATGATCATCAGTCCTGGTGACGGTTGCATTGGAGTGGGATTTGATGGGAGGTCAATCGATAATGCAAAATATTTTTTTAACTTGATATTAATTGTTTACAATTGATCTTTTTTATAGCTTGTGAAGGTAATATATTTTATGTCTTGGAATATTGTAATAGTTTTAATTAACCACACAATAAACTATTTACTTACAATCGATAATGGGCTTCGATTTCAATGTGATTTGGGAGCAGCAAAGTCCAGTCTGAGACCTAGGTACCTTGTTAAAATCATGCGGGTGACACCTTGAAGACATGGTAAGCACTGTATCATCCACATGTGGTCCAAGTCTGACGTAAGAGAATGATAGCATCTCAACTCTAGCCACTGCACCACTGAGGCTGCAGGGCGAGTGTCTGCGAGACACAAATCCACCATCCGCTTTTCTACAGTAAGGTATTGAGAAGACAACGGCCATGCACAGAAGCCCCCCAAATGCATCACTTACAACTCTCGACTAACTTGTTCTCTGTCACATCCTCTTTTTGTTTCAAGTAACTTGCCAATACTAGAAATCCTAGAATTACTACATTACTTAGGTAGTAGATAATGGGCTGCACAGCTTAGTATTTCCATCCTTGACTAGTGCAGCGGGGGCATGTGCCCAGAGGCTCTGATCCTAAGAAGATACGTGTTTAAGTAGATAAGGATAATACACTCAATACTGTAAGAACACACATGCTCCAGGGTGTTCCTATAATCATGGAACTCGCCCTCAAACTACCCGAGATATACAGTAAGCCACAGCTTCTCTAAGCTTGCTGAAAGACTCACCTTTTCGCTTAAGGGGCTTTTGATGTCGACATTACTCCAGTGACTGTAGAACCGAACATTTTTAGGTCTGCCTTGACAACACAGTTGTCTCAGACACTTGAAGTCACCAGTTTGTTAAAATGTACATTAAGTGTGCTTTGGCTTCACTCCGATTAGCATTGCCCTTTCACCTGATGGAATTTGATTCACCATTCCACGTTTCAGGAAGTGATTCTCTTGGAATGCTTGAGGGACTATTTTACACCTCAAAAGCACACTCCGTTGTCACGCTGTCACATTCAACTTCAATCTTCTATATGCATTCGATCTAGAATGCAATTAATGTTTGATACTTTTTCCACAGCACTGGCAAAGCCAGAAGGGCAGCTTTTAAAGGCATAAACTGGATTCCTGCATGTGTCACATCTAAAGAGCATTTGTGAATGTCTGTGCAACATGCGTTGGCACATTAAGTCAGAACTATTGGTTGTGCAGTGCTTGTTTAATCCCTAGTTACTTAATATGAAGATTGCACAGCAGGCTAACGTCCAAGGTGGGTTTCGCTGTAAGAATGCCAATTATGTAGATAACCTATGCTGCAATCACACACTCAGCCGAGCATGAGGTGGTGTTAAACAAAAACTGCAGCGTCTTAAGACATAAAGTACACTGTTCCGTTTGACTGCAAGACCTCAAGACTAATTATAGCTGTTTACACATCAGTAATTATCCATGTGAGCACTGATTTACCAACTATGGCCCTGATTTGGCAGAAACCTGCTTGAACCATGGACTTTCAGCGTGAGAGGGCGAACTCGCGAGAGCTGGATGCGCACGTGATCTTCGAGCAAGCAGCATGGCACTAGGGGCCCCGTTTGGAAACTGTGTTTGCCGGTTACTGGCCAAATGGTGCAAAGTACCACTTGTTGAGCTCGAGAATGTCGATTTTTTTCTTCCATTGAATGACCGCAAATAAACACACTTGGAATATATATTCGTCGGCACACAGAGGGTAGGAATAGGCATCTGGGAGAGAGGCCGAGATTTGTATCATTTGTGCAGCGCCGCATGCTTTCAGCTAAGCGAGCAAGAGGCGCTTCCGTCTTTGGCTGGAAAGAGAGTGGGTTTATAGGGTGGCCTAGGCCAGAAAACCTTTGGTGTCCTGCGTGAGGGGTAGCTTCAAACATACTGCAGTGAGCCTGGAGCTGCTCTTACACAGGGAGTATTGTGAGGGGTAAGATTTGCTTACAATTGCTTCTGAGTCTGCATTTGTGTGAAGATACTGTAGTCTATATGGGTAGTGTTTTGGTGTGGTGCTTGAAGTTTGGAGGGTTGCCACAAACGAACAACTTACTTATCTTCGGTAACGCTCTTCCTGGTAGATACTCTACTCAACCGCACACTAACCACCTTGAAATATTCCCCCGGGGCCAGAGGGGAGCCTGAGGATTTTGTGGTAGAGCTGCCATACGGCTGTAGGTGGAGTTGTGTGAGAGCCATGCTGACTCCACACCATCCTGTAAAAAACATGTAGGAGCCGTATGTAAGTGGCAATATGGAGCAATGAGGTCAGTTTCGTTTTTTTTTTACCCTCCTAAGCTCTCAGACACGGCGCTTGAACAGTTGCTGGGAACAGTGCTTGAATTGGAAAAATAGAAGTGCAGGTACCTTGTACCACAGTACCTGCTTGTTTCTAAGAAGTGCAGGTAATCTCCAATTAAAATTATTATGTAAATCTTGAAAAGTGCAGGTACTTTCCATTTCAAAATGAAAAAGTGCTGGGACTCAGTACTGGACAGTACCGGCCCATTTAAAGCACGTGTTGGGACAGTGTGCAGAGTGGTCACTTGGGACCTTTTAAGGTTTTAAAAAGAGGCCACTCCACAGAACGCGGAGGCGTGAGGGCAGTGAGGAACCTGCATTTAGAGTATCAAACAGAAAGAGTGTTACCGAAGGTAAGTAACTTGTTCTTCTTATTGCCACTTCTAACTGCAGATTACTCAACTTAAAACAGACACCAAAGTACCACCTCCCTAAAGTGGAGGGTTTGTGGAGCCGTGGCGTGAGCTCAGACCAAAAAGTATTTCAGAAATGAGCAGACAAAGCTGGATCTGGCTGTCAAAATAGTAGTGCTTCATGAACGTATCCACCAATGCATATGTGACAGCCTGGCACTCCGCTCACTAACACTAGTGGCACTATCACTGCTGGAAGGGGCTCAAAGACCTTTTCGGGGCTGCTTCTTTGCTACTGTGGAGCAGATGTTAATGCAGAGGGCTCTCAACCTCAATAGGGCCCTCTACTGCATAGTTTTGCCTTTCTTTGCTCGAGAAAAGCAGACAAAAAGTTAATCATCTACTCAAAGGACTTTCTTTATGATCAAGTAAAACCTCTAAGCTCTTTTGTGGTCCAACTGATGGAGCCTCTCCTCTTTCGAGGGACGAGAGGGAGCAAAGAAAGCTGTTTGAGTGATTGATTGCCTGACAAGGAAAGGCGTGACAACTTTGTGTAAGAAGGCCTCCTGGATTCTAGCAACAATTTGTCCGGGAAAAAGGTAGTGTAGGGTGTGTGCACTGAAAGTAACTTTGGTTTAATCATGCAACAAGCTGACATAATTGCAATCAGGAAGACAGACAGTCTTCAAGGTTAGAAGATGCAACAAAAAAGACATGATACAAATCTGTCTCAATGACATGAACCTTGATGGCTTCGAACTCTAACTTTCACTGAATGCCAAGTCCCTTGGATTCACCCGGGACACCAACCTCACCCTGAAGAAAAACACTACCAAAAAATAGAACCCAAGATGGCCTTTGAAAGAAATTCAAAGAGTGTCTTCAGGAAATGACATCAGAACTGCTGTTGAAGTCCTCATACTCATCAGGATGGTGGGAATGCCCTCCTGCATGGCTCCCAGAGTCCACACTGGCACCGCTTAGGGGCATCCTGCATGCAGCAGCACATATCATCCAGAGCATGGAGAAATAAGATTACCCCCATTTTGATGGAAATTAATTGGCTTTCTTGGCTGGCTACACCATCTTCAAAACCAGCAGCATCATCATTTACAAAGCTATCACAACCAGCATCCCAGTTTATCATGCAGACACGCTCACCATCTGTGGTGGTTTTTGACACACCTGATGCCAATACACCATCTGACTGCAGACTAAGAAGTATATATATATATATAAAAAGCCACAACAATACAGCAAACCTTTTCAATTTATGCACCCAGGGTCTGGAATAACAGACTAGTATCCATCAGGACCAACCCAACGCTGCACCAATTTAGGAAAGAATTAAGGCTCAGCTCTTTAAAGAGCACTACGTCAAAACGCATTAATCATTCATAACCCGGCTTCCTTTCTTAATACTCATTGAGTTTATGATTGACTTTGACCAATTGCAGTGCTCCGTAGTCTTTGGCTAAACTCGCTCTATGAAAGTACCATGTACACACACACACGCACACACACATAGATAGATAGGCATAGGCTACAATGGTGTACAAAAAGGTGTGACACAAATGTCAAGACCCAGTTCAGGACCTACTGTGGCATCACAAATGGTTGGGAATGAAATATCAGTGTAAAACCCTTAATAAACCTTTTTTCAACAGGTGATTTAAACAAGGACAGTTGGTCTGGCAAATGCAAAAAGGCAGAGAAGGCCTAAAATAACCTTTTACAGAGCCCACTGCTGGGCCTTGTTAAGCTAAAGATGAAAGAAGTCTGACAGCTTTGCCTGCAAGGGGGTTAGTGTCCCAGGCACCACACCAAGTTATAAATTTGTAGCAGTACCTGGCAAAAATGGGTTTTGTACAAGGGCGTTTGGTGACAAGGATGACAACCACTTCAGATTGTAAATCAAACCCAATCAAATGCCACCACTCCATCTCCACAAATGAGGTGTAAGTTGCATAGATGTAGGTGGAGGACCCTGCCTGCTGCTTCTTCCAAAGTGACAGCCTGATCGGAGGACAGATGCTCTTGCTCAGGTGGTACCATGCTGTCCTAGCCCAATCCCAGGCCACTAGTATGACTTTGGCCCAGCTGTTCTTTATCTCATTTATAACTCCGGGCAGGAGTGGTGAAAAGACGTATAGAAGTCCCTTATTCCATTCAAGCCCAAACAAGACTACTTGGTACTCTTGCGGAAACTACAACACAAAAATTTGGCGACACTCAGTGTTCTCCACAGTGCCAAAAATATCTAGCCATGGCTATCTCAACTGGCGAAAGACATCATAAGAAACATCGGGAGGTAGACACCACATGTGATCTGCTAAGCAACATCTGCTCAGCTTGATTGCTTTAATATTGAGGGACCCCCGCCAGGTGGTTGGCGAACAGGAACATGCCTTGGTGTTCAAGCCACCTCCAGAGATGCAAAGCCTCCTGGCACAGGACCCAATGCTGGACTGCTTTTTGCAGTACTGCGTTGTGGTGGTGTTGTCAATGAGACCCCACACCAGTCTTCCCATGATGGGCGGCAGGAAGACCTTCAGGTCCAGACGAATAGCCTGAAGATCTAAAAGATTGATGTGGTACAGGCCCTCCATTGGTGACCAGAGGACTTATTTCCCACGGATGACCCCTCTTCCCCAAACCCAGCATTGATGCATCCATCACCTCTGTCAGTTCTGGGTGGAAAAGGGAGAGTGGCCTACTGGGTGCCTGGATATGCCACGTTTATGTCTGGCACAAGATAGTGGGTGGGAATGAACCCTGTGGGCACTCTAACCAATGGGGTAAACCCTGGGGGCACCCGGACCAATGGATTAAAGGTTCCTGGTGCTTAGCCAACCTATTTTGAACATTTTCAAGACAATTAATGTCTTTGGCCACACTATACTTGGGTTCTGAAGGCTGGGGTTATTTGTAGAGAGTTTTCTATGGTAATTCTAATGTCCTCTCATCCAACACTAAAACTCAGTTGAAGGCAGTTCTGGTACCCCCAACAAACTCAGAGACAGAAGTCTGGTAGGACAAAGCTGAGCTTTCAGCAACCAGACAGTGGACACACACAAACTGTTTGGCATTGTGTTTCCCTCCTTTGAAGTACATTCCTACTGCCATATGAAAAACCAAAACCGGTGTCACAGGAGTCTTGATACTCCAGCAGGATCTGAAACTGAGGTCAACTAGAGGTTCACTGTAATGGGAAGCCGGTCTGACTGGGAAGACAAAAGAAGGGCACGGGCTTGGGTGTTAGCTACATTTGATTGTGAAAAATATTTATTACAAATCTGACTTCACCTTTGAATTGGGCTTGCGATAAATATTTCAGAAAATTCAAAACTGTACTTTGTAGCTGTTTCCTAGGCTGAGACAACATTTATTAAACTTAGTATATTTCCCCAAAGCTTGCCTATGGAACAGCCAACCCAGTTACAGTGAAAATAGCTACGAGGTGCTAATCACTGTAAGCACATGTTTAACATTATCCATTACATGTCCTACTTTTAAATACCAAGCACTATGATTTAATAGGCAATTAGCAGCCTATGCGACTATAGAAAAGGAATGCTTGGCCATTAAGTGGGCGGTGGAAGCATTGCAGTATTACCTTTTGGGCCGACATTTCATTCTATTAACTGATCATGTGCCTTTGACCTGGCTGGCCCTGCATAAAGACACTAACCCTAAAGTTCTTCGGTGGTTTCTTGCCCTGCAGCCCTTCTCCTACAGCACGTTCCACTTACCGGGGACCATGCAGACCAATGTGGATTACCTGTCGAGATGTCCTTCATCCGAATGCCCCGACCGTCCATTCTCGGAGGGAAGGCAGTGTGAGGGATTCACCAACCCGACCCAACCTAAGATGGCCGCCGTACGGGACCACACCGGAAGTGAGGTTAGCGTGACAGGTTTCCAGGGAACACCGACCACGACTCCATCCGGCCCTCGCATTCAAATGGCCGGTTACGCGGGGAAGGAGTGGTGTATGCCGGAGCCGGAATCCAGTTACGAGGACCCGGAAGCAGAGAGCGAACACAACGAGGAGGACGCGACCAGCACTGCGAATTGCCCGGTAGAGGAAGGCGCCAAAAAGACACCCGACAACGCGAGCGAGACCGGCCCCCTGAGGGAACCAGAGGAGGCGGGATCTCACTAAGCCACGGTCACCAGGGACCGTGGCAACAGGCAAGTGACGGGGAGACTGGGTTTTCATTTAAAAGGTGGTGGGCAGGCCGCCTGAGCACTTCACAGCGCCGATAGCACTTTGCCCCCCCCCCCCCACTTAGGCACCTCACTGTTAGGGACCAGTGTGGGATGGGCACGTCTCCCCTACCCTACTATACTTGTGTATGGAAGCCCTGACACTTGTTTTTGTGTGTTTTCTTTTCCCTTCTGCCCCCTGCTGGAGGCCGGCTAAAGTCTACTTCGACGTGAAGTAACGTGAGACTAGAACACTCCAGGAAGAAGCAAGCCGAAGCTACATTTAAACGCCACCTACCAGGAATATTCCCTAAGAAGCGTGATTCTCCGGTTCCCCTTTTTTGGACTATTCTTTCACCCTATTTTCTTGGCAACCTGTGACTCAATACCTTCTGGTCTGTATCTGGGATGCTACCCAGTACATGGATAAAACCGAGCATTTAACCTCGAAAAGAGTTAATAAAGCCTTTAAACCCTACCCTACGACTCGCTCTTACCTTCATACGACCAGGGACAGCGGCAGAGTTCCCCACAGTGGTGTCAGAAGTGGGATTTCGACCGCTGTCTTGCAGTCGGACCCCACAAACATGGAAAACATCGTAACTCAGTTGGTGGAGGGGCAACGCCATTTACAACTGATGGTAGAGGAACAAGGAAAACAAGCCCAGAAGGATAGAGAGGAGCTACACACAGCTCTCAGGGATCAGGCTGCTATCCTGGTCAACAACCGACAGGTGCAAGACACGGCCATATTACGATTGTCTGACGTCGTAGCCAACACCAGGGTTCATCCCAACGTGCCCAGTGATGTATTACAAAAGTACCAAACAGGCGATGACCCTGACTTTTTCTTTGTAAACTTTGAGAGAGTGGCCACCACTGCCGCGTGGCCTCCCGAGCGTTGGGGTCAATATGTCGCCCCCTTATTATCGGGAGAGTTACAGGCAGCCTACCAGGCCGCTAATCATGATGGAAACACCCCCTATTCAGATATAAAGAGCACCATCCTATAGAGACTAGGATATGAAACCGAATATTATAGAACACGCCTCCGAAAAGAAAGATGTTCGACAGGCGACAACCCTAGAACTCTATACTATCGTGTTCGTGATCTAGGGTGTCGTTGGCTCCAGCCCACCACCACATCAGTAGGCGATTTGACAGAGAAAGTGGTCCTCGAACAATATATAGAAGCACTGCCAGGAAACACCCGGAGCTGGATACGCCAACATCCTCATGTGTCAGCAACTTTAGCAGTTGATTTAGCCTGTGCCTTCCATCGCTCCTCGGATTTCCGCCCCATAGCACACCGCCCCAACACGACCCCTGTCGTCTTCCTCTATGGCCAACAACCCCTCTAGTCGATCCCCGAAGTACCCCTTCCTCAGTCAAAACACCCCAGAGGTTTCAGCCTGCCATAACACCACATCAGGGTCCCCAGTGTTTTCACTGCGCAGAGTGGGGGCATATTGCACGTAATTTTCCAGCCAGATCCCCTGCCCCCAAACCCATGGATGTAGGGTATACCAAGGAAAAAATCTATAGCACGGGAAACACAACCAGCCCATACAACCTGAAAATTCATGTAAACGGGAAACCGGTAGAAGCAGTACTTGACACAGGCTGCCAACAAACGGTGGTGGCTGCTGACTTAGTACCAAAGGCCCTTTTGATTCCAGACACCCAGGTTCAGGTGACATGTGTACATGGAGAACACAAACTTTATCCACTGGCAGAAGTAACACTACAAATATTAAAGGAAATACAGCTAAGGAAAGTAGGGGTTATCCCAGGACTACCCGAGCGGGTCCTCCTCGGGACTGCTCTCCCACGTTTTCCCGATTACTTGCAGTCGTTAACCGGGTCTACGACATCATCCGAGTGGTTGACTGACGCCCCCTTTGCGAAAATCCCCATAGATCAACCACCAGAGCGCAAAATAAAAAGTAGAAAAGAAAAGAGGCAGGAAAGGGTTCTCTTCTCCACACAGAAGTATTCCCCCTCAGTGACTGTTCTTTCCTCCCCAGAGCCATCTTCGGGTACCAGTCGTAGCTTCAGGGCAGACCAACGGGAAGACATCTCCCTACAGAACGCATGGACACAGGCCGAGGAGGAACAAGAAGGGAAGGTAGGTCCCTATTTCGTGGTAAAAAGGGGTTTGTTGTATCGCCTTACTCAGACCGCTAGAGGAAAAAGGGAACAACTACTAGTGCCCAGCCCATTTCGTCCCCAGGTCCTGCTCTTGGCCCATAGCCAAGCCGGAGGTGGCCATTGCGGAAAGGAAAAAACCCTGGATTATTTATTAGAACGGTTCTATTGGCCGGGGGTTTATCACGAGGTTGCCAGATTTTGTGCTGCTTGTGTACGTTGTCAGCTCATCAATAACCCCACCCTACCTAGAGCTCCCCTTTAACCCTTGCCCATTATAGACGTCCCCTTTAGTCGGGTGGGGATGGATCTAGTGGGACCTCTAATCCCCTCTGCCCGGGGTCACCGCTTTATTTTGGTTATCGTGGATTATGCCACTCGGTATCCCGAGGCTTTTCCCCTAACCACAGCGAACTCCAAAGCAGTTGCTCAGGCCATGGTAACCCTATTTTCAAGGATGGGTTTCCCCAAGGAAATTCTCAGCAACCAGGGGACTCCCTTCATGTCGCGACTTATCAAACAAGTTTGTGACATTCTCCAGATTAAACAGATAAGGACATCAGTGTACCATCCCCAGACCGATGGTCTGGTGGAGTGGTACAATAAGACCATAAAAACCCTGTTGAGAAAACACATCGATAACACCGTAAGGGATTGGGATCGCCAGCTACCCCAGGTCGTTTACGCAATTCGCACCCATGAACAGAGGTCTACGGGGTTCTCTCCCTTCGAACTTGTGTTTGGGCGGAGACCCCGTACCTTGCTAGATATGGCAGCAGAACAGTGGGTGGAAACTGAAGAAGAAGGAAATCCCCTGCTTCAGTACAGCGAAAACCTTAGGGACACCTTGGCGTCGGTTTGGGAAGAAGCACACACTCAATTAGAACACGCCCAAACGCAACAAAAACGTCTCTATGATCGACAAACCCAGATAAGAGAGTTGGCTGTAGGGGACACAGTCCTTATCCTTTTGCCTTCCTCTGAAAAGAAGCTTTTAGCGTCCTGGCAGGGACCTTTTTCTGTATTAGCCAAAGTTACCCCTGTCACTTATCGGGTGGCAGTCCCCCACCACAATAAGGCGTCACAGATATACCACATAAACCTCCTGAAAGCCTGGGAAGAACCTATACCAGTACCCTCTTGCTCCAAACCCAACACAATGTTGGTCGTTACCACCAAACCCCTAGAGGTAGTCCATTACACCCAAGAGGACACAGAAAATCCAACCTGGGGCTCCCAGACCACTGAGGAACAAAAGAGACAATTAGAAACCCTCTGTGCTTCATTCCCCACAGTTGTATCAGGAAAACCTGGAAAAACAACCCTAGTGGAACACGCTATCACCACTGTTCATTCACAACCCATTAAACAAGCACCCTACCGTATCCCAGCAGCCAGGCGAACAGCAATAGAAGGGGAAATTAAAATGATGTTGGAGGCAGGGATTATTGAACCCTCAAAACGTCCCTGGTCCTCTCCCATCGTGTTAGTGCCAAAGCCGGACGGAAGCATTCGCTTCTGTATCAACTTCCGAAAACTGAACGCAGTGTCACACTTGGACGCCTACCCTATGCCTAGGGTAGACGAACTAATAGAAACACTAGGTCAAGCAAAAATCATGTCCTGTATAGATCTGACTAAAGGATACTGGCAGATCCCGTTACAACCAGAGAGCAGAGACAAGACAGCTTTTACGACACATATGGGTCTCTTCCAGTTCAAGGTGATGCCCTTCGGTCTCCACGGAGCCCCAGCGACGTTTCAGCGTCTCATGGATGTAGTCCTGGTGCCCCATAGA
Source organism: Lissotriton helveticus (assembly GCF_964261635.1). NCBI lineage: Eukaryota > Metazoa > Chordata > Amphibia > Caudata > Salamandridae > Lissotriton > Lissotriton helveticus. The sequence continues at coordinate 570,266,576 of NC_136068.1, forward strand.
GATTTCGCAAGGGCATATCTGGACGACGTAGTGGTGTATAGCCCAGATTGGGAGACCCACTTGGTGCATTTACAACAAATCTTTAGATCCCTACAGGACGCAGGCTTAACCATCAATCCCCGGAAGACCACCTTGGGAGCCGACCACATAGACTACCTGGGGTATGATAGCTGGGATGGGCAAATCCGTCCCCAGGTGAACAAAATAAAGGCCATCTCCCACATTCCACACCCTACTACCAGAAAGGAGGTACGATCCTTTTTAGGTTTGGTGGGATATTATCGGCGGTTTGTTCCCCACTTTTCTTCATTAGCCAGCCCTCTAACAGACCTACTCACTAAACCGCTAAAAAGAGACACAATGCCATGGACCTCTTCCCAGGAACAAAGTTTTAACACCCTGAAAACAGCCCTTTGCACCGACCCGGTCCTAAACTGCCCCAATTTCCAGAAAAACTTTGTTCTGCAGACTGATGCCTCGGACAGGGGCTTAGGAGCCATATTATCACAACCCGATGAGTAAGGGGTGCTCCACCCGGTACTGTATATAAGCTGAAAACTCTTCCCTAGAGAGACAGCCTATGCGACTATAGAAAAGGAATGCTTGGCCATTAAGTGGGCGGTGGAAGCATTGCAGTATTACCTTTTGGGCCGACATTTCATTCTATTAACTGATCATGTGCCTTTGACCTGGCTGGCCCTGCATAAAGACACTAACCCTAAAGTTCTTCGGTGGTTTCTTGCCCTGCAGCCCTTCTCCTACAGCACGTTCCACATACCGGGGACCATGCAGACCATTGTGGATTACCTGTCGAGATGTCCTTCATCCGAATGGCCCGACCGTCCATTCTCGGAGGGAAGGCAGTGTGAGGGATTCACCAACCCGACCCAACCTAAGATGGCCGCCGTACGGGACCACACCGGAAGTGAGGTTAGCGTGACAGGTTTCCAGGGAACACCGACCACGACTCCATCCGGCCCTTGCATTCAAATGGCCGGTTACGCTGGGAAGGAGTGGTGTATGCCGGAGCCGGAATCCAGTTACGAGGACCCGGAAGCAGAGAGCGAACACAATGAGGAGGACGCGACCAGCACCGCGAATCGCCCGGGAGAGGAAGGCGCCAAAAAGACACCCGACAATGCGAGCGAGACCGGCCCCCTGAGGGAACCAGAGGAGGCGGGATCTAACCAAACCACGGTCACCAGGGACCGTGGCAACAGGCAAGTGACGGGGGAGACTGGGTTTTCATTTAAAAGGTGGTGGGCAGGCCGCCTGAGCACTTCACAGCGCCGATAGCACTTTGCCCCCCCCCCCCCCACTTAGGCACCTCACTGTTAGGGACCGGTGTGTGATGGACACGTCTCCCCTTCCCTACTATACTTGTGTACGGAAGCCCTGACACTTGTTTTTGTCTGTTTTCTTTTCCCTTCTGCCCCCCTGCTGGAGGCCAGCTAAAGTCTACTCCGACGCGAAGTAACGTGGGACTAGAACATTCCAGGAAGAAGCAAGCCGAAGCTACATTTAAACGCCACCTACCAGGAGTATTCCCTAAGAAGCGTGATTCTCCGGTTCCCCTTTGTTGGACTATTCTTTCACCCCATTTTATTGGCAAACTGTGACTCAATACCTTCCGGTCTGTATCTCGGATGCTACCCAGTACATGGATAAAACCGAGCATTTAAGCCAGAAAAGAGTTAATAAAGCTTTTAAACCCTACCCTACGACTCGCTCTTACCTTCATACGACCAGGGACCGGGGCGGAGTTCCCCACATGGTGTGTGGGGCTGCAGGGGGAAGTGGGGCTGCAGGGGGTATGTTGGGCTGCAGGGGTGTGGGGGTGCAGGAATGTGTGGGGTATGAGGGTGCAGGGGGGTGTGGGGGTGCCGGGGGGTGTGGGGGTGCAGGGGGCTTTGCACGGGGAGGGTGGTTTAATTTAATAAAATAAAAAACCGTACCTTAGCCTCCGGTCCCACGTCGCGTCTCCTGCTCTCTCTCTGCTCACAGGAAGCAGAAGCAGGCAGCCTCCCTTTCCTCCCCTAAGCCAATCAAAATGATGCAATGACAGAGTTGTGATTGGCTAGGACAACATACGTACAGGAGTCTATGGGGAGGCCGTTTTCTCCATGCAGGCTACATGCAGGCTACATGGAGAAAACAGGAGAGTGTTCATAACTGGTTTGGTCGGTCCTGGGGCCGAAAAAACTGTCAGTGGCCATAACCTTGGGCTACCCACTCCTCACCGACCCGCCCGCCACCAACCATCAAAACCCTTCTTCTGCTTCCACGCAGTGCGAGAAGCAGAATTATATAATTGTATTTATGCCATTTTATGTTTCTGCTTCTCGCACAGCGAGAAAGCAGTGGGGTGATGCTCCTCTGCCCACGTGGAGGATCCGCCCCTGGCAATGCTGCTTACCCAGGGGTGTGTTATTCATATTTAAAAGGAGGGTTTTAGGCATGTCAAAAAGGGTTATTTTAAAAGGTCGAATTTGCATTTTGAACCTGCACAGCCAGGCTTGCAGTCATGCTCACATTGACACTGTAGTAGATGGCACAATGGGTGCTGCAGTTTTCTTGTGAAATTTAACTTACAGGCCCTAGGTACACCTTGGTACCATATACTAGGTACCTAAATGTAAGTTAAATTTGCCAATTAGGAGTATACCAATTGCATCATACTGGTAAGCAGGGGTAAGGTGCACAGAGTTCTATAGCCAGTAAAAATAGGGTTCAGCAAAAAGGCAAAACTAAAAGTGAATTAACAGCAATCCTGCAGAAAGGGCAAATTTCCAACATCATCTCACGGAATAAACCTTAAAAATAGACATAATCACATCTTATTCCTGCAGGACTGCCTTAATTCATTTAGTAATCGTAGCAGTAATCACAGCTCTAAAATGCCTTATATAGGAAATCAGTAACAGATCTACTCCTGTACCTCTTTTCTTCTTTAATCAATGTTTATATTCCTTCATACACCTCACAACTCATAACTTTAGATGGTCATCAAAACTCGAATAAAAAATTTAGTTTAACAATGTTTTGTCCTACACCAGAACTTCAGAATACTCTATTCAGTTGATAATCTTATCCACTTCTACAGGATGCAAACCCATCTTAAAGCACCATGAAGACCACACATTCCATGCTCTCCTATATCTTCTTCATGTACTTGGTGTCCAAGAATCATTGAGGAGCTCTGCAGCCTCGCCAAAAAGATTCTTGTATCCTCCTGTTTCCCTGAAATCCTCCAAAAAGGATGTCGAGAACACCTGACTGTACTTTCCCTTCTTTTCCTACCACTGTCTTCTGGATGCTGGAATCACAAGCAGCTTCTCCATTGCAAACTCTAAGACTGTTGGAAGCCAAGCCTGAGTGTTCCAAAAAGGAGTTACTGGAACTATAATAAGACACCCATATCTCCTCACCAACACTAACGATTTCTGTATGTTAGCAAATGGGAAAACGCATAACTGTTCAAACCTGTCCAATCCTGTCTTAATGCATCCTCTAAATAACCAGAGGGGAAGAATAGGAAATATTTAATGTGGTCCAGAAAAGAGCCTCCCAAGAGAGGAATTCATATGTCAGTAGAGCGTGCTGTTCTACTGTATTTCAACTCAAACCGATGGAGTCAATGTCCCCTTTAATCATGGAAAGTCCAGTGAATGGGATGTAATAGCCCTCACCCACTTAGCTGGCATACTTCATTGGGCTAGCTCCTCGCCGGGTGGGCACTGCAATAACGAGCGAGCCACAACAGCTGAGTATCTTTGTTGGAGATCTTTTTTCATTGAATCCGAGCCTGGTATTTGCAGATGCACAGGTAACTGCCTCTGGATGTGGGTTGCAGGGGAAGTGGTAGATTCAGTGATGGTGCAGAAAAAGTTGGCTACGGGCCACCCCTCTTTCCTAAGTTTTATTTCTGGCATTTCTTAGTGCCAAGGTTAAAAACAAAATGTGAATCTAGTCGGCATAGTGATGTGCCCTTGGTTTCACCACCATGTGGTCCAAAGGTCCAACGGAAGCCACAACCGCAACAACGCCACCCACCACCACCCTCCGCACCTGGACTCCGATCAGCACCGAAGACACCATCCGCACAATGAACTCCATCCACTCCGGATCTCCGACCGACCCCTGCCCTCACCACGTCTTCAACAAGGCCGACGCTGTCATCGCACCCCACCTGCGGGACATCATCAACACCTCCTTCAGCACCGCCACCTTCCCGGAGAGCTGGAAGCACGCCGAACTCAGCGCCCTTCTCAAGAAACCCACAGCAGACCCCACCGACCTCAAGAACTACCGTCCCATCTCGCTCCTCCCGTTCCCGGCCAAAGTCATCGAGAAGACCGTCAACAAACAACTGGCCGCCTTCCTCGAGACGAATGGATCCCTCGACCCCTCACAGTCTGGCTTCCGAGCGAACCACAGCACCGAGACCGCCCTCATCGCCGCCACCGATGACCTTCGAACTCTGATGGACAACGGGGAAACAGCGGCCCTCATCCTCCTGGACCTCTCCGCGGCTTTCGACACTGTCTGCCACCGCACCCTAGTACAGCGCCTCGGCAACATCGGAATCTAGGACAAGGCACTGGAATGGATCACCTCCTTCCTCGACGGAAGAACACAGAGAGTCCGTCTACCACCGTACAAGTCAGAGGCCACCGAAGTCATCTGCGGCGTACCCCAGGGATCCTCGCTGAGCCCAACCCTCTTCAACGTCTACATGAGCCCCCTCGCGACCATCGCACGCCAACACAACCTGAACATCATCTCCTACGCCGATGACACCCAGCTGATCCTCTCCCTGACCAACGACCCCGACGCCGCCAGAGCCAACCTGCACGAAGGGATGAGAGAGGTAGCCGAATGGATGACGACCAGCCGCCTGAAACTGAACGCAGACAAGACGGAGGTCCTCATCCTGGGCTCCTCGCCCTCCGCCTGGGACGACTCCTGGTGGCCCCCCGCCCTGGGCACCGCACCCATACCGACGGACCACGCACGCAACCTGGGCTTCATCCTGGACTCCTCCCTCTCCATGACCAGACAAGTCAACGCCGTCTCCTCGTCATGCTTCAACATCCTGCGCATGCTACGGAAGATCTTCCGGTGGATCCCCACCGAGACCAGGAAGACTGTCACTCAGGCCCTCGTCACTAGCCGACTGGACTACGGCAACGCCCTCTACGCCGGAACCACCGCCAAGCTCCAGAAGAGACTCCAGCGGATCCAGAACGCCTCAGCCAGACTCATCCTCGACATCCCACGAAACAGCCACATCTCCGGACACCTGAGAGACCTGCACTGGCTCCCGGTCAACAAGAGGATCACCTTCCGCCTCCTCACCCACGCGCACAAAGCCCTACACGACCAAGGCCCGAGCTACCTCAACAACAGGATCAACTTCTACACTCCCACGCGCCTCCTCAGATCAACCAGCCACGCCCTCGCCGCCGTCCCCCGCATCCGAAGAGCGACAACAGGAGGAAGGTCCTTCTCCCACCTGGCTGCCAAGACCTGGAACTCACTCCCGTCCGACCTGCGCCTGACCCAAGACCACCTCTCATTCAGGAAGAAGCTCAAGACCTGGCTGTTCGAGCAGTAACGGCACCCCCCCCCCCTCCCAGCGCCTTGAGACCCTACGGGTGAGTAGTGCGCTATACAAATGACTTGATTGATTGATTGATTGATTGATAATGCCCTAGTCACCCCATGGACGGAGGAATTGTTTCAGGACCAACAGTAGCATAAACCCTAAACTACTAGGTTGGGATTCAAAACCAACACTATATGTTAAGTATCCAAACAGTTGTGCTATACATTTTGGAATATTCAAAAGTGAACATTATAATTCAAAAGACTTCCATTAGGCCCCCATGATTGATTAGGTCAAATCCTAAGGCCCCACCACATCGAGTTTATTTGAGGGCCTAGACCCCTCTCCTTGGGCTGAGATGGAAAAAGAAGACTAATGCAGAGATGTTGGGTCTGCATGAGTGAGTGTGTTTGGTAACAAGAGCCCAGACAGCACATCAGGAAAGTCAAGAGAGCCTGGAGTCTGGAAGAACGAATAGTTTCTTACCTGTCGGTGTAGTTTTGCAGCTTGAAGATCTTTCTGGATTTACTATGCTGTGCATTATTCCGCGGTCTAGTGGTTGGGTCCGGAATCGTAGTCTTTTCTTTCTTTTTAGTCACCCAGGTGCGCGTCGACGTCCCACATTTTGGTGTACTTCCTATGACGTTGGCATGCTTCCTGCGGAAGCTCCCACCTTTGGGCGCCATCTTTGGATTCTTTTTTCTTGTTTTGTGTTGTTGTTTGCGAATCCTTTGGCAATGTTCAGTATTTCTTTTCAAGTAAGAGATTTATTCACTTTGTCCTTCATGGTGTCGGTTTCTGTATTGTCCTTGTATTACCAGCTGCTTCTCCAGCCTCATCTTTCTGGCGGAGGTGGATGGGTTCGCTACTGAATCCAGAAAGATCTTCAAGCTGCAAAACTACACCGACAGGTAAACTATTCGTTTTGCAGCGTGAATCTTTCTGGATTCACTATGCTGTGCATAGACTTTGTAGCGGTTTGTTATGTTTGTGGCGGCTGGGTGGAAGATGAGCGTTGATTGTTGAATATATGTTGAAACACTTTCTGTCCTACTTGTGCTTCCTTGTTCATTTGTATATCCACACAGTAGTGCTTAGTGAACGTGTGGAATGAAGCCCATGTTGCCGCCAGGCATAATCTTGAATGGGTGTTTTTACCCTGGAAGGCTACCGTTGCCCCATTTTTCCTGGTAGAGTGGGCCCGTGGCCCCTCTGCTAGTTCTTGGTCTGCCTGTCTGTGGCAGAAGTGTATAGTTTGTGCGATCCATCGTGCGATGGTTCCCTTTGGTACTGGTCTACCCATGAAACTGCTTGCGAGGACACAAAGAACTGTTTTGTCTTCCTGTGTTCCTTGGTTCTTTCTATGTAGTGCATTACTGCCTTTCTAGCGTCCAGAGTGTGCAGTGCCCTCTCTGCGCTTGTGGTCGGTTTCTGAAAGAAGCTTGGTATTTGTACTGTCTGGTTGATGTGGAACCTTGACACCACCTTTGGCATAAAGTGTGGGTCAGTTCTCATTACCACCCTATCGTTGTGTATTTGGATGTAGGGTTCTTGTAGCGTTAGCGCCTGTAGTTCGCTCACCCTGCGCAGCGAGGTGATTGCCACCAAGAAGGCTGTTTTCAATGTTAGCATTTGTAGGGTGGCCTTATGAATGGGTTCAAAGAGCGCTTTCATGAGCTCTGTTAGGACTAAATTGAGGTTCCGTGCCGGTGGTGGCATCCTCTTTGGTGGTGCGATCCTCTTTGCCCCTTCCAGGAATCTTTTTACTATCTGTGAAGTAAAGAAGCTCCTCCCTGTTTCTCCTCTTGTGTAGGCTACTATCGCTACTAGGTGTACTCTTAGCGAGGATGAACTTAGTTTTGGCTTCAGTAGATGTGTGAGATATCTTGGCACCGTTGATTCCCTTGTCATCTTCTTGTGTAGATTTTTCTTGCTGCACCATTGTGTAAACCTCTTCCATTTTGCCACATAGCACCTTCATGTGCTAGGTCTCCTTGCCTCTCGTAGTACCCGCAAGGTGCTTTCAGGTAACTTCAGGTGTGCAAACTCTATGTCTTCAGGAGCCATGCTGCTTGGCTGAGGCTCTCTGGCTCTGGGTGTAGTACTTCTCCGTTTTGCATGGAGAGTAAGTCTTTCCTTTTCCTGAACTTGTGGGGTGCACCCTGTGCCATTTCAATTATCTGTGAGTACCAGGTCTGCCTGGCCCACTGGGGTGCCACCAGGATCAGAGTCATGTTGCTGGTTCTGCACTTGTTGAGTACTCTGTGTATCAGAGGTATCGGGGAAAAAGCATAAGCAAATGTTTTCGACCAGCTTATCCATAGGGCATTCCCCAGGGACCCTTCCCCTGGTTGCCTGGATGCGAAGTTTTGGCATTTTGCATTCTGATACGTGTTGCAAATAGGTCTATTGTCGGTGTTCCCCACCTTCTGAATAGCCTTTACGTTTCCTGTGTATTGAGCTCCCGCTCGTGGGAGGCCGATGTCTGTCTGCTGAGCCAGTCTGCTTCCACATTGTCCTTCCCTGGTAGGTGTATGGCTAGCAGGTCTATTTTTAGTGGGATGGCCCATCTCCATATCTCCTGTGCTAGGTTCAATAGCGGGGCTGATTGTGTTCCTCCCTGCTTGTTGATGTAGAACATCGTTGTCGTGTTGTCTGTCTGGATCAACACTCTTTGGTTGTACAGTTTTGTCTGGAAGGCCTTCAGGGCGAGGAACACTGTCTTTAGTTCCACGTAGTTGATGTGTTTGACCGCATCCACTGGAGTCCACAAACCCCTCACCCTGAGCTTGCTCATGTGAGCTCCCCATCCCTTCTGGGATGCGTCTGTGGTGATGGTCACCGTTGGGGTCGGTGGTGTTAAAGGCTTCTCTTCCGTTATGTTCTCCTTGTTCCACCACGACATCTCCTCCTGCACTGCGTGCGTTACAACCACTAGATCTTCCCAACTTCCTGTAGCTTGTGACCATTTTTCTTGCCGCCATTCCTGGAATGGTCTCATGTGGAGCCGTACATTTGGGACCAGATGTAAGCAGGAGGCCATCATGCCCATGATCTTGCTCGCTATCCTCACTGTCAGAGCTCGCCTCTTATGGTAGAGGCGCGTCTCCTTCAGCAGGGCCATTGTTCTCTTGTCGCTGGGGAACACACTGCTCTGGATGGTGTCGATCTGTGCTCCTAGGAAGATTTTTACTTGCTATGGTTCCATTGAGGATTTCCCCCAGTAAATGGAGAATCCCAGGTCCACCAGTGTACTTGTCACGCGTTGTGCGTGTTCTTTGCATGTCGTGTGTGAACTTGCCTTTATTAGCCAGTCGTCCAGGTAAGGGCATACATGTATCCCTTCCCTCCTTAGGTGCGCTGCCACTGCTGCGAGGTACTTTGTGAAGACCCTTGGTGCGGATTTTAGTCCGAATGCTAGGGCTGTGAACTGGTAGTGATCTTTGTGCTGCCTGTTCATTGGGATGTGCAGGTAGGCATCTTTGAACTCTATGGTGGCCATGAAGTCTCCGTCTCCTATCTGAGGAATGAACTCTTGTAGGGACGTCATCTTGAACTTTTGTGTCCTTATGTACTTGTTTAGGAACCTTAGGTCCAGGATGGGTCTCAGTGTTTCGTCCACCTTTGCTACCAGGAAGTAGGTTGAGTACACTCCCTTGTTCCTTTCTCTGTATGGTACTGGTTCGATGGCCTCCTTTTAGAGGAGTTCCTTTGCTTCCTTTTAGTAGCTCTAGCTCATTTCCTGACAGCGCCCTTCATTTTGGTTTCCTGTTTGGCGGTGTCTTTTCCAGTTCTATGCAGTATCCGAACTGTATGATGTTGAGTATCCATTTGTCTGTGGTTATCTTCTTCCACTCCCGGAAGAAATGACTTAGCCTGCCTCCTACTGGTGTTACATGGTCGTTGATGTTCTGGCTGTGTAACCCTGTGTTGGTCTTGTTGTGCTCCACCCTGGGAGGAGTTTTGTGGCTGGGCACGTATTGTGTGACGGAGTCACTTAGAGGTGGGTTGTTGGCCCCCTCTTTTATTTTGTCACGTCCGTACGCCCTCCCGCGAAAGGACTGGCCCCATTGCTAGTAGTGCCAGGTTTGTTTTTGATGTCCTTGTGTTTGGCTGTCTCCCTGGTGGGACTGTTGGAAAGTCTGGTGTGACGTTCCTGGCTGGTTTCCCCCCTCTTCCATTCGGTCTCTGCGACGGAGTACCCCTTTTCGTCCCCCCGAATTGTAAGGCCCCCATGGACCTTGCAGTTTCGTTTTCTTTTTTGAGCTGGGTGAGTTTTTCATCCACGGCGCCCCAAAAAGTATCTCCCCATTGAACGGGGTGTTTAGAATCGTGTGCTGCACCTCTGGTTTGAAGCCTGAGATCCTGAGCCAGGCCTGCCTTCTCTACGTGATTCCCAACATCATCAGCCTGCTGGATGTGTCAGCTCCGTCCAGGGCTGTTTTGAGGCAAGAATTTGCCACATTTTTCCCTTCTTCCACAAGGTGTGAAGCTCTTTGTTGGTACTCGTCTGGGAGGTGCTTGAGCAGCTGTCCGATCTCGTCCAGAATTTGGCACTGGTGCCTGTTCAAGTTTAGGTAAAGTGAATATATAGCAAACCAGTTATAGTTATACCGCCCTTATAACACACATATTTCTAGTATTGTACGACATCAAATGATTATTTGCTGAGACAAAATGATGTATCAAATTTTCATTTTATTTCTATTGTTGTCTTTGCTTTTTTTAAATATTATTTATCCTTTTTATCGCATTTTTTTGGTAAAAGACATATATTATTCACATAAGTTAACATTCAATTACATATATTACACATATTCAAAGTAACAGTGCAAAGAGAAAAACATTAAACATGACAATACATTAAAGTGCTATACGATATAATCAGTCGATGGAAAATTGGAGGAAGGCAATGCGGTGGAATGGAACTACGCGCGTTTCGGCCAAAAGGCCTTCGTCAGGTGCCCGTCATTCGTAAATTACAAACATAGTGATGTGCAACAGAAACATCCAAGGTGTCTGGTAGTACGCTTAGTTTATGTGTTCCCCGAAGAAAACTGAAATTCTCTGATGGCAACGACTCTTTTAGACTGATCGCATTCTTTTAAAGTTCCCTGTAGCTGGTGAATGTCCGCGTTATAAGGAGAATAAAGTGTTCATCTAGGTAAATTCACTGAGGATTCTTCCTAGTTTAACCACTGTATATCGGCCTTGATTCAATAGCAGGGGATTTGTTCTTTTATTAAAACATCTTTTTTTCTTTCTTAATCCTCCCTTTTCCCGCCACCAGGGAGACCCGTCTGTTTCTTTCTTACTCTAAAAGACTTATATGTATCTCGTAAAGCAATATTCTATATTGGCGATCTTGTCAGGCGAATAATCTTCATTTTGATGTGGCTCTTTTTAATATGGGGGTTCTGGTGTCTGCTTGTCTTCACCTCCAAGTATGGTGCCTGTTCAGCAGGGCGTTAGAGTTTGCCATGCGCCTGTGCATGGCTGCATTTCTTTCTATCTTCCTCCCCGTTAGGTCCATCCTCCTGCTTTCCTTGTCTGGTGGTGGCCCTGATGTTGTTGGCACATTTGCCCTTTTCCTGGCGGTTGCCGCAATAATGGAGTCCGCAGTAACTGATCCTCGGATGTAGGGAGGATCCTTAGAGGAGTGTTTATACTTCTTTTCCGTCCTCGGCGTCACTTACCGGCATGTTGCCGGTTCCTTGAATGCCTCTTTCCCCTGGGCCATGACGCTCTCAAGCATGGGGAGGTACTGGCTCCTAGTTTGTGTGGGGAGCAGGGTCTCCAAGAGGAAGTCTGCTTTCGGTTTTTCCTCATCTAGCTTGACTCCAAAAGCTGTTGCCGCGTTCTTGATGACCATATTCTAGGCCCCAATGTCATCTGGCGGCGAAGGCCTCAAAGGGTATGTGTCCATGGCCTCTTCAGGGCTTTTGGTGTCAAGGTCCTGCCACTCCAGGTCCTGTGTCCCCGAGGACGTTGAGCCGAGGATCGTCCCCTGATTGTCGTCGCCCTCCTCCTCGTAGTGGATGGCTTCTTCCTCTAGATGGTCCTGGGTCTCGGGACTTTTCGGCGGCTCTTCGGCCTCGAAGTCCTCCTCCTCTTCTACTTCGACGATCACCGTCTTTGGCTTCGACGGAATCGCGAACCTCTTCAATTTTTCGTCGAACTCCTTCTTTCTTTGTAGGATGTTATCCATTTCGGCCTCAAGCCGTCTTTTCTTTCTCTCCATTTCGGCGGCCTGTTCGGCGTCGAGCGGTTCGGCTGATCTCTTCGACGTATACGTGGACGTCGAAATGGGCTTCGGGTCCTTAATCGATGCCGAAGCGACCTTCGGGTCCTTTTCTTTTGAAGTCGAACGTTCCTTTCCGGGGACGTGCTTCGACGACCTTGGATTTTCGCCGATCTTCGCCACCTGGGAGTCCTTTTCGAAGGATCCGCTGGGCTGTTTGTCCCTGGATGCAGCTGCGTCCGTCAAGATTTTCGGCGCCAGTGCTCCCTTCGAGGACTTAGACTCTGTTTTTCGAGAGTCTGACTCAAACTTTCGAGGGTCTGTCGGGGGCTATGGGGTCGTCGACTCTCCTACCTCTTTAGAAGACTTCTTAACGTTCTCTACGACTGTAAAGTCGTCGACATCTCCGGAGACATGGTCCTCCTCATCGCTCGAGAGCCCCAGGTCTCGAAGGGACGGTGGTTGTCCCTTGCCTTGCATGTTGTAATTGGCTCTTCTTTCTCACTTTCTAACCCGGAGAGTTTCGGTGTGAAGGCGGAGCAGGCGTTGCAGTCCTTGCTCTCGTGGTCGACCGGTAGGCAGAGGTTACAAACCGGGTGCTGGTCCTGCTGCGCGTATTTGTGGTGGCAGTTACGGCAGAATTTAAAAGGTGTCTTGTCCATTTCTTGAGCTCAGGGGGCCCCTTGTTTGCGCATTCTACGTTCGACATCAAAGTTCTCGAAGTTCTCCTGCTCCTTCGTCGTCCCGGCTCGATGGTGTTGTTCCTCGTCGTCTTCTCAGTCTTTCCCATGCAAAAATCGACTGTTCTGCGTTTTCTTTCCTCCAAAACTCTGGAGGCCCTCGGGAACGATGCAGACCCAATGGCGGAAAAAAGAATCTGAAGATGGTGCCCAAAGGTGGGAGCTTCCGCAGGAAGCGTGCCGACGTCACAGGAAGTACACCAAAAGGTGTGACATCGACGCCCACCTGGGCGATGAAAGAAAAAAAAAAAGAAAGAAAAGACTACGATTCCGGACCCAACCACTAGACCACGGAATAATGCACAGCATAGTGAATCCAGAAAGATTCACGCTGCAAAATCAGAGGTTTTCACAACTAAGAGGAAGGGCAAGCAAAACCATCCTCAAAATGTCCCATGGCCCAGAAGGAATTTGACTCAGGGAAATCTGGGAACTATAGATGAAGATGAGCCTACCATGAGAGGCATGCCTGAATTCTGAGTTGCCTGGGGCAGGAGAACCCTCCAGGAAGGAATTCTGCAAAGCACAGAGAGACTGCCAACCCCTGATGGCTTTTAGCATCAGGCTGAAGTCCAGAAGCAGGGGGATACCAGTGGAACCCACTGGGTCTACTGGGAAGATGGTGGCTTGTACACTGAGTCTAGTTGCCCATAATCTGGAGCAACCAGCAGACTAGTGCTCCCCCACCAGTACAGGGCATGCCCCTTGAATGTAGCTTATGCTATCCCCTTGGTGGACATTTGGGGCAGATCAAAACCTCTGACAGGTTAGTCATCCACTTTTACTGGCCACAGATGTATGTCTGAGAAGGTGAGGGAGGTCTGCCACTTCTGCACCACCTGACAATCCAGTGGAAAGACAGAAGGGAAACCCAAAGCTCCCATGATCTCACTACTTATGGTGGGAACACCTTTTGAGAGGGTGGGAATGGACATGGTCAGGCCTCTAGACCCTAAAACAGCTTCATCTTAGTAGTGGTGGTACATTGAAGACATACCTCTGAAGATGGTTACTGCACCCGTGGTGGCCAGTGCTGTGCTTGGTATTTTTTAGGGTTCCCTAAAAGGGTAATCTCAGATAAGGGGCCAAACAATAAGTGTGCCTACTTGAAGACTATGTGGAATGAGTGTGTTCACCCCACATTATCACCTCAAACAAATGGGCATGTGGAGAGTTTCAACAAGACCCTAAAATGTATGATTATGAGAAACGCTGTAGGAGATACCATAAAAGGGAGTGGGCTTCAACCCCTTTGAACTTTTATAAGGGCACCAATGCAGAAGTTCCTTTAGACTTGTCCGAGATGGGTTGGATAAACCTCTCCAGGAACCCAAACAGGACATTATGGACTATATGCTGAGCTTGCGTTCCCACATGGCTGAATACATGAAAAGGGTTAACAAAAACTTGGGGAGGTCAGCCAGGAGCTTATTAGGCACAGGTATGACAAAAAAGCAGCCTTGGTGGAATACCAGCTAAGTAAAAAAGTGTAGTCTGTGAAGTCAGAGGCTCACAGGGCCCTCTAGAAGAAATGGATTGGGTCCTTCACAATACACAGTACTGGAGAATAAGGCTGAGGTCACCTATCTGGTGTCAAGAGGCGAGTGAGACTCTCTGAGACCTTCTATCCCACAATGACACGGATGGTACAGTAGAGGGAGTAGTGCTTCTTCCTTACAATGATAGAGCAGGAGTAGAAAGAATGGCAGCAACGTTTGGCGCAGTTTGCTATACAGCCACCTGGACTGACCCAGTGGTGTTCATTATATTGAAACTGATGACAGCTTAACTGTCAAAATAAAACATATAGAAGGTTGGAAAAAGTAAGGGCCAACAGTTTTCAAAATGTCATACCAGGGGGTGATTGTGCCCTCTAGTTGCCCCTGGGCCACCCTGTGGTGCAGATGCCTAAGGCAAACTTGAAAGGGGGTACCACAGTACTTAGGGTCTGCATGGACTATAGAGGACTGAATGCCATCACAAAGACTGACGCACAAACAATTCACAGAGCTGATGAGCTTATTGACCGGTTGGTATGTGCTAAGTATCTCGGCATATTTGATTGGATTTGTGGGTACTGACAGATTTCCCTGACTGAGGGAGCAAAGGATAGCTCAGCATTCCCTACTCCGAAGGGTCACTTCAAATTTAAGGTAATGCCCTTTAGATTGAAGAATGCCCCTTCCACCTTCCAGATCCTAGTTTACAGGGTACTGCCTGGGCTAGAGCCATTTAGTGTAGCACTGTCAGGAGTCGATAATTGCGCCTACATAATATCCCGGACTACATCTCCCAGCATGCTCTTAGTCAAGGGAGGAGCGTACTCGATATAGGTCAGCCAGAACGCACAGGAAGTGCGTGTAATTCTGTTCTACTTTGGAGACAAACAAGCTTGTTTGTCTTCGGGACCCTTCTGTTGGTGTTTCAGGAAGCCTTATCGCCTCACGGTGTTGTTTGTTCCTGTTCTTGCCCGGATCCATTGTCTGGTTGGAAAGTCGCACTGCGGGAAGAAGCAGCTCCCAGCAGAGTCACGCTGGGTTCTTACATATACAAACGCTAGGACTCACGTTTGAGCCGCGTATTTGTAGTGTTGCTTTCGGACCCCCTTATGTTCCTTACACGCTGACGTAGGCGTTAGAGAGTCGAACAGAACTCGGGGCCTTTTGTCCTAACATTTAAACTGACTGTGGATTCCTTGTTTCCTCCCGCTGACGTAAGCGGCGAGGTTCGTGGATTACTGAGCGGAGTCGAGCTCAGGTAATCTCCTTATTCTTTCTGGTTACTTGCGCTGTGTAGAAGCGCTGGAAATACATCAACTTGCTTATACACGCTATTGTTTGGCGTGGGGAGTAAAGGACCCGGGGTATACTCGCGCTGTTGACGGGCGCTGGGAGTATTCCTCCTGGGGGGTTTCTAATGACTCTGAGTTTATTGTTTTGTTTTTTACCGCTGGAAAACTATCTGGACCTATTCCTGCACTGATACTTATGCGCTGCATCCCCTGCCTGATACCTCTTGCTGCAGCCCCTACATACAGTGGGGGTTATTTTCTGTTTATGAGTAGACCATTTCTTGCAGCATCTAAGGTCATCTTATTGGTATGTATGAGAGTACATCGAGTGTTTTTGGCTGACATACGTTATGATAGTGAGAATAATGTTTCCTGTCTTATCTGTTGTAGAATTGTCGTTTCGTGGTCTTGGAGAGAAGTATCTCTGTTGGTGATCTTTAGTTGGTGTCTTGAGGACCAAAAGGCTTCGGCAGCTAGACCACAGGTATTAGTTCAGCCCTAGTGAGACATTACGAGAGTAGACTGTTATGCTGGGTATTTATACTGTGTTCTTTCTTACAGGCTTCCCCTTTCCAGCGGTTCCGGCCCATACCTTCTCTTCTTTTTTCCCTCACCTGATTGCCTCATTACTCTGAGTTCCATCCAGAGTTGGGGACGTCGGGAGGTGGACCCCTTTGTGCATCATACCGAATCCAGGAAGCAAACGTGGATCTGACAAGCATAGCCAGATGATGTCGCTGTCTTTAGCTCTACCTGGTAGAAATACCTGACCACCTTCAGGGTAGTGCTTCTGCAACAGACAGGGCTCACTATCAAGACTAGCAAGTGGGAGATAGGGCAAGGGTCTTTAGTGTACCTGGGCCATCAAACTGGTGGGGGACGCGTGCAGCCTCTTCAACTCAAAATCCAGACAATCACGGCTTGGGAACCTTCTAAAACCCACACTTGATATAGAGCTTTCCTGGGTCTGACAAGTTACTACAGAAGATATAAGAAAATGTCCTAACAGGAATTACTTAAAACATTATGACAATGGTTCAGTCACAATACATAAAAAAGGCACTTAGAGCACCTACATTTTGATTTGATTGGATGATCAGTGTATAACCTTGCGTTTGATTGTTGAAATACAAATCAAACACCATCATTTATGTTGATTATTGTCTTTTTTCTTTATGTGTTGTGACAAACCCATTGAAAGCAATATTGTTTTAAGTAATTCCAGGCAGAACATTTTCTAATATGTACTTAATTACCCGTGTTCTTGTGAGTACACAGTGCTCCAGCTTTGCTGTGAAGTTATTACAGAAGGTTTGTGAAGGGGAATGGTACCATTGTAGCCCCCACACAAAGCAGAAGAAGCAGCCGAAGAAGGTCATATGGACTGAGGAGTATGAGAAGGGCTTTGACAACCTGAATGAGGTACTTTGTACAGCACCTGCACTCAAGACACCTCATTCAGCAAGTAGTTTGTGGTCATAACAAATGCTTCGGACATGGGATTGGGGCAGTGTTTTCACAGCTAAATGATGAGGGCCAGGATCAACCAGTTGGCTTAATCACAAGTCGCTACTCTCCAGAGAGCAGTATTGATGTGCCATATAGAGAGGGAAACGATGGCTGTGGTTTTGTCACTAAATAAGGGGAGAGGTAACTTATTTACGGCTCACTTCTAGGTTCAAACTGACCACAGGCCTCTCAGATAGCTCAAGCAGATAAGAGGGAAAAACCCCAAACTGCTGAGGTGGTCCATCTCTCTACATGGTATAGACTTTACAATGGAGTTAGGACCTAGAACTGACAATGCCAATGCAGATGGCATTTCCAGGTTCTTCCACCTAGATGATGAGAACTGGCAAAAGAAAGGCAGACTTGCTCCTCACCTATAATCCGGAGGGAGCCATGTGGAAAAATCCCTATTTTAGCATGATCATCCCCATTTGTTGGATCAATGTTCAAGTTTTTTTGACTCTGCGCTCTGGGACTCTGCTAACCAGGCCCAGCACATGTGCTCTGACCATACAAAACATATCCAAATTAGTTATACTCCTTATTGGTGTATTTAACTTGCCTATAAGCCCCTAGTATATGATACAAAGTTTGCCCAGGGACTGTAAGTTAAATGTCAGGAGTGGACTGCAGAACCCCTTGTGCCACTCACTACAGTGAAAGTGCAAAAATGACTGCAGGCCTACCACTAAAGCCTGTCTGGGCAGTTTAAAAAAACGCAAATTCGACCTGTCAAACTAGTCTACTTTGACAGGCCTAAACAGTCCTTTTAAATATTAAAAAGTCACACCTAGGTAGCCCTTAATACCCACAAGGCAGAATGTATGGTATTTAAATGTAGGACATGTAAACATTTAATGTTAAACATGTACTTATGGTGACAAAGCCCCAAAAGCTATTTTCACTGTACCAGGGTTAGCTGTTCCATAGGAAAAAATTGGGAAACAATATTAAATTTAATCAGGTTATCTCTGTCTAGGAACTAACTAAAAAGTTTAATCTTGCACTTCTTAAAATATTTATTACAAGTCAAATCCACTGGTAAGGTTGGATGCATCATAGATATTTTAGAAAAGGCGCTTCTAGAAAATTCCCTTTTCCCTTCAGAAGTCTCGAAAACCCCATTTGCATGAGCTTTAAAGTGTTACTCAGAAGTTGAATAGCCCCACTGATGGCAAATATTAGCTGACAACTGAGCAGGGTACTTTTCTATCCA
Organism: Lissotriton helveticus; assembly: GCF_964261635.1. Taxonomy (NCBI): domain Eukaryota; kingdom Metazoa; phylum Chordata; class Amphibia; order Caudata; family Salamandridae; genus Lissotriton; species Lissotriton helveticus. The sequence continues at coordinate 570,284,681 of NC_136068.1, forward strand.
TCTAGTTAGACAGGTACCAATCCCGGTGGAAGAGGAGCTGTCCCCAGAACTAGCGTGAAGTGACCACAGAGGGGTTGCTCATTTCCCTGGTCACACCTCTGGGGAGGACAACAGTAGCACAAAGGTTCAGCTACTCTAGGTTTTAGGTAGTCAGGGGAATTGTTGGGTTGTTTGCAGTAGGGCACACTGGAACTGCTGCAAAAATGCTGCAAAGCCTTTGAAACTTTTCCCCTATTGGTTACGGAGGAGCCAAGAGTCAACCCCACCCACCGGTTATTGCCAGGCATAATTATGTCACCTTGGGAACCCTCTTCAGTACACTACCGGACCTGTGAAAAACAGAATGACTGCACCTGCTGTTGAGACCTATGAAGAGACCTGAAAGGCGGGACCTGCTCCCACATGTGCCCAGAAGAGAGAAGTGGACTCCAAGGGTCAGATAACTAACTGCCTGTTAAGCTACAGTGCCATACCAAGCTACTAGAACCTCCTTTCCTGAAGAGCCATTCTGGCTACTAGTTCCAAGGGCTGTTCCTGAGGTGCTGGGGCCCTTGGCTGTGTCAAAGTGTACTTCTGCAGCATCAAATCTGTTTCTAAGGGAGATCGCGGAGGGGGTATCCGCCCTGTAGAGACATGTTCAGCTACAGCTTGCAGTCTTGCCCTGCTGGAGGAATCTGAGCTATAAAAAAGTGACTTAGATCGAATGTATAAATCTTCATCGGGCAAAGGTGACAAAAGTATCTGGGCAGCATAAGACCGTCCTTGGGCGTGAATTTTGGATTTCTCCCGCTCTGAGCTTTTCTGCCAAGGCGGCTTTACCGGGATCACGTTGAATGGCTCTCTGGCCTCCTGAAGCTCTTCTCGGCCACGGGCCGCTATTCTGCCCCACTGAGGATTTTTTACTTCCATTTCCTAAGTCAGAAGGTAAAACTTCCAACTGGGCTCGAACTTGGTTTCTGTGTCTGACACTGCATTCCATCCTAGTTGGCTTCAAATAGTGCCTTAGTCCTAGTCCTATGCAAACTGATGACAGTGGCTGGTGCTTAACTGTTTTCAATGTTATTTTTATTTTTAAAACTTTAAAAATTCATATCTCCTGTCCGCCTTATTGGATTTTTGTTGTTTTCAGATAATTTTGTTCATTAAATTAGTCTTAATTTTTTTTTAAGTGGGATGTTTATTGAGTTGTGTTTTCAACTTTAATTGTTTTGGCATTTCTAAGAAAATGTGTGAAAAATTGAATGTGCAAAACCTACCAGAGGTTGAGTTTAAATTTAAGTTACTAAAACCTTTACTGGACCTAACAAGAATTTTGACATTATCACTTGGTTGAACTACTATCCACGAATACACAAAAAACCCGGTCTCTGAGGCAATTTAATTTGTAAATGGAGTGTGTATATCGCTATGGTTTTTCTACTCTGTGTAGTGTATGTATCCTTACAAAATCTTACTGTACAAAACCCACAATTCTCATTTTCTTATACGGTGGTTTTGTAACACTTTTTTGCCTACTTTTAAAAGACCTTTCTCAATAGACAGTCCCCAAGAAGGTAAATAGTGACTGAAATATGACTTTTATGTAATTCTCAATACATTCAGTTCACCAAAAACCACCAACTACATATGGAAAAAATGTGTGGAGGACAAAATGACCCCTCACGGGTGCACCACCACTGGGGTAACTGGTAGGGACTCACCAGATAAGCCCACTATTCTCATCACTGGCAGTCATTTTGTCCCAAAGAAAAAGTCTCCAAACAAACATAAAAATGTGTAAGTGACAGGCAATAGCACTCCACGATTGTGACAAAAAGTGATTAAAATTGGCAGCCACACTTGTATTACAATTACTTTATTAGTTAATAAGTGTGTACTGTCAAATTAAAAATGAACTGGTTGCTAACCATGCATACCAATGCTACATGCCAACATGTTTCTTTGCCATGAAATGTTTGGCAAATTCTTCAGGGCCAGACACTTCATCACAGCACCAGTGTTGGACACACCATTCTAGTCGACCTCACTCAGCTTATGTCTCTCATACCAACTTGTGAGGTAAAGAACGAAGAACAAAACTCCTCTTGTGAGTCCTCTTTCTGATTGGCCCTTCAGTCGTTACGTCAATCGGCTGGGGCCTCACGGAGCGTGGCGTCTCCTCCTGCCACGCTCCGTGTCACAATCGTGGAGTGCTATTGTCTGTCACTCTTCTGCACTTACACATTTTTATGTTTGTGTGGACACTTTTTCTTTGGGACAAAATGACCGCCAATGATGAGAATAGTGGGCTTATCTGGTGAGTACCTACCAGTTACCCCAGTCAAATGTCAAATGCACACCCCTTTTTCTTAGGTAACGAGCTACTGGCCTCATCGCCTTGATTAAACACCACATCGCTGATGGGAGGCGAAACCACAACCATTTGAACAGGTACAATTGACCCTTCCACCTAAATTTAAGAGATCTCCGGCTATCCTGTAGAACTGGGATAATAAATTAAGCATCTTTTAGATCCAGTTTCACCAATGAATCACCTCCTTGTAGTATATCTCTCAAAGTGAATTCCTTCTATTTTTGAATGTTTGTAAACTATGAAATATTTCTGTTGGCTTAAATTTATTACCGGGCACCAACCCATGTCTTTATTTACCAGAAGCAAAGTACTCATATAACCTGCCTGTTGGCCTCATATTTTCATAATTGCCCCCTTTTTTTACATTAGCTCTACCTTGACATCTCTTGTACCCCCTAACTCTTCCTGACACACTAATTCTCTTGGGTCATTTATTTGATTTCGACTTTCCATAAACTCTGATCAGTAACCCAGAATTCATGTGCTCCTTGCAATCTCCAACCGGTTCTCTAGGAACAACTTCGACCTGCCTCTCATCTTTCCAAGGGAAGAACTAGAAGCATTTGCAGTACTCACCCTGGAATGTAAGTGCTTGTTGACATCTACCCCTTGGTGTATATTCATTCCCTCTGTGGGTCCGAGGAAAGCAATCCTGAGAAGTTTTGCACACCAGAGTAAGAGCTTCTTCCTTACTCATATTGGGGCCTAAAGAAATCACAGCTGATAGTTTGCCCTCTCCTCCAGGATCAGCCATGTAAATCTCATCCAAAAACTCTCTTCATAAATGACTGAGCTTTATCCAATGCGATAACTGTTGACACAGAGTTTCCTAATGATTGAATCACTCCAATTTTGGTCTGATTTTCATTAAACTTGCTTTGCGTATCTTAATAGTAACTAGCTGGCAGTACCCCTTTAAGAGAATTAAATCCACCTCCTCTCATTTCAGGAAAGCCTCTTCTACTGTATCGAATATGTGAGCGAGTGGACCCAATACATCCAGGAGCTTATCCTGACACTACTTTAGAAAATGCCCTAAATGCTTCCTGGGGGTCCCTATCTAGCTTAAACAAATATTTTATTAATTAGGGATCCAAATTCGGCATCAAGCATTTATTGCCCCCAACTACAGGACAAGAGTATTTAGCCCTGATTACTAGTCTCTCATCCCTATCTAATGCAGTTCTTCTGCCACACGTTCAAGAGGCCACCATTCTGAACTCCTAGGATGCCTAATGAACAAGTTACTTACCTTCGGTAACGATATATCCGGAAAGTTTTTCGTCAGCAGAACCTCTGCGCGTCGGAAGGTGGCGGCGGTCAGCTCCGCGTTCGTTGTTGGCATCGTGTCGCCAGGATGACGTCGCGTAGCTACTTAGATGCTGCCCTCGCACACTGATGTCAGTTCTGTACACGACTTTCCGCGCCAGAAACGCAGAGCCATGCAAACACTGACCACTGGTGCACAGAACTAGGGCCCTGATAGGATATCCTTAACCCTAGAAATCAGTTCGCAGAACGGGGAGGATGGATGGGGCGGTAAGGAATCTATAACTAACTAATGTTTCTTACAGATAAATCGTTACCGAAGGTAAGTAACTTGTTTATCTGAAAGAAACATGTTAGTTATAGATTCCTTACCTTAGAACAGATACCCCAGCAATACCAACCCCGGAGGTGGCTTCTGCAAACCAAGATCACACCAGAAAGTCCTGGACAACAGAAAGGCCAAGGAAGCCGTCTCTCTGGACTTGACTGTCAAGGCAGTAGTGTTTCGTAAAAGTGTGCAACAAAGCTCACGTAGCTGCCTGACAGATGTCATGCAGAGGAACGCCTCATTCCAGAGCAGTAGTTGTTGCCGCCGCCATGGTAGCTGCCTGACAGATGTCATGCAGAGGAATGCCTCATCCCAGAGCAGTAGTTGCTGTCGCCGCCATGGTGGAATGTGCGCGCAGCCCCACTGGAGGCTCCTTCTTCACCATTGAATAGCAGGCTTTGATACACAAAACAACCCATCGGGAGATAGACCGCTTGTGTATGGCCTGACCTTTCTTGGCGCTCACATACCCAACAAAGAGCTGGACATCCACCCGGAACTGTTTGGTGCGATCCAGATAAAAGGAAAGCGCACGTTTTGGGTCCAGATAGTGGAGCCTCTATTCCTCTTTCGAAGGATGCGGAGGCAGAAAGAAGGCAGGCAAAGTGATGGTCTGCCCGATGTGAAAGGCAGTGACAACCATGGGTAGGAAGGATGGACGAGTCCTGAGACCTACCTTGTCCGGATGGACAGAAAGGAAAGGAGGCTGAGATGAAAGAGCCTGAAGTTCACACTCTCCATGCAGATGTAATGGCAACCAGGAATACAGTTTTAAGCGTCAGAAGTCTCAAAGGACAGTAGTGAAGTGGCTCAAAGGGAGCGCACATTAATAAGTCAAGACTAGATTCAAGTCCCACGGAGGCATAATGAAAGGAATAGGAGGAAAGAGATGAGTTATGCCTTTTAAGAAACGATTTACAATAAGGGACTTGAAAAGAGAAAGCTGATCTGGAATCCGAAGGAAGTCAGAGATGGCAGAGAGATAGCCCTTGATAGTGCCCAGAACAGAGCCCTGCTGGGCCAAAGAATTGAGGAACAAGAGAACCTCAGAAAGAGGGGCAGAGAGGGCATCCACAGCCTTTGCTGTGCACCATGCCACAAATTTGTTCCACCAGCAGGCGTACACCGTCTTAGTGGAGGGAAGCCTGGCTGCCAAGATTACATCACAAACTTTGGGAGGTAAGTCAAATGACATCAACTGCCTCAGCGCAATCTCCACTCAAGGAGGTGGAGGGTGGACAGGTTTGAATGGAGGACCGCCCCCTGAGGCTGTGACAGAAGATCCTCCCGAAGAGGCAGTCGGTTTGGAGGATCGATGGCCATGTTGAGCAGCTCGGGATACCAGACTCTTCGTGCGCAATCCGGAGCCACAAGAATGACTTGGGCCCGCTCGCGCCTGATCTTCTTCAGCACTCTGGGCAGAAGTGGTATAGGCGGAAAGGTGTACAACAGACCGCAACTCCACTCGCGACGAAAAGCGTTGCCTAGCGTGTGCCGTCTTGGAAACTCCAACGCGTAGAATTGCTGACATTGCTCATTCTCTTCGGTGGCAAACAGATCTAACCAAGACTCTCCCCACTTCTGAAAGAGACCTTGCACCAGTGAAGACGCCATTCATGATCCATCATGCACCTGTGGCTGAGTTTGTCCGCCCTGGCATTCAGGGAACCTGCCTGGTGTTGAACCACCAGGGATATGCCCTGATGTTCCAGCCATGTCCAGGGGCCTCTTGACATAGGGTCCACGACCCGGCCCGTTTGTTGCAGTACCACATGGTGGTGGTGTTGTCCATTAACACTTGCACTACTCTTACCCGGACCTAGGGAAGGAATGCCTTCAGAGCAAGATGAATCACCCGTAGCTCCAGAAGGTTGATGTGGAGCCCGGACTCCGCCGGAGATCAGAGGCCTCTGATCTCTGCCTCTCCCATGTGACCGCCCCATCCCAGAAGGGATGCGTCTGTGACCACTGAGTGCTCTGGTTGGGGAAGGGAGAGGGATCTGCCGTTGACCCAATTCTGGTTCGTGAGCCACCACTGCAATTGTCATGCAGTGCCCTCCGAGAGCTAGACACATTCGGACAGGTTCCCCTGATGCTCGCCCACTGGAACTTCAGGTCTCACTGCAGAGCCGGCCATATGCCATCTAGAATGAACGACCAGCAGGATGCAGGAGGCCATGAGGTCCAGCATCCTCAGGGTCATCCTGACAGAAACCCGGTATAGATGCTGAAAGATCGGAATCATAGTCAGAATATCCCTGACTCGCTATTCGGGAGGATAGACCTGAAACCGCATCATGTCCAGAACTGCTCAGATAAAGAGGAGCTTCAAGTGTGACTTCGGCACATTGATGGAGAACCCCAGCGAATGCAGGAGGTCGGCTGTAGTCTGGAGGTGGGAGATGACAGTCTTGGGTGAGCCCTCCTTCAACAGTCGTCGAGCTAGTGGAAGACTGGAACCGCTGATCTGCGCAGATGAGATGGGTAAGATCACCGACCTGTTAAATCCATTTTTCACCTTTTAAGGTCTCGCTAGAGCCCAGCACATGTGCTGGTCTAGCGAGATATTTAGTAAGCCGCTTTTGAAAATGCTTACAAAGTGGCTATCAGCTTACCCTCACACACACAAGCGCGCGCCCGACGTGCACAGCACTTGTTTTCGTCGTGCGCGTGCGCACAACTTGTGTTTTTTAAAATTATTTATGATTTCATTTAGTGGCCCGGCCGCGCAGACAATGCTTGTTAAAATGCAGGAATGCAACAAACAACTGAGGACCACAGCAGAGCAAAGAAAGAGACACAGCCCCACCATCAGCAGTGCACTCTTGGTAATTCTCATCAGGACGGTGACATGGTTTCCTATGTCATTTCATCTTCTGTTCAGGTGAAGTTCACCCTATCAGGCCTGCCTTGCTTTGTCCTGGTGCTACTCCCAAGGCACAGGTTTTTGCCTTCTCTGCTCCGTTCCTTCGCATGCTCTGAATGAATAGCAGATGTTATTCATTTGTGGCATTGCATTCTTCAGCTTCCTTGATGTTTTTCTTTTCAATCACTATGAGCGGCGAAGGGACGTGACATCAAACGGCTTCATTCTATTACCGACGAATACATCTGGCATCGCTTCCATTGTGAGCCAGTCTGTCGGGCAGGCTTCAATTTTGCGTTAGCTGCTACCACCGACTGTTTAGGTCTCGCCTACGCAGTGTGCAGATTTGAGTGCTAAGAAGCTATGTAGCGCCTCGGTTCCTCCTGCAAGTAAACGGCGTCTAGCCAGCCAGCCTAAGAGGCAGCGAGAGGTGACTCACTTAAGTGGTGAGATAAGAGCGTTCTTCAGCTCAGGGAAACAAGGTGTCACTGACCCGTTGCCCTCTGCACATGGCTGGAGGCTCCACGCCCTTGCACAAGCACTTGTCACTGTTAATAAGAAACTGGTAGGATGCTAGGGGCTAATAAGGAGGTGAGGGTCTCCGAAGGGCAGGTGTGCTATCCTTTTCCTCATTTTAGTTCGCCATGGATGTACAGAGTAATAGGCGACACAGGGCCATTTGGAGGAGTCACCAACTACAATGTCACGAGCTTGTCTCAACTTGTCTACTTTTGAGTGTCTATAAGTAGCCGATAGTATAGTTCAGTTTACTGGCCGTCTGCTGCTGGAGTCTTTGTGCAGCCCGAACCAACAGGAATGCAGTCCAACGGCAAACACTCAGCTTTTCATCTTCCCAAGGCCGATACAATGAGTACCACTCAGTGGGGCGAAAAGTGATACCCATTGTTTTGAGTGCCTTTTAACTGCAGTTTGCTGAAGCAAATTATGTGGAGGAAACAGGTTGCTTATTGATAGATTGCGGTGAGAGGTTCTGTAGTTCTGTCACATTAAACAAGTGATCTTGTAATATGCATGAAAACCAAACGCCTGCAAGCCTGGAATGCTGCATACATTATGCAAAAAACAGGGAACCCTGGGCAGTTTACATTACAGTATATACTGTTCTCTTAGGAGACTTCCATCACACCATTACATTACTCAATCAGTGATACATTTGTTTGCTTAGGTGTTGACAGAGGAAGACAAGAAACACGTGGACCACATGGAGCAGTTAATACAATATATTTCTAAATCCCTGCTAAACTACACAGCTCACATGCCCTCCTTGATTGCTCTGCATAGAAGGTTCTTTTCTCCCACTCCCTGCACACAAGGCAGCACAGCGCCTCTTTCCACAACTGGAATTGCTTTGTGTAGACGCTGTCTAGGGGACTGCATGCATTTCCAAATCTTTCAGTTTAGTGGAACTCAATATGGTCTCTTTCGTTTTTGTTTACTTACTGTCACACGCTATGTCACTGCCATCCGTGATTTATCTGCTGGGGGGTCCTTCTGTGACACACACAAACACAAGAACCTTTATGGCACAACAGTCGTCCCTGCACATCTCTAGCTTCCTTGCGTGGAGACAGTACAAGCAATTTCCAGCCCAGCCCCCTGCCACAACTCAGACACAAGCAGTCATGGCAACTGTTAGCAGGGACAGCCCAGCACAAGTAAATCTGACACCACACAAAGTGTCTCTCAATAGACAGCTGCCTGCTTGACAGATGTTAGTGTGGGACTCCTGGCTTATGCAGATGTGCAAGTGCATTGATTGACAAACCTATTCTGCTTTGTAATGAAATTACATTGTCACTGACCTACAAATGTACTTGCAATCATTTAGGACCCGTATTTGACAGTGTCCAATGGTCTCCAAGGCAGTTGGATCAAACATACACGCTATATCTTTGGGTCGCCTCCAAGGCATCTTGGGGGAAGGGGGGCAAATCCCTCTTTTGACCAAGTGTTCTTCTGCACTCTGTGGAGTGCCACCAGTATAATGACGATATTCACTTATATCTAGGTCTCATTAGCATAAAATCCCGTAGTCCTTCCTCACCATGGAACTACTCGACTTCTGGATGACACATAATTGAAACTCAGCCCACAGATATATCCTTTTTATATACCCTTTCTAATGTTTATGTAAAAAAAAAATCTTGAATTCTTCACCACATTGAAATTCAAGCCGCATCGATGCGCTTAATGCCGTTGGATTTTACTAGCTGAGATGCTTACCCTTCACAAGAAGGGTTTTGCTGGAAGGGTAGCATTATATTCCATCCGTTTTGGACCACATAGGTAGGAATATGGCTTTTGATTCTCTGTCCCAATTGGAGCAAAACGGTATATAAGCACTTCCTGGCCCAGTGGCATTGTATGTTCTGGTTTTCAAACTTCTGACCACAGTAGGTGCCAGCTGGAAGTGTTTAGCTCACTAAGCCATACAGGATCAACGAGCTCAAGCATTGGCATAGCCAATAGTTCTCGTCTTTGGGACCTTATAAGTGTTTAGCCATGCAACTGCTGGTGTTGTTGCACTAAGGATATTGTGCTGCATACCTAAATACTTATAGGGTCCCAAAAGCGAGACCTATTGGCTATGCAAATGCTTTTTCATAAAATGATTTCTTCTACTGAAACAACCTCAAAAAGTAATTAAACTACAATAAATCACCAGAATGTTCATAAATAAAATCAAATTTGCCTCCATAAACTGAAGGCTAACAATAAAAAAAGAAAACAAACCATTATAGAAAAACAAACCTGATACACACACTTAACTTGAAAAACCACTAATTGAGAACAGCATAGAATACTTCTCTGCCACATAGCAGCAACCAACAGAGGAAGAAAAAGGAGGACAGATTGTTTATATGGGACTGGAGTGTTCTGTTACAGTGTGCTCATATGAGGTTGTAAGGTTCTTGTGATTTCTTCAAAGAGCAGTAAATAAAGGAAGTTATGCATAATGTGCGACTTATGTCTTTCCATGAAATCTGACAAGTCCCTAGACATTGGAGATGTGTACTACAAGATTATCAAAATCATTATCTGACAGATTCAATTCTCAGGAAGACGCAAACCGTCTTCCTGAAAATTGAACCATTGTGCCCTTATTACACGAGAACCTCTGGTTCAATTAATAACCTAGACAGAATGCGAGTATACCGCTTATCCCACATCCAAGCGTAAAGTTCCTATTTTAAGAAATGTAGGTGGATCTAGCATTCCTCTGCCCTGGATGGCTAAGAGAGAAGACCCACAGTTGCGAATATGGAATAAAAGTGCAGAGAAAGCTAAGATGGACCCTTAGAGAAGCCAGTGTATGTTCGACAAATGATCTGTTTAGAACTGCCAATATCCATAATATGTGGTTTATTCACATCATAAATAGGTTAGTGGTTAAAAACAGTTTACAAAATAAATTCTATAAAAAAAGTGCACACAAATTCCTGAGGATGCAAACATGGTAAAAAAGCACCGGCCTCTTCATGCCTTTGGTAATCAGGGCAAGAGGGGGGCGCTCACTGTTGTCCGTAATGTCTTTAACATCCATGCTGTCTCTAGTTTTGTTTTTCTTTTATTATCTGTTCTTGCCTTCTTCACTCTCTTATGTAACTTTTTCTTCTTTCTCTCATTTCAGGTCTAACACTGTCAGCACATCTTGCTCTATCCCTCTGTTCTAGTTTCATCCCCACTATCCTATAAGGCCTGGTTCTCTTTCTAGTTCTCTGTTTTCTTTGTCTTTCTTTTAAACGCTCCATGTTGAGATTAGAAATTTGAAGTCTTTCTCTTCGAGACATCAGTAGTCACCCTTGCCTTGCATGCTCTCCCTCTAGCCTTCTGCTTGCTTGTTCACCCCCAGAACGGCTTTTGGGCTCTTCTTAGTCTCTATAGCTCATACAGCAGCCTTTCTTGCCCCATCCCATCCACCAATGCCTTTCTACCAAATGCTAGTCAGTAATACCTTCCGTTTAAAGTATTCCCGACTCGTTCTCCCTCTTCAGCTCCTATCCCTCCTCTCAAGTTCTCTTCCTAATCCATACTATTTGTCCACCTTCACTGTACACCCAATCTAGAGTTTCTCACTGAGTCTCCTAGCCTCCAAGAACAGTCTATTCCCATTCCTCAACTGGTCTCAAACACCTCTGTCATTAGCCTATCTCCTCAAATTCTCTTTTCATTTTCCCTTCTTGTATTAAGTCTCGCCCTTTCTCCATCCCATTCATGTCAGTCTCTCCCTCTTTTTCTGGTTCTCTCGCTTCCTCCCACTCTCTCTCAGGCGCTCTGTGAGGGTCTCAGAAGGCGGATGAGCTTCTTACAGTGATGAGCAGAGGACAGCCTTGGACTTCCATGTGACCGCATTACTGGTGTATGCTGAAATATTTCCGACAGTTTTTCGCTGGCTTTGAGGGACACCAAAACCTGGAATAATCACAAAAAGAAAATCAATCAGTCTATATAGTCAACAGAATGACACAAGGGGAATGTTGTGTGGTATGACTAAGGCAAGACTCTGTTGGTAATATTGCAAAATCATGGAAAAACCTTTGAAGAGGGCAGAAGGATGGCACAATGTTTAGGGAGGATAGTGAGAAAAGTTGGAGTTGGTTATAGGTTAGGTCAACAGAGAGCATTAATAAGGGATATAAAAGACAGTGTGGAGCTGTTTAAGAAGCAGGACAGATGGACTAAGGTGCTCATCTTAGGGCTCTGACAAACGTATGTGGTAATACTGCATAGGGAACTATCTATGACGTGGCTTTCAGATTTTCAAAGGTGTGCTATTACTGCATCATTAGTTCTGCAGAATGAGAGCTAATTAAGGAGTATAGTTGGCAAAATTCATTGGATGGTGAGTTTGATGGAGGGCACAATGGAGAAGGTAGGAGTTGAGTCAGTCTTAGCTGCATGGTTGTAAGCAAAATGGTCAAACTCTAAACACAGGAGTCAGGGAAGCAAGTACACAGTTGAACTGGGGGGAATAGCTGGAGTCAGGAAAGGCTCACCTGGTGGATCTTTGGTCGCTGTCCAAGTGTGCGTAACGCGATCAGTGAAGCCTCGTGCACAGCAGGAACGGGGTCATGGCAGGCAGCCTCTAGAAGCAGGTGGGGAGCACGGTTCTGGATCAACACATCGCCCAATGCCTCAGAGTGCATTCCTAAATTTCCCAGTGCAGATGCTGCATTTCCACGGGTTTTGGCCTGCGAGTCCCCCAAAAGCCGGACAATACCTGGCACAGCTCCAGCTAGAGACTGTGCTAACAAGCCACCCTGGTAGGCTGCATTCCCCACAGCAAAGCTGGCTGAGCGGCGTACCCTGCTATCCTCATCTGACAAGCACTCTAGTAGCTTCTCCAAAAGGCCTGGCTGTGTTAGCAGTTTCTGGTTCAAGTCCTGGCCATGCCGAAGCATGTTCCCGACCAAGCCACATGCTTTGGCTCGTACAGGGTCCTCCTGGACCTGCAGAAGATGTCGGAGTGGTTCGTATGTGGCGTCAGGTCCTCCGAGGATTCTCTGTAACAGGGGAAGGTGGGCAGGTGATGCTCGAGCCACGTGCGTTAACAGCGATAGAAGGTCAGACGTGAGCAGGCTGTGATTCGACAGCAGGACAGAGGACAAGAAGCCCACAGCTGCCTCTGCAGAGGAGGCAGCCTCTGAAAACTGATCCACAAAAGTCTCGTAGCTGAGAATCAGGCGGCACAAAAGACTCATGGGCACTTCCGTCAGAGCTAGAGGGAGATGATGGCAGCATACCTAGAATAGAGAAGGAACAGACCACTAAATGGAAGGGAGGAAAGGAAGGAGAAGAGAAACTAGAAAGTAAATTAAAAGGTATAGTGTGAGCAGATGGGCAACACTTCAGGACAAGAAACAAAGTAGGAGTTGATGAACAGAAAGGGAAAAAGAGAAATGATACACAGCGCCTTGCGACCCTCACAGGTGGGTAGTTGTGCTTTATAAAACTCTTATTGATTGACAGAAAGAAAAAGGGAAAGGGAGTGGATGGTAGCAGAAAGCCATAACTAAAAAGACACTGAAAAATAACACTTTGATATTTGTCATTTGTCCAAAGAATCCCTAGAAACACAAACATAAAAGGTCTGAACAAAGGCAAAAAAGAACATAAGCAGTCACTTTTTGCAGACGATAGCGTCTTTACCCACAGATCAAGACGAATCCCTTTCAGCCTCAATGGAGACACTAATGCTCTTTGCTAAGGTCTCTGTATTCAAGTCCCTAATATCGAAAGTCAAATGCCACTTTCAAACAATGGCTTCAGATGGTCAGAGGAACCCATCGAATTCCTAGATATAAATGTAACCCAGGAGGCATCAAAAGCTACCAAAGCAATATTTCCCCATTTAACGAAAAGGTTTACAAACACTTTTACCGAGGGGGATGCTTAAAAATAAATTAGATGGGAAGAATCACAAGTATAAACAAACACTGGCAATGCCAATTGATCTTGCTTATCTTAACATACAAGTGAGACCGACTGTAATTGCCAAAGCTTCTTTAAAGAAGCGCCAAACCCCGCTTGGCGCCAGTTAATATTTTCAGAGCGGAACACTCTGTATGGTATTGTGGATCTTGTTGCAAAACTTAAATGTTACTCTTTTAAAATTGATTACTAATTTTAATTCACTCACGCTGTGTAAAAATTGACTACGATTTTTAATCCACTCACGCTGTGTTAAAATTGATGAATAATTTTAAACCACTCACCCACCGTGTACCCACGCTCATTCCTGGAGCTGCCAGGGGCATTGGGGCTCATTTCCGAAGTCTGTGCTCGGTGTTTCAGCCTGCCCTCCCTGGTCCGACTCGGTATCCAATACCGTAGAGCGGAGGGCGGGACAGGTAAGAGCCAGACACGCCCAGACACTCCCAGACAGTCGAGCGGTTAGCGCTCTAGTCTTACAGCTCAAAGGGCTATTTAGCCACTCGTCGGCACTAGCGCGCAGCGGTTGCGTGCAGTGGGGCACCTAAGCTTGCGACCTAAGACGAGCCAAAGACCAGCCCGTCTGCGCCCGTCCGCGACTGGACGGGGCCAGGGGCTATGGGGGCTACATCTGTAAATCTGGGAGCTCACTCTACCAGTCAGATATTCTATTCCCCTCAGCTACTTACAAAATTACGGGGGAAAGCGTTACAGGGATGTATAGGCGGAGAAAACTTTCTTCTAGAAGGGCCTTTTTCCTGCCGCCATTGCCGAACCCAGTTTAACACGCTTAAGGAGGAAGGTGGCCTTACTGGTCGCATTGATAGGTACCACCCTAACGCTATCAGTAATGAAAATGATAGTGCTTCTTTAGGGATCAAGAATCTGCTCTGTAACGTTAGATACTTATCGAAACACACAGCCAAGGTATGGGATCTAATCTCCTCGAAAGAATCTGATTTGTGCTTCCTTACAGAAACATGGCTAAAACCCCACTCGGTTCCTGCCATAACCTTAGGAATCCCGACTGGGTACAAAATAGTTAGATTAGATCGCCCCACCAAGATAGTGGGAGGGATTGCGGTTGTTCACAAACAGGAAATTGATATTTCCACATTAGAGGAACTAAGCACACCAGAACTAGAATTGCTGATCTTTAAAATTAGCTTCACACCCAAGGGAAGCCGAATGGGAGCTTTGGTGTACCGCCCTCCTGGACCATGCACAAACTTCTCTAACACACTGGTTGAAATACTTGCCTCATATATGAATAATGACAGTGACTTTTTACTAGTAGGGGATTTTAATGTGCACAGTGAATTAGGAGATTGCAGTGAGGCACAATCTTTGCTGATGGACCTATCCCTACTGGGCTTAATACAAAGAAATTGCGGGCCCACACATCAGGCAGGCCCCACCCTGGATTTGATCCTATCCAATTCTCCTTTGGTCACTTGCCTTCCCCCAATGCAAGTAAATTGGACTGACCACTTTATCATTGAATTTCATACTCCCCACATTAAACCTACCCCCTCAGGCCCGGTCCCTTTGCCCAGCAAACGAAGACAGTGGCACAAAATTAATCAAGTTTCATTCAAAGAAAGGTTTGTAGAACCCGCTATCACTCCTTTAGAGAATATCGAAACAGCTCTAAAGAAATTCGAAGGGGCAACTAAGGCAGCTATAAATGATATAGCCCCTCTGAAACTGTTCAAACCACGCCCAGCCCATAAACAAGAAGTCTGGTTCTCAGAGCATTTAAGGACACTGAAACAAGCCGCCAGAAAACTTGAAAAGAGGTGGAGAACGTCCCATTTGGCGGATGACAAGAACCGCTACCGGGACTCCCTATCAATTTATCACAAAGACATTCGCACAGCACGCAAAACACACATCGTGTCCCAAATCACAGCGGCAGGAAATTCTCCTAGGGTTTTGTACCAAATCCTACAATCTTTTGTTAAACCTGTAGGGTGTGAAAGTTCTGAGTTGGCATCACAGCAGCTATGTGATGAAATTTCCCAGTTCTTCACTAATAAAATAGACACAATTTATGAGAAAATTGTTAATTCTAATATGGCATTTAGTACAGACAAATCACTCCCTCAGATTAAGGACGAACCTAATTCCATCACCCACACCCTTGACATGTTCCCCGCTATCACCGCAGAGGAGGTATTATCTTTAACCTCACAGATAAAGAGTGGAAGTCCGGATAACACAATTCCAGCTAGAATAATGCCCATGCTTGCTGAAGAATTATGCCCTGTGATCCAGAGGCTCGTGAATCTCTCACTAAGCTCAGGTGATGTCCCCAGGGGATGGAAACGGGCCTTGGTAAGACCGATCAGGAAAAATACCGCCATACCATGGACCGAATTATCCAATCTTAGGCCCATATCCCTGCTACCATTCTTAGGGAAACTGACCAAAAAACATGTCAATCGTCATCTGTCAAACTACATTGAACATGCAGGGTGGTTGGACTATTCTCAATCAGGGTTCAGGCCGAAGCACAGCACGGAGTCAACCCTTCTGTCAGTCACAGACGACTTGCATATGTATCAGGATAAGGGCTACGCTGTGATCCTGGTACTATTAGATCTGTCGGCAGCGTTCGACACCGTGTCACATACCATCCTGACTGACCGGTTGGCGAACATTGGACTAAAGGACAAAGCCCTTGCCTGGCTAAGGGGTTTCTTATCCAATCGCACCCAGAGTGTCACCATGGGTGCATATCGCTCAGTGGAGGTAGAGATTTCGAAAGGGGTGCCACAGGGCTCTTGTTTGAGCCCAACCCTCTTTAACATCTACGTGGCACCCCTGGCAAGAGTGATGCGCACGTATGGCTTCATTCCAGTGTCATATGCGGATGACACGCAGCTCCTCTTTCCTTTCAAAACTCTCTCTACTGAAGTAAAGAACTCCTTCTCATTAGGCATGAAGGCTGTAGCACAATGGATGTCCTCTAACTGCCTTCAGTGCAATGTCAGCAAAACAGAAGTCATGCTGTTCGGGGAGGCTAAAATGCTATGGACTCCTGATTGGTGGCCACACGACCTGGGAGCAGTTCCTGAACCAAAGCAGGTCGTTAAAAATCTGGGGATCCGTTTAGATCAAGAACTTTCGCTGAAACAGCACAGCAACTATGTCATAGGCTCATGTTTCCACACTATCAGCCTGTTGTGCAAAGTTTTTCACCTGCTCCCAGATTCCTTCAGGAGAACTCTGGTACAGGCTCTTGTTCTAAGTCGGATCGACTACTGTAACGGCTTGCTACTCTCTGCAAACGAGGGAGTGCTGGCCAAGCTCCAAGTAATTCAGAACACGGCGGCCCTCCTGGTCCTGAATGTCCCTCCGAGAACTGCGTCCAAACCTCTTCTGGACCAATTACACTGGCTCTCAATCTGGCAGAGAACAAAGTTTAAAATATGCTGTTTAATACATAAAAGCTTAAACGGACAAGGGCCCGTCTACCTGGAAAACAAATTCATTCCATATGTCCCTATCCGATCTCTCAGATCCAGCAACCACCTTCTCTTGGTGGTGCCCCGTGCAAGAAAGGCCAGACACGGAGGTAAAGCTCTATCTGTAACCGGACCATCACTGTGGAACAAGCTCCCTCTGTCTCTCAGACAATGTTCAGAACATCTAAAATTTAGAAGGCAGCTCAAAACCCTGCTGTTTAGAAACCAGATCTAGATGGGCAGCAAACTGGTGTTTAAAAATAGCTCTGCTTATAAAGCTGCGCTTGGGGAGGGCAAATGATGAATCTACAGACAGCAACACTCAAAAGCTCTTGTGGGCAGGTCAAGCACAGAAAGGGGGGAAAGCATCAACCATGAGCAAGGCAACTGTGATTGTGAATGACACACAAGCAATCCAATCTTGAGCAAGGATTGGCTCTGTGTAGTATGGTATGCAACGCTTTATCCCCGACAGACAGCTGGAACTGCTACTAGCGAGGCTGCAATGAACTTTGTTCTGCTATTACAGCCCAGTCATTACCAAACGAATTCCCCAAGACTGTGTTGGATCACATTCTGAAGGAACTACTATCCTTCGTATGGAAAGACAGAACCCCGAGAGTCACTAAGAACACAGTCTACAGCAACACAGGGGAGAAAGGATTGGGATTCCCAAACATAAAAGCCTTCATATTGAAGCACCACAAAGACATCCAGTGTTTGACTTAAGTCACAACCTGTGAGACAAACCATGGATACAGGTGTAATATATTCCTCAATATCCTTACGCTAACTACTGTAGCTCCTGCCAAGACAAGCTGGGAAATCAATATCATAAACAAATCTCAAAGTATTGGCAGCAGATCGTAATAAAAAAAAAAGATGGCAATAATGCACAACGCTGTCTTTAAACACAGGATTTTGGATAAAGTTTCAGAGAAGAAAGCAATACAACCCACCCCTGCTGGGTGACCTATTTTCGGAAAGGGAACTTAATGCAAGGAAGGAGATTGATGACAACCTAGTCTAACCCAAGAGGATACATTTCGACTAATTAAACAATTACACTGAGCAAACAACCACTGGATGTGAAATCTGTCAGACAAAGAAAAAAAACCAAATGGAGATAATGTTCTCAAACAGGCAAACGTGTGAAGGTATCACATTGCTCTATCATCACATATGCCACCTACAGCCAGTACAGAATCAAAATTACATGACTAACAGGGAAAGGGATCAAGAGGCCAACACTGGAAGAAACATGGTCCACAATTTGGGCTAATACGGCTAATTCATCCCTTTCTAAACAATAATGAAAATTCATATCAACTCATGACCAGCATGATCTTCATCCCCAAGAAAGCTGAAAGCAATGTTAGGAAGTAGAGATGCATGTTGGAAACATTATGGAGAGAGGGGCAGGGCACACCGTTCTACAGGCGGTGGTCTTGCAATTACAACAACCATAATGAAGAGAATCCCTGTCTAATATTGGAGCCATAAAGGGGGGCATCCTTCCCCTCTAATCCCTAACATTATTGTTTGGCGTCGGCAACCCATGTAAGAATAACAGCTACCCACTGACTACGACAGTAGGCAAACTAATCCTCCATCTGCTGTTGGCAGTCAGACTGGCAAAAGCACATCTGGAAGGCTCCAGGCTACTTCACAAATACACATATGGTAGGGAAATATATGTCATGGAGAAATGATCTGCCATTATACGCAAAAGAATGATTACATTTGCGTTTTTTTGGGGAGTGCGTGTGTGGGGTGGGGGAACAACTATCTCCAATGAACAGCACCACTTTTTATTATGTGAAATAACTACTTACTCAGATAGCAAGGAAGAAGATGGTTAACATCAACATGAATTTCAGAATGCCTGATGGACTCAAAGCAAACTTTGCAAGGAACAAACTAAAGAAGGCTACAGGCAGACCTGTAAGATGTGAAAAACATTAAGAAGATATACCTAAAGGTGTAACCAAAACAATTCATTGTATGTTCATTACCCTATAACTGCCGCAGAAAAATAGGAAAGTTGCTAAAAAGCACAAAAAAAACAAAAAACAAGAGAGGACATGGAAGAAGGGAGGTGAAGGAACCAGTGATAGAACGGAGTCTGTGGCGATAGTGGTAGGCCTGTATGCGTAACACTAAATTAAAATATACAAAGTATTGAAGAAAGAAACAAGCGAGGGCAGAGTAGGTAAGGATAGGGAAATTAGATTAAGCTAGCTGCAAAGCATACCACTCAATTTCAAATATTCAAAGAGGTAAGAAGAAAACGGAGAGAGACAATGGAAGGGTGAGCGGGGAGTTGGTGGCTGCATGCCTAGTAGAGAGAAATAGATAGAGCACTATTCTAACAAACGAAGGACAAAGGCTTGGGCTCGATACCTGCAGCAGATGTACTGGGGTTTCCAGTTCTTGCATTCCAGTCAGTATGTCTGAGAAAACCTCATGCTCCAAGTCGATGGCGAAGGGAAAGCAGAGCAGCTGGCAGGTCTGCAAGATGACTGAAGGTACCGTCTCACGTCTGTCCACTCTGCCTGCCTGGGTACAGCTATAGAACAAAAGAGAATTTGTATGTAGGGCTATGAGATGCATTCTCTTGGTATCCTAGGATGGTATCACTTCAATAAATAACCAACGTATTCCCTTTAAGGACTTGAGTATTGACAGGAAGCAATCAAGGCTTTGAATAGGTATGCAAGAGATTAGAAACTTAGATAAAGTGTGACCTATTAAATAACATATATGTGGAGTCATTGATATAGTGTAACTTCAAATAATAATAATGAAGGATATGACTTTATATTCAAATAGGTAAATAGAACAGTTAAATACAGGATACACACAAAGGACTAGAAGTTGGAAGCATCTTCTAGGGCCAAGAAACACCCCCAAATGTCATTTTAGGCACTTTAATGCAGCGGGACTGCCCAGAGGTCGATTCGGGGAATTTCAGAAGTCAATCTGGTCTCTGTCTTTAGGCAAAGACACTTACCTGCAAGGGGTTAAGTTTTATGTCATTCATACAGACGCACTACTTTTTGACCAAGTCCTTGTACTGGTCCCACTCCTGATCAAGGCCTGGACAACTCAGTGGGCTATAGGCTCTGCTGTGGAGCTTCCAGCACAAAAAGTAGTTCTAAATCCCCGGGACCAAAAACCCACCATCCAAACAAGAGTCCCATCAAAAGAAGTCACAGGTGCTGTTCAAATCTTCAGAAATTAAATTTGGTGGTCAAAGGCAACAGTGAGTTGGGATCTGGCTATTGTTCATTGGAGTAAAAACAATTTAAACTGGTTTTGATTCAATGTTTTAATGGAAACATGTATAGTGGTACTCAAGCACCCACGTAGTCGTGCCCCAGAGGCATCGTACTACTCAAAATCTACAGGTCACAATTGAGACTTTCCAGTGGTACCCAGAGAATAAACCTGGACACATACTGAAACCAATAGCTTTGAGAAAACCCCAGATGGCATTAGGGCTCAACAGAGGTTTTAAATGTCAAGATCTCAGTAATGTAAAGGCTAGAAAGAATATTCAGATATTTGCAGAATCAGGATGACCTCCCAACCCAACAGGTCTTGAGACCACAAGAGGGGTGTGAAGTCAGATGATCTTCTGATCCCTCTGAGATTGGGTAAGGAGTGATATGGGCATCCTACATGGATGTTCGGGTCAGGAAAGGTGCAGGCTGAGCACTTCTATGAACATATGTTGCAGCGCTGCAACCCAGATAATGTTAGTTTTGGTTACTCTCTTCTCATGCCCAACTTGGATGAGGGGACCTTAGCAATTTTGGACCTTTGAGATGTCTTTCAGGCATATTCTCCAGTCAGGTACATCTATATGCAGGTAGGTCGAATAGGCGACGTCCAGTTTCTTGTACATGCAGATAAGCTCTTTGTCCTTAGGTCAAAGCAGGCAAGGCTTCAACTAGGAGTCCAGACTAAGGTTCTATCAAGAGGGAGAGCAGCAATACGGAAGACGTTCACCTTATGGCAGCATGTTTGCAGTGCACAGGCTCAAACAAGTATACTACTTTAGTAGCTTCGGTGGAATGCTGACTTTTTGAAATGTTCATACTGATAGAGCAAGCTTCGCATCGCAACTTGCTCGAGTCAAGAACCTCGCCCGTGTGTAATAAATTAAAAAAAAATTGTACGTCTTACTAATCTTTTATTTTCATATTCGAACAAGGTAGAGGGAGCTTGCGTACGTGTATTTCTAATACAACTAAAAACTGTCTCTAAAACATGGCCGCCGCTTGAAAAGTGCTTCTGCGCATGCGTCAGTCACACTCACGTGACCTGACATAGTTATAAGTTTTGGAGGGAAAGGGTGCGCATGCGTAATACACAGCTTTCGTGGATAACGTGGTAATGCTCTTGTGAGTGTGTATATGTTGCTAACATTTAAACTGCATAGTATATTTTTATAATGATAAGTTTGAAGTACAAGACCAATGATGTGTTTACATACATTTATTTCCATGTATTAATTTGTTCTCGCTTACTTTTCATGTACTGCGGGAAATGGGGGTCCGAACCGGTTGGGAGCCATATTGAGGGTCTCTTCTGCGCAGACTCGTGGTGCACTGAAAGGTGGCAACATTGGACAGTGGAACTCAGCCAGCTGGCAGCCACCGTCAAGATGCTCATGGGAAAGCCACCTCTGCCCTACGAGAATGGAGAAAGTTGCTCCTTATATGATACATTGTGTGTTGAGCTACTGTTTGCCGTGCAGTTTCTCATGGGAACCCCAATCTTGCTAGGCGGTACCCAGAGATGTAAATTAGGCCTCCAAATAGTCTATTCTGATTGGTGTGTTACCCAAAGCCTACCTTAGGACCAATCCAAATTGAGGGATTCTGACACTTTGCAACATTGGGGGTTGGTACACCGTCCCCAAACAGTATAACTACCCTGGGTTCACCTAGGGAAGTCGTCCGACTTGTCTGGTTTAGCTGACCTGTCACTGACCCAACGCACTCAATAGGTGACTGAAGATACAGAGTACTGCGGAGCACTCTGTCCGAAATTGACCATAGACTAAGGTTTTACTAAACCTTAAAGTGCTGGCGGAGCACTTTGCTGGGAGTTCGCTGACCCAATCGGGGTCTTGATCGATAGCTGCAGAGAGGGTGGAGCGCAGGCGTTGCTTCCAAACTGCGGGTGCTGGTCCTGTCCTGAGGGTCCTGTCCGAGAGGTCCTGTCCTGATTCCTAATCTGAGGGTTTCCTGTCCTGTCCTGGGTGTCCTTTCTGCACCTGCTGTCTACTGAGGGGTATCCTTCCTTGAGGGTTTCCTGTCCTTAACTGACCCGTGGCCAGGGTTTGGTTTTCACACCAGTCTAGGTAAATATTACTCAGAATCTCCTGAAACTGCACCTTTCTATATTTCTGTCTTTTGCTTTAATAAAGACATACTTTTGCATATGTTAATTTTCCATGCTTTTCCGCAACCATTGAATTATAAAGTCATTTGCATTTATAACGTGTTCCTATGTCACCCTATCTGTTAGAAATTATATTTTGCATTGCAGTTTGTCATTTCCTGATATGGTCTAGAACCTCCCTACTTAAATTGTCTAAAGCACTTTTGCCTTAAAGCATAGCGTCTCCCTCTCTCTAGACTCTCCTATAGTTATATAAATGTCCCGAACTCCTGTCTCATTCCCTTGAAATAATTCTAGAATACTAGTTCTAATCAAAGCCTATCCCCTCTTTAGTGATTCATCTTAAACGTTCTAATTCCTGATCCTTCATTTTTGAATGTGTCCTGGTTCCATTAGATTATAAATGGTTGCACTGACTTATTTCCTATTCAGCTATGTACTTTCTGTTATTCTGATTATCGATTGCTTAATTATTGTGAATTTGATGCTATCTGAATTTTACTAAATTAGATAAAGACTTTAA
Organism: Lissotriton helveticus; assembly: GCF_964261635.1. Lineage (NCBI taxonomy): Eukaryota > Metazoa > Chordata > Amphibia > Caudata > Salamandridae > Lissotriton > Lissotriton helveticus. The sequence goes on from NC_136068.1 coordinate 570,307,358, forward strand.
AACTTCCAGTTGTCCGTGGTCATTTTACAAAAGGTATTGAATGTTAGTTGTTGGGTTTGTATTTTGCTGCCTTTCCTTTTACAGCTAGCTCCCTGATCCATTGTGGTCATAGGTACCCGTGTCGGTGGATGGTAAGTCGGGTACACTGAAGAATAACGAAAGGAACTCACAAATATCTGATAGCAGAGCATGAGGTCATCTGATCAATGTATACGGTGATTTGAAATATATGGGCCCGAAGCCAGAAGTGGCGAAATTATTGGTCGGGTGACCCGCGCGCTCTATCAGTATTTTCTGGTAAGCAGAGGATGGTTAGGGAATAGTTAAAGGTTAGGTAGGACTAGTTAGGCTAAGTCAAGTCGGTAGCTGCTAGTATATTGATGCTGCTATAAGAGCGGCTATTTCGAGGGACCTGATCAATCTCTTGAGAATGCGCTGCTTTTGAAAATTTATGAATTGTTTTAAAATTGTTATTCTTGCTCTTATATTGTTATATGTATTAATCCAAGCGTATGTAAAACGTATTGTTAAGTGTTGTCAGAACTCCCCGGGGAATTGAATAGGCAAGTGGTGAATAGAATCCATTGCCTTGAGGTCGCAGGCTCAAGGAAAGTTAGGTGCAGGTTAAGTAGAAAACCAGAAGCACTAACTAGGGTTTTTCTGAATACATATGCGAATAAATGTTAGTGACGAGGTTCATTGGCAAAATTCCAATAGTGGCGTAACCTAGCAAGGGTCACATCGGAAGAGTAGCAGGTTCATCGGAGCTTGAGTGAAAGCAAAGGGGTCCGCTGGGAAACCTTAGACTCGGATATATCCCGGAAAAGAGTGGATGGGTCTAGGGAAGTAACAGGTTCACTGATGCTAGAGTGAAGGGTAGGCGGAAGAGATCTACCCGCAGCGTGTGAAAAGTAAATGGAAGTAGTTTACTTGCAGTAAAAGAAATCTTTCCTGTCTAGACACTTGAGCACTGTGGCGAATGTGTATTCGTTGTAAAATAACCAAGCACTAAGCACTTTAGAAAGAAAGAAAGTTTCCGTTACCTTGTGAAGGGAGGGAGTCAGTCGCGAAGCGTCTCTGACGTCACTCCGTGCCGCGCTGGGATTGGTAGATACAGCGGGCGGGTAGCGGGGCTGGAATTGTGAAGGAGGGGTGAGCGCCGAAGCGTGAGAACTGTCTCGCGAAAAGGCCGCGCACCCATTGGCCGAAAATATTTTAACGCGTGCACCAATTGGTCGCACGGAATTCCAAGACGCATTCTGATTGGAGGTAATTTGTAAACAAAGTTAAGCGTAGAAATCGTATGTGGCACTCGTATTCTCCAGACTAGACCCGATCCAAGAAACCAAGGGTTTGAGAGGGATCAGTGGAAAGCTAATAGATACGATATTATGTACGGAAATAAGCGAAAAATGTCCCTTGTAAATAAGGTAAAGAATTACTTCAAAAAGGACAAGCCGATTAAAACTAGAGAGGGCATTGTTATTCCACCACCAAATACTCCCGCCTCTTTCATGATGTTTGACAGAGGGTACAATACGTGTGTGTGGTTAGAAAATTGGGTGAAGTACACAGAAGACGACGGAATAATGGCCTTTCCGTTAGAAGGTACCTTTAATGGTAGGATCTTGTTCAACTTAAGAACCCGAATGAATGAATTACATCCCAGACCGAGACTAACGCAGTATGAGGCATTAGAAGAATGGGAGATTGAGGCTTTCCAAAGAGAGAAGCCCCGAATGGACAAAGGGCTGACAAAGTATTACCCAAAGCTGAGACAAGAATCCCGAGATAAAAAAATGAAACAATGGAGACAGAGCATGATTGTTGAGGGACTGTTTCCCATGATGCCAGCAGAAGATCCTCCTGGGGGGGGAAAAAGAACAGAAAAGACTAAACATTGGGGGCCCCTGGGAGAGTCAGATGACGAATTGTTAGATGACATGTGCATGAGAAGTCCGCCTCCTTATAATGAGGGACACCGACCTTCGAGTGCAGGAGATATTCCCCGGAGACCCCTACAAAGGGAAGAGGCCAGGTCCGCAAGTGTAGGAGGGGATTATATAGTTCCTCCTTATACTGAGAATCTGGGACCCATAGAAACCAGAAGTATATACCCCAGGAGACCCGTGGGTGAGGAGACAAGATATTCACGGGAAGGAGATTTTTGCTCTCACCCCCCCTACGGAGGTGAGGTGAGGTCCTTGAGTTCAGGAATGCCACGATTACAGTCCCGGGATGAGGAAGATCAGAGAATTCTAGGCACAGGAAGTCTGTTTCAGAAACCTAATTATGGCGGAGGGCCGAGTGAGACTCATCCTACTGCCCCGAGTTATGCTCCCATTCTGACCCCGCAGGTGTTACATGGAAACTCCTTGGACAGGTTATTAGAAGAGAAAGAGCGAGAAGCGCTGGGGAATCAGCGAGCTGAAATAATACGGAAAATGTCACAGCTAAATGCAAGTCCTGAAGCCTTGACGATCCCAGTAACGATCGGACCGGTGGTTCCGCTGTACGGGGACCGTCAAGGGACTCCAAAAACTCCCGTAATTACCCCTGTCATTGCACCGACCAGACCAGAACCCTTAATTATAGATGATCAGACCAGTGAGTGCGAGTCGGAGGTCTCGCTGCTAGATCTGCCCATTAGAAAGACTGAGAAAGGGATCCCGAAGCCGCACACGTTTAGTACGAGGGCAATTCAGATGGAATCGACCTCGGGTACTAGGAGTGTCACATTGGTGACTCCTGAAGAAATCGAAAGATGGAGTCAGGAATTGGAAAAGCAAACGTCCCCAACGAAACCTTTAGATCTTTACAAGCTGAGAATAGAAATAGAGGAATTGATGGCAGGAAACGTAGGATTAGACAGATTAAATACCTACTCCGAAGACGAAATGCTGTTTATCTGCAAAAGTCTCACCCGAAATACCCGAGTACTTCATGAAAAACTGACAGACACTGCTGCTAGCATGGGTATAGATATTTCAAGATCAAAACCGCTGCAAAAACCATATAGAGCAGATTTCTCAGACAAAGATTTAGAAAACTTGAATGCTTCAGGAAAGAAAGCACAGGTCAAAGAACTATTGACTGTATTGCAAAAATGGGGAGATGTGGAAAGGTGGAAAGCCAGATGGGCCAAGAAAAAGGACGAGGCCAGGTCTAGGCAGGCAACTCCCGAATTTTTGCTAAAAGAAGCTGAAAAACCAGAGCAGTTATGCCCTATGCGCGAAGTACCCGGTGGGAAGTATGTGCACGTTCCATGGTCCAGACAGGATATTGTGTCCTTTACCAACGATTTCCCCAAATTGCGCGAAAAACCAGTAGACTGGTACAGGCAGGTGGAAAGGTTCGTAAAGGTGCAAAAATGCCTGTGGAAAGACCTGGATGGGTTTTTCGACATTGTGGTCCCGGTAGATCTGTGGACCGAGTGTAAAATAGCCATAGCTTGGCCTAGTGAGGAATACCCGAGAGATGGCAACACAGGGGAACCATCGAAAGAAGTGATGAAAAAATATGAACAAGTAATACAGCATTTGAAAGTAAAAGTGCCAGCAAAGGAAACTGATTGGACCAAGATAGATAGAACAACACAGGAAAGAGACGAGACAGTGCACTCCTTTTATGAAAGGCTGTTGCAGGTGTTCAAAACATACAGCGGTATAGACAACATCGAGATGAAGGATATGACACATTTTATTTACAGGTTTGTAAATGGTTTAAGACCCGAAATTTGTCAGTGGATAAAAGATAACAAAATCTGTTGGCATACTAAAAAGATGGATGAGGTCCTGCGGTACGCAAAGTACTGCGAGGACGAGATGGCAGAAAAGAAAAAGGCTATCAAGGAGAAGGTTATGTGGGCTCAAGTGAAGCTCGCAGAACAGCAGAAAAAACAATTGAGTAAAATGGCCAAAACTACTCAGAACCAAGGTCCTGGGGGTGGGGGAGGAGGCAAGCCCCGGCCCAAAATGAGCAGGGAGGAGGCTAAGAAGAAATTTCCCTGCCATCAGTGCGGAGAAATTGGACACTGGCGAGTCGAGTGTCCCTATTTGCAGGATGATAACTCCCAAACACCTGATTTAACTCCACAGACGCAGAAAGAAAGACCAAGAAAGACCCAACCACAGGTAAAAACGATTCAGTTGCCCCGAGCACCAAAGCAAGTATTTAAGGGAAAGTCCACGCAGGGTGATGACGTAGAGGTCTGGGAAAGCAATGAGAACAGAAATACAGCAACTTCGCAGTATTTACTAAACGATACCTTCCTTTGTGATGACCAGTACTGACGGGGCCTGAGAGGGGAGGACGAGGAGTGCGTACTTGGCGCCTCCTTGCCGGTAGACCAGTCCGGACCATACATTGAAGGAAAGGTTGACGGAAATGATGTCACTTTTCTGTTGGACACTGGCGCTACCCGTTCTACTGTGAGAACAGTGGACGTTCCAAACCTACCCCTCTCGGGAGAAGCCATCCAAGTAGTGGGTGTATCTAATCAATTAATTAGTACTCCTGTTACCGAGCCCATGGAGATCTCAATTGGAAACTTTAAAGAAATGCATAGATTTGTCGTTTGTGACACCAGTCCAGTGAACTTACTGGGACGTGATTTGCTGTGCAAAATGAACTGTACCATCTTTTGCACACCAAAGGGTGTTGAAATTCAGACCCCAGATGAAGATGGCATTTATAAATTAATGTTAATCAGACCAGACTCAGAAATTAAACGAATGACTATGCAGGATTTGCCCAAAGAACTCCAAGAAACAGTGAAGCCGGAGGTATGGGACTTTACCGGAAAAGATGTAGGATTAATGAAAAACGTAGACCCCATACAGATAGCCATCAAGGACAATGCAGTATATCCTAATACTAAACCCTACAGAATGAATGCCGAAGTGAGAGCTGGTGTGGCACTGGAAATACAAAAATTGCTAGAAGGAAACATCATACAGGAAGTAATGAGTAGCCCATGCAACTCACCGATTATGGGCATCAAAAAGCCTAGTGGCAAGTACAGAGTAGTGCAGGACCTGAGAAAGGTAAACAAGATAGTGATTCCTTGCTGCCCTATTGTCCCGAACCCAGCAGTGATTCTGTACCAGATTCCCTGGGATGCTGAGTGGTTCACTGTGATAGACCTGTGTCATGCATTCTTTTCCATTCCCTTGCATCCAGACAGCAAATTTCTTTTCTCATTTGCCTTCAACAGTCACGTGTATGTCTGGAACAGGGTCCCCCAAGGGTACACAGAGAGCCCCTCTATCTTTAATCAGATCTTGAAAAAATGCTTGGAAACTTTGGTCTTACCTGGAAATTCTGTCTTGGTGCAATACATTGACGACCTCTTGGTGGCGTCCAAAAGTCATAGGGACTGTGTGATTGACACCATTGCCCTACTGAATCACCTGAGTGAGAAGGGACATAAAGTGGCCCCTGAAAAATTACAGTTCTGTACAAAATCAGTGAAATATCTGGGGCACCAGATAGAGAAAGGCATCAGGAAAGTAACATCAGAAAGAGTGAGGATAATTCAAAAGATGCAGTTACCCCGTACTCAGAAAGAAATCGGAATGTTCCTTGGAGTGATAGGATACTGCAGGCAATGGATTGTGGGATTTGCAGTCCTAGCTAGGCCTTTGATAAAAATGACCAAGAGAGGAACACCGGATATCGTAGAATGGGATGATGAAAGCTTAACAGCCTTCACAAAATTGCGAGATTGTCTGTGTACAGCCCCTGCGTTGGGAATGCCAGACTATTCCAAGGAATTTGCCCTGTTCTGTGACACTCGCGATAATTGCGCGTTGTCAGTCTTAACCCAAGAACATGGCACAACCAGAAGGCCAGTGGCATATTTCTCTGCCACCCTGGATCCAGTGGCTGCTGGATTACCAGGATGTCTGAAAGTAGTAGCTGCTACTTGCACAAGTTTAGAGCAGAGTGAATCCATTGTCATGGGACATCCCGTAACTGTGTATGTTCCACATGGAGTGGTAATTTTGTTAACAAGAACGAAAACTCAGTATCTCACCCCTAGTCGGCTGACTAAATACGAGAGGATTCTCGTGGGTGCTGCAAATATAACAATTGTCAGGTGCAACATTCTGAACCCCGCCACTCTGCTTCCCGACTCAATGAATATGGAAAATGGGGAGGAAGAGGAGCACAACTGCATTGATTTAACAGAGTTTTGCACAAAGCCACGCCCAGACATTAAAGAAACACCTTTGCCTAAACATGACATGGAATTGTTTGTGGATGGTTCATGCCTAAGACATGAACAAGGAGGCCTGAGTGCTGCCTATGCGGTAGTCTCCTTAACGAAAATTGTACAAGCAGGTTATTTATTTGAAGTAAAGTCTGCACAAGTAGCCGAATTGATCGCTATGATAAAGGCTTGCAAATTGGGGAAAAGCGTACGCCTAACAGTGTATACTGACAGTCAGTACTGTTTTGGGGTTGTGCATGACTTTGGCCAATTATGGCTACAAAGAGAGTTCCTGACTTCATCAGGTACCCCTATTCGAAATGGAAAAGTTGTTCAAGACCTTTTAGAGGCAATCCAGTTACCAAAGGAACTGGCAGTGGTCAAGTGTGTTGCCCATAAGAAGGACTTTGACCCTGTATCTTTGGGAAATGATTTTGCTGATCGAGTGGCAAAATTATGCGCCAGGGATCGATATATCATAAATCCAAAACGGGGGGGGGGGGGGCCTGGAACCAGCTGCCAACTTCGAGTGTTTGAAGAAGTGCCTACATGGGATGAAGTGAGAGAATGGCAGCAGGCGGCACCCTGGCAAGTGAGAGAGAAGTGGAAGGAAGACGGGTGTAGACCAAGACGTGAGGATGGTGTCATCTTGGGCCCAAATGGTATGCCTGTGTTACCCAGACACTTGCTTGGCACAATGGCGAGATTGATACATGAGGGATCACACATTGGTAGGGACGCCATGATTCTGGTATTCCAACAGACTTGGTATAGTAAAAAGTTCAGGAAAGTAGCAGAGTCCCTCTGCCAGAGGTGCCTGTCGTGTCAAAAGATGAACCCAGGCAAGAGAACAATAGTGGAACTAGGGAAAATTGGGAGGTCGGCGGGTCCCTTTGTAAGAGTACAAGTTGATTTCATCACCATGCCACGTTGTGAAGGGAAGCGTTATGTCCTTGTCATTGTCTGCCTATTCTCAAAATGGGTGGAAGCTTACCCTACTCCCCAAAGTGACGCACTGACAGTAGCAAAGTGTTTACTGAAAGAACTGATACCTAGATTCGGGGTTCCAGTCACTATTGAATCAGATAAAGGCCGACATTTTCAGAATGAGGTAATCGACCAACTCTGTAAGGCATTTGGGATCTCGCAAAAACTCCACTGTGCATATCGACCAGAGGCATCTGGAGTAGTGGAACAAATAAACGGGACTATCAAAACAAGATTAGCGAAATTGTGTGATGCATCTGGCATGACCTGGGTGAAGGCCCTGCCTCTGGTTCTGATGGGACTCCGAAGTATTCCAGACCGAAAGACAGGCCTGAGCCCTCATGAAATCTTGATGGGAAGAGTAATGAGACAAGCATGGGTACCAGGAAGCAAACTGTTGAGTATTACTGATGATTTGGTGCTTGAATACTGCAAGAGATTAGGTGACCAAGTGCGTTATATCTCTCGCCAGATCGGAGTAGACGCCGTCGCCAATCCAACGACTCCTCTCCACAAACTGGTTCCCGGAGACTGGGTAAAAATAAAGAAGCATACTCGGTCGAGCTGCCTGGAGCCGAGGTGGGGAGAGAAGCGTCAAGTGATCCTGGTAACGACCACAGCAGTGAAGTGTGCAGGTGTTCCCCATTGGATCCACGCCAGCCACACCCAGAAGGTACAACCCGACAAAGAGCCTGGAGAAGAAGACGGTCCAGCAGAGGGGCCTGCAGAAACAAGACCAGAAGTAACTGGCGACGTACAACCCAGTACCAGTCAAGCTGAGGGGTCCGCAGACGTTGGTCCAGGAGTAGTTGATGACGAGCTACCAAGAGTCCAGACTGCTGAAGGGTTCCCAAAGGTTGGTCCAGAAGTAGCTGATGAGGACCTGTCAAGCATATGGCCAGATGAGTGGATACCATTGATTGACCTTACCGAAGACCCCATCAGAACAAGCGAACGAATTTTGAAAGGTAGAGAGTGGAATAGAGAGGAAAAGCAAGGCACAGGCGAAGAACCTCAGGGTATTGAGATTCACATCAAAACTGAGGAAGGAGAAGGTCAGACAGGGACAGAACAAGTGATCGATACTCCTCCACTGACTCCTGATATCGAAAAGGGACAGATTAGACCTAGTAAAGAGATTCGAGCGGAAGAAAATCAAGAGAACGAAGTGCTCGAACAGGATCAGACAGGATTAGGAGAAAGTGTTCAGGAAACAGAGACATTTGAAAAGCAAAAACAAAATTCTCCTGAACAAGGCCAGATTAGTAACCAGGCAGAAGAAATAGATGCAAGTCCTGGAACTAGTGAGATAGGAAGGGAAATAGAAGAAGCAGAATTGCCACAAACTAATGAAAATAAAAGGGCAAGAGAAGAGAACGAGGTCTCAGTACCAACTAAAAGACTTAAGAAAAGAAAGCACATTGAGCCTGGATACATAAGGAAATTGAGACTAAGAATAAAAACGGTAGAAGAAAAACGTGCAGAAGAAAGGAGAAGTGCTCGCATAGCAGAACAACCAGAAGACACTTCCAAAAGAAGGAGCGATCGAATAAAAAGACAAAACAAAAAGTACAAGTCTCCTGAATGGACGCTCGTTTTGGAGGAATTTGAAGACCTTGATATAACTGACGAGAGCGACGGAGAACCAGTCGCTGAGTACTCTGCCGAAGAAGAAGACGAGCCACCGTGAATTTGCACAAAGTAAGCTACTGGTGTAAAGACACAAAGAGGGGTCGAGAAACTTCTTCTGAGCCAAAATGCCTGATTCAAACGTGAATGGTAGACCTAGTTGCAGTCGTTGCAAAACATGCTGCAAGGTATGTGTATGTAGTATAGTTATACTGATATTAATTTGAATAGGACTAACAGTTTTCATTCCTTTTGCGGTGAGCAAACATACTAATATTGACCCTACTGAGATTGTAAATACTGAGACTGAAGAACTAACAACACAAAGTGTAGCAAAACATGAGCGAGCACTCAGACAAACAAAACAAGACCTAGAAGCATCAGATGAGGGAGGACTACATTATCATGGAGTAAAGAATAAAACGCATTTAAATGTTTTCGCAAACTTGTTAATACACTATGTAGAAACTATGGAAATTGAAGATTGCTATGTCTGCATGAAGCTACCTACCTCTGTGGCTGAAGGCGTGACATACCATCACCTGCCCTTGACCTATGGAATCTCCTGTAGCATTTTAGCAAGCTTATTTTACAAAAGAGGACCGTTACAGTACTATTACTCTAACAATGACGTGATCTTTTCTGAACTCCCTATACGTGGGAACTTGAATCCTGTACATACCAAAAGTGACGTTACTCGCTATATGGGCGAATACTTCCTGACTATAGGTAATATAGACATAGGTGACGCACACAGAGATAACTTGACCTGTTCTTTGCGTGAGCAGGAAAAGATGTTCCTGAACATGGCAGAGAAGAGGAGAATAAAAATAAAAAGAAAGGCAGATGACGAGAAACAGAAAACGCCAAAATGGTCTGAGAACATGGAAGGCACCTCAAATGGTGGGGCGGGTCCTGCTCTGTTGCTGGATTTTGAAAAGAAAGGAAAACTATGTCTTCACCGCGAGAAGACTAGCTACTATAATAACATTTTCATTGGTTCCAGTGAATGTGAACATAATTACAAAGTAATTGGAGGATGGGGTTTCAAAAATGGGTCAGAGCCTGTGTTTCCTGGAATTTATTATATATGTGGGGACAAGGCTTATTTCAAATTGCCGGATCACTGGTATGGAAGCTGCTATTTTGGCATTGTCTTCCCGAAAATATACCATGTGAACAAAGTTGCTGGAAGCAGTGAAAATACTAATGGCTTAGTGCGTAGTAAAAGAGAAAGCGTAGGTGAAATAATGGGTAGTATTTTCAGTGCACTGATACCTGGAGTGGGAGTGGTTCTGAACACTCACAGAATTTGCAAATTGTCCACTATAGTGGATGTGTTGTCTACTGACACAGCTCATGGATTTCTGCTGGTCAATACCGAAATGGTTGCGATCAGATCAATGGTTTTGCAGAACAGACTTGCTCTTGACACCTTATTAGCAAAAGAGGGCGGAGTCTGCCGGATGTTGAAGGCGCAACATTGTTGCACTTATATTCCGGACAAAAGTGTGCAGCTCAAAAGATATGTGAAAAACATTACTAATTTGGAAAGGGAACTCAAACCACTCGAGGTTGACAGTGCCTGGAAGAGACTGGTAGATGGTCTCTCAAATGTAGGTCATTGGTTTGCTAGCTTAGGTAAAAGCTTATTGTTTAAGGTACTGATGCCAATTGGAATTATAGGTCTTATCCTATTTTTCATATTTGTCTGTTGCAAGTGTCGTAAACACACCGGAAAGCATCAAGTGAATGCCAGAGGAGTGAAACGAAGTGTGGATGAGCTTGAATTAGAAGAAATGAATAATCAGATATACAAAAAGGTGAAAAATTCTCACCCTACCAAAAATGAAAAAGAGAAGCTGGATCGATTGTTGGAAGAGATAGAGTTGTATAAAGTGTGAAGAAGTTGGCATCTGGTTCCATTATTTTTGTGATGATAGTAAATATCATCAAAGAGGGGATTGATAGAGCAAGCTTCGCATCGCGACTTGCTCGAGTCAAGAACCTCGCCCGTGTGTAATAAATTAAAAAAAAATTGTACGTCTTACTAATCTTTTATTTTCATATTCGAACAAGGTAGAGGAAGCTTGCGTACGTGTATTTCTAATACAACTAAAAACTGTCTCTAAAACATGGCCGCCGCTTGAAAAGTGCTTCTGCGCATGCGTCAGTCACACTCACGTGACCTGACGTAGTTATAGTTTTGGAGGGAAAGGGTGCGCATGCGTAATACACAGCTTTCGTGGATAACGTGGTAATGCTCTTGTGAGTGTGTATATGTTGCTAACATTTAAACTGCATAGTATATTTTTATAATGATAAGTTTGAAGTACAAGACCAATGATGTGTTTACATACATTTATTTCCATGTATTAATTTGTTCTCGCTTACTTTTCATGTACTGCGGGAAATGGGGGTCCGAACCGGTTGGGAGCCATATTGAGGGTCTCTTCTGCGCAGACTCGTGGTGCACTGAAAGGTGGCAACATTGGACAGTGGAACTCAGCCAGCTGGCAGCCACCGTCAAGATGCTCATTGGAAAGCCACCTCTGCCCTACGAGAATGGAGAAAGTTGCTCCTTATATGATACATTGTGTGTTGAGCTACTGTTTGCCGTGCAGTTTCTCATGGGAACCCCAATCTTGCTAGGCGGTACCCAGAGATGTAAATTAGGCCTCCAAATAGTCTATTCTGATTGGTGTGTTACCCAAAGCCTACCTTAGGACCAATCCAAATTGAGGGATTCTGACACTTTGCAACATTGGGGGTTGGTACACCGTCCCCAAACAGTATAACTACCCTGGGTTCACCTAGGGAAGTCGTCCGACTTGTCTGGTTTAGCTGACCTGTCACTGACCCAACGCACTCAATAGGTGACTGAAGATACAGAGTACTGCGGAGCACTCTGTCCGAAATTGACCATAGACTAAGGTTTTACTAAACCTTAAAGTGCTGGCGGAGCACTTTGCTGGGAGTTCGCTGACCCAATCGGGGTCTTGATCGATAGCTGCAGAGAGGGTGGAGCGCAGGCGTTGCTTCCAAACTGCGGGTGCTGGTCCTGTCCTGAGGGTCCTGTCCGAGAGGTCCTGTCCTGATTCCTAATCTGAGGGTTTCCTGTCCTGTCCTGGGTGTCCTTTCTGCACCTGCTGTCTACTGAGGGGTATCCTTCCTTGAGGGTTTCCTGTCCTTAACTGACCCGTGGCCAGGGTTTGGTTTTCACACCAGTCTAGGTAAATATTACTCAGAATCTCCTGAAACTGCACCTTTCTATATTTCTGTCTTTTGCTTTAATAAAGACATACTTTTGCATATGTTAATTTTCCATGCTTTTCCGCAACCATTGAATTATAAAGTCATTTGCATTTATAACGTGTTCCTATGTCACCCTATCTGTTAGAAATTATATTTTGCATTGCAGTTTGTCATTTCCTGATATGGTCTAGAACCTCCCTACTTAAATTGTCTAAAGCACTTTTGCCTTAAAGCATAGCGTCTCCCTCTCTCTAGACTCTCCTATAGTTATATAAATGTCCCGAACTCCTGTCTCATTCCCTTGAAATAATTCTAGAATACTAGTTCTAATCAAAGCCTATCCCCTCTTTAGTGATTCATCTTAAACGTTCTAATTCCTGATCCTTCATTTTTGAATGTGTCCTGGTTCCATTAGATTATAAATGGTTGCACTGACTTATTTCCTATTCAGCTATGTACTTTCTGTTATTCTGATTATCGATTGCTTAATTATTGTGAATTTGATGCTATCTGAATTTTACTAAATTAGATAAAGACTTTAAAACTTCCAGTTGTCCGTGGTCATTTTACAAAAGGTATTGAATGTTAGTTGTTGGGTTTGTATTTTGCTGCCTTTCCTTTTACAGCTAGCTCCCTGATCCATTGTGGTCATAGGTACCCGTGTCGGTGGATGGTAAGTCGGGTACACTGAAGAATAACGAAAGGAACTCACAAATATCTGATAGCAGAGCATGAGGTCATCTGATCAATGTATACGGTGATTTGAAATATATGGGCCCGAAGCCAGAAGTGGCGAAATTATTGGTCGGGTGACCCGCGCGCTCTATCAATACTTTCCCCCAGTTTGGAAGGTGTAAGAAGGTTGGACAGTTCTAGATGATTTTGTAGATTCCTGGTCACAAAAACAAAACACAGACCTTCATTATCTCAGAAACCACCAATAACCCACAGGAGGCTGCATGGGTGTTACTGAAGCGGGAAGAACCTACTCTAAACAAAGGGAATAGACTGGCAGTCACTCTCCACCCACCAGGTAGAAAGTATTATAGGTATGGGGTCCTGAGAGTACACATGCACTGGCATGTTCAAACTGGACAAAACCAACTTGTATAAAGGAGAGCCACCATCTTATGAGGCACACACAGATGGTCCAACTGGATCATACCATTCAGTATTTGTCACTGTAAACCACACATACAACTCACATATAGCTTCCAAACATGGCCCACACATTAAGATGGCAAGGAACCCCACTTTTAGGGACTGGGCAAACTTACATGGGGCAAGTCAGTAACAGCCCCACAGCAGTAAAGTTAAAAATAAATGTACCCCTTGCCTAATAATCTGACAGACACATACAACTTCAACACACAATGAAACCACATGACCACTCGCGACAATGGAACACAGACAGACTTAACTATACAAAGTCAGTAGGCATTCTTGACACAGGAATACCGGTACAAAGGTCTATGCTTGCTGGACTACTATTCTACGACCATAAGCACAAGTCCCCACATAGTACAGATTGAAGGGCATCAACCATTCTAACTCAGAACTGAGATATCCCAGAAAATAACGCACAGTTCTGACAATGCACAGTAAGGAAAAAACATAAGCAACTCCGGTGGTCCTGTATGATTGTTGAGTTCAGTGGCAGAAATGTACAGGGCTAGTCAGAAACCACCTTACACAACTACCATAGCATGGAAGGAGAAATGTATATGCCATGCAGAATCCCTTGGTCCTAACAGGTTAGCTGCATAAACATGAGGCTTTGGGTAATGGTCTGCAAATTTTGAGTGTTGTAAAATATCAGTAAATTTCTTGGATAAACAAAATTTAAAAAAAACATACATGTCAAAAATATGACATGATAAACGCAGGTACACGACATTTTGCAATTATTTATACACACATTATATGTTTTCGTGGGTGTGATCACAGAATTCCACTCTTCCGTACTATTTAAGCAGTTATAGATAGAGTCAAGGTGGTTAATCGATTTCCATGCATGGGTATTAAGAATCAGAGACAGTGCTTTTACTCTTGGTCGGGTAGTAAGCACTTCAATCACTTGTTATTGTAAATCGTATCCGAATGATTCATTTCCCCAAAAATTAACTCAAACTACAGGTTGCAGATATCCAAAGTCACCACTGGGCTGTTAGCGTTGTTGCAGGTTCATTTTATTTTAGTGGTCTGAGATGGGTTTGCAAGGACACCTAATACCATACATCAGCCCACTAGTATTGTAGGTTGTGTTTTTGTGGTTTGACGTACACATGGTTGTGAGTGAAAGTCTTAGTGTTAAAAGTGAATTGACATGGGGAAAACTCTTTCACTTATAGAGTCTCAATGTCGGTGGACCCTCGAGCACCGTCAGCAAAAGGCAAAAGAGACAATTTCAAGGGCAGGAAGACAAAGGCATGAACGGCCAGGAGAAGGGTGGCTAGAATACGACTATTCAAGAGAAAAGCCACTGAAGGAAGACAGAACTGGACAGTCACGCTCACAGCAAAGATATAAGATCCAGAAACCACCTTTTCCACATTGCACTTAGGTGCATATTGCTGGGAACCATCCTCTAGTGCAAATTACTGGTTAATGGCTTCATTAACTTGCATGCATTAAATTAAAGAGCAGAAAGTAATTTATTTAGATACTGTTTGTAGGAAAAAGCTCATTTTTGCATGGTCACCCCCACTTTTTGGTGGATTTTATGCTTTTTATTTTACTTTGTCCACTGGGACTCTGCTAACTAGGCCTCATGGCGCATGCGCTAACCCCTAAAACATTTTGAAGCTGGTTATACTCTCAATTGGCATATTTAACTTACCTATATATCCCTAGCATATGGTACAAAGTTTACCCAGGGCATGTAAGTAAAATGTCACTAATTAGACATGCAGCACCGATTGTGCACCTACTAGTGACAGTGCAAACATGACTGCAGGTCTATCTCTATAAACCAAACACAAGTAGAGGAAGCGCTGAAACCTTTCAGACACACACCCCCAGTCACAGATCTAGGTTGAATCCATCATCATTCTTTACCTCACTTCGCCACCTCAGTTCAGACCTAGCTATATGCAAATCAGTCTTGACCCTGTGCCTTATGGGAACAGTTCAGCCCGAACTGCAGAGCCAGGTCTTCCCTGAACTGGAAACAAGCATCCTGGGACCGGCCTGTCTCTAAAGTCTGTCTGTGCAGTATTAAAACTGCAAATTCAACCTGTCAAAGTAACTCCTTTTGACAGGCCTAAACCCTCCTTTTAAACAATAAATAGTCACCTCTAAGTAGGCCTCAATGCCCATAAGGCAGGATGTGTGGTATTGCACAGCAGAACATATAAAAGTTTAATGTTAAACATGTCCTTACAGGGACACGGTCCCAAAAGCTATTTCCAGTTTATCAGGGTTAGCGGTTCCATAGGAAAGCATTAGAATGCAATATAAAATTTAATAAGATTATCTCTGCCTAGGAAACAGCTAGAAAGTTCATTCTTGGAGTTTGTTTTTTTTTAGAAATCTTTTTATTAACAACCAACAATACAAGACATCAGGTGACACTTAACCACTTTCTTAATTATCATGATTACAATTCCAAATCATTCAAAAATAACAAGCACATATATAGATAATGGATCAAGGGGATTCATGCACTTCCACTTCCGCCACACGCATCGGGGGTGTACATATGTCTCCACGGTAGTGATTCCAATCTCCCCAGACCTTACCCCATTTCTCAGGACAACCCGTGTCACGTACACCAACTTCTCCCTGAACATACACCAGTCCAAGTCTTCCTCCCATTTCCGGACCCGGGGCGGCAGGCCGGCACCCCACAGTTGAGAAATATTACGCTTGGCTAACATACACGCCAACGTAACCCATTGTCTCCTGTGTGCATTCAAATCTGTAGGCTCCCAGACGTTTAAAAGACATCTGCGGGCTTCCTGCCGCAATTCCACCCCCAGGACTTCCCGCAGCGTATCATGTATTCTCACCCAGTACTCCTGCACTGCCGTGCAATGCATTCTTGGAGTTTTAAAACTATTTATTACGAGGCCTATTCACTGGTAAAATTATATTTGCAATAAATATTTAGCAATAGGTATTTTTAGAAAATCACCCGTTCCCTGCCTAAATCCTCTAGAAGCCCATCTACATGAACTGCCCCATTGTTACCCAGGAGCTGAATTGGCCACATGATGTGGTGTCAACTTGCTCCCAGAGCTGACACAAAGGCCTTCGTTGTGGGGAGGTGTTCTGTTTGTCTGACAGGCTGGCCATCTAGCATGTCATAGAACTTAATTAAATTCAAAGAGGCCTACCCGGTCACAGGTAGATGTAGCTAACACATGGGCCTGCCCCCTTGTTTGTCCCTCTAGTCAGTCACGCACCAAACCCAGTGGGAAGAAGAGTTGGCCCCATAACCGGTTTTGAGTGACCACAGAGGAGGAATTGCTCATTTCCTTGGCCACACACTAGTGTTGGCACAGGAGCTCTACACAGAGGAAGAAAGGTTAAGCCATATTGTTTTTAGGAACAGAGGGGCACTGTGGGATTGTTTGCAGTAGGGTACACAGGAACTGCTTCAAAAGTGGATAAGGTTACGCCTGGAAGTTTTTTCCCTTTTGGTTAGGATTGGGCCAGAAGTCAACCACAACCACAAGATAGTCAGACATAAATGTGGCACCACTGGGAACCTTCTTTATAATATTACTGGACTTGTGGGAGAGAGAAGAATGATTGCACCTACTGTTGAGACCTTTGAGAAGACCTGGAAGACGTAACCTGCTCTTACTTGTACCTCAGACAAAGAAGTATACTGCAAGGGTAAATTCGCTCATCACCTGGTAATTACAGTGACACAACAAGCTGCGAGAAATATTTTTCCTGAAGAGCCCAGCTGACCAGTTCCAACTGACTTGCTCTGGATCTAGCAAGTGGCTTCCGCTGGATTGAGTCTTGAGCCACAAGTGCTGTTCCTAGGATTCTGGGACCTTTGGCTGGATCGCAGAGTACTCGTCCTAACATCCTGAAAAACCTTGGGACTTAAAAACCTTTTGACTCCAAATGCTGTTGGGCCAAAGATTCCAGTAAATCCCTTTCTGAGCTTTTCTAAAGCAACAAACCTCTTTCTGCAGAATATTGGAGCGAAGGTATACGGTCTCTAGGCACCCTGTTCAGCCACAGCTGTTCGCTTTGCCCCACTGGATGAATCTGAGCTCCAAAAAAGAGAATAAGTACGAATGTAGAAATCTTCACTTGGTGAAGGCGCCATAAGTGTCCTATTGACGAGGGACATTCCTTGGACACAAATTCGAAATTTCTCCTGTTTGGAGCTTTCCCTTGAAAAAACAATTGCTTCATATGATGCATTGCCTAGCTGACGATTTCTGACTTCCATTTCAGAGACTAAGGACCTGATTTAGATCTTGTCGGACAGGTTACTACGTCACAACGCCACAAATATGATCTTTCTTCTGCAAGCTTTTAGGGTATGAGAGAAGAATGTTTTAACCAACACATAGGTATCAACATCAACTTTCGGGAAAAGACAGTAGATTTTTCAGCGTGGTGATCTTCAACATAAACATTTCTGAGCTGGTCCCTTTGGTAGTGCTTATGAAGATGGTACACAATCTTCATTCATTTAGTTATATTCAGTTCAAATAAACAGAAGGTTCTCCAAAGGTCCTTGACTGAAAAATGTAATGCTTTAAAAAAATATACTTTCTGCGTCCAAAATGTGAGCTTTGATGAATAGCTTAAAAGAGGACTTCATCATTTAGCGTATGGTGAAAAATAATGAAAGGTCTCCATGGCAAAGTGAATAAAGTCCACCCACTCCTTGGCTAAAAGAACAAAGAAGATCCCAAATGATATGGATAGATTACAGTTTCCAACATTACACTTTTGTACTTAATACAAATTTGCTGTTACTGTACTGAGGAATCCCTGCTTCACTTCAGAGAATATAACCTGGAAATCTGCAAAAGATCCAAAACACTAAAATAATTTCACCTCACCCAAGCCAACACTACCTTCATTATCAAAGCTTGCTTTTATACATTACATTAGCTTCTTTATTTCTGGGTGTCAAGTTCCCTTGTGACTTGGTGACATTTCTGCCTCAAGAGGACGACTGGAATTTTGGGGTCTGGGATTTGGTTGAATTTATTGAAATTATATTTGAACAACTGTTGCAAAATAATCTGTAGTGACCCCGTATTAGGATCAGGAAACAGGGTGGATTTGTTTTGGAGCATTCCACATTTTCCATGTTCAAGACTATAAACTGCCAGAGGGTTTTCTAAGCCTTTATCTAAATTGACTGCTAAATCTACCTATTAGAAGGTTGGTTGGCGAATAGTCTGATTTTACTGGCTTATAGTTGTCCTCTAAGGTTTTTCTTGTTCATAAGTCTTTAAGTCAACTTGCTACTTTATGGAGACCCTTGGCTTATGAATCAAAACTCATACGGTGGTTGTGTCATTTGTTAGCAGTTGGAGTAATGTAGCTGAATGTAATTCTCAGGTTGTGCTGGTCCTGCTGCGCCAGACAACAGAGCTGGGTCCATTTCTGGAAAGCATCACCTCCCTGTTGAAACTGATTTATCCAAGCTAAAAACAATTAACGTATTTGCAGATCTTTATACTGGGATTCCTTCTCATCTGAGCATTCTGAGGCACAGGAAAGTTAAGATATTTGCCCAGGATGCCACCTTGTTGCCACCTTGTTGCACCTGTGATTAGAAAATGGGACTTGAAATCTAACATAAGCAGCTTAGCCACTCTATTGCATTCACTTTTTACCCCGGAATCTTTTCTTTCAAAGATAGGAAGTTTCCTAGAGACATCCAGTGTCGACTGATTCAAGAGCTCATTGGTTAATGGTTCATTGGCTACTGCCCTTCACTTACCTTAATGTCCCTAAATTGAGTAGTTAAGTGTCTCCCTAACACCAGAAAACAAGATTTATCTGCCTGAAGAACAAAGAAGGACAAAGAAGAGCCCACAACATGAGAACTAAGGAGCAGCAACTGACATGGCTCCAACCCTGCTGGCTTGACTGCTGTCCCTGACAGTTGCCGGAACCAGCTTGTGCAGAAAGCGGTGTCACCTCCCAAAGCTGTGGAAGAGTGACCCACAACTTCAACTGGCCATCAACATCTCTCTTGAAGCAGAGAAACTGCTTTCCTGTACGTTTGCAGGCACCAAAAGGACAGAGCAGAGAGCATCTGCGGCGCGACCCCGGCGGACAAAGCTGCACTGCATGCGTGCCCCCCAGCCCAAGTTTCAGGGAACCGACTGTGTCCCTGAGGCACAGAGACCCTCAAGAGCGGAGACCCACTTAGGTTTTGCTGGACTGGACCCCCTAGTCTCCTCCTAGAGCCTCTTTCTGCAGGAAAGCAGGAACCGTGAAAGCCTTTGGACTGTTGTGACCAGACACCTGAAAGCACCACTGCACCCGAGGCCCACAGCCTGGAGAGAAGTGGACCAACGGGGCCCACGGGGTCCCGAAACCCTCCACAGCTGAACCTCCTATGGGTTTGGCCAGACTGGTCCCCCAGTCCCTGCCTGCAGCCTGGTTTTGCAGGCCACCAAAAACTCTAACCGGCTGGAGAAAGCATCTTTGCACACAAGCCCCCCAGCCCGAGTTCGAGTGGGCCAACAGTGTCTCCGTGTGCCCAGTACCCTAAACGACTGAGCCCCCCTGTGGGTCCGGCGGGACTAGCCCCCCAGTCCATACTTCAGCCTATTACTGACCGGACCATTCACCATTGATTTAAAAGGAGCACTCTATGCTAAAAGCATCTCTCCACCCAGACGTCCAAGAGCCGCCTGAGGTGATCTGTTGGTACTGCCTTGGACCTTGCCCCATGCTAACCTTAAATCCAGAAGGACAGGCCTGTAAGTCGCTGCTAAGTACTGGCATGCAGTAACTGTTTAGTTCCCATAGGATAACATTACTGCTTTACCGATACAAATACCAATGTATTTCGGTATAATGAAAAAACATGATAACTCACCAAAAGCAAGTGCATTCCTTTATACTTCCAACAGTGATATCGCAAAACAAAGTACTTACCCAATTACGAAGTTGTTGGTGTTAACTATTTTGAAAAAGAAGTGTTATTTTTCTAAATTGGTGTGGATGTCCTTTTTGAGTGTGGACATCAGATGTCTAACACTCCTCTCTGATAAGCCTAAGGCTGCTTGACCACACTACCCTAGATAGAGCACCTTAGGATTGCTAGAGCAAGCCCTTGTCCACTCATAGGGGATACCTAGACTCTATACACAGCATACCTCTTTTTGGCATACTATATAAAGAGCCAGCTTCCTACAATAAGTTACATAAAAAGTAAACCTGTACCACTCTCTTGCTGCAGGGTGTCACAGTCTGGAGCATTTTAATACCCTTACTGTTGTGTTTTGTGCTGCAAAAAAAGGAAAAAGGCTTGGACACAGATATATGCAGTGCCCATCATCTATGCACCTGTAACTCCAGTATACTCACCATTGATCCACAACTATGCTGTACACAACAAACAAATGATTTCTACTGCACCAAACATCTATTCACATGCATACTAAACCCAAAAACCACGTACAGCCTACTATATACCTTAATCACCCCTACCTACAGTACAAAGATTTCAGTGTTAAAAACTCTGATGGTTGAAGCCCGTAGTGTATTTAGCGAATGGGGACAGTGCATTTCCTATGCACAAGATGAAAGGCTGACTCTTACTTATCAGTCAAATGATCCAGGAAGTCAGGAGTCAGGAGCTTGTTCAATGTAGCCATGATGACACTTTTGGGGTGAGCCAGGAGAGGCAGGCACTGGTGTGGCTCTCTGGTGAATATGAAGAGAGCCAAGCTGAGAAACACCACCATTCCTAAACAGATCAGAAGCACAACATTAGAAAGCAAGGAACAAGAATGGATCAAACCAAAGGCAGTTAAATTGATTAACTGGAATAATATCCATAAGACATGATACTGGATATAAGCTTAGCGATTATAGTACAAAAAAAGGAAATACAGGATGCATTAGGAGATGACATGAGGAAAAAGGCAGAAAGCCATGCCTACTCAACTCATGGTACACTACAACTGGCACCAGATCCAACAATGATTTGAGTTAGTGCATTTAGGGGCATTTATAGTGTCTTAGCAGGGTGTATACCTCTCCCACTAGCATATTGAGGAACTCTATGAGGTTATCTATTAAGCAGGGTGTATACCTCGCCCAATATCATATTGAGGAACTATATGAGATTATCTATTAAGTAGAGTATATACCACTCCCACTAGCTTAATGAGGGACCCTATGAGGTTATCTATTAAGCACCCGGCACTGTACTAGAAGACTTCAACTTCCATGCAGATGATAGCACTGATTCTCATTATGTAGTGCTTACTGCTAACGTTGCATGATTATCGTTTTCTCAGGTTATTACTTCGACAACACACACAGCAGGTCACATACTGGACCTCGTTTTTGGCTTCATCTAGTAGTCAATCACATTATTTGGTTGGATTACTTACTTATTCGACTCTTGTTAAACCTTTTTCCCATTGACCTATAAGAGAAAGTGACGCAAGCTCGATATTGAGAAAGTCTCAGAACCGATCTACTGATCCTGAAGACCCCACCACTCTTCTTAATTACTTCAGTCAATATCTCAGCTCTTGTGAGAAAAAAACATCTTTCTTGCATTGGTATGCCCCCACTTCTTGGTGAATTGCTGATGTGCTTTGCCTGAGTGTGCCCTGGGCGCCTGCCAACCAGGTGCCCAGGGCCTGTGTTTCTTCCCTAAAACTGTGTTGAAACTAAAACCCAATTGGCACCTCTGGCCACCCGTCAGCCCCATGTAAATGGTACCCCAGGGCCCTGTACCTTGGCACCCACACACTCCCTTGGCAGTCTGAGTGTCTAGGTACGGAACCAAACAGAGATTCGACATGGCACACATCCCTGTGTGCCATGCCCACCAACCCACTGCCCTGGCATACATCAGCCACTCCTCTAGCTGGGTGCCCTATGTCAGTGGTGTGGGCACAGGGGCATGAGCCCTCCTCCCCTACAGTACCCAGGGCCATTCCTGGGAACTGTAAGTGCAGTGATGCCATTAATAGTATATGGTGCTGGGAGGTTGTCATTACGAACTCCACAGCACCATAATGGTTACATTGAAGAAGGACAAGTTTGATATCAAACCTCTCAGCACATTAAACCCACACTGATGCCAGTGTGGGATTTAATGTAAAATGCACTACAGAGGGCATCTTAGAGATGCCCCCTGAAACCTAACCTACAACCCACGTCTTGTCTGAGAAGCTGCCTAGGCTAGCACACAGCAGACATGTTGCTGGACCTCTGGGTGGAGAGCCTCCGTTCTCCTGGGCCTGCAACAATGCACATCCTGGGACGAGGTGCCAAGTCTCCTCCCCCAGGATGGGCAGGGGAAGCTCCAAAGGCATTCCGCCTTTGTGAGCTACTCTCGACCATTTGCTGTACTCAGCAACTGGCCCCTACTAGTACTAACCCCCACTCTGGCGGAAAGACTGGCAGGAAACCCTAAGTCAGGGAGGGGGGTGTGCCAGCCTGTGCCAACTCCACCCCTCAGGTGGGAGAGGCGAGGTGAAGCACGACTCGGGGCTCCGGCCATCTTGAAGATGGGGAGCCCTCTCCAATCACAGCTAGGCTCCTGCCCCCCTCCCACAGGAGAGGAGCAGACTAGGGGTGTACCCACCCCAGTACAGGGACCGAATGGTCCCTGCCCTTTCCCTACCTGTAACACCCCTAAATTTAGTATTTAGGGGCACCCTGAACCTTCCTTCCTCAGATCCCGATTGCAATAACAAGAAGACCAAGAAACAAGAAGACCTGCCGCGCAGCTGCTAACAAAAGGACGACGCCCACTGACTTGGCCCCAGAACCCTACATGCCTTTTGACCCTTAAACCTGCTCCTGTGAAACTCCAGCGTCTCCTGCGGACAGTAACCTCGACAACCCCGGAGGACCTGACTGCCTTGAACCTTCCAAAAGGCTGGGACTCCCATGAGCAGTGGTTCTGCTCCAACAGCAATACCCCTGGTGCCAGCCAGGAACCGCAAATCCAGCCCACTCTGCATCCGCCAAGCCTGGCCTGTGCCTGAGTGACCCAAGACCATGAGGACGTCCCTCCAGCGACTGGGACCCGAAGTCCAGTGCCCAAAGACCCTCCTTGACGAACTAGACGCCGCCTGCAGCCTCAGAACAAGGGACCCGGCCAACCCCAACCAGCAGAGGGTAAGACTTCCCGACACCAAAAGACACCCCTGTACCCGGTGCCCTGCGGCCCCCTGTGCCCTCCTTTGGGGTACCTACCTCTTCTCCAAGATTCCAACTTACCTCTCGAAGTGGTGCTCGCACCTGAAGAGTCTCCGTCCCCGAGCCTGCAGCCTTTGTTCACTTTTTAACTTTCCCATTGGACAACATTGAGCGCCCGATGGCTCAAAAGCACCCTGCACCCAGCCGTCCCTACTCTACTTCCCCACTTGCCCTGAGTAAGTGACCTGGAGCCCAGCTCCCACAGCCGCGTGGCCTGCTTGCTTGCAGCCACCAAATCGAAGGCCCCCTACCCTCCATTGGATTGCATTGGGCCTACTCTCTCTGCACCCAGCTGCCCCTGTGCCGCTGAGGGTGTAACTACTGTACCTTTCCGACCCTGGCAGACCCCTGAGTCTATGCCCAGAACCTTAACTCCACCAGTCGAGTACTTACCTAAAAGCCGATAACTCACTTTCCTTCCATAGGCTAACATTGACTGGTTTTCACTGAAATATCTTCTAGGTGTCGAGTTTTGAAACTTTACAATATTTATCTAAAATCAGCCGAATAACGAATTCCGAAATACTCACCTGTGATCAGGAGAGAAGCCAGTACTGTACCTTTTAGCCCAGTACTGAACCACAAAAGTAATCCTAACTGTACTTACCAGTAACTTGCATTTTCTTCCTTAGGAAACCATTGACTGTTTTTCTGTGAAATTTCTTCTGTGTCGATTTTTGCAAACTGCAAATATTCTTTAAAAATCGTACCAAATACTAAAATGTAATTACTTATCTGTCTTAGGTAGAGGTCCCAGTGCTGAACCTAGGAGTCCAGTACTGGATTACAAAAGTAACGAGAACCTACTTTACCTGTGACTTGAATTTCCTCCCATAGGATAACATTGCTAGTTTTTCACTGAAAAGTTTCTAAGTGTCAACTTTGAAAATACATTTATATTCTTTAAAAATCACAACTGTAACCAAAACGCTTTTACTTAACTGTTTACAGCTTAGGTCACGGGACTGAATCCAGGATACAGTCCTGTGATTAGAAAAGTAATCCTTAAAGTACTCAACTGCATTTATGTAGAAAAACCCATTGAGCTCAATGTTAAATTGTGTTTAGGATTGTGTTACCCATTGCAACCACTGTAGCTATTGTACTTACAAATTCTATTGCCTTTCTGCAAAGTAACTACCTGAAGTCACTCATATTGAGAAAAGTATATTTTGATACCTGTTGGTTCTAAAATAAAACAACTATATCTTATGATATAAAAACAATTGGCCTAGAGTTCAGTTCTTGCGTGTGTGAAACCTTTTGCTGACTGAGTGTGTACAACAAATGCTTTACACTGTCCTCTGATACTGCCTTACTGCTCGACCAAGCTACCACTTTAGAGAGTAAGGTCATATCTGACTTTAACCTCTGTTATACCTTTGGGTATTGGGGACTCTATACACACTGTACCTTACTTTGGTCCAGTATATATAGAGCCACTTTCCTACAGCTCTAGATTGGAATCTCAAACATTCATAGCTCAATAACAGGATTCTTTGGGCAAATATATCGTGAATGTTTACGTTCTGCTCTAGATAATGAGAAGAGAACCCTGTGGTGATAGAGCTGTGCAAGTTATCTCTAGTTGTACAAGGCAGGGACAGCAGTAGTAGTATGACTGTATCAGAGGACAACAGCAGGGATAGTGCCCAATAGGAATTGTAGGAGCTGAGGTTCTGTGACTGATAAGAAGAGCAGAAGCCCTGTGGTGTAGGGGACTGTGGAAGCTGCATTTCCCTTCCAGATGAGCAGGAGGCATGCATATTTGAAAGAATATGTGCTAGTTATAAATATGTTTCAAAACAAGAAAGAAGAAGTTTGTGGTCATGGTAATGCAAGCACTGCACGTCTGTGTCAGAAAAAGTATGGGAGTCCTTGTTTGAAAGGAATTGTGTGAGGTGATGAGAGCTGAAGTCCTCTTGTGACAGTAACTGCGAAAGCTGTAGCTCTGTATATGGTGGCAGCTTGAGTCCAGCTGTTATGGAGCTAGCAGGGTTGGATGGAACTGTATCTGATGGTGATTGCAGAAGTTTGAGTGTTGAAGCAGAAATATTGACACCGAGGTGCTGCGGCAATATGAAAGCAGATGTTGTTCTGCAGTAGATACAACAAAGGCATAAATCCTTGTTTCAGGGGAACTTTATTTTAGTATCTAAAATACATTGGCTCCATAATCAGGGATATTCTGGGAGATATTGTAAGGCTGCGGGACTTTTAATAATCTGTGATAGTTACAGAAAGTGTATGACTAAGTACAGCATACCTTGAGATGAGATGAGACTCCAATCAGGTTCTGGTGTGGGCTGGCCTGGGCGCGGCGTCTCCCCTTCCATGATTGGTCGATCCCCGGACAGATGGAGTACAGAAGCCAAACGATGCCACAGAATCTTCCAGAGCTCCGAAGCAGTGAATTCTCTGATAAAAGTTGGGTCCCCCTGGATAGGAAGAAGGTATTTTAGATGTACAACCCCAAGAAGCAGAAACCAAAGAGGAAATCTGTATGAGGCCCTGAAAAAGGTTATCAACAGGAAATAAAAATTCTGTCAAGATAAAGTGCTAGACCTGACA
Organism: Lissotriton helveticus; assembly: GCF_964261635.1. Classification (NCBI taxonomy): domain Eukaryota; kingdom Metazoa; phylum Chordata; class Amphibia; order Caudata; family Salamandridae; genus Lissotriton; species Lissotriton helveticus. The sequence continues at coordinate 570,333,408 of NC_136068.1, forward strand.
GGCCCCTCATTTTTGCAGGCTTTAACATTTAGACTTGTCATCTTGGTAAAGTAACAAAACTCAGGTTTCAGGAATACTCTTTACGTTATGAAGGTTGTGGGTTCATGATCGATTCACATGCTTACATCATAAGCCACACAAGCACACACAAATATATCTATATCCTCGCTTATTTTGAAACAAAAAAGTGACTATACTTATGTACCAAGATTTATATGAGAATAGATCTTTAGAAACACACCCCTATATTAAAAGGTACTAGAAATGAGAAGCTTGTTTCTAATTATGCCTAACAGGGGACTTGCATATCTCTGCTGGCCTCATTAGAGGGGAGTTACTGTTCAGGGAGCCATTTGTGAATAGGTTTGGCAAATCTGTCCACACCGTCATGGTCCCTGAGAAAGACCTCTCCTCAATGAGGAAGGTAGTCTCACCTAAACATTGTGGAGTAGCCAGTTTTAGTAGATTCAGCTGCCTGCACTACCAAGCCCCCCACAGATTACAGCCCAACAGGAAAGGAGGACATTGGTGGACCAGAAAAGCATTTTTTCCATCACATTCTCCTTAAGGCTATTACTCCAGAGGAACCATTTGTGGTACACAATGATAGATGTGAGCCATGCTACAACCGCAATTTTACCACCAGTTTTTCAAAAAACATGCAACTCTATCAAACATCTAATGTATGATAAGGTCTGTGTTGGTTCTGTTCATCAAACAATGATCTCAATAAACTTTCTTTTTGCTGAACTTTTACAAAATCTACCACTTAGATACTAAAATTCAATATGTGCGAGCGGATTGTTCTAATAGAAGCATTCGCAGAAGAAATTCAATAAGGTTGTAATTCAACTACGTTTGTGTTACATAAACAGGCACAGATTTCTGAAAGGTTTAAATTAACCAACTGAAGAATTTCTATCATGCTTTTGTGGTTCACTATAAATATGGTTGATCACAAGGAGAAGACAAAAACATGCCCACGAGTTCCAAGAATGAACAGCAACAAAGAGTATTAAGTGTATACATTGGACTCTGCAATCTGTGCTAAATCAGCAGTAGCTTACATGGGTTCCTAAGTTTCTAGGCAAATTTGAGAGGATAAGCATAATTCTGTGGTCAATCAAAGACAGGGAAGGGAGCTGGGGCCACAGGTGGCACCTTTGTGTAGCCTAATTTAAAGGCAAATGAAAATGGATTTAGATGACACATGAAGAAATGCTCCAGAAAATGAGAAGACCTGGGTCAGGTATCAGTCAGGCCAGGAAGCAAGCTGTTAGAGCCTATGTCAATGTTCACAATTTGAACAGAGTGCATGTCACACATAGGAACTATCTATAAAGGAAGCTAAAGAAACCTGTTGATAAGTCTGGGAACGCCAGCATCCAACTACAAACAATGATTGTGCAAGGGCGATGACAGGTAACTTCGCCTTTGCTTATGGATGGGGCCAACTTTGGATGATATTTCCAAAGTTGGCTACAAGATGCGCATAGCAACATCTTGGTTTGGTCTGTCAAGACTTTGGCAGATAAGTAGTCTGAGTAAAGGGGGACAAGAGAGGGGAACTCCCAAATAACATGGTAGCTGCAGACAGCCGGAGTGCAAGAAGGAACAAGTGGTCTTAAGAACACAGGTGTCACCGTGGGCAAAGGATAGGTCCTTCTAAGATTACGATCTGCTGAAACAGGAACAGTTGTACACATGAGTGTACCAAAACAGCAAGACAGTGCATGCTCTGGACTTGTAATGTGGTTATACTCCAGAAATGTTGTTGTAGTGCAATCACAGAAGAGAAAATGAACGCTCACATAATTGGGTAAAAACACCATCTTAGAACAAAAATGGAGATCTCCATATCATAGTAATAAAGGCAGCACAAATAGAACATGAAGGGGGTGGAATGATGGTCACAAAGAACGGGACATAACCACATGTGGTGGGGGATGCCATATGAAAATATCCTACCACTGGCCCCTGACGCTAAGCATTGAGCAGAGTGGAAGTCAAAGGGAAAATCTGGTAGAGCAAGAGTAGTATCAGCGGCCCCAGACAGAAAAACTCATACACTCAAGTGTATGCTTTTTGGAAGTGTGGCTAAATCATTTCTGATGTAGGTTTTATCATGGTAACACCTAAGAACAGCTATATAACTGGACATAAAAAGTCACAGAAGTAGAAATTGATGAAAGAATGCAGTGTGCTCCATGAGGAATCACTACCAGTTGCAGATACTTTGTGGAAGGTTGAAGACAGATGGCAAAAAGGTGAAGATCAGACCTTTCGCATGGTCTACAACCGTGGTTCCACAGTGACATCCTGACAGGGAGTTCAAAAAGACAAACCATATTTCCACCTCAAGCAGACAAAATATTTCGCAAATAGATGGAGAGAAGACTTGATAAAAGAAAACCAAGTCCGACTGTCTACAAAAAAATACAGATGTTATAAAGCGGTAAAGGACTCTTTGAAGGATATTCCTAGCCAACATTCCTGGCCCTCCCAACACACACACAAATACATTGAAAATAAATGGAGAAAGATGCCAATACAAAAGACAGAGGTAAGAGAGCCAACTTGGAGACAGAGCGAAAGTCACCTGCCCAAGAGATATTCAGGAGATGAGACACAAAACAAACACCTTGAGAGAAGTAGATCCAACTAAAAGCAACATGAATGACAGTCACTGCAAAGCAAGAGAGAAGAGTCACAATAAAGAGATCCAACATAAAAAGACTCAATTGATACATTAGGGAATAAAAGATACAACAGAAAGACAGAGAACAGAGAGAAACACACAAAGAAAATGTTGAGACGCCCTATAAACATGTATATGTTTTCTGCTAACCATACCTCGCCAAGTAGCTGCAGCAAGAGCAGAACAATGCCATCAAAAAGTCCAGTGCCCATTGGTGGTGAGGACTGCACCTGAAAACAAGTAATGGGGTGAAGTTAAAAGAGAAAAGGGTATCTAAGATCAGGAAAGTAAGAACGTGAACAAGCAAGAGAAGGAAAAAGATTTAGAGCAGGAGAGGGTAAAAAAAGAGAGGAGTACAATAAAGGCATGAGATGAAAGTGAGAGGTATATAGAAAAAAAGGGCGAGAGGGAGCGATGTAGAAAGAGAAAAGAATATCAAGAAAAATGGTAATGAGAAGGGGATAGAGAGGGGTTAGTGAGGAAAGGTGAATGAATGGCAAGAGAAGAGATAATAAATCCATACAAGGGAAGACGGAGGGAGTGGGGCTGATGACAATATGATTAATACGTAGGATTCATGCAATCTCAAATAATTCTTTTATTTCTCAATTGTACCTTACATTATTTTGTGAACAATAATGTAAGTATTCCACAGCTTTACTCTAGATCCGTGGTACTCATAGTATGGCCAGCGGCCCATCAGACCTTCCTAGGCAGCCCGCGGACCTATGTCTGAATGCAGGGTGCATTCTAGGTCCTAGGGGACCTCAACTTCCACCTGGAGAACAACAAGGACCGCAACACCGCCGCCCTGCTGGAAAACCTCGCCAACCTCGGACTCAAGCAACTGGCCAACACCCCCACCCACTACGCCGGCCACACGCTTGATCCCGTCTTCTCCTCCAGCAAGTACATCACCTTCAGCCACGCCACCGGACTCCACTGGACCGACCACAGCTGCGTCCACTTCAGCTTCAAAAGATCCACGACCCACCACCACCCGCAACAGGTACCTCACAGGAATTGGAGCAAGATCACCGCGGACCAGCTCACCACCTCCCTCAGCCAGAGCCCACCGGCTAACACAACGGACCCCAACGAAGCAGCCCGCAACTTCACACAGTGGCTGACCGCCTGCGCCGACGACCTCGCGCCACTAAAGAACCCTCCCAGCAGACCCAGAAGCAAGAAGGCATCGTGGTTCACCAACGAACTCAAGGACTCAAAGAAGACCTGCCGCACCCTTGAGAAAGCCTGGCTCCTCGACCGGACCACCGACAACATGACCGCCCTCAAACACGCTACCCGCAAGCACCACCAGCTCATCCGCACCACGAAGAAGAAATCCCTGAAGGAACGACTGGACAATAACGCCCACGACAGCAAAGAGCTCTTCACCATCGTCAAGGAGTTCTCCAACCCCAGCACCGGCACCAACGACATCACTCCGTCACAAGACCTCTGCGACTCCCTCGCCTCGTTCTTCCACCGCAAGATCGCCGACATCCACAACAGCTTCGGCACACCACCCACGCACCCAACCGTCGAACCAACGCCCCCCACCGCCACCCTTTGCACCTGGACCACGGTGACCACCGAAGACACAGCCCGCACGATGAACACCATCCACTCCGGATCACCGACCGACCCCTGCCCACACCACGTCTTCAACAAAGCCGACTCCACCATCGCACCCCAACTCCGGAACATCATCAATGCCTCCTTCAACACCGCCACCTTCCCGGAGAGCTGGAAGCACGCCGAGCTCAGCGCCCTGCTGAAGAAACCTACAGCGGACCCCACCGACCTCAAAAACTTCCGCCCCATCTCGCTCCTCCCCTTTCCTGCTAAAGTCACCGAGAAGATCGTCAACAGACAGCTGACCGCCTTCCTCGAGACGAACGGATCCCTCGACCCCTCGCAGTCCGGCTTCAGAGCCAACCACAGCACCGAGACCGCCCTCATCGCAGCAACCGACGACATCCGGACCCTGCTCGACAAAGGGGAAACAGTGGCCCTCATCCTCCTGGACCTCTCCGCCGCGTTCGACACGGTCTGCCACCGCACCCTAGTCCAGCGCCTCAGCAACATCGGTATCCAAGAGAAGGCACTGGAGTGGATCATCTCGTTCCTCACCGGAAGAACACAAAGAGTCCGCCTCCGCCCGTTTCGCTCCGAGGCCACCGAAGTCATCTGCGGCGTCCCGCAAGGATCTTCACTCAGCCCCACCCTCTTCAACGTCTACATGAAACCTCTCGCAGCCATCGCACGCCAGCACAACCTCAACATCATCTCTTACGCCGACGACACCCAGCTGATCCTCTCCCTCACCAGAGACCCCGACACCGCCAGAACCTGCCTACACGAAGGGATGAAAGACGTCGCCGAGTGGATGAAGGACAGCCGCCTGAAACTGAACTCGGACAAGACGGAAGTCCTCATCCTGGGATCTTCGCCCTCCGCCTGGGACGACTCCTGGTGGCCCCCAGCCCTGGGCACCGCACCCAAGCCAACCGACCACGCACGCAACCTGGGCTTCATCCTGGACTCCTCCCTCTCGATGACCAGACAAGTCAACGCCGTCTCCTCATCGTGCTTCAACACCCTGCGTATGCTTCGCAAGATCTTCCGCTGGATCCCGACCGAGACCAGGAAGACTGTCACCCAGGCACTCGTCACCAGCCGACTGGACTACGGAAATGCCCTCTACGCCGGAACCACAGCCAAGCTACAGAAAAGACTCCAGCGCATCCAGAACGCCTCCGCCCGACTCATCCTGGATGTCCCCCGACGCAGCCACATCTCCAGCCACCTGAGGAACCTGCACTGGCTCCCCGTCGACAAGAGGATCACGTTCCGGCTCCTCACCCACGCACACAAGTCTCTCCACGACCTGGGCCCCAAGTACCTCAACGACCGCCTGACCTTCCACACGCCCACCCGCCAGCTACGGTCCACCAGCCTCGCCCTCGCAGCCGTACCCCGCATCCGAAGAGCCACCGCCGGAGGAAGACCCTTCTCTTACCTGGCTGCCAAGACATGGAACTCCCTCCCCATCCACCTTCGGCTGACCCAGGACCATCTCGCCTTCAGGAAACAACTCAAGACCTGGCTGTTCGAGCAGTAGCATACCCCTCCCCCCAAGCGCCTTGAGACCCTCCCGGGTGAGTAGTGTGCTATACAAATGGTATGATTGATTGATTGATTGATTGATTCCCAGACACTTAGAGTAACTCAGCATGCTATTGATGGCAATGTAGGGTTTAAGATATAAGTAAAACGGTTGCTATTATGGCATTAATCAGGGATCGAGGGTGGAGGACATAAATAATGTGCTGATCCTGCAACAAAATTCCAGTCTTATGATTTGGGTTTCCAGCTCATTATTTTGATGTCCCAGACGGACCAAAAATAAGCAGTCACCTTAAGCTGTATTTTCAGCACTTATCTGTGCATACTTTTAACAGCAAATATAAATAGAAAGCACTTTTAATTGTGTTCTAGGGCTGCCCGAATGATCCATGACTGATAATTAAAGGGAATAAAGACAGAAAAGTCACATTACAAATGAATACATACTTTTTTATTTATAACCCTATTTATGTCAAGACAAGGTCTTTGTAGACATATCGCGGCATTTTTCGTTTTCGCAACCCTCCTTGTTTTTTCCTTTTCATGCGATGCATTTGCACACTACAGCAGTAAATGTAAAATACAAATGTAAGGCAGAGTGAGGGGTCAGGGAGTACTGGAACCAGAAAAAAAACTAAGCCTCTATAACCAGTTCACAAAGGTAAGTAAATGGTCTTTGAAGACCTGTGAACGACTCGGGCTTCCCGGAGATAAGACTGCAGACACTGCCCAGCCCGGGCTGAGACACAAGACGGGGGGAGGGGGGGAGGGGAGATCCTAAAGCCCTTTTCGCCCTATGCCTATGGGCATTGCGTGCCTGCTGCCCATTCTATTATAATATGTATATATCTTAAAATGCATAAAAGGGAAGATGCAGCCCCTGGCAGTGGGAATTAAGTGTAAAAAAACCTGAACCGCCTCAAATACCAGTGCAAAATGATGCTACAGTACAGACTTGACCAACCCTATTCCCTCCTCCTTGTAGCTTTATAGTTACATCTGCTTTTGAAATACAGCACTGTCAAGTAATGTTTTGAAACAGTGGGGATTTTTTTTTTTTACTTTAGTAGTCCCGCACCCACTGACCCAGCCTCACCTAACCCCGCCCCCACCTTCTGGCCCATCGATGCAGCCCTGGGTCACAAACCAGACTTTATTTTTGGCCTCCGAGGAAAAGTTTTGAGTACCCATGCTTTAGATGGAAGTAGGTGAATTTTCCAGCACAGCTGAAAACCTGCATCTACAACCAAAGCTGCCCTTATGCATGAAAAGGGTAGACTGCACAAAAGCAGGGGAAGAAATGCTTTTATGTTTCCAAGTACCTGTTGCAAGCTGGACCCCCAGGTAAGGTGTACAGGTTTTTCAGTTCAAACCTACAGAATGTTCTCTTCAGAGGCGGAAGAATTCCCTTGGTACCCGTTGAATTCTGAAGCATACTTGTAAGGCGAAATTGTATGTGCCATCAGTTACTATCCAAGGATGGGCAGATGAAAAATACATAGCTTAATTGAATAAATTCTTAAAGTCAGCCTACTCTACGTAAGATTTGATTTTGTCATCACAGACTAAGAAGTCGTTTTTGGTTAAAGTTACAAACTCTATATCCATGTATCAGTGGGACAAAGTTTTGAAAAAGGAACATATCACAAACCAACAGCTGTTGCGTTTTTCCCCATAGTAGAGTGAGCTCTATGTTTTCAGCATAAAATGAGTTCAGGTATTAGACAGCCCCCGGTTTTGAGGCAAATGAATTTCACTGTATCAGGATCTCCCCTGCAAAAGTGTAAAAAAGAACTTATTGGGCTGGTGCAAGGCACTTTGGATTCTGGAGGTAACCCGAGCACCTATTTCTATTGTCTTTGATTTTTAGGTCTCTGCTAGCGTAGGCAGCGCACATGTGCAGTCTTGCTGGCGAGATTTTATGTTTTTAGAGTACGTTTAACTAGCGGGGTTAAGCCCTGCCCCTCTTTTCCATTGGCTGGCGTCACTGTTCATGCTAAACGGTGGCCAGCCATTGGAAAAGTGGTTACAGTGACGTACTCTTTTCTCTTTTAGAGCTGTCCCACTTGGACTGGGTTACTTGACTTACGTGTGTGGTAAAAGGTTGCTTATCTTCTTTATGGGGCGAAACAGATGGCCCCATAAAGAAAATAATAAACCTTTTACCACACACGTAAGTCAGGCGAAGTCCGTCCAAGTGGAACGGCAGAAACAAAAATCTACGCGAGCTCTTGTTTGAAATAATATCACTGCGGCACACATCGGAAAATACATTTGTTCTACCATGGCCACTACATTTACACGCTAAAGAAGGGTACCAACAGTTTCAGTCCCTTGTTTATGTTGATGGCCCTTTGTAACCGACAGCTGTTTACTTCAAGGCTTAAAAGCTGCGTTTGCGACGCATACAACCCGTGTTCTTTCTCATTTGAAAAGAGTTTGCATCCGTTGCTATAGCTGCTCATTCTAATCTCCAGGCTTGCCACTTGTAACTGTCGCCTTCAGTAAGATGGCGTCACCCTATTTTTAGCAGATCGCCGAGTGGGCAGGGCCCGGTCCATCCGGGCCACCGTAGGCCGACTCTGGCAGGCCGGTTTGGGTGTTGGAAGTTGTGCGGGGTCCGCCTGCTGCACTGGAGCCGGTGGCAAGCGGAGGCAAGGGCGAGGGGTGCTGGCTGGGCAGTAGTGACAGTCGGTGAGTGAGCCGCAACCCGGCGTTGGACTAATGAAACAGCAAGCACACATGCTACTATTGGTAAAGATGAAGACCACCTTATTGAAAAAGGAGCGGTCTCATCTCCTAAAGGTGGTGTAAGATTGCTGCTGAAGCACCAAACTCCTGCCCCATCTCGTGAACTTTTCACTTGTGCGGCACCCTGGAATAGAAGCTGGCTCAGCATGCACTTGACCTGAAGCATTTTATCTCTTTCTTAATTTTTCTACTAATTTTTTTAAAACAATTGTGTTGTGTTATTATGGCGTTTTGTAGATAAAACTGCTTTAATAACTAAATCTTCAGTATGTCTGGTATTAAGAGTGATTTAGAAAGGATCAATAAAACCTGAATTATCCACAGCTGAGGAAAGGAGTGTGTATTATATTGGCAAAACCTACCGTTTTGCAATCCCTGTTCCATCCAGGTTTACAGAAAGGACAGACTAGGATTATGGACAAGAGGTAAACAAGAATGTCAACAAATCTGTCATGTGCTTACCTCTGTCGGCCTTACCTCAGCTGGTGAGTTAAATACATTCTTGACAGCTTCTAGTACATCAGGGATTTTGAGCAGCAGTTCGGCTCCATTTTGTAGAAGCTGAACCAGAAGAAGGCCTGCAGCACACTATGGGAATGGAGAAAGGCGAAGAGAATTTAGTTTCATGAACTAGAATGTATGAACTGCAGGAGTCCTCAGAACCATGGCAGACAGTGAGTGGCTCAGTGAAGCGGGATTCAACTACAGTAGCACATGGGAGAAAGTAATAGGTATATTACTTCAGATATCAAAAATCTAAGAGATGATGAGGGGCTTAGAAGACAGGGTACTACGTGAGTGAATACATTATCATTGAAGGGCTATAGTCATGAGCATCAGGGAAGAGGAGCTTGGTTATCAAAGGAGACTCAAGACATGGCAAAAGCCTCAGGAAAGATGGCAACAACTGCAACAGCCCAGAGCACGGATTGAAGCAGAAGGTGCTCAAGGGAGCTCAAACATCATAAACAGTACAGGTTGTCAAAGGAAAGAATAGCAGCGACAGAAGTGGTGAGATCACGGAGGACCAACCAGCAGACAGCAAGTGGTCCTGAGGTGTTCGAAACAGCTGAAGGTTGAAGAGATAGTTTGGAGATGGGCAGATAAAACTCACCACAAGAGAGACAACGGAGGACTCGATGAATAGACAGGTCACCACCGGGGTCACTTGTTCCAGCCTAAAGGAAATACCAGATCTTGTGAGTTAGGTAGGATTACCAGAAATGTGGTGACACAGGCCATGGTGTTTTCTTTTCATCTGGTGCATGGATCTTTACCCTTCCATGCTACACATATCATGTGGACCAGCCAATCATTTACACTTGGACATAAAGTGGTCATAAAAAAACACAGAAGGATCTAGCAACTGTCCACATGGCACTCCCCCTTGCACTTCTCTTCCAACTAGGCCTTTCAATCCCTGGACACCCGCAGAAGGGGCACTGATGTCATGCTCATAAGGCCCTGGGCATGATGACTAAAGTGGCCTACAGACCATGCACAGAGGGCCTTCAGTTTCCACCACATTCAAGACCCTCAGATGGACCTACACGAGGCACTGTAACCTTACACAAGTGGGCCAAATATCAACCACATACAGGCCTGCAACATCCATCCTCACACCACACAGGGTTCTGCAGTCCTGGACATGTAAAAACCACATGTCCCGCAAACTGTCCACGGAGATCCCACAGAAAGGGTCCTACAATTCCCCAACAAGCTTCTGTGACAGACAGACACACACACTTTTCCCTCCCCCATCTTTGGCCCGTAGCGGACTACATATAATTTACAAATTTAGTCAGGAATGTGATCAAATTGTATTTTGAGAAATGGCTTTCTGGTAAATAAAATATATTTATTAATTGTATTTATTGATATGAATTTCTGTAGCGTGCATATCACCAACAGGTATCTGGGAGCTGAACTTTGAGATCAAGAATAGCTAAGGATGAGAAATGGAAACCAGAAGTAGTCTTTAAATGTATCTAGGTAATAGCCAGGTTTTCTGAGCTTTCCTGAGACTAATAATTTCAGTAGTACTTCTTATCTTTGCTGGTAATGTATTCCATCAGCCACAGGAAAATCTCTTCCACTAATTGGTATATATGTTTAAAAGTTAGAACAGAAAATCGGTCACTGAGCAAGGCCTTATAGACCAAGGAGTAAGATATAAGTATAGTGTTTTGTTATTGCCACTACCATGTCTTCTTCCCCTTCAAATGAAGAGCAAGTATTGTTATATTTTTTATTTTAATTAAATCAGGAATTCAGAGCTAGTTCTTCATTTCTTCTTGATAGTAAAAAAGAAACATTGCATTCCCAGTAATTACAGAACTCGTAGTTCTCGCTGTTCCATACCAATTGACTGATAAATGCCTGCAACTGCAAAAACCTCTTCAAAAGTAGGCCCTCACATAGAAACTGTGATATAGATTCACAGTGTCATCAGTCCATTTTGATAACACCCTCTTCTGGTACATCATCAACCTCATCAGCCCTTTTAGGTCCGGCTGAGAGACACCTTATGGTCTCTCAGAGAATTGTCTCACCACCCTCATTATTTAAAAAAAAACAAAAAAAAAAACATTATAGATATATTTATATATACACACACACACATATATATATATATATATATACACACACACACAAAACACTCCTCTTCTAAATCAAGAAGAAGCCTGCACTCGAGATATATATGGAAAATCCTTATTCATTTGCAGTGCTTGCTGAATAAATAACGAGTTGGCTGTCCTTGCAGCCTCTGATATATATATATATATATATATATATATAAATATATATAAATATCTCCCACCAATGCTGACCTCAATAAGAAATCAGCGGGACACATGCTCCGGGCACAAACGAAGGATTTATTTGGCTAATTACAAATGCAATCCTCTAGTCCGTGAAATGCTGTGGCAGACGCGTTTCTGGCCGGAATGGCCGTCATCAGTGCCGGTCCCACAGGCTAGTGAAATTTCGTGGGCTCCAGAGACGACTCTCTTAATAGCAGTCTCTCGACTCCCCCTCCCACAGGCACGTGTGTTCATTGCGCTGCGACTCCCAGGAACACTGCATGATGGAAGTTGCAGTCCACGAGGTCCCGCATACAGGTATATATATATATATATATATATATATATATATATATATATATATATATATATATCTTTGAGGGAGCCTTCTTCATCCATTGTCTGTTTAACTGTCATTCATTCACATTTTGATTCCACCCACAACAGCACGGTGAAGTGGGTCAACTCACTTTTCATAAATAGACAGTCCTGCACTGATTTATGGCATTTTCCTGTTCATAAGTTCACAGCTGCCTGCAACGGAGCGCACTTCAGTGCCAGTGGTAATAAGTCTGGGCTGGTATGCCATGCTAATATTTGTAGATTTTAGTCATTTAAAAATGTTTTGTTTTTGGAGTAATGCATGCTTGTGTGAACATGTTTGAAAAGGTCAGGTTTGCCAAGGCCAGACCCACTGGATTTTTCAATGCTAGGTGCATACGTGTGTTACCAACATATAAAATACAAGATATGCTTACTGTACATTCCATAATCTCATTCTGATCTGCCTCTTTTCAAACTGATTTGGAGTCTGAGTACAGAACCAAAAAAATGCAGAGAGGAGAGGGAACTAGAAGTACAAAAAATATTGGCTAAGACACGTATCTTTATTAAAAGATGCATCAGGATAGCCCTGCTTGCAAAAAAGCATAATAAATAGCCTACCTTGAGGCAATCCATATGTGTTTAAGGGCCAAGTTTCTCAGAAAGGTCAGCTGCTCTAGAACTGCTTGTTTGGTTTCTTAAATACAGGAGAGAAATTCTGTACGTGCTTCTAATGCAAGATATTCTACAACCTTTTTGATGTTGCCCCAGTCCTGTAAATTATGTGACTTCACGAGGAGGCAGGTTCACTGCAACATTGCCTCACAGCTCGGCGGACCCCTGTAATCGAGGCTCGAACGTCAAAGGGGACTGAAGGAAGCCATCAGGCACAGAAACAAACAGGACAATCCACTTTGGACACTTCGTGCCTTTAAATGCTACAATTTTACTATCGTGCATTTAGACTCTACGCTTTCCCAAACTGAATACTTACCAGGGAATAAGTGCTTCTGGGAGCTGTAGTTTCCACCTAGATGCAGCGGTCACATGGCTATGTGAAGTTTGGTGAAACGGACTCCTGCCAATAGGAGTGTTGGAGTCAATTTAAAAGGTGGAGGTGGAGACACGACCCTGTTAGCAGCGGCATCTGAAGAAGGCAACTCAGCCGAAATGCATCATGCCCGATTCTGCCTAATAAAGGTCTTCTGAACTTCCCCTGATGTGGCCTCTTAACTTCTTTACCGGAGGGGTTTTGTTGGAAAATTTTATTCACGCATGCCAGTGGCGTGATAAGAGGCCCCGTTCTGCAAGTGACTGGAGCAACGCTGGTATCTGCTTTTCAAGCTTTCTTTTGTCCAAGTGATTGGAATGCCTCCAGCCCGCCTCGAAGCCAGGCAACGCCATGAGCTGCTGCCACGCAGTTCGTGACTTCACGAGGAGGCAGGTTCACTGCAACATTGCCTCACAGCTCGGCGGACCCCTGTAATCGAGGCTCGAACGTCAAAGGGGACTGAAGGAAGCCATCAGGCACAGAAACAAACAGGACAATCCACTTTGGACACTTCGTGCCTTTAAATGCTACAATTTTACTATCGTGCATTTAGACTCTACGCTTTCCCAAACTGAATACTTACCAGGGAATAAGTGCTTCTGGGAGCTGTAGTTTCCACCTAGATGCAGCGGTCACATGGCTATGTGAAGTTTGGTGAAACGGACTCCTGCCAATAGGAGTGTTGGAGTCAATTTAAAAGGTGGAGGTGGAGACACGACCCTGTTAGCAGCGGCATCTGAAGAAGGCAACTCAGCCGAAATGCATCATGCCCGATTCTGCCTAATAAAGGTCTTCTGAACTTCCCCTGATGTGGCCTCTTAACTTCTTTACCGGAGGGGTTTTGTTGGAAAATGTTATTCACGCATGCCAGTGGCGTGATAAGAGGCCCCGTCTGCAAGTGACTGGAGCAACGCTGGTATCTGCTTTTCAAGCTTTCTTTTGTCCAAGTGATTGGAATGCCTCCAGCCCGCCTCGAAGCCAGGCAACGCCATGAGCTGCTGCCACGCAGTTCGTGACTTCACGAGGAGGCAGGTTCACTGCAACATTGCCTCACAGCTCGGCGGACCCCTGTAATCGAGGCTCGAACGTCAAAGGGGACTGAAGGAAGCCATCAGGCACAGAAACAAACAGGACAATCCACTTTGGACACTTCGTGCCTTTAAATGCTACAATTTTACTATCGTGCATTTAGACTCTACGCTTTCCCAAACTGAATACTTACCAGGGAATAAGTGCTTCTGGGAGCTGTAGTTTCCACCTAGATGCAGCGGTCACATGGCTATGTGAAGTTTGGTGAAACGGACTCCTGCCAATAGGAGTGTTGGAGTCAATTTAAAAGGTGGAGGTGGAGACACGACCCTGTTAGCAGCGGCATCTGAAGAAGGCAACTCAGCCGAAATGCATCATGCCCGATTCTGCCTAATAAAGGTCTTCTGAACTTCCCCTGATGTGGCCTCTTAACTTCTTTACCGGAGGGGTTTTGTTGGAAAATTTTATTCACGCATGCCAGTTGCGTGATAAGAGGCCCCGTTCTGCAAGTGACTGGAGCAACGCTGGTATCTGCTTTTCAAGCTTTCTTTTGTCCAAGTGATTGGAATGCCTCCAGCCCGCCTCGAAGCCAGGCAACGCCATGAGCTGCTGCCACGCAGTTCGTGACTTCACGAGGAGGCAGGTTCACTGCAACATTGCCTCACAGCTCGGCGGACCCCTGTAATCGAGGCTCGAACGTCAAAGGGGACTGAAGGAAGCCATCAGGCACAGAAACAAACAGGACAATCCACTTTGGACACTTCGTGCCTTTAAATGCTACAATTTTACTATCGTGCATTTAGACTCTACGCTTTCCCAAACTGAATACTTACCAGGGAATAAGTGCTTCTGGGAGCTGTAGTTTCCACCTAGATGCAGCGGTCACATGGCTATGTGAAGTTTGGTGAAACGGACTCCTGCCAATAGGAGTGTTGGAGTCAATTTAAAAGGTGGAGGTGGAGACACGACCCTGTTAGCAGCGGCATCTGAAGAAGGCAACTCAGCCGAAATGCATCATGCCCGATTCTGCCTAATAAAGGTCTTCTGAACTTCCCCTGATGTGGCCTCTTAACTTCTTTACCGGAGGGGTTTTGTTGGAAAATATATATAAATATATATAAATATCTCCCACCAATGCTGACCTCAATAAGAAATCAGCGGGACACATGCTCCGGGCACAAACGAAGGATTTATTTGGCTAATTACAAATGCAATCCTCTAGTCCGTGAAATGCTGTGGCAGACGCGTTTCTGGCCGGAATGGCCGTCATCAGTGCCGGTCCCACAGGCTAGTGAAATTTCGTGGGCTCCAGAGACGACTCTCTTAATAGCAGTCTCTCGACTCCCCCTCCCACAGGCACGTGTGTTCATTGCGCTGCGACTCCCAGGAACACTGCATGATGGAAGTTGCAGTCCACGAGGTCCCGCATACAGGTATATATATATATATATATATATATATATATATATATATATATATATATATATATATATATATATATATATATATATATATATATATATATATATATATATATATATATATATATATATATATATATATATATATATATATATATATATATATATATATCTTTGAGGGAGCCTTCTTCATCCATTGTCTGTTTAACTGTCATTCATTCACATTTTGATTCCACCCACAACAGCACGGTGAAGTGGGTCAACTCACTTTTCATAAATAGACAGTCCTGCACTGATTTATGGCATTTTCCTGTTCATAAGTTCACAGCTGCCTGCAACGGAGCGCACTTCAGTGCCAGTGGTAATAAGTCTGGGCTGGTATGCCATGCTAATATTTGTAGATTTTAGTCATTTAAAAATGTTTTGTTTTTGGAGTAATGCATGCTTGTGTGAACATGTTTGAAAAGGTCAGGTTTGCCAAGGCCAGACCCACTGGATTTTTCAATGCTAGGTGCATACGTGTGTTACCAACATATAAAATACAAGATATGCTTACTGTACATTCCATAATCTCATTCTGATCTGCCTCTTTTCAAACTGATTTGGAGTCTGAGTACAGAACCAAAAAAATGCAGAGGGGAGAGGGAACTAGAAGTACAAAAAATATTGGCTAAGACACGTATCTTTATTAAAAGATGCATCAGGATAGCCCTGCTTGCAAAAAAGCATAATAAATAGCCTACCTTGAGGCAATCCATATGTGTTTAAGGGCCAAGTTTCTCAGAAAGGTCAGCTGCTCTAGAACTGCTTGTTTGGTTTCTTAAATACAGGAGAGAAATTCTGTACGTGCTTCTAATGCAAGATATTCTACAACCTTTTTGATGTTGCCCCAGTCCTGTAAATTATGTAACATGCTTTGACAGTGGACACATTCAGATGGCTCAATGTAGAGACCGAAGTTCTTGCATGGCTTGGAAAAGCTGTATTACCTCGTTCTACTCCAGAGTATAGTCCTGTCTTATGTTTATATTTGTCCTTCAGAGGACTTTCTAATCTGTCAGTCCACTCAAGGTGCTCCATGACTAGCATCCATGATTTTGTTCTGACATTTACCTGTAAAGCCTAGGCTTCACTGGTTGGGGGAGTGGAGGAGATGGGGGAGATGTGTGCACTCAAAGTGCACCCCTTTCTTTGTTGTGAGCTACATTGAATAGCCCTCTGTGCTGACAAAGGCAGAAACCCCAACTGTAGTGTCTGTGGGATAATAAACTTCTGGGATGCAAGCATCCTGTAAGAGCAGAGCTTTCAGTCACCAAGAACTATCTATGTCCACACCTTTCATGGCGAGCTGTGACGAAAGAGAGAGAAAGTGAGTATGGGTTATAGACCTGCCTTAGAGTTGTGTTACAGTTACAACTGGATTGTCTGAGGACTAGGACAGGGTTAACTCCAAAAACCATTTCTGGGGTGAAAAAGTATACTGGGCCAAGCATCAAGCACTACATGGCCTATCATGACAAGATTGTAGTTCTGCATACCTCATGTAAGCTGGCAACATCTTCGACTAGGGATCCTGTACAGCTTTGGCTTTAAACTCCTTACAATGTCAGCAGGCACAGTATCATAATCCAGTGGCAGGCAGCACAGACACCCCATCCATTTGCATACACGCTTACAAAAGAAAGATATTTTTGGAAGAAACCCCTATCCTCTTTCAAAGCATGATACTGATTGAAACAACTCTTGCATATGAAAAGATTTAAGGTTGAACAATTGTTTGAAACAATTCTGCTCTGGCAGAGTGGGGAAAACTGACACAAGGGATTTGCTTCTTGCTCTGTCCTTTTAGCCTGGGGTCAAACATTTTATTCGGTTCCGGAGTCTGGCCCTGTGGTGGGGAATTCTTTGAGCTTAAAAATCAAGGCTAGAACATTTCTGGAAAAACTAACTCAGGTCTCAAGAGTTCCAACCCAACATCAAAGTGTAGTAGAAACCCCGCAAGTAATCCCCAACCAAAAAATAAATACCGAAGAAGCGGGGCAATCATCTGATTCAAAACAAGAATATACACCTGGAATATCCTTCACGGAAAACTTAATCGAGTTTATTCTGTTAGGAAAGAATGTTTTGATAGCTGGCTTCTCTGAATCTTCTAAGATTGCCTTTTTAAAATCAGCTTCCAAGCATCAATCATCTCAATCACCGATTACCAGGGCATGAACCATGCCCAGCACCCACCATACAGCTAGACGCATGGACCCCACAATTCTGTTCTCAAGGCCTTTAGAACACGTAGTGCTTAGAATTCATTCACAGGACCTCAGCCTTGGAAACCAATGGGCTCAACAGCTACCTTGCCCATACACATAGCCACATGTACATTGACTCACTAACGCACAGATACGCCCAAGGTTTTGAAGGCAGACATACAATCCCACATTCTGCAGTAATTACTCTCACTGAAAAAGTGGTACCTACTGTAGTGGAAGGGCTTGCAGTTGAAGCACTATCAGTGAGAGGAGGTGAAGTGATAGCTCTGTGGCCTGCACTCTAGAGGCATCTGGCATTGGGACCTGCAAAAAGAAGAAACATCAGCACTCTTATAATATGACGCCGTCAGACGTAAAGCTAAGCAGCAATGGTCGCAGCAATATCTGGCATTAGCACAACGGTCTCACTTTCAATTGTGTTGTCTTGATTTTAGTGAAGACAAGGAAACAAATACATAGGGTACAACATGATCAAATGTGTACATTTAAATCCACAATTAAAGAACCACTACAACAATACATTTGGAAGGCTAACAATGAAAATAGATGGAAAAGAAAATTAAAAATTAAGTCCCACGAGTAGGACCTACTTGGAAACAAAAAATCAAATGAACACACCACAAGTCAAAAGACAAGAACAAAAAGAGGAGAAAAGGAAGAAAAATGCGCCAATAAATGTTTGAAAGCCCTTTATCCTTTGATCTATGCCTCACATGAAAGGTATTGCAACTGGTAATTTGGTGGGCAGGAAGATTACAGTTCCCACTTTGGATGCAAGGGGATTGACAAGGTGTGGAAACAGCAGCTGTATAGGTAGGCAACCAAGTAAGATGGAAGCAAGGAAGGACTGCCAGGCCATTGCTCGCGGTCCACAGCAGGAAAGTAGGGATCTTCCGGAGATTAGTAAGCAAAGGCTATTACCTCAGCAGACATGAGGAGATGTAAAGGTAAAGTTGTTGCAAGAGATGCTAGAACACATGCCAGGATGTGATGGTCTTGGAATGTGAGAAACCGGTCACAAACCTAGGTCCACTGCACCGTACACGTACAACATTAAAAAGCATTTGCTGGCATAGAACATCTCAGAAAAGGACAAAAGAAGAGTCAGTGTGCTACAAGTTCACTTCAGATGTCTTGACAAACACGCTGGTAATTGGTGAAATCTGCTATGATTGTTAAACCTAAATTAAAGTCATGTCAACCGTTTCTATCCATTTCAAACTCTTAAAATGGAAAACAGTTGGGAGACTCGTCAGTCAGTCAGCAGCCCATCCATTGGATATCACGCATATCCTATCTGACTATCTGCTTGGTTACATATTACTACATTAAATGAGATTTGATGCCATCAGTTAAGCACCCTACCCAATCTTCCTTCTCCAAGTATATACTAATTACCCACCACTCAAAAAACTTCTTTTTGGATTCCATTATTCTTCCCCCTGAAAGTTTGAAAAAAATACTGACAATATTACATTTATCCAACTAGAGGAATGGAGCAAGTTGACACATGGATATCTGAACACAGCTTTGCTTAGAGAAAACACCAGTAGCAGCGGAATCAAACCATTTAATCCCAATCTAGTCCAGGACCCACGAAGCCATTAACCGTCTTTTAAGAAGAAATGGCCATTAAGGTATAACTCTTCTGATGTGTGGTCTTTGTAAGAAAGTTCAGATAACACAGAGAAGATCTATGTATGTATCAAGGTTGCATGTGTATTTCATGCCCGGGTCACTGGCGATACCCATTAGGAGTCCATGTGCAGGGCTAGAGAAAATGGACGTCTTTAGGGAAATTTTGCCTTTGTTTAATGCATGGCCTGACAAATGACCTGCTTCTGCACTGAGACCAATAACAAGTTCAACCTTTTGAGAAGGAAGCCATTCTTTTCTGTAGAGTAAGTCTATCCATGCTTCAGATAAACTAACCCTGCATACCTGAGGCTGTTGGTCACCTAGTAACTGGGACCTGTGTTTGGCTAGGGCTGGCTTGAAATGTACAAAATCAGCTTGACCAGTTCAAACCAGTTTGGCCTTTGACAACTACTTCAGAGGCCTCGGATAACTGCATTTAAAGGGAATAGAAAGGGAAGACGGACTTATCCAAGATTTAGGAATAATTTGAATTTTGAAAAAGAGGAATACAACTTGGCTCACAGTTATTTCAACTGGGAACCTGGGTATAAGAAAAAAATGAAAGAACAGTGGTCCCCAAACACTCATATGTATAAATGAAGACATCATAGTTCATTACATTCAAGTTTTTTGCACAGGCCTAAAGGCACCTACCCAGAAACACGGGAATTCGTGTCAATGCTTCAGCTGCCCTATCAGGAGATTCACCCCTCGTTCAATGCTACCGACCTCCGAGTCCCGCCACCCATCATCATTGTTATCGTGTCCTTCCCTTTCGGGCATTCCCCCGTCTCGCAATTCCTTTCTGTTATTCCCCTACAGTCCACCCTACCACATACCTTCTCAAATTTCATCAGGCAACCCCAACCCTCGTGGACCAACTTTTCCTGATTACAGCACACGTCCATCTCTTGTGCCCAATCTTGTACTCTTGGACTAAGCGTGCCTCCCCATTCCATGCAATCTCTCTCTTTGCTATGAGAACCCCAAGTTATCCAAGGTTTTCTGATAAGGGTTGAGGTCTGTAGACCCCCAACAGAGATAGCCGAGCCTGGGGTGCAAGCCGTTCCCCAATCACCATCTCCAAACAAGCTTTTAAGCCCTCCCAAAACAGGTGGATTTTAGGACTTTCCCACAAAGTATGTAAGAAGGAGCCCTTTTGACAACAGGCACGCAAGCACTCGTCATTCACTGCCCTCCTAATCTTGTGTAGGAGAGCCCTTGTGAAGTAAATTATATGAATGATTTTAAAATGAATGAGACGGAATTGCGCCTGTATAGCTACCTCCCTCTGGAATCGTAGTACCTCTTGTCACTCTTAATCCTCAACAATGCTCATTTCCATCTGCGATATACATAGAATATTCATATATGTATAGTTACTGCATGCCATTTTAATTTATGTACAATTATAACAAAATATCTATGTCTGAACTCAAAATATGAATATGATGTGTTTGTGTATGATCTCAATTTTCTTCTGTGATCCTTTCTCAGTATGTTCCAATTTTCTAAAGAAATTTTGTTTACAAGTAAAGGAAAAGGAAAGAGAAGCTTAGTCTTCACAGCAGTTGGTTTATATTAAATATAGGTACTGTACACTCACATGAAACAAGGTCTGCACCTGCATAAATGAGTACTTGTGAACCACTGTTCGTTTATTTGAACTTACAAACAGGAAACCCTCTGGCTGGCATCACTGCCCTGACTAAACGAGGAGGATAAATATTTGCCTCTTATATCTTGAGTTTACACAGAGTTTGGACGTCCATAGGACTTTGTACACTAATGCAGAGCAAATGGGTTACCCTGAGATGAACCTCTATTGTGTTGATGTTCCCACTTCATGTTATCCACAAATCTTAATTCCTACTAAAAGCTTGGCTGCTTTGACCCGTGGAATGAAGGAGAGCTAACTAACTGAGAAGAGGAACTGAACTGCACCTGCCAGGAGAAAACTCACCCTGATACTATGAAGATCTAAACAAGGCCCAAGTGACTTGATAAACTGCATGGAGGATGCAACAAACCGGCAATCACTTAGGAGCTACAAGAACCCTACAGCCCCTCTGGCAAACAGAAACAAAGTTTCAACAACACCTAGGGTAGAAGGTGCTGCATCATCTGTTGAACTGTGGGTGAACTTACTTGTTTTGCTGACCATCTTTCTTTAATAAAATCTCAGCCAGCATGTAATCACACAGGAGCGCCGGGACACCCCGTTGGAGTATCTGTGCGCGATATCAAAATACACTAAATAAATAAATAAATAAATAAACTGCGCACCTCAGCTGTGAGAAAACAATTATTGGCAAAGGTAAGCAGAGAGGACCAAATGGCCACCAGCAAACATCAGCCACCAGGATGCCTCTGCCAAGAGCATTAGAAGCTGCCATACACTTGTAGAGAGTGCTGCATGCACAAATACCAGTTGAAGTATTTTTCTTGGCTAAGACAAAAAAGACATACGTACGAGATAACACTCTTGGGGACCAGTCTATGTATTCTCTTATCTTCCTTGGTAGGGAGAAGAAGAGGAATGGAAGAAAGAGGGAAGGGTGAAAGATTGGGCCATGTGGAAAGCAGTCACAACTTTAGGCAAGGTGCAAAGGCCCTTGGTAGAAAAGAGTGTTGGACTGAAGTAATCGCCACCAAGAAGACTATCTTCAGAGAAAGTAAATTAACCCACCAACTGTGAGTTGGTTTGAATAACAAAGCTATAAGAAATGTTAACACCAGATTCAAATCTCATTCCTGAACAAAAGGGTGTGTGAGGAAACATTTATAATAAACCTTTCAGGAATCACACCTCTAATTGTGATCTGAGTGGAGAGGGTTCATATGGAAAGCCAGTATAGGAGGACAGAGCAGCCTAATGACCTTTTACAGTGGTGACTGCCAACCCCTATTGAGCAACAGAAATTGCAAAATGTAAAATGTCTTACACGCTGGATTCAAAGAGGTATATATCTTGGTTTAACAATAAGTAAACTTGGATTATTGGCCTACACGTAGCAACTAGATAACAGGCTTATTGGCAGCTTGGATGTCGTCTGGCCTCCAGGTGCAAGCAACAGGCTTCTAGTAGACAATGCACACCTTTCAAAAGTGAAGATGAAGCGCAGAGGACCTGACCATCCTGCTGTAAAAGTAGACTTATTCTATGTGGAACGGGAAGAGGGGCAGAATTATGAGTTTCACAGATTAGTCCATCAGATCCTCCATGTCAAAATATGGAGCAATTAGGACAAAGTATGCTTGAGCGTCTCACAACCTCTGCAGGACCAGATGGACCACATTGAGCAGACCCTCCAACCATTTAATCCTAAAGCGCCCGCTCAGGGAACTATTCAGAAGAAAGAGCTGAGCACAGAACATGGCGTCCGAATCTGGAGAAGATCGCCTCAATCAGGTTGGCTTCTAGGTCCTATTTGTGATTCTCCAATGAAAGGTGACTCAAAGCAATTGCGTTTTCATTCATGGTGCTCACTAGATTGGTCACTAATGGGAAAATGCTCTTCCCAGGGACAACAGCTACTGGGTCCAAAAACTCACACTGCCCAACTGGTGATATAATGGATAGTAGTTGTGTTGCCTGAAAGGATTTTAATGACATTCACAGAAATTGTGGGAAGAACATTCTTCAGGGCAAGAAGAATTAGCTACAACTCTGGCAAATTTATGAGCAGGTTTTGCCCTAACATAGGTCAAATGCATGGTGCTGTCATCTCTCACAGATAAGTGTCCCAACCCAACAAGGATGCATCCTTAACTACAGTGGGCTGTAATGGAGGATGGCTGAAGGAACATTCCACAGTGAGCTTGGATGGATCTGAACATTTCCATTTAAGCCATAAGACTCCCCTGATAATGGAGATCCCTTATATGACATCTGGCATGCTGCACCAACAGGATTCAGGAGGCCATCAACCCCTACAGGGAGAGAAATTGCAGATCAGGTATCAGAACGGGATTCATCTACATCTAAACCACACCACCCCCGTCCCCCAGTAGGAGAAAAAGCTTTCAGGCAGTTTTGTGTCCAAACCCGCAATGATGAAACACAGCCTCTGAGTGAGGGCGAGCTGACACTTCCAGATATTGATGGAGAAGCTCAGTTCAAGCCAAAGGGTCATTGTGTGTTGAAGATTGTCTATGATGAATGCACAAGAGCCGGACTTCACCAGCCAGATGTCTAAGTACAGAAATAAATGGACTCCTGATCTCCTCAGTCAAGCGGTCACCAAAGCCATCACTTTGTGGAAAGCTGGTGATGTGCTAGTGAGACTAGGTGGTAGTGCAACAAATTGGTGCTAGAACTGGACTCTGAATTGGCAGTTACGTCCTAACAGGAAGGACTGGAAGAAGTAAAGTGGTGCCCTAGAGATACAGGGGCACTATCCAATACCCCACATTGAGGGCTAGGAGCACCTGGCTCTAAGAATGAATTTTGAACTTGTTGTGAAATTGAAAAGGGTTGAGGAGACACAGGTTCAGAAGAACCCATCAAAGTCAGTAAAATACCAGGCCCCTCTCCTCCAAGGGCACCACCTCAATGGATCTTTTGCTTATTAGAACAAGTACCTCTGTCTCAAAGATTGAGAAGTGTGCTTGAGTGAATGCCCATGTGGACTGTAGCTGATTAGGGGAAACACAGAAAGGGTAGCATGTAGCTCTTGTGGAAAAGCTGGAGCACCCAGTTATCTCTTGTAATCATATCCCTATTGGTGACAAAGTGTGAGACCCTCAGTGGTACCAGAAGCTGAAAAGAGGTTTTGAAGCCTGGAGATTCAGGGGAACATGGAGTAGACTGAAGCTGCTCTGTGGGCTAGATCGGCTGCCGTTGTGAGGGTGGTCCTACAGGAAAGTCCCTGAAGTGTCAATATTTCCAGTAGAAATGTATGTGGGCTGCTGAGCCCCAAAAAAGGTTTTGCCAAGCAGCCAATATAGGATCCAACAAAGATCTGTTGAATGGTAGGAGAGATTCCAGTTACAGGTAGATAAAGTATTTCAGTAGGGATATTGGACTTTGCCTTAGCAGTCAGTAAAGGCAATTTTGCTATCTTCCATAGCACAGTAGTAAAGGAACAGACTTCCAAAAAAAGGAGGACCAGAGGGATAATAATGATTATCAACTTCGGGAGATGTATCAAGACAACTAGCATTTTGGAGATCTACAAAAAGGTCATCACAGAGGTAGGTTATCAGCTTCTGAGCCCACTTCCTCTGTATGCCAGTAATCTCTGCAGGGCATTGCCAAAGCGTCAGAGTCAGAGCAGGTGGTTTCCTCCATTTGAGTAACTCTGCGCTCTAGGACCCGTCAGTGGCTGGTACTCAAACGAGGCTCTGATTTTTTCCTTTCACCACTCAAACAATATCTGCCAGCTTCAAGGGGACAGCCGATGCTGAATGCAGCTCCAAACACAGCAATTTGTCAACCTTTTGATCTTCACTGAAGGAAAACAGGTCGATGCCTTGGTAGGCGTGAGCGTCCGATGCGATGCTAAGGCTGGAGTCTGTCAAGGCGCAGAGTGGGTTTGCATCCGGGGTCTGAGCTGCCAGATTTGCCAACCCCTGGAAAGTAGTCCAGAAGTATAAGGGGCTGTCCTGAAGATGCGCAGCGTGACCTCTCAATATCCTTCAATCTGGGGAAGTTTTGTTTATGAAGCTGAGAATTGTAATTTTGTCTTTTTAAGGACCATCATTGGTCCCAAAGACAATGAAGATCCTGATGTCAATAAATGGTGGAACTAAGTCTCTGAACGTTACTAGGAGGAGGAACATTTACGAAAAAGAAGAGGATTTTTCCTTCTTGTGGAGTTGTTAGTGGGGGATCACTTCCTGTCAAGACACCGACAATAAGAACGTGAGAGGAAGAACTGTGTTGGAGTATCCCAGCAAGACCTTGCCTTTAACAGATTTGGGTGCATGGACGGACAACAGCCTAAGGATGAGGTCTTATGATTTGCATCCAGACACTACATGCAGATGTTTAAACTCAGGGCAATTGAATTCGCTTGCTATCTTTCAGTAATTTCAATGCCATATATTCAGCCAAACTCACCACCTTGTCTTTGGTATATACTGCTACATAATTCTAAAATAGCGGATGTTTTGGGCGGGCTACTGGTCACAGTGGAATCAGGGCACCTAGCCATCTGACTAGGGCAACATTTGCCTTTCTTGGTAATGTGATGGGACACCTATGTTCAGCAGCTACATGGACTTCACAACACATTTTCACGGGACACTATTTTATAGACATTGACTCAAAAGGATAAGGAAGCTGTTCTATGTCATATTGGGTTACTTAATAATTGAACAGATTCTGATAATAAAAAGGTTCATGCTATGCAATAAACTGCTTAATTCTAACTCTAGTTTTGAACCATGGAACTCTTCTAGATTGAACTGAGACCTTCGCCCATCCCTGGTAAAGGAGTATTTAGTGCTATTCTAAAAGATATTAAGGCGTTGTTATGTAGCATTATGGGCCTTTCAGTTGAAGTGATTCTAAGTTGTATTAGCTCCAACCATGGTTAATGGCCACAGAAAGAAATAAAAAACAAAATTACAAAAAACATTTTGGAGTACATTTCTGGACCCCAAAAGTTACATAGTTTCATATAATTTACAGACCCAACCATTAGGCAGCAGAATAATGTTAATCTAGAGAGGATCACACTGCTAAACATAATGAGAGAAGGTGAGCTAGTAAGTCAGACAAACAGTGCTCTAACCAATCTTTACTCCTCCCCACTAAAAAAGACAGGCAAAAGTTAAAGGCACCTTACATCACCACACATAACATACCAGATACAGCTCATTGGATATCTGGCACAACCACTCCATTGTTGTTTAGTAACTTCACTAAAAACACCCTGTCACACAAACTAACCATATTAAACTTTAACATCATAAACTAAAATTGCATAATCCAGTCAACTCTTACTGCTGGGAGAAACAACAAGACCACAGAATACAGCACATATTTGAGGCAACTCTTAACACTTTATGCCCATAAAACAGAGAGGATAAAAGTACCTTATGGAAGACTGCGCTTGTTAACAATTTAAACTGTGTCTATGCAGAGCACATCAGGAAGCTGAAAAGTATGAGGTAACAAATGTAGTGAGAGATGTGATGAGGCTACGCATGGCATTAGCCTCAGGAACCCACCTTTCCTTGCAGGAGCAGCAGGAGCGAGTCAAGGGCATCTGGATGCTGTTCCAAACTTCGACAGAGCTCCAGGTTGACATGACAGCAGGAGTATACAACCTGTTAGCAAATAGAGAAAGTGTGAATGGCAGCCATAGTGCAGTATTTGCACCTAACTACAGAGTACAAAAGAGGGGAAGAAGGAAATAAAGGAGTGGGGGATCAAACTAGAAGGGATAAGAATGAGGAGGAGACCTGGAGGAAGAAAGATTAAACTGGACTGAAAGATATAGTGCATGAGCGGTTGGGAAAGGTGGAAGTATGAGTGGGGAAGAGCATGGAAGGCAGTGTGAAGGATCAACAGAATATGGAAAAATTGAAGAGTATGAGGAGGGGGCAGAGCTAGCCAGATGGAATGAGCAAAATGGGAGAAAAATGAAGGGAATGAGAGCAAAAGTGTGTGGGGGGGGGGGGGGGGGGGAGAGACACCTCATAAAATGGCTGAACGTCCCAGCTGATTTGACATTCGACCATCCTACTCTCATACGCTCTCTGGAGTCTCAAATGGAATTCATTGGCAATGTTCTTCACGGGTATTCCTCCCACCTTTCAACCAAAACTAATTTGTTCATCTGGGCACCTCCAGGTCACATAAGGTCACTATGACCTGTGGAGTCCCCCAGGGTTCCATGCTGCCACGTGCCATCTTCAACTTTGCATGGAGTTGCTTGATGCTCTACTCGCAGAACAAGGAAAAAAGGGGGAAAGGCTGGGTCCTGTCTCTGACCGGCTGGACCACTCTTATGAAACAAACAAACCAGATTGCCGGGCAGTGTAAGTTGGTAGACACAAGTACGCACCTAGTACAATAAATTGCTAGGCTGACAAACCATTTGTGTTTAGTCACTTATATTTTTTGAAAAAAGATTATGAAAAAATGCCTTGGCATCAAAAGGATTCACACCGCATTTACAAAGGTTCACAAGTACATTGAAAAAACCATAAACAGTACATTAAATCAAAACATACACATATAACAATTGTGATAACAATAAATATAGACAACTGTGGAATGCCTCAAAAATATCCCTTTGTCGAGGCACCAATCCTGGATGAAAATAAACAAGTGGACAGCTGAGGTGACAAACTAGCCTACTTGTTTTTACCACCGCTAGATACACATAAATTAATTTATCAAATGGTGCAGAACATAGGAAGACACAAGACTATGCAACAATGTAGAGTTGTGTGTACATTATATTCCTATTGTGCCCTGATAGTTCAGTATCTGGGTGGTGCACCCATAATTTATGTGTATCTAGCGGTGGTAAAAACAAGTAGGCTAGTTTGTCACCTCAGCTGTCCACATCCAAAGAAACAAAGAAGGTCTGGTACTTGCTCTCTCTTCTAAAGCAAGTCAAACTGTTTCTTCCAATGAGTAATTCTGAACTGCTGTTAAAGCCCTCGTACTAAAGCATCTAGATGGTGGCAATGCTGTTCTTCACGGCTTCCTGGACTCCGCACTGGCATCCCTTAGGTGCATCCTACATGCTGCAGCACGTCTCATCCAGGACCTGAAGAAATATGGTCACATTACCCTCGTCCTGATGCACTCCATTGGCTCCCCTTGCCGTCCCGCAACATCTTCAAAAGCAGTGGCATTATTTACAAAGCCAATGTGAGCACCAGCCCCGCTTAATTTGCAGGCACGCCCACCTTCTCTGATGATTTTCAGCACACCTACAGCCATTACACCATCACATTAGAGACTAAGAATAGTGAAAAGGACAGCAAGTCTTTTGCATCCCTGTACCCATGATCAAAAACAACATCCCTGTATACATCAGCACCACTGCAAGGATACTCTGCTATAGGAAAGGAATGCTGCATCACAATGGATTAACCATCCACAACCCACCTCCTTGTGCTATTACTCGTTGACTTTATGCTCATCTCTGACCATGTATAGCGTTGCACTGTCTTTTGGAAAGGTTTGCACTATAGAAATACCATACACATATATACAGAGAGAGCAAGAAGACAGAGTAAAGGGAAAAGAGCAATAAAGGGGAAACCAATAGAGGCAGAGCAAAAGGGGTTGGGTGAGAAAGAGGGGAGAGATAAAAGGTAAACTAGAGGGGCAAGAGAGAGGAAGGGGTGAAAGCTAGGGAGAGAGAGCAACTGGAGAATAAAAGGACGAGAGAATAAGGGGGAGTAGAGTGTAAGGGGAAAACTGGAATTTGGAAGCGCAATAGAACAGAGTATAATGGGAAATATGAAAAAGGGAGCAAGTGGAATACAGTGTTAAAGAAGCAGCACAAAGGGGAATAAAGAAGGATACAGAACAATGGGAGAGCAGGAAGAGGGTGGCACCAGGAGAGGTATTAATAAGAAGAAAATGAAGAGAAAGAGTAAAAGAGGAATAAGCAAAGACTAGGAAAGAGCAACAAGTAGAAATCAAGGAGATGTAATACATGCAAACAAACAAATAAAGGCAAAGCATGCAGAAATGCAAGGGAACGTAAAGAGAAACTAGTACTGACTTACCCTGAGGGTATTCAGAGCAAATGCTGGTTGCTTAAATCCATTGAAGAACTGTTGGGAAGTTCTATTGCTTTCTGCCAAGAGTGTCCCAGCTACGTACTGACAGACCTTCAACCAACAAACAAACAAAAATTGAACCATCAAGCAAAGAAGACAAAATTCACCCCAGAAAATTAATTTGGTTTGCACAGTTTAAGCTGTGACCTCAACAGGAATTTTATCTGTCATGGCTGGAATAGTGTATGAGGAGGTAACTCCACAGCAAGTGGTTCTTTTGGGCAGGGCTTTCCAGTTTGCAACCAAATGCTTTCATGGAGAGTCCGGTACTTTTTGTCCCTAATACTCCTCAGGTAGTTAAGCAATACCAAACAATGGCGAGCAGCAATGACAGCTTCTCAACTGAACGAGGACTCCCTAAACTTTCAGTGGAGCTTTCACTGAGCAAGTGTCCCTCCACAAAGGTGAGTTCTACTTAGACCTGTGTATCACCAACCACACCCATAGAGTTCCTACACGGCGGCCCCAAAAATATATGCAAAGCAATGATTCTTTGAAATCCCACAGATGCAGTTTTGCTGTGTTGTAATGACTATGAAGTTTGAGGACCATGAACTCACTGAATGCTGGCAAAGCAGAGAGGATTAGGCTCTGCCAGTCTTGGAGACACAGAGGTGCATTCTAGGTGAAAAGATACCCTCTGTGGTTGAAATTAGCCCTTAAATCCGATAAACATGTACATGAAGTCCGGATTATGTGGGCTAAGATGGTGCAATCGTAATGGGGGCCTCAGAGTGCTGAACCAGGGGATAGTGGTGCTTTTAAATTGACTCAGAGACCAGAAATAATTTTGACCTCTGGAGAGGTAAGTGGTTAGTGAAAGGCCCCCTGGGGTTGAAGGGAGGTGTTAAATCCCCATGCTGGAGAAGCCTTTTCGTTGCGCAAGACAACTGGACTGAAAGCCCTTGTACGGTGGATGCACATGGACAGCACTATGGGCTGTACCAATGTGAGTACATGCTCTAAAGCAGTCTGTAGGTCCTCAAGACAGCGGGTGAATGTGTTAACCATCAAAAGCGGCAGGAGGAGGTTCGGCCATATACAAGGCCTAGTGTATCTGATAGAGTGGGCAAAATATAATTATGGTCTTATGTTCAGAAAAACAACCAAACAGGGGAATAAACTTTTACTTTGTTGTGGCACCAAGGGGGAACTTGTTGGAACTACAGGTCTTGTTACGGGATATCCTCAAAGGGTGATCGAAATGGGCAGGCCGAGATATGAGATGACCGAAGCTGAAAAGTGCTCGGACACAGAGGGTGGATTGGGCCGCCCTGTGGAGCATAGCTTACAGCCTGTGCCACTTCAAAGTAAACTTGTCATAATTTTCGAGACAATTTCGGAACTCAGAGAGGGCCTCAAACTGAAAAGTGACACACTGGTCTTGGTCGTGGGGTTGCCTTGGGCAGATCATTGCAAACTGTTCGCTAGAGTGAAGCCTGCAGAGGATTCACCCCACTTGCACTTCTAAATAACAACAGATCGCAGATCTTACAGAGAAAGTTCACCTGTTACAATACAGGGCAGGAGACGCACAGGGTTGAAACTCCATAATAATATGTGGTTGGTTGGCCTACCAGAGAGGGTGGAGGATTCCGACATGCTTGCCTATCTCAAAAACTGGATGCAAGCTGAATGGCACCCCAAGCCCTAACTTAATTTTTCAGGCTTCAACAGGAGCATATAGTGCTCACTCTGAGAATGCTCTCCATGACCACCTCACCACGAATCCCCCTAGACTGGTGGTGACCAGGCTCTTCCATTACCAGGCTAGGGACATTACCCTGAAAAAAGCTCACTCAGACGGCCCCTTTAACATCGAGAACAGGTCTGGGTCAATGTTGCCAGACTATACGGCAGCAGGACAATATAAATGGGTGTTGGACCTGCGATGGGCAAGCCCAGCACAAAGGGGGTAGCTTGGCTCAAGTGACAAGGCAAGTGAAGGCTGTAGTGTTAAGCCGGCTCTGACCCAATAATAACTCCTTGTACATCCACACCAAAAAGAAGGACACCACACCACTGCTGTAGAAAAATACGATTCCTTTATATAAAAGTTCTTTGTTGTAAATAGGGTTGACTGGGAAAGCACATATACATTTCTTTTGGTCATACAGTTCTGGTAATAAATAGTATTTAATAAATAGAATAACTTCAGGGATGAGTATCACAATAAATATCAGAATAAATATCAGGATAAATATCAGAATAAATATCAGAATAAATATTGGTTCATTTAAATAAACAACCACATGTTTCTTCTGGTATCGCTGCCACCAATTAAATACTTTAGAATCATTACATGTGCAATACGCTTCAAATGGGAAAGATAACTCTTACAGTTTATGCTGTTTTCAATGACCGGGTATACGGCTTCTCTGAGCACAAAATAAGGTTTGGGACTCTTTAATAATCACTCAGGGCGTATGCGCGTATATCTAAAAGGCAAGGAAACACAGTAAATACATCATTTGCACTCGGCGGTCACCGGGATAGGATCTCTGCTTTGCCGGTGAAGTCTATGCGCGCCTACGGGCTTTAGCACCACTTGAGCACAGGCGGCACCAGTTCAAAGTCTTTAGACTGACGAACGGGCTGCCGGAGAGGTCACACAACCTTCGCGCACAGTCAAATGAATGCCGGTTCACAGTTCCTTCACAACGCTGCATTCACTATGAAGAAACGGGCCCACCTCACATCGGCTGCAATCAAAATATGATTCAGTCGGGCACAGCACTTTTCTCGTTAGCGACGGGGCTCTCAGGGGCTCCACGGACCTCCCTCCGACTTCCGCATACAGGGTGGTTCCCGCCCACAGCTACAGCTCCCGGGTCACCGGGGAGTGGCAGAGATGCTAGTCCCGCCCAACGAAGGCCGGCCTTTCCCCGCCCCGGCGCACCACCTCACCTTCAATCTGCGCAGGAAGCGCTCTACGCTGGTGGGGCTCGGAGACGTCCGAGCTCCCCTCTAGAGGCACCTGTCGCAAAGGGGGCACAGCTGGCGATCGCGGTCGCGGCGAACTTGCTCTCGCCTCGCGACTCGATAAATCGATCACAGTTCACCACCGGGGGGGGGGCGGGGAGGCACACGAATCTGGCCACAGTCTTTTGGGGGCAATGAGGTACTCGCTGGGCAGGCGCTGTAGGCGCTAGATCACTTCTCACGTAGCTGACTGGAACGCCAGTCAGACACAACGCCAGCAACCCTTTGCTGCTCTACCGCCTGCGCTACCAGCCACCTCAGGGGTCAACAGGGCAGGTGTCAATCTGGTGTCAAGTCTGGAATCTCTTAATCTCCTTCTCTAGTCTGAACAATCTTCATCTAAAATGGCCGCCAGGGACTGGGCCTTATATAGCCAGTGCCCTGGGGTACTGGCACGAGCCAGAAGGTTCTAGAACCTTCTCTGGCTGTGACAATAATAAGGCACTCTTGAGGGGTATTTAGGACACTCACAGCCACCGTACTGGGGTTCTAGAGCAGCCATTTTGTGTACCTGAGGAAAACAAAGGAATTCCTGTCAGAA
This sequence comes from Lissotriton helveticus, assembly GCF_964261635.1. Classification (NCBI taxonomy): domain Eukaryota; kingdom Metazoa; phylum Chordata; class Amphibia; order Caudata; family Salamandridae; genus Lissotriton; species Lissotriton helveticus. The sequence goes on from NC_136068.1 coordinate 570,365,808, forward strand.
ATGCGCGCCAAACAAAGGGCGCCAAAACCTCAAAAGGCCAGGGTTCATGAAGGCTCCAATGGGAGTCACTTCACATGAGGAAAAAGGGTGTCCACCATTTTAGGTTCATTTATACAGGTTGACAACCCCAGTTTGTAATGCCACAGGTTTGGGCCAGGCGCCTTGTAAATAGGTGCCACAAACCTTGTGAGCAACTGGGCGTCAAGGAACATCTAACCCCATGAGACAACACATAAAAAGTCCTGGTAGACAAATAAAAAGCGACAAATTTTGGAAGGTACAGGGGAACAAAAGAAATCATAGTGGTGAGGGGACTCTCAGAAGCAGACGGGTCTAACACGCGTCCCCCCCAGCTGAAAGGGGGGAGAGCTACCCAACCCCTTGGGAGTCCTCAACACTAAGGCGGAAATACCTGGAGAGACCGTCTGCATTGGCGTGGTCAACTCCGGGCCGGTGTTCCACCTGAAAGTCCATTCCCTGTAGGGAGATAGACCACCTCAACAGTTTGGGATTTTCCCCCTTCATTTGCATGAGCCAACGAAGGGGTCGGTGGTCTGTCTGAACAAGGAAGTGTGAACCAAACAAATATGGTCGCAGCTTCTTCAGTGCCCAGACCACCGCAAAGGCTTCCCGCTCGATGGTACTCCACCTCTGTTCCCGGGGAAGCAGTCTCCGTGACAGAACGACCACGGGTTGATCCAGACCCTCTTCATTGAGTTGCGATAGCACCGCCCCAATGCCAATGTCGGATGCATCTGTCTGGACAATGAACTCTTTTGAAAAATCTGGAGCCTTCAGGACTGGAGCTTTACACAATGCTTGTTTCAGAGTGTCGAAGGCTCGCTGGCAAGCCTCCGTCCAAATGACTCTCCTGGGTTGCTTTTTGGCCGTGAGTTCTGTAAGGGGTGCCACGATAGTGCCATACCCCTTCACGAATCGTCTGTAGTAACCTGTGAGGCCCAGGAAGGCTCGGACCTCAGTCTGGGTCTTGGGGGGTTTCCAGGCCATGATTGCCTCAATCTTCGCCTGAAGGGGCTGCACCGTTCCCCGGCCCACCAAGTGTCCTAAGTACACTACCGACCCCTGTCCAATCTGACATTTGCTGGCCTTGATCGTCAAGCCAGCCCGTTCCAGGGCCTGGAGAACGGCTTGCAAGTGCTGCAAATGATCCTCCCAGCTGCTACTGAAGACAGCTATGTCATCCAAGTAAGCAGCAGAGAATGACTCCATCCCGGTGAGGATCGTGTTCACCAGCCGCTGAAAAGAGGCAGGAGCGTTCTTGAGCCCAAAGGGCATGACGCAAAACTGGTAGTGTCCATCAGGTGTGGAGAAGGCTGACCTTTCCTTGGCTCCATTAGACATGGGAATCTGCCAGTACCCTGCAGTGAGGTCAATGGTACTGAGATATTGGGCAGCTCCCAACCGGTCAATCAATTCATCCGCCCGAGGGATCGGATGAGCATCCGTTTTGGTTACCGAATTTAGTCCTCGGTAGTCCACACAGAATCTCAATTCTGGTGTGGTGCCAGGTGGGGCAGCTTTAGGAACTAACACCACCGGGCTAGACCAAGGGCTACTTGAAGGTTCGATGACTCCTAGCTCCAGCATCTTAGCTACTTCGCTTTGGATACTGGCCTTCACCTTGTCAGACAGCCAGTAAGACTTTGACTTTACAGGTGGGCTGTCCCCTGTGTCCACGTCATGGGTACACAAGTGGGTCTTACCCGGGACAAGGGAGAACAGAGGAGCGAATGACCCCAAGACCTGGCGACATTCCTCCTGCTGCTCAGGAGTCAGGGTTGGCGAGAGTTTCACTCCCTCCACTGACCCATCCTTTTCTTGAGACGCAAAAAGGTCGGGGAGAGGCTCCGTGTCCTCTTCCTCCGATCCGTCAGTCACCATAACCAACATGACTTCGGGCCTCTCGTAGTGGGGCTTGAGGCGATTGGCATGTAACACCCGATGCGGATGCCGAGGGGTCTTTACGTCCACCAGATAAGTAGACTTGCCCTTCTTCTCCAATACCTCATAGGGGCCTGTCCAACGGTCCTGGAGGGCACTCAGCTCTCCAGGCTCCATCACCCACACCTTCTGGCCAGGCTCCAACTCCACTGGGTGAGCATTGTGGTCATAGCACGCTTTCATGACTGCCTGACTAGCTTCCAAGTTGTCAGAAGCTTGCTTCCACAACTTAGCCATTTGGCTTCGGAAGGCCAGCATGTAGCTCACCACATCCTGGGGAACTTTCCGGGGAGATTTTTCCCAGGAGTCCCTCACCAGGCTGAGAGGTCCACGTACAGGTAAATGTAATGTAATGTAAATTGATACTTGTATAGCGCACTACTCACCCGCAAGGGTCTCAAGGCGCTTGTACGAATACCGCTGTGGAACCCATCCTGGCTTTCCCTGTGAGGTGTCCACTCCTGGGCACCCCCAAGGTGGAGGCCAGGCATCCTTAGCGTTGTGGGGGCCGTTGTGGAGATTAAGCAAGCTATTGCCCAGAGTTGCAGAGTGGGACTCCATGATTGGAATAGGCACCGAGGCGAGAATTATCAGGCCCGTGAAATTTTTGAGCCCAAGACCCGCCGAGGCGGGGAATTGAACCCTGGTCCCGGGCTAGACCTCTGCATCAGGGTCTGCCGCTCTAACCATTGAGCCACACTTCTCCACAGGGTGCCCGTACAAAAGCTCGAAGGGGCTGAAGCCCACTCCCTTTTGCGGCACTTCCCTGTAGGAAAAGAGCAAACAGGGAAGGAGGACGTCCCATTTCCTCCGCAGGCTTTCGGGTAGACTTCTGATCATACCCTTCAAGGTTTGGTTGAACCTTTCCACAAGACCATTGGTCTGTGGGTGATAAGGAGTGGTGAACCTGTAAGTCACTCCACACTCCTTCCACATGGCCCGCATATATGCTGACAGGAAGTTGGTCCCCCTGTCAGACACACCTTCCTTGGGGAATCCCACTCGGGTAAAGATCCCCCTCAGGGCCTTGGCCACTACTGGTGCAGTAATGGTTCTCAGAGGAATTGCCTCTGGATACCTTGTGGCGTGATCCACCAGGACCAGGATAAACCTGTGACCGGATGATGTAGGTGGATCTAGGGGCCCAGCAATGTCGATGCCCACCCTTTCAAAGGGGGTGCCAACGACGGGAAGTGGTTCCAGGGGAGCCTTCAGCTTCGTCCCTGTTTTCCCACTGGCTTGGCATGACACGCACGACCGACAGTATGTGTCGGACGCCACCCTCATTCGAGGCCAATAAAAGTGGGGGACAAGCCGGGCAAAGGTCTTGTCCTGACCCAAGTGTCCTGCCAAGGGAATCTCATGGGCCAACTCTAATAGGAAGGCTCGGTAACACTGTGGGACTACCAGGGCCCGTGACAATCCGTGCACTGACGCCCTGGGTTCACTGTAGAGGAGACCATCCTCCCAGTAAACACGATAGTTCCCAGACTCGTTACCTGCTGCCTGGGCTTCAGCCTGTTGCCTCAGACCCTCGAGGGTGGGACATTCCCTTTGTCCCTTGCTCAGTTCCTCCCTGGATGGTCCTCCTTCCACTCGCCACTCAGCGGGGATAGGCAAGTCCTCCAACGGAACCATGTCCTCCTCCGCGGACTCCGGGTCCACCTCCACAGGTGGCCTATCCGTCTCACGGGGCATGGAAATCGAGGCAGGCTCCTCCTGTCCTCGAAATGTTCCCTCATCAGCAGCTGGGTGGGCCATTGTTCCAGGCTCCAACCCACGCGACTTCTCCTCCCGAGCAGCCGCAGACCTGGTACTCACACAGGCCCAATCAGGTGTACCCAGCATCTCAGTATGAGTCCGGTATTCCACCTCCTTCCAAGCATTGTGCTCCATATCATTGCCCAGCAGACAATCGACTGGCACGGCGGGGCTTACGGCAACTCGATGTGAACCTGCAACCCCTCCCCACTCAAAGGGAACCTCGGCCACAGGATAGTGGCCCATTCTGCCGTCAGCCATCGCGGCTGGATGAAGTACGCCTGGAATCACCTGCTCTGAGGACACCAGATGACTCCTTACCATAGTCATACTGGCTCCTGTATCTCTCAGAGCTTCCCCTCTATGGCCATTGATGGTGACCCATTGCCCATACTTGGTAGTATTTGAGGGCACCTGGATCTTTGGAACCACCTCCCGATCACCCAGGCACACTAAGGTAACACCCGCCCACTCCCCCCCCCTTAACTAAGGGCATCTCCTCCCCGAGCGCTACACTAGCGACTCCCGGGGCCTTTCCTCCAGTGGGAGAGGGTGGTGTCTTTGGGCATTTCACGTCTCCCTTATAATGTCCAATACCACCGCACTCATAGCAATGGATAACCCTTGGATGCTGACTCTGGCCAGGATTAGGGTTCTTCTGCGGGTTAGCCTTAGAAGTGGAGAAGAAACTTTTCCCCTTAAAGGCATTTTGGGGGCCTTTGGAGAACTCCTGCTTCTTGTTATCTCCCCCCTCTTTCTTCTGGGGAGCGCCCTGTCCGGACTTCTGAGAATCTCCTCCCGTCCCCTTCGTGGACACTCGGGTACTTGCCCAAATGTCCGCCTCCTCAGCAAGCTTACGGGGGCAAGTAAGTTTGCTTTCTACCAGGTGTTGCCTCAGCTCGGGAAAACATTTCTCGAGTAGATGTTCCTTGAGTATCAGGTCGTACAACCCTCGATAGTCCTCCACCTCATTACCTTGTACCCACCCATCCAGGGCTTTCTTAGCAAAATCCAGGAAGTCAACCCAATTCTGTGAGCTCAGCTTGTGGCTGCCCCTAAACCTTTGCCGGTATTTCTCGGGGGTCAACCCAAACTTCCTGATGAGCGCCACCTTCATGGCGGGGTAATTAACCTGTTCCTTCCGGTCTAGGGCCAATAGGGCATCCCTACCTGTCGGAGGCATGTACCGGTATAATCCACCACCCCAATGCTTCTCATGGATCCCATGGGCTCTTAAGGAGACCTCATAGGCTGCCAGCCACTTGGCTATGTTGTCTCCAGCGGTATAACTGGCGACTACGTCCTTGGGTAAATGGGGCCTGGGCTCCCTGGCAAATTCCTTTGACTCGACACCCTTCGGAGTGATGTTAGGGGCCTGGAATTCGAGTTCTCGTAGCTTGAACTCGTGTTCCATCCTTTTCCTTTCCATCTCCAGCTTGGACTCATGTTCCAACCTCCTCCCCTCCCTCCTTTCTTCCAACTCCATTTTTGCTATTTCCCACCTTAACAGTCTTTCCTCTCTCCTGTCAGCTAACTCGGTTTCTGACAACCCTCTCGATGACACACTGCTGCCCTCCCGTGAGGTTGCCTTGGGGCTGATTGACATCTCACCCACCCCCGGGGGACATTCCGCAGTCCTATCAATGACAGTACCTCTGTCCGATTCCTCCTCCTCCACCGTTCCCTCCGTGTGTGCTTCCACCCATGCTCGCAGACTAGTACGGAGCTCCTCTCTTTTGGCCCCTCGCCTGACAAACACTCCCCTCTCCTGACAGAAATCCTTGAGCTGTGCCACAGTATAGGTCTCCAGCTCTGACATTTCGAATTCCATCTGGTCAGTGAAAAGTGTGGACAACCACCCCGAAGTAGGTGACCAGGATAAGAACTTTGAGGGTCACTTCCACCCACCTCCAGGAAAGAATTTGGAAAAAAACAAAACGTTGAATTGGAGGGCCGCTAGGAGAAAACTCCGGGTGTGCACCTGTGGTGCACACTGAATTATTATGGGGTTCAAAACAAGCACGGCTCGCAATCCCACCGCTGAGCACCAATTTTATGTTGGACCTGCGATGGGCAAGCCCAGCACAAAGCGGGTAGCTTGGCTCAAGTGACAAGGCAAGTGAAGGCTGTAGTGTTAAGCTGGCTCTGACCCAATAATAACTCCTTGTACATCCACACCAAAAAGAAGGACACCACACCACTGCTGTAGAAAAATACGATCCCTTTATATAAAAGTTCTTTGTTGTAAATAGGGTTGACTGGGAAAGCACATATACATTTCTTTTGGTCATACAGTTCTGGTAATAAATAGTATTTAATAAATAGAATAACTTCAGGGATGAGTATCACAATAAATATCAGAATAAATATCAGGATAAATATCAGAATAAATATCAGAATAAATATTGGTTCATTTAAATAAACAACCACATGTTTCTTCTGGTATCGCTGCCACCAATTAAATACTTTAGAATCATTACATGTGCAATACGCTTCAAATGGGAAAGATAACTCTTACAGTTTATGCTGTTTTCAATGACCGGGTATACGGCTTCTCTGAGCACAAAATAAGGTTTGGGACTCTTTAATAATCACTCAGGGCGTATGCGCGTATATCTAAAAGGCAAGGAAACACAGTAAATACATCATTTGCACTCGGCGGTCACCGGGATAGGATCTCTGCTTTGCCGGTGAAGTCTATGCGCGCCTACGGGCTTTAGCACCACTTGAGCACAGGCGGCACCAGTTCAAAGTCTTTAGACTGACGAACGGGCTGCTGGAGAGGTCACACAACCTTCGCGCACAGTCAAATGAATGCCGGTTCACAGTTCCTTCACAACGCTGCATTCACTATGAAGAAACGGGCCCACCTCACATCGGCTGCAATCAAAATACGATTCAGTCGGGCACAGCACTTCTCTCGTTAGCGACGGGGCTCTCAGGGGCTCCACGGACCTCCCTCCGACTTCCGCATACAGGGTGGTTCCCGCCCACAGCTACAGCTCCCGGGTCACTGGGGAGTGGCAGAGACGCTAGTCCCGCCCAACGAAGGCCGGCCTTTCCCCGCCCCGGCGCACCACCTCACCTTCAATCTGCGCAGGAAGCGCTCTACGCTGGTGGGGCTCGGAGACGTCCGAGCTCCCCTCTAGAGGCACCTGTCGCGAAGGGGGTACAGCTGACGATCGCGGTCGCGGCGAACTTGCTCTCGCCTCGCGACTCGATAAATCGATCACAGTTCACCACCGGGGGGGCGGGGAGGCACACGAATCTGGCCACAGTCTTTTGGGGGCAATGAGGTACGCGCTGGGCAGGCGCTGTAGGCGCTAGATCACTTCTCACGTAGCTGACTGGAACGCCAGTCAGACACAACGCCAGCAACCCTTTGCTGCTCTACTGCCTGACCTACCAGACACCTCAGGGGTCAACAGGGCAGGTGTCAATCTGGTGTCAAGTCTGGAATCTCTTAATCTCCTTCTCTAGTCTGAACAATCTTCATCTAAAATGGCCGCCAGGGACTGGGCCTTATATAGCCAGTGCCCTGGGGTACTGGCACGAGCCAGAAAGTTCTAGAACCTTCTCTGGCTGTGACAATGACAAGGCACTCTTGAGGGGTATTTAGGACACTTACAGCCACCGTACTGGGGTTCTAGAGCAGCCATTTTGTGTACCTGAGGAAAACAAAGGAATTCCTGTCAGAAATGCGCGCCAAGCAAAGGGCGCCAAAACCTCAAAAGGCCAGGGTTCATGAAGGCTCCAATGGGAGTCACTTCACATGAGGAAAAAGGGTGTCCACCATTTTAGGTTCTTTTAGGTTCATTTATACAGGTTGACAACCCCAGTTTGTAATGCCACAGGTTTGGGCCAGGCGCCTTGTAAATAGGTGCCACAAACCTTGTGAGCAACTGGGCGTCAAGGAACATCTAACCCCATGAGACAACACATAAAAAGTCCTGGTAGACAAATAAAAAGCGACACATTTTGGAAGGTACAGGGGAACAAAAGAAATCATAGTGGTGAGGGGACTCTCAGAAGCAGACGGGTCTAACAATGGGCCTCTTTTCTGGAGGTCAAAAGAGCAGTGAGAGAAGAGAACGATTGACGATAAATAAGACTGTTTTAAAAATTAAGAATGGTGGATCAACCCCCATAGTGTCTAAAATGCTCCATAGCTTCTGATGGTTAACACAGTCAAAGGCTGAACTCAAATCAGCAAAGCACAAAGATAAGTTGCCCCTTTTAGCCTGTAAATATTTTCCTAACAGTAAGTTTAAATTCAAACACTGTTCGATGATTCCCACACCTTTGCGGAAGCCATACTGTAATTCTGAAATTATACCATTTTTCTCCGCCCAAAGCTGGAGGCGGTTTAAGACCACACGCCCAGCGTCATTTGCAAAAGAATCCAATAATGATATTGGTCTGTAGCAGGACGGGTCGTCACGATTACCCTTCTTATAAATAGGGACAAGTATCGACTCCGTCCAGGTAGCTGTAAATCCCAGGGTAAACAAGCTTTTAAGACCAGGGCTAACAGAGGTCCCCATAGCAGTGGGTTTGAATTAAATAAGTCCACTGGTATGCTATCGGGACCCGGGGCTTTACCCCCCACACTTACATTAATAGCCAGGGTCACATTCTGGGCATCAAAATCGATTTCAATAGGAAGATAGTTAGGAGGATTTATACATAAGGCCGACACATTTTGGGGGTCTACCTGATTATTATAAAGGCCAGAAAAATGGGTCACCCATTTATCCTCCCCTATTGTAATTTCGATACTAGGCGAGTTACCTGAGGCAAGGAAAGGGGCATTCACTGCCTTCCAGAAGCCTTTCGTATCTTTCAGGTCTGATTCTCGTATTAAATCTTGCCATAATCCAAACTTTATGTCCGCCTTACGTTCCTTAATGGACGTCTTATAGGCTAATCTTGCCCTTTTTATAGCTGCTCGATCTTTGATGGGCTTATGTAACACAGTTAACAAGGCTGCATGGGCTTGTGAACATTTGGAATCAAACCAGCCACTTCTCTTGTCAGCCCGTTTCTTACATTTTGCCCGTAGTCTATTTTGTATGATCTGGGTTATATTCTTAAAGGAACTAAGAACATCTGGTTTGTTAGCGTTTTCATCGAGACAGACTATGAAGTCATCGTTACAGGTGGTTAAGAGGTGCTTGCAAAGTTCAAATTGATTTACGCCTGCCCATTTGACTGTGTAACCTTTTTGTCTATCGATGGCAATATCTCCCGCCGGGTGAGTTGCCAGTATTTACTAGTTAATGCTTTGGTGGGAAGTTCTAAAAGAACACTAATCGTATAGTGATCACTAAAAGCAACAGGATGTACTTTAAAATTGTGTATTCTGTCTGCATATCTATTTGATACCAGTATGTGGTATATGGCTGAAAACATGCCACGTCCATTAAAGGTACTACTAAAAGAAGTTGGGGGCGAACACACACTATTAGCAAATCCCAGGTCCATAGAATATTTTAACAAGTTAAATAGATCACCAGGAACAGAATGCAAAAAATGGGTTGAATCATTTGCGCCGTCTGGATCTATACCACAGACATCTCCCATGGTATGTGGGCAGGGTCCACAGTTAATGTCACCGCCCCAGATTATACAGTAATCTTTACCAGTACTTCTTTGGATTTTGGCCAGATCGCTCTGCAGGTGCATTTAAATTTGTTGAATAGCCACAGTTGGTATATTATTATAAAAATGTGTCAAAACTAAATGATATTTGTTGTCTAGGTTGATTTTTAGCATCTGATAATAGATCTTAGACTTCATGAGGTCTATCTTATGGACATTTAACGTGTAGGACACATCGATGCAAAGGCCACCCTTATTCTTTCCCTTGCTTGAGGGAACCGCTGGGCTGGAAAATTTCTTAAAAACGTTAATATGTAGAATGTTATCAGACCAGGTTTCTTGAATACATATAGGGCCAGATGTAGGTAAATATCATTTACTGATTCTAAAATACTGAATTTTACCGATTCGGTATTTTAGAATCGGTAAATGATATGTAGCTAATGATTCGGTAAATTTTACCGAATCGGTAGAATTCGGTAAATACCGCCGATTCGGTATTCCCCATTCATTCCTATGGGCCTGGAGGCCCATAGGAAGGAATGAGAATTACCGATTCGGTAAATACTGAATCGGTAATAGGGGGTAGACTTACAAGGGTGGCAGGGTGGCACATTGACACCCTGTTGCACCCCAAGAATAGTGCATGGGTGCACATGTGGCACACATACATGCCCTAAGGGCATGCATGTCTGCCACATGGCACAAAATTGCTTTTTTAACGGTTTTCGTTATTTACCACCAACTTGTAGTTGGTGGTAAATAACGAATCCTTAAAAGTGAAAAGCACTCACTTGAGTGCTTCCTACATTAAAGATTCTGTAATTTACCGAATCGGTATTTAAGAATTTGGTTATTTTCACCGATTCCTTAAATTACCGATTCGGTAAATTACCGAAACCTTAAAGTAGGCCCCTACATTCCAAATGGCAAATACCGGTCGGTAACGGACGAAATTCGGTAATTTTGTCCGTTACCGACCGGTATTGGGCGACCTACATCTGGCCCTTAATGTCAAATTTGTGAATGAATTCCAGCCAGGCAGGGTTAGACAGCTTAGCTTTAAGGGCTGGCACATTCCAGAACAGGATCTCTATTTCTTTAGATCTAAACCCAGGCTGAGATGTACAGTCAGTGGCGGAGAGAACAACATTGAGGCCATCAAAGCTATTTAGTGTTTCGCTATGAATAATGCTAACATTAGATTGAGTTGTTTCACTCGGAGTATTACAGTTGTTAGCAGCGTTTCTTGCCTCGATATCGGGTTGTTCGACATTTACAGTTAAGGCTATACATTGCAAGAGTGTTGCCGTAGATTGACATTGAACCGTATTGCTGTTACCGTTGCTCAGTCAATCGTTGTCTTCTAGAGAAGAAAGGACCTCAAATCTATTGATCAAGGGTATGCTTGGTTGAGTATAGTGCATGTTGTTCGTCGGGTGAACTGGGGGCTGCATCTGCAGTCCTGCATAACGAAAGTAGTTGTGGGGAGGATAAAAAATAACCCAGTGGAAGTACATTCATGCCATAGCTGGTCACATAGAGGGAACCCTGTCGGTGCAGTATTTCTCGTATTAAATTTGGTGTTCTAAATGTAAGAACTATATAGTCACCTGGGATCCTCTTGTCGCTTTTCCCCACCCATCCCACTCTCCTTGCCATTTTAAATTCCCTGAAAAGAGCATCAGTTAGGCCAATTTTGGATCCAAGCCAGCCAAGGGACTTAGTGCCGAGGGACTCCCAGGATTTAATTGTATTAGAGGTGGATTGTGGTACGTTTGACAATATTATTGCATAAGGTGTGGCTTCTGGAGGTAGGTTTAAAATCAGCCCTTCTTCATTTACACTATCCCTTTCCCTATGTGTAACCTCTGGGTTGGGCATTCTTTGATTAGTAGTGGGTGCTATATGGGGTGGCGCTTTGTTATAATTCAAATTGAGATGACTCTTATCTCCAGCTTTGGTTGTAAGAGGTCTGCCATATGGGTGTTGACTATATGTCCACCATTTAATGTGCTCCCTGAGCAACTAGGCAGTATGGTATTTGTGACTATGCCCTGTATTTTGCTCAACAAGTCCTCGATCACCAGAGTCATTGCCAACAATTTCTCTGATGTGATCGAGGCTGGGGTTTGATGGTGTAAGGCATTGCCACAGCTCTGCCCCTCGCTAGGCACCAGGGAGTTCACAGGGGTAGAACACAACTCCAGGTGCCCAGACAGATTAGTCAGTGTGCCTTCCAGAAGCTTTAGACGACCGTCCAATGAGGCAACGCTTTTAACTATAGATTCCCTGATTAGTTCAAGGGCGGTGTCCAGTACAGTCAGGCCAATAGCAGTGGTAGCAATGTCGTCCTCCTTGGGGCAGGATTGCATAGACAATGAAACGTCCATGGTCTGTGTACCTACTGAGCAGCTCTTCACCGCTAGTTTGGACTGAAAGTTGCACTGGGACTCTTTTTGATGTTTTTGTTTTGACAGACCCACGCCCTTCTTACGATTCACGGATGCCTTCGCCTTCGGCTTAGCCTTTAAACCCTTGATAGAAGAATGGGAGGTCCGGGTTCTAGAGGCTATGCTTGGCCCATTAGAAATATCCATATGTGGTGCTGGCGAATCATCATGTACATGGGCCGATATGTCCAGGGCAGCTGATGCTGTCCCCAGGTGTTTGGGTATGAGCAGGATTGGGTTGAATTTAAATTTTGGGGAATACCAGCCGGGTTATGTAGTCCTATTGAGGATCGCCTTGAATGAGATAGGGGGTCTAGAGACAACCGCCTCTCTGTTCATTCTATCTCGTGGCATAATAGTGATTCTGTCCTCATTATGAACGCGTCCAAAGTCCCCTTGACCCCTTTACTCTTCATCATTGCAGGATTACTCATTTTTTGCGCCAAACAGTCACTCTACTGATGCAATAAATGCCAGTCTTACTGCACACGAAAAAATGGGACAAAAAGTATGGTTAAAATCGATACCTGGAGGTCGTTATGGGGATGATGAAATGTGATATGGGGCTAGTTGTTAGGGGGGGCCCAGCCCAGCCTCCTCCGGGCTTCGACGCGCACGTCCCGCCAGAAGCAGTGGCAGCCCAGAAGTAGTGGCAGCCCAAAGATCGTCCCGAGGTGTGGGAGGCAGTGGCGGCTCTTAAGCCAGGAAAAACAAATACGGCGCGGCTCCTTGCAGCTTGAGGTGGTATCCGGTGTCTGGTGCGGATGCAGTGGCAGCCCTCAGAAGGTGTACAGCGATGCCAGAAGCAGTGGCAGCCCAGAAGCAGCGGCAGCCCAGAAGCAGTGGCAGCCCAAAGGTCGTCCTTTGAGGTTTTTTAGTCAGCGTTATCTTGTCAATCTTCTTTTTTATTGTATGTGCAGCATATGCAGATTGCGTTTTTAGCATTCAATAAGGTATTGCAACGATGATAAATCACTCAGGAGACAGTTTAGATTATTTCCCTTGTTGCACTTGTGAATTGCCAAAAGATGTGCTGCATCTTCTTCTATGAGCACCACCGCTGAGGCATTCAAAAGGCGCTCACTGTGGGTGACAGAGGGGGCTCCCAGCTATACGCGCTGGACTCAGCATTGTGATGCTTCAAGGGGGGACATGCACTTGGATTTCAAAGCGGCCGCCGCTGCAGCCTCTCTCTCCCCTCACCTACTGTGGGCTCCGTCCACAAGTGCCTCCGACGAAAATGCCAAAACAAAAATGCTCAAACGTCCGGGCAGAGTTGGGTCGAAGAAGAAGCACCGAAGGAAACCAACAAATGCTCCGCTTTCCTACTTGAGTTCAAGGCACCGCTGTGAAGCCGCAATCAGCGGGGCACAAGTAGATGAAAACGCCAGCCTGCAAGCCCGGAACGGTCCACCCGTAAATCAAAAACTAGCCCTCACACACAATAACAAGACTCTGCAAATTGGAGGCAACCAGACTTACCCTGGGTTAGGTGTCTCTAATGCATATAAGAGACACCCAGCTGCCCTGGACGGCCTTTTCGTACAAAGTGTATGAGGCGGGTCTTAAGGTGGGTACTGGTTACATTGCTATGATGGCTAGCCAACAGAGAAATTGCCAAAGGGCAGACCCAGAGAATGGCCTAGATACAGACCCCAATGCAACTGTGAAAAGCATTAGTGGATTATTATACACAGCTCTATAACAAGCAAAGCCTACTGGCAACTGAGATAGTAAATATCATAATAAGAAACCTAGTCATTCATACTCTTCAAATGGAGGACAATAAATGCACCATCTGCAAACAGGGAAGAAAATGAAATATAAAAGGAAACTCCAGTGACCTCATGGTACATAAGCCCTTCTGTCGACAGGCAGACTGCTCATCACATCAGCAAAAGCAAAGTACTATACCAACTTCATCAATGAAACCACAAACAGAAGTAGAACATTTTTCAAGACAAACATGCATTGCATTAACTTCTTGCCTGGCCCACCTTTCCCACACTCTACAGAAAATTGCACTGCCATCAACCATCAGAGAGAAGATAAAGAAGATAAGGCAACAGATCGACAATAACAAGCCTGCTTCTCCTCTTACGCTCACACCTGCTCATAGAATCCCACAATAGTCATCCTTCTAAGTCCTATCTCTCACTGATCTCACAACATATTCAACTCCCTCAAAGCTACTTCCTATGAAGTTGATATCTTACTCCCGTCCTTCATCAAAGCTCTCTCTTTTGAAGCAATCACACTTACTCACCAATGTCAATTTCTCCCTCACTCATTGCATCTTCCTAGAAGCTCTTGAGATAGGCCAGATCCTCCTACTCCTAAAAGAACCTACATTAGAACCTAATGACCTTGCCAGCTACTGTCCACTCACATAGCCTTCAAAGGCAAAGTCATTGAAAAGCAGTCTGCACTCAACTCAAAGATCACATTAATTCTAACCATCCCCTGCATGACAATAAATCTGGCATCAGATCACGCTGCAGCAAGGAAACCATTATATTACGCATCAAGACGACACACTCCTGACCACACATGAAGATTGCTCTTTCCACCGGATATTGCTGGACCTCTTTGTTGCATTTGACACAGTCAAACACCCAACCCTCAATCACACCCTGGAGTCCCAAATAGGATTCCCTGGTAAAGTCTTTCATTGGTTCTCCCCCCTACCTTTCTCCATCGATTGGACTTAAAAAAAGCCTTAGTTGCTGCAAGGGGTCCAGTATCCCGGGTATTGGTTCTGTGTGGCTCCGGTCGGCCCTGGTGTTCTCTCACTCGGTGGGGGGGACAGACCTGACCTTCAGGAGCACAGGTACCTCTTCCCAGGGGGCAGCTGCGTTCTTGGTAGTTGCTCCCCTGCAGAACGAGTCACTCGGTCACGACTGTCGAGACTGGTGCAAGCAGGCAGGGTTTGGCACCAAAAATACACAGCAGTCTTCAGTTCTTGTTGTCTTGGGGCTCTTCTTTGTCCTCTTCTTCTGGAACTGTTGAATCTAAGTTCCTGGCATCAGGGGTGCCCTTAAATACTCCATTTAGTGGTGTTAAGGAGAGTGACAGGTAGTAGCAAGTGAGCTATTTACTTTTAGAGTAACTACACCCTCTTTATGACCACTTCCTGCCTGTAATGGTGTCAAATGGGCCTGGAGCAGGGGGTAGAATGTCCCCTGTCATGGGGAAGCCTGGGTCAAATATCAAAGGCAGCAGAAGCCTTTGAAGCCTCCTGCCTTGATATGCCGATTACATAGCCATTCTGCTTTGTTTGTTGCCATTATTTCTGCCCTTAAAGAGCAAGGGCTTTTGACTGCAGAGGGTCAGAAACGTGCCTGTGGTGGCAGGCTGGTCTACACCAGTCAGCCAGTACACTAGTAGTCAGTAAGTTGTCAGGGGTCACTTTGAAGGTGTCCTAAGA
Source organism: Lissotriton helveticus (assembly GCF_964261635.1). Classification (NCBI taxonomy): domain Eukaryota; kingdom Metazoa; phylum Chordata; class Amphibia; order Caudata; family Salamandridae; genus Lissotriton; species Lissotriton helveticus. The sequence continues at coordinate 570,381,012 of NC_136068.1, forward strand.
GAGCATGTATTAATAAATCCATTACTGGAATCAGTGCGGGCTTATTAATAAGAGAGGTTTGATATCAAACACGACTAGTTTCAGTGAAGCCATCATGTAGATGGGGAACTCGTAATTACCATATGCAAACTCAACAGTGATGGACAGAATGTGGATCAATGTCACACATTCACCCCAGTCAAAAGATCTGGGCCCAAATCCATCGTTTTTCCACTCCACACCACCCTGGGTTAGACAATGGCGATATGCAAATCAGCGCTGACCCTGTGCCCCATGGGAACAGTCCAGTCCGAACTACAAAAGCCATGTCCTTCCCAGAACGGAAACAAGCATCCGAGGACCGGCCCGGTTTCGAGGTAACACCTCTCATCAGCCCGGCTAGCTTGACTCCAGTGGTGTGGAGTGCCTGGGACTCACGTCTGAGCATCCCCAGTACACTTAGAGCGGTAATTGCAAACTCAACAGTGATGGACAGAATGTGGATCAATGTCACACATTCACCCCAGTCAAAAGTGCGCTGGGGATGCCCAGACGTGGGTCCCAGGCACTCCACACCACTTGGAGTCAAGCTAGCCGGGCTGAAGAGAGGTGTTACCTCGAAACCGGTCCGGTCCTCGGATGCTTGATTCTGTTCTGGGAAGGACATGGCTTTTGTAGTTCGGACTGGACTGTTCTCATGGGGCAACAGGGTCAGAGCTGATTTGCATATCGCCATTGTCTAACCCAGGGTGGTGTGGAGTGCAAAAAAACGGTGGATTTGGGCCCAGATCTTTTGACTGGGGGAGTGTGTGACATTGATCCACATTCAGTCCATCACTTGTTGTTTTTGCAATTGCCGCCCTAAATGCGCTGGGGATGCCCAGACGTGGGTCCCAGGCACTCCACACCACTTGGAGTCAAGCTAGCCGGGCTGAAGAGAGGTGTTACCTCGAAACCGGTCCGGTCCTCGGATGCTTGATTCTGTTCTGGGAAGGACATGGCTTTTGTAGTTCGGACTGGACTGTTCCCATGGGGCAACAGGGTCAGAGCTGATTTGCATATCGCCATTGTCTAACCCAGGGTGGTGTGGAGTGCAAAAAAACGGTGGATTTGGGCCCAGATCTTTTGACTGGGGGAGTGTGTGACATTGATCCACATTCAGTCCATCACTTGTTGTTTTTGCAATTGCCGCCCTAAGTGCGCTGGGGATGCCCAGACGTGGGTCCCAGGCACTCCACACCACTTGGAGTCAAGCTAGCCGGGCTGAAGAGAGGTGTTACCTCGAAACCGGTCCGGTCCTCGGATGCTTGATTCTGTTCTGGGAAGGACATGGCTTTTGTAGTTCGGACTGGACTGTTCCCATGGGGCAACAGGGTCAGAGCTGATTTGCATATCGCCATTGTCTAACCCAGGGTGGTGTGGAGTGCAAAAAAACGGTGGATTTGGGCCCAGATCTTTTGACTGGGGGAGTGTGTGACATTGATCCACATTCAGTCCATCACTTGTTGTTTTTGCAATTGCCGCCCTAATTGCGCTGGGGATGCCCAGACGTGGGTCCCAGGCACTCCACACCACTTGGAGTCAAGCTAGCCGGGCTGAAGAGAGGTGTTACCTCGAAACCGGTCCGGTCCTCGGATGCTTGATTCTGTTCTGGGAAGGACATGGCTTTTGTAGTTCGGACTGGACTGTTCCCATGGGGCAACAGGGTCAGAGCTGATTTGCATATCGCCATTGTCTAACCCAGGGTGGTGTGGAGTGCAAAAAAACGGTGGATTTGGGCCCAGATCTTTTGACTGGGGGAGTGTGTGACATTGATCCACATTCAGTCCATCACTTGTTGTTTTTGCAATTGCCGCCCTAAGTGCGCTGGGGATGCCCAGACGTGGGTCCCAGGCACTCCACACCACTTGGAGTCAAGCTAGCCGGGCTGAAGAGAGGTGTTACCTCGAAACCGGTCCGGTCCTCGGATGCTTGATTCTGTTCTGGGAAGGACATGGCTTTTGTAGTTCGGACTGGACTGTTCCCATGGGGCAACAGGGTCAGAGCTGATTTGCATATCGCCATTGTCTAACCCAGGGTGGTGTGGAGTGCAAAAAAACGGTGGATTTGGGCCCAGATCTTTTGACTGGGGGAGTGTGTGACATTGATCCACATTCAGTCCATCACTTGTTGTTTTTGCAATTGCCGCCCTAAGTGCGCTGGGGATGCCCAGACGTGGGTCCCAGGCACTCCACACCACTTGGAGTCAAGCTAGCCGGGCTGAAGAGAGGTGTTACCTCGAAACCGGTCCGGTCCTCGGATGCTTGATTCTGTTCTGGGAAGGACATGGCTTTTGTAGTTCGGACTGGACTGTTCCCATGGGGCAACAGGGTCAGAGCTGATTTGCATATCGCCATTGTCTAACCCAGGGTGGTGTGGAGTGCAAAAAAACGGTGGATTTGGGCCCAGATCTTTTGACTGGGGGAGTGTGTGACATTGATCCACATTCAGTCCATCACTTGTTGTTTTTGCAATTGCCGCCCTAAGTGCGCTGGGGATGCCCAGACGTGGGTCCCAGGCACTCCACACCACTTGGAGTCAAGCTAGCCGGGCTGAAGAGAGGTGTTACCTCGAAACCGGTCCGGTCCTCGGATGCTTGATTCTGTTCTGGGAAGGACATGGCTTTTGTAGTTCGGACTGGACTGTTCCCATGGGGCAACAGGGTCAGAGCTGATTTGCATATCGCCATTGTCTAACCCAGGGTGGTGTGGAGTGCAAAAAAACAGTGGATTTGGGCCCAGATCTTTTGACTGGGGGAGTGTGTGACATTGATCCACATTCAGTCCATCACTTGTTGTTTTTGCAATTGCCGCCCTAAGTGCGCTGGGGATGCCCAGACGTGGGTCCCAGGCACTCCACACCACTTGGAGTCAAGCTAGCCGGGCTGAAGAGAGGTGTTACCTCGAAACCGGTCCGGTCCTCGGATGCTTGATTCTGTTCTGGGAAGGACATGGCTTTTGTAGTTCGGACTGGACTGTTCCCATGGGGCAACAGGGTCAGAGCTGATTTGCATATCGCCATTGTCTAACCCAGGGTGGTGTGGAGTGCAAAAAAACGGTGGATTTGGGCCCAGATCTTTTGACTGGGGGAGTGTGTGACATTGATCCACATTCAGTCCATCACTTGTTGTTTTTGCAATTGCCGCCCTAAGTGCGCTGGGGATGCCCAGACGTGGGTCCCAGGCACTCCACACCACTTGGAGTCAAGCTAGCCGGGCTGAAGAGAGGTGTTACCTCGAAACCGGTCCGGTCCTCGGATGCTTGATTCTGTTCTGGGAAGGACATGGCTTTTGTAGTTCGGACTGGACTGTTCCCATGGGGCAACAGGGTCAGAGCTGATTTGCATATCGCCATTGTCTAACCCAGGGTGGTGTGGAGTGCAAAAAAACGGTGGATTTGGGCCCAGATCTTTTGACTGGGGGAGTGTGTGACATTGATCCACATTCAGTCCATCACTTGTTGTTTTTGCAATTGCCGCCCTAAGTGCGCTGGGGATGCCCAGACGTGGGTCCCAGGCACTCCACACCACTTGGAGTCAAGCTAGCCGGGCTGAAGAGAGGTGTTACCTCGAAACCGGTCCGGTCCTCGGATGCTTGATTCTGTTCTGGGAAGGACATGGCTTTTGTAGTTCGGACTGGACTGTTCCCATGGGGCAACAGGGTCAGAGCTGATTTGCATATCGCCATTGTCTAACCCAGGGTGGTGTGGAGTGCAAAAAAACGGTGGATTTGGGCCCAGATCTTTTGACTGGGGGAGTGTGTGACATTGATCCACATTCAGTCCATCACTTGTTGTTTTTGCAATTGCCGCCCTAAGTGCGCTGGGGATGCCCAGACGTGGGTCCCAGGCACTCCACACCACTTGGAGTCAAGCTAGCCGGGCTGAAGAGAGGTGTTACCTCGAAACCGGTCCGGTCCTCGGATGCTTGATTCTGTTCTGGGAAGGACATGGCTTTTGTAGTTCGGACTGGACTGTTCCCATGGGGCAACAGGGTCAGAGCTGATTTGCATATCGCCATTGTCTAACCCAGGGTGGTGTGGAGTGCAAAAAAACGGTGGATTTGGGCCCAGATCTTTTGACTGGGGGAGTGTGTGACATTGATCCACATTCAGTCCATCACTTGTTGTTTTTGCAATTGCCGCCCTAAGTGCGCTGGGGATGCCCAGACGTGGGTCCCAGGCACTCCACACCACTTGGAGTCAAGCTAGCCGGGCTGAAGAGAGGTGTTACCTCGAAACCGGTCCGGTCCTCGGATGCTTGATTCTGTTCTGGGAAGGACATGGCTTTTGTAGTTCGGACTGGACTGTTCCCATGGGGCAACAGGGTCAGAGCTGATTTGCATATCGCCATTGTCTAACCCAGGGTGGTGTGGAGTGCAAAAAAACGGTGGATTTGGGCCCAGATCTTTTGACTGGGGGAGTGTGTGACATTGATCCACATTCAGTCCATCACTTGTTGTTTTTGCAATTGCCGCCCTAAGTGCGCTGGGGATGCCCAGACGTGGGTCCCAGGCACTCCACACCACTTGGAGTCAAGCTAGCCGGGCTGAAGAGAGGTGTTACCTCGAAACCGGTCCGGTCCTCGGATGCTTGATTCTGTTCTGGGAAGGACATGGCTTTTGTAGTTCGGACTGGACTGTTCCCATGGGGCAACAGGGTCAGAGCTGATTTGCATATCGCCATTGTCTAACCCAGGGTGGTGTGGAGTGCAAAAAAACGGTGGATTTGGGCCCAGATCTTTTGACTGGGGGAGTGTGTGACATTGATCCACATTCAGTCCATCACTTGTTGTTTTTGCAATTGCCGCCCTAAGTGCGCTGGGGATGCCCAGACGTGGGTCCCAGGCACTCCACACCACTTGGAGTCAAGCTAGCCGGGCTGAAGAGAGGTGTTACCTCGAAACCGGTCCGGTCCTCGGATGCTTGATTCTGTTCTGGGAAGGACATGGCTTTTGTAGTTCGGACTGGACTGTTCCCATGGGGCAACAGGGTCAGAGCTGATTTGCATATCGCCATTGTCTAACCCAGGGTGGTGTGGAGTGCAAAAAAACGGTGGATTTGGGCCCAGATCTTTTGACTGGGGGAGTGTGTGACATTGATCCACATTCAGTCCATCACTTGTTGTTTTTGCAATTGCCGCCCTAAGTGCGCTGGGGATGCCCAGACGTGGGTCCCAGGCACTCCACACCACTTGGAGTCAAGCTAGCCGGGCTGAAGAGAGGTGTTACCTCGAAACCGGTCCGGTCCTCGGATGCTTGATTCTGTTCTGGGAAGGACATGGCTTTTGTAGTTCGGACTGGACTGTTCCCATGGGGCAACAGGGTCAGAGCTGATTTGCATATCGCCATTGTCTAACCCAGGGTGGTGTGGAGTGCAAAAAAACGGTGGATTTGGGCCCAGATCTTTTGACTGGGGGAGTGTGTGACATTGATCCACATTCAGTCCATCACTTGTTGTTTTTGCAATTGCCGCCCTAAGTGCGCTGGGGATGCCCAGACGTGGGTCCCAGGCACTCCACACCACTTGGAGTCAAGCTAGCCGGGCTGAAGAGAGGTGTTACCTCGAAACCGGTCCGGTCCTCGGATGCTTGATTCTGTTCTGGGAAGGACATGGCTTTTGTAGTTCGGACTGGACTGTTCCCATGGGGCAACAGGGTCAGAGCTGATTTGCATATCGCCATTGTCTAACCCAGGGTGGTGTGGAGTGCAAAAAAACGGTGGATTTGGGCCCAGATCTTTTGACTGGGGGAGTGTGTGACATTGATCCACATTCAGTCCATCACTTGTTGTTTTTGTAATTACCATATGCAGCACATGTACTCAAAATGGCTTCCCTGTTCACTTGTAATATCTAAGAAACAACTCCGACATCACAGGGGCATATCTGCTCATGCAGATACATCCACACATGTAGTCTAGTGAACCCTGCCTTTGGGCTGTAAGTCCTGCTGTAGGGGACACTTATCTATACTGCATGCAGTGCCTGTAGGCATGGCACACTAGAGGTGTGCCATGTCGTGTCTTCGCTATTCTCTGAACCATGTCACATAGCCTGCAATAGCAGTTTGCATGAGTGTGCTGAGGAGTCCCTTAGGGTGGCACAATACATGCCGCAGCCCTTTGGGACCCTCTTTAGTCTCCCTGCCCTATGTACCAGGAGTATAATTTACTAGGGATATACAGGGGGTTTTGAAGGTATTGCCAACTGGGGGAACAATTGTAAAGGTTTAGGGAAAGATATCTGGTACTAGGGGCCTGGATAGCAGGAACCCAGTACACTTCTGTCAAAATTGAATCAAATACCAGGAAAAAATGGGGGTGACCATGTCAAAAAGGGGCACTTGCCTACAGATACACTACTATATCTAAAAGTCTCCTCAGCTCCAGACATCGTATGCCGTAAACTCTGCTTGCACCCAGAGGTCCAACACGTACCTAAAACTCAATCCAGCCAAGACAGAAATCAAGTTACTTGCCAAGAACAACAAGCAAAAAATAGTTCAAATCTGGGTCCTCAATGTGATGAACTATGATGGCTTCGAACCCAAACTTTCACCAAATGCCACGTCACTTGTATACATCTCAGACAACAAATCTCACCCTCAAGAAATACATTGACAAAAAAAATACAAGATGGCATGGTCCCAGCTCTCTCTTCAAAATAAAGAGAAATTGTTTTTTCCAGAAAGTGTCTACGGAACTGCTGTCCATGCACTTGTACTTTCACATCTAGTTGGTGCAGCCTACATGCCACAGCACAACTCTAACAGGGCCGGAGGAAATATAATCACATCACTTCCATCCTGATGGAACATTATTGGCTCCCCTTGTCGGTCTACACTATTTTCAAGAAACCATGATCAACACCATCGCTTATCTTGCAAACGAAGCTCACCATCTATTGTAGCTCTTAGCACACCCGTAGCCAAGCCACCATCAGACTATGAAGTTTAAAACATTTTTTTTTTAAAAAGCAGGGCTGCATGCCTTTTTCCATCTATTCACACAGGATATGAAACAATATCTCCATATCCACAATGACTGCCCCAATGCTGGTCCAATTCAGGAAAGAGTTGAAGACATCTCTCTTTAAAGAACACTACATCACAATGACGTGAAAATGCAATAACCAGCTACCTCTCGTACCACTTGTTAACTGTATGTTTGCCATTGAACTTATATTGTGCTCCCCTGTGTTTTTGAGTAGGTGTGCACTAAACAAACATCATGCACATACTTCAGGATATCACATGAACCAAATTCCTTTGCCCTCCCCCCCCCTCAAAGATGAACTTGCATGCTCCCACTCCTAAATGGGAGCTAGAGTGCCCCCAGTATCGAGTGCCGAAATCCTCTAATCCAATTGAGACCACTTCTGTCCTGCAGCTACTTTTAAGGTCTCATACAGGAGATTGTTTCTCAGTGGTCTCTGTTGAATGGCAGCACAGAACAAGTAAAACTCATCGGATGGCAATTTCGCAAGCAACAAACTCAGATACAGATTCTGAGAGCTGCTAGTGCAGTAATGCATAACTTAGGAGCCGCCCTTAATGGAACGCACAGGAGGTAACATTATTTACTTTGACACTTGTGAATTGATATTTGAGAAACTCACCCCTTCGAGAAAGGGAGTACAGTGGAAAGACAAACAGCACTAATCAAAGGGGGAATGCAAGAGACAAACAGAGTCTTGACCGTCTGAGCGGGGAGGGATGGTGCGCGGGGGGGGGGCTGATTGGTAAAACATGGGTCGGTACAGGGCTCTTGTTCGCACTGGGACAACTCCATAGCTGGGTTCCACTGATAAGTTTAATGTGACAGTGTTATTTTTCAGAAGCTTTTATGGGTAGCAGCTGCAAGCATAAGCAATTTTCAACCACTTGGGACAGAGAGAAAGCAGGACAAAAGCAAACTAGGAGTTAACTAGAGGTCACTCAAGTATTGTTTCTAATGTGTTGAGCACTGGTGGGAGTGGCGTCTGAGGCAAGGAAGGTTCCAAAAGGGGAAACAGTGTAAGGTGGTCTCTACAGGGCTGATATCATAAATGCGGTAGGGGAGGAACATGTAAGGTAATACAACCAAGGTTCATTCCTTTAGGTGGAGTTTTGTGATGAGTGGCCATATAAATGCAGGGTTGACTCCCATGAAGTCAGAATGCATACCTTTTCCTTGACCCCTCGACCATCTCGAAGTTGTGTAGGGAAGTTGCAGATGGCAGCCAGAGCTGCTGTGCAGATGGCCACTTGTCGCTCCCTTGATTCTTTTACGTTATTGCTATCTTGACCTGCTGGGAGAGATTACATGCTTAAGTACATCACAGTTTGTAACACTGAAACTTCTTATCCTTCTGCACTTTTGAGGAGAAGCATGTTCATGGCACAGGGCTGAGGCCTACCCTAAAGGCGCATTACTACCAACTGTGACTGGTCAGCATCTAGGAAGGAGCCTAATCATTAACAAAAGTCCTTTAAAAAAGAGAGAGAAAGCCACAGAGAGAGTGAGGAAGAGAGAGAGAGACAATGAATGAGAGAGGTGAAGTGAGCTAAAGAATGATGATGGATTCAACCCAGATCTGTGACTGGGCGCGAGTGTATGAAAGTTTCAGCGCTCCGTCCATCATCTCCTTGTGTTTACCAATAATGCACCATCATAACCATGCAAACCCTAATAATAGGTTTCTGTTAGGCAGATTTCAGTACAACAGTCTAAATGGTACTACTGGGTGGAAGACCGCAACAAAGTAATTTAGTGATGGATTTGTTCTGAAAAACAAAGCTGTCTCAAGGGATCCTCCAATGACTCGCTGAATCTGCTACACTCTGTAAAGCAGGCCATACTCTGAAGAGCAGGCCTCTGGTCGTTACCTAGAGCCACTGTCTATGGTTTGAAAAGCAAGTAGATACTATGAATGATCACTCTTTTCATATTCTACCAAACACCAATGTAATACACTGCTTCTCTAACTTGAAGCTTGCTAAAAGGGACAACATATGGATCGTACTGACGGACCCACCAACCATCTTCACCATTTAACAGGCCCTCCACAGTGGGCAACAAACTTCACCTAGTCAAGACAGCCAGACGTTTGGCAGTCCTTTCACTTCCATCCTAGCCTCCTGCCAACAAATGAATGCAGAGCTCAAAAAACTGTACTTGCATCTGAGACTTTTAGGAAATCGCCCCTCTCCTACCCTACCAACAAACAAGCAGCAATCATTCTAGAGACAGCTACTGCAAGGCTACATATATAGTGGTGCAACAAAAAACGTGAAAACAAAAAATGTTTCAAAAACTACAGAGCAAATCTGATGTGGAAGAAAACAATCAAGTTAATAATGAAATTCAATGGATACTGGTCAAATATAAAGTAGTTTTCAGAACTAGGCATATAGAAAACAGGCCCAGACTAAATATCAATCGCCTTAAATTAAAACCCACTAATTGGCTTCTACTCCCTCAGCCCATATCCCTTAGCTATAAACTGAAAAAATACAGGGAACCAGGCAAGATGGGCAAACACTACCAAGCAACACCTCTGCATCCTTAACCTAAACTTCCATGAAAATCACCTTAACTCTGGAAAGAAACTAGAAAATGTAACTGCCTGGAGAGCATCCTAGCTAAACAACACAACCAAAGTGGAGATGGTAGATGAATTTATTATCACCATTGTATTACGCTCATCTATCTTTGGCATATGTTGGTTTGTTAGCTCCTCAGGCATTCGGAAGCTGCGTACATTCACATACAGTGCTATGAAAAATTAATTTAATAAATAAAAACAAAAAATTATTTTATCGCTGTTTATCTGCAGCCATGGCTATTTGGTAATCCATTGATTAAGATTACTGTTTTGGTAAAGGTATACATCACTGTGCAAAAAATAGAAGACATGCCTCCATTTACTTAAGGACCTAGAACAAAAAAGGCCCAATTACATTTTTTTTTTAAATTAACAGCAAAGAATCGATCCAGGAAGAAGTTATTACTGATGGCAGTACTAGAAACAATCACCGCATGTTACTAAAAAGCTTTATTACTTTTAAGCTAAACAGTGGAAGGTGGCAGTGGAGATTAATATATGCCTGTACTAATAACTTACTTTCCTGCATATGCTATGGATATTAGGTCTCAATACAAACATCTCATTGTGACAAGGCTACCTTGGTTAATTAATTAGGATTGCTTGCACAATGAAAAGCCCTGGGGATTAAGAGTTATAGGAGAAAGGGCAAAGTGAGGAGGCTAACATTATATTATGTAGTATTTCAACACAAATCAAAAAAAAAATCAACAGACAATAACGAAGTAAAACAAGGTTAGAATGGAGAAAATTGACGACTTCTTTATACATAGCAATACTAAGTAAGTATATGTGAATAGTGCAAGCTATACTGTGGTAGCAAAGTTATGAAATACATGTACCTGCAACAGTTCAACACAATACACACTTTGGTGAAACGAAGATATAGGGATCTCAGATTGATTGGTTACAAATCTTTTCTTACAGTTATCCAAATGTGAATAGCACCGGAGAATGAAGTTACTTATGTAAAGATGGCACAGCTTTAGTTTTGCCAAATGTTTCCAAGTGAAATAGTGAGAATAGATACCAGTTTTAGCGAATGGTAGTAGATTTGCTACACTTCTGGCATTACAAGCACAGCTATGCAGATTTTCAAAATGCAGATTATTTATACTTCTCCAAAACCACACATATTATATTATATATATATATATTTCCTTTTCGTGTAAAGATATATATATAATATATATATATATATATATATATATATATATATATATATATATATATATATATATATACTAGATAACATTTCCTGAAAGTTACACAAGTTCAGGGCAGGCCCATAGCTGGAGTCCCTTTGGTTGTCGATTTCTCATTGTTTGGTTAGTAAATGACATTGCTAAATAGCAATAGAAGTAAAAATCGCCTTGCTAGGCATGGGGCTACAGGACAAAGTTTAGTGGCATGCAAAAATCTAGTTTACAACACTATGCTAGTGGTTCATTCTTTAATTACTTCACAATGGGAGTCTCACCAGCCGTAACACACTAAACAAGCCACAGGTCGAGGTTGGGAGGAGGTTAGTGTGTCATGTAGACTAGGGGGGAATTCCCTTTTCAGGACGGTTCGCCTCACACACCAGAGGTGTCATGCTTCATAATAGGGGTGCCTCCTCACACGAAAGACCTAGTCTTCGTGTGGGCTACAACCCCTCTCTACGAGGGAGGAGCTCAGGGATGTTATTAGGATATATAGTTGTTTATATGAATATATTTACTCGCAGCCCAAATAATTATAAATGGGAGAGCATTATATTAAGGTCTATCATCGATAAAGAAGTGCCTTATATACCCAAAATTAAAAAATTAAAAACTCAACCGATCGCTACCTGCTACGTTAGATAATATGGTATAGACATATATGCTCGCAGCCCAAAATAGAATTATTGCTCGATGGGAGAGCAAAATATAGGGATATAAACAAATTAAATATTAACAAGGATCTACTGTAGAAATGTTTAAACAATAGCGTTTTCCCATGGGATTTCACTATTCAAACCATTTTTAAAAGTGTCTAAAGAAAAAATCCCAAAAACTTCCCGTTTCTTCCTGACTTGCATGTCACCTTTAGCATCTGGAATATTAATTTTCACAAGTATACGCCATTTAAAATCATCTGGTCCATGATTGTGTTCCATAAAATGTTTCACCATGGGTGACAGTGGTTTTTTTGTTCTTATGGCGGAACGATGTTCCGTCAACCGAACCTGAATCGACCTTGAAGTTTCTCCAACGTATCCTAGTAGACAAGGACATTGGATAAAATAAACAATATTAGATGTCCTACAGTTCCACATTTGACTAGCGTTCGTGATGTGGCCATTATGGGTAAATACTTCCCCATGGAGGATGGTCCCACAAGATTTACATGAGGAACATGGCATTGTACCTTTAATTGGTTGATTGGTATCAATCGATTTCTGAAGGAACTTCTGTTGACAGCGAGGATCGTTAAACCGTGAATGTACAATTAGATCTTTAATGTTTCTATTACGCCGATGAGCAAATAACGGTTTAGCCAGCTTTTGATCCTTGGTGCAATTACTGTTTAGAATATGCCAGTTTGAATTGACAATTTGCTTGACTTTGTAATGTCGGCACCAGCTCCTCACTGTTTTTAATCCTGACACCGGGTAGATGAATCAAGTCACAATACAGCTAACCAGGTAGCCAGTTTTAATCTTTCACATCACAGGGGTTAAGTACACCCTGCCTGATCAAATAAAAACACCCCTGACCTCCTCCCTCGTAGAGAGGAGGTTGTAGCCCACACGAAGACTAGGTCTTTCGTGTGAGGAGGCACCCCCGTGATGAAGCATGAAACCCTCAGGTGTGTGAGAGGAACCGTCCTGAAAAGGGAATTCCCCCCCTCTACATGACACTCTAACCTCCTCTCAACCTGGACCCGTGGCTTTTTTCGTGATTTACATTATTTGGTGGGGAGTCAGCTCACGCAGGTCCTTAAATCTCCTCAAGCCCTCAAGTGTATTGATTGAGTCTCACCAGCCACCATCATATTGTAACTAGATGTAAAATGATTATTAAAATTAGTAAACTTGAACATGTCTATGCATTAATAAATGTAAATAGATCTAGGACTAATGTGACAACTATACTAAAAATTGGGTAGTGTAATGTAAGATTATCCAAAATGTGTGAAATGTAAGATTATTGCATATTTCTCAAAATATCTTGGCTGTAAGTCAAATAATGATGCTTGGCTCACATGGGGTTTGATAAATGAATATTTGCTGGATAATATTCATCCATTATTTTACAAAGTCATTATTTTTTAGGTCTTCTATTTCTATGTATTTTTCCTTTTTGCTTAAGTAATGAGTTTACTATGCTCACCATCGAAATGAAAAAAAAGCTTCATGCAATATATATTTTCGAGTCAAATACACCACTAAGTATATATTTTTTAAGTGTATGCACAATTTTGCAGGCACAGAGAAGCACAAACTGCTCAGAAGAGTGTCTATGAAGCACCTGAAGGTAAGACTTGCCATTATAACATTTCTATGAGCATCTAAAAATCAATGGATTTTCATCTGACTGTGTTACACACTGCAGTGATATCTTTGTACATTTCAAGCTGATAAATTCATGTGCGATGTGCCTTCATGTTGATTGTGATGTGGATTTTTAAAACACATTTATAGCCTTTATTTTTGTCATTTTGTGCTGAATAAAAAACAAAGCGTACATTGCAAGGCAACAAGTACAGATGCCAGTCAAATATCTCAGTAAAAGGCCAATTAGGGCGTCTCTGAGGTGAACAACATTACATACACCAAGTCAATAATCATAATATAAATACACATAACTCAGCCTTTCACTTGGTTATAGCGCGTTTGGTACACAGTAATACCCGGTATATCAATCCGTCCCCAGGTTCTCTGGGGCAGAGTCTTCCTCTGGATCTCCCTGGTCATTAAAGAAGTCCAACACTGCCCTTCAGGCAGCCAGGTCTCCTGCAGCCCTGTCAGCAGTACGAGCAAGCTACATATGTTGTTCCTCTACCACCCCCCCATTCCAGCACATCTTTGACACAAAAGGCCCGCTAGGGTCTCTAGACCCCCATACAACCAATAGCCTCTCTTGGTTTCGCCAGGGGCAAGGCCAGCTGCCGGAGTCTGTATGACATCTTGTGAGATGGAATTTAGTCTTGGATCACAAAGTAAAAGAGTGACAGCACTGAAACACACTGGGTGTATTTCAGCAAGTGACTGCTCTTACCTATGAGTGAGTGGGGGCTGGAGGGGAGGGCCTCCCGCAGAAGCCCATCCAGAAGCGCTTGGTGCTCAGATAGCAGGTTGGAGTAGAAACAGCTGCAGATGGACATTGTGCTGGAATCCATTGCCTCACACAGGAAGATCAAGCACTACAAGTGTAGAGAAACATTTTCAGGAGCAGAACAGCTAATGGTCATTTCCCTCCATCAGATTAGCTCTTCTCTTTCCCCTCTTCATTTCTCAACAAGAGGAATGAAACATCTCCCACGCTCTTCACCCACTCATGCAGAGGCCAAAGCAGATCGCAAATAAATATTTTTAATAAAAAACAACATTTCTAATGGATTGTGGCTTATGTTATTGATTATGTACAAATGATTCAGCAAATATTGTACTAAAATAATAAGCACAAAATACACAGCATAAATAAATTAAACACGGAACAACAATATTTCAAACGCCCTTTCACAATTGAGGAATGCACAAGAAAATAAATATGTTCAACAACTATGACAACTCACATCTCATTCACAATCAAGAGTATGAAATAAATACCGTATTTTCCGGCGTATAAGACGACTTTTTAACGCTTTAATATGTTGTCGAAAGTCGGGGGTCGTCTTATACGCCGGGTGCCAAATTTTACGGTATTTATTCATGCGTTTTTATATAGCGCGGACTTTACCCGAAGGTGTCAGACCGCTTCACAATAGGAAATGGTGCATTACAGGATGAAAAAGTGACCATACTCCGGTTGGTTAGGCATATTATGGCGCCGTGACCAAACACTGAGCCGCAAAACGTTACCGGTACCGTACGGTACATTACATGAGGCAAAAGTGACAATCGAACAAATGGCGCCGTAGAGGTATACGGTAATATTGCAATAAATCGAGGGCACTCAAACACAAGAACAAACGTTACATGAGGCAATGGTGTCACTGTGCAAGTATCGAAAGCAAACAAAAAGTACCGTAAGAGGTAGCAAACAGAACAAATGGCGCCGTGAATCCTACCTAGACCCAACACTGAGCCGCAAAACGTTACCGGTACCGTACGGCACATTACATGAGGCAAAAGTGACAATCGAACAAATGGCGCCGTAGAGGTATACGGTAATATTGCAATAAATGGAGGCCACTCAAACACAAGAACAAACGTTACATGAGGCAATGGTGTCACTGTGCAAGTATCGAAGGCAAACAAAAAGTAAGAGGTAGCAAACAGAACAAATGGCGCCATGAATCCTACCTAGACTGCAGCCGCACACGCGCCTCCAACCGCTTGCGATGCATACCGTACTTCCCCAATTAAGGCAGACGAGGCAGCAGGACGTCCGAAAACATAACGGGCAGCGCTGAAGCACCTAAGATGGCGGCCCCCACTGTGTTGCACGTCTGACACGCGCTCCTCCACATGTGCTGATCTCCTCAGTCCATGGTCATAGAAAGGGGACTGTAGAATGTTCCCAATGGCAGTTTTGCAGCAGTTATTTCAGTATGGTACATTCCTAATGAATTATGGTACAAAACACACTGCATTTCTTTTTAAGGTTTTTATATGACTGACTGAGCTACACAATCTTCCTTATTATGTTGAATTCTTACATAAGGTACCTTCTTTTGATACACACCTGAAATGCACTATACTGTTTAATAAAAAAGGAGATGCTTGGAGAGGGCCTGTAGTGTGAGCACATAGTAGTAAAGATGACACTAACAACATGTTTTAGAACATGAGAGGAACTACAAACCTCCAAATCCAAGCAGAGTTTGTATGCAGTGTGCACAGGAAATACCGGTACCAGTACCAGTAGATCTCTTGCCGTGATTGGCTGGTTGTTGTAAACAGGAAAGGCAGTCTGGTCAGCAGATATACATGTGGTGGTGAAGAGAGTACAGCATCAGTATCTGTACCAGTTCATACAGTACAGCACCAGTACATACAGTACAGTATGTAAATGGCTAACAGTCAAGAATCCATCATGGCTCCAGCAGCAAGAAGAAAGAAATATGAAGCCAGTTACAACTTAAAGTTGTAAATTTTGCCATGGAACATAATAACTGTGCTGCTGCAAGACAATATGGAGTAACAGAAAAGATGGTTCGGGACTGGAAAGCACATGAAAAAGCATTAAGGAGTATGCCAAGGGGCAAGTGTGCATTAAGAAGAGGCACCCCACATTGGCCAGAACTCGAAAAACATGTAGCAGACATGGTGAATCAGCATCGCCCAAGCGGTTATGTAGTGACACGAAATAAAATACGTTTGTTTGCACTTCAGTGGGCCAAATCTAACCCAGATCTCAGCAACAGATTTAAGGCCACTGTATCCTGGTGTACTAGATTCTTGGGAAGGCATAATCTGGTATTGAGGCAAAAGACGAAAATTGCACAACAATTACCTTCAGATCTTGATGCCAAAATACATAGTTTCCATCGCTACGTTATTAAGCTGCGCAATGAACATGGCTATGCGCTAAGTAGTATCGGAAATATGGATGAAACTCCAATGAGTTTTGATATGGTTGCAAACAAAACTGTCCAACCAAAAGGTGAAAAAACAATTTTAATTAAAACAACAGGACATGAGAAGTCCAGTTTTACAGTGGTACTAGCATGCACAGCTGATGGCGCCAAACTGAGACCAATGGTTATTTTTAAAAGAAAAACAATGCCGAAACTCAAGTTTCCTGTTAGTTGTTTTGTACATGTGAATGGAAAAGGCTGGATGGATGAAGAAGGGGTAAAGCTATGGCTTGATAATGTATGGAGCAGGCGACCAGGTGGACTTCTTCAAAAACATAGTCTACTGGTGTGGGATATGTTCAGGGCTCATTTAACTCCCAGCACCAAGCAAAGGCTGGCAAGAATAAAAACAGATGCTGCAGTTATTCCTGGAGGATTGACATCGTTGGTACAGCCACTCGATGTGTGCCTAAACAAGCCATTTAAAGATCGCATTCAAGAACAGTGGAATGAGTGGATGGTTAGCGGCGAAAAGTCATTCACAAAAGGAAGAAACATGCGTGCTCCACAGCTGGATGTTTTGTGCAAGTTTGTCAAAAGCCTGGAATGATATCGATGCAGAAACAGTCATAAAGTCTTTCAAGAAGTGTGGCATATCAAATTGATTTGATGGTATGGAGGGTGACTACTTGTGGCAAGATGAAGAGGAAGCCGAAGCAGAGACCACACCATCTGATACGGAATTACCAGATCCATACAATGATTGCTTTACAGATGTACCACAAGATCTCATTGATTTACTTATGAGATCAGATGACGAAGAGGAGGATTTTGAAGGCTTTTAAAGGGAACGCCAGCAAATCCTGTAAAAATCGCTTGGAGTTATGAAAAGTTTAATCCACTTGCACTGTTTTATGTTTACCGTACATGTTTGATGACAAACAGCCTTATGTTTACAAGTGACTGTTTTTCATATGGTTCTAAATAAAAATATTGTGACTAAAGCAATATTGTTTATACAACCAATTGGTTTGAGTTCAGTCTTTGAGTGTGTACAATAAACGCTTAACACTGTCCTCTGATAAAGCCTTACTGCTCACCCACACGGAGGAGGACTAGAATCACTAATAAGCCCAAAATAAATTCTCAAAATGACTGCGTTGGACTGCGTTGGAAGTGGGGGTAGTCTTATACGGCGAGTATAGCACGAAACCTATATTTTATCAAGAAAAGTAGGGGGTCATCTTGTACGCCCAGTCGTCTTATACGCCGGAAAATAGGGTAGTCAGACGTGTTTTCAAAAGCTTTACCAGAACATTCAATTTCTCTAAAGGCTGAAAATGTCTGCAAACCCAGCTAACCCAAATAGTTTGCTACCATCCAACCTAAGAACCACTCACTTATGACACTACATAAAATCACAGACACCACAATACATACTTTCATTAGAAACATCCTGCAAAACCGCTGCTCTGTCGATGTGCACCATGCCTCAACTTCCAACACAATTTATATGTACAATTTAGATTTCCAATTCCTTACTAAATCCCGAGAAAGAAATGCTTTATTCGACTTCATTTAATCATAAAAGCAGGATACAAATGACCCACAAAATACTGAAAATCATTAAACATAAGTGCCGATTTAAATATAAGATTTCATAAAACTCATTAAAATACGATCTAAAACTGGTGATGTAGCGATTAACCTTTGGTTGCATCTAAACGTATGATGTCTGTCCCTACAACGAACAGAGCGGACTTCTGATATGTTTAGATTAATGGAGTCGCAGGCTGTCCACACTTGTGTCTCTGGTTAAAGTCAGCGATTGATTCTAGGACACAATTAATGAGCAAAGTGCTGCTGCTGCAATGATCGTGTAAACTGCAAATGTTGATCTAGATAGGCTAGGTTACATTTGTGGAGGCATTTTTAATTCATCTGTCTCTCTTCTCTAGTTGTTTTGCTGCTAAGCTCAAACACTTTATCGCCTTGTATGCTAGCTGGACTGTTAAGACACCCAAACATTTCATGACAGCAAATCTACAAGTCCTTATTTGTTCTTGCTTCAGGGTTGGTCGTAGAAGGGTTTTCCGAAGAGTTAGTAGCACCGGTGTCACGGGTCCGGCCCCCACGAGCCTGTTACGGAAGACTGGTGGTCCGCCACCCCTCTTATACCCTGCACCTTTTCCCCACAGCCACACATCGGTACATGGCATGGGAATCCCGATGACCTCACGAAGGACTGGTCCGAGGAAATCGAGTGCGGGCCCTTTAAGGCATGGGACCTCGAGCCCGGGACTCCACCCCTGATGACGTCAAAAGCAGGAAGTACCGACACGAAGACGGACGGTGATTCCCAGGCATCGGAGGAAGACGCAGGTCGAGAACGAGGACGAGAAGCAGACGGAGACGACAAGCCAGGAGGCCACCGGTTGGACGCTTCGCCCTGCCACGCGCCCACGGGAGGAGCGTGGCTGAGAGAGGTACGGGGCCGGGTCGCGGGTTGGGTTGGGAGGCGGAGGCAACCACCCCGTAGTCATCTCCCGCAACAAACCCTTCCCCGAGCACAAGCACTCCTACCCACCTCCTGTAGTAGAGCACGGTGCACTGGGTGCGTTCCCTCACTCCCGGCCCTTGTTGACTTTCCCCGAGTTTAGAGTATAACTCGTTGCTTTCCTTTTCTTTCCGGGTCCACCACTAGACGCCTGGAGACACCCCTTCCGGAAGCGGGACTACCAAGACCACAAGGCATCGCGACGGGACCTATCCATAGACTTTACAGTGACATCCATGAAAAGAACTTTCATCCCAATAAAACCTTCATTAAAACCTCTATTGAAAGCCCCGGTATTTCTGTTTGACCCTCCAAAACCCCCTCAGGTGGTCGAGACCCCTGTACACCCGGCACCCCCGGGACAACTGGTGTCAGAAGTGGGATCCCCTACATCATCCATCTGCCAGGACAAGATGGAGACCCTTATCGACCAACTCATCAAGGGACAGGAAAAGCTAGAATGGGCTGTGGGAAATCAGATAACGATCGCCCAGGCGGACAGAGAGATGTTCACTAAAACCATGACTGCCCACGTAGAAGGACTCAAAGCGCAGCCTGTGGTGTCCCATGGAGCTACCGGAGAAGTACGGGTACACACCCCACACCCCCCAGGGATGGCGCTCCAGAAGTATGTGCCAGGCGAAGACCCTGACGCTTTTTTGTTAAATTTTGAAAGAGCGGCCCGGGCCATGGGCTGGCCCGAAGACAAATGGCCGTTTTTCTTGGCTCCACTTCTCACCGCCGACGCTCAAGCCGCCTATCAGGCTGCTAACCCCCTAGGGACCACCCCCTATGCCACCATAAAGATGGTGATCCTGGACCATTTAGGTCTCGATCAGGAGGCTTACCGGGTACGCTTCCGTAAGGAAAGGGGAGTCCAAGGGGAAAACCCTAAAACATTATTCTTTCGATTAAAGATGGCGGCCGACAAATGGCTATGTCCGGAATTGAGCACCAAGGAGGACATTATGAAGAAAATATATCTGGAACAGTTCATGGAGGCCTTACCGTATGCCACCCAGAGGTGGCTGAAACAACAGGTTGGCCTGACTGTTGAACAAGCCATTGAAATGGCTTTGCAGTATGCCAGAGCTCAGCCAAAGACCCCCATGTGGGAAACAGAGAAAACCTCCAAGACGGTTCCACTTCCCTCCAAAACGGACAGGAGACCGAAACCCCCCCTGGAGATACCCAGGATTTACAAACCACCCGGACTGATGGCTCCTATGACAAAAGGCCCACAGTGCTTTGAATGTGGCGAATGGGGCCACATAGCCCGAATGTGTCCCAAACGAAAGAGTCCAGAGGAACCCATGGAAGTTGGTTATCTTCCCAGGACAGTGATGTACTCCGCGGAAATGGGCAGCACGTTCTACGTGAGTATGTGGATGAATGGTTACAAATTAAAAGCACTCTTAGACTCAGGGTGTCGACAATCCGTTGTACAGACTCGGTTTGTCACCGCTGAACAGATCGTTCCCCAGGTTCCGGTATACATTAGGTGTGTTCACGGGGATGTAAAACCCTACCCAGTAGCTTCTATATCCATCACACTACCAGACCGAGAACCCTATACAGTAAGGGTGGGGGTGGTGGATTCCCTGCCTGAGGATATGATATTAGGAACTGACAATTCTGAGTTCCTGTCCCTTTTTAGGGAACACCTATACAAACCCGAGAATAGGGGGCATGTCCCTGCTTACTTGTCATCTGAACCATGGGTTATAGACCGGAGCTTTCGCTTTGCACAGAGTGAAGATAGAACCCTGTTCCACGCATGGGAAGCCGCCCACCGCTCAGTTGGCCTGCCCACCCCTACCTACCCCCGGTTTCTGATTAAAAACGAATTACTGTACAGACAAGCCAGATCCGAGAGTGACCTGCAACTGTTGGTCCCCCAGTCGTTTCGAGAACAAGTCCTTTTTTTTGCACATGCCCACTTAACGGCCGGACATGCAGGCAAGGAAAAGACCACTGACAGCATTGTGAGAAACTTCTATTGGCCAGGTCTCTATAAAGACGTTCAGGAGTTCTGTGCCCAGTGCGAGGTTTGCCAACGAAGAAATACCCAGAGACCCCCGGCTGCGCCCTTACAAAGGATGCCCCTCATAGGAGTGCCGTTCGAACGTGTCGGCATGGACCTCATCGGGCCCTTGCCCAAGACAGGGCGGGGATTTGTGTATGCCTTGGTCATAGTGGACTACGCGACCCGTTTCGTGGAAGCCTTTCCATTGAGAAACCCCACGACAGCTGCCATTGCCGAAAAGTTCGTGGAACTGTTTTCGCGCGTTGGGTTTCCCAAAGAAGTACTGACTGACCAGGGGACACCTTTTACGTCAAAACTGATGAAAGAGGTATGTGCCTCTTTGGACATCAAACACCTGAAAACCTCCGTGTATCATCCCCAAACGGATGGCTTGGTGGAAAGGTACAACCAAACGCTAAAACATACATTGAAGAAAATGTTGACTACCGAGGGGCCCACCTGGGATCGTCTCCTACCCATTGCCCTATAGGTTATACGGGCACAGAAGCAAAGCAGCTTAGGGTGCTCTTCCTTCGAGCTGCTGTATGGGAGACTACCCAGGAGTCTCCTCGACATCACCAAAGAGATGTGGGAAAACGAGGCATCCCAAGACCAGAAGAACATGCTGGAATATACGTCGCATCTACGAACCAGACTAGGCAAGCTCCGGGAATTGGCGTATTCCTCCATGGAGCACCACCAGGAACGGTACAAAAAGGCTTACGACAAGGGTACCCGGCTGAGGACCTTAGCGGTGGGTAAATGGGCCCTTGTGTTGCTGCCCTCTATCACTTCTAAAACCAAAAACGAGTGGCAAGGGCCCTATCAGGTCATAGAGACGATAGGAAACACCACCTATCGCCTACGTCTCTCGCCTTCCAAACCCAGACCTATCACATCAACCTTTTGAAGGAGTGGTTGGGTGCAGTTCCACGAGCAGGCCGTTTTGTGGGACTGAACAACGTCCCGAGCACCTCCACTCTGGAACAGCTGGTTGTGAACCCTGAGTTAAGTGCCAAAGAAAAGAAGGACTTAACTGAAACCTTGAAACCGTATGCAGACGTGTTCTCCGATGTGCCGGGCAAAACGAAGCTGGCCGAACACCGCATCGAAACGCGCCCCGGAGAAGTGGTGAAACTGAGGCCCTACAGAATCCCCGCGGCACGGAAAGAAGCTGTACGCCAGGAAGTTCAAGAGATGCTCAAATTGGGAGTCATCCGGCCCTCCCAGAGCCATTGGTCCTCCCCGATTGTCCTAATTCCCAAACCGGACGGAACCAAAAGATTCTGTATGGATTTTCGTGCCCTAAATGCAGTCTCCAATTTCGACACCTACCCCATCCCTAGGGTCGATGATTTGATCGATAAGATCGGCGAGGCTAAATACATCACCACCATCGACCTCCCGAAGGGGTATTGGCAAGTTCCCCTCCGTGAGGACGATAGGAAGAAAACGGCCTTTGTGACAGACGACGGGGTGTTCGAGTTCACTGTTCTTCCTTTCGGTCTGCATGGGGCTCCAGCAACGTTTCAGCGTCTGATGAACCAGGTCTTACAGCCCTACCTCGGCTTTAGCTCGGCTTACTTGGATGACATCGTCATCTATAGTAGTGAGTGGGACGAACATCTCCTTCATCTGCAAACCATCCTTTCAGCTCTTCGCAGAGCAGGTCTCCACATCAATGCGAAGAAATCGCGAGCAGCTTTCCAGAGCTGTAAATACCTGGGGTACGTCCTCGGCGAGGGAACCATCGCACCACAGAGCGAAAAAGTGAGAGCAATAGCAGCAGTCCCGTTTCCCAGCTCCAGGAGAGACCTTCGAGCATTCCTGGGATTGGTCGGATACTACCGAAGATTCATACCCGGTTTTGCTGAACTGGCGGCCCGTTGACCAACTTGCTCAGAAAAGACACCCGGAGCAAGGACTTCAGTCATCCCTCTGAGGAGTCCTTACAGGCGTTCCAAACCCTGAAGACTACCATGACCACCGCTCCCGTTCTAGCTTCGCCTGACCATAGGAAGCCTTTCATCCTAGCCACAGACGCTTCCAATCAGGGGATAGGGGCCGTACTATCTCAGATCAGAGAGGGGGTTGAACATCCTGTGCTATTTGTCAGTAGGAAGCTCTTCCCCAGGGAGTGTAGGTACTCTACTATTGAAAGGGAGGCCCTAGCCATAAAATGGGCCATTGACAAACTAAAGTATTACTTGGAGGGAAAACCATTCATCCTACATACGGATCACGCCCCTCTGAAATGGATACATCAAAATAGCGGGCATAACCCCCGGGTTTTGAGGTGGTTCCTGTCCTTACAACCTTATTCCTTTACGATACATCACCGAAAGGGGAAGGACAATGCGAATGCGGACTTCCTTTCCCGCGTGTTCCCTCTCCCCGAACGGGAGAAGCCAGGGGGGGAGGTGTGTCACGGGTCCGGCCCCCACGAGCCTGTTACGGAAGACTGGTGGTCCGCCACCCCCCTTATACCCTGCACCTTTTCCCCACAGCCACACATCGGTACATGGCATGGGAATCCCGATGACCTCACGAAGGACTGGTCCGAGGAAATCGAGTGCGAGCCCTTTAAGGCATGGGACCTCGAGCCCGGGACTCCACCCCTGATGACGTCAAAAGCAGGAAGTACCGACACGAAGACGGACGGTGATTCCCAGGCATCGGAGGAAGACGCAGGTCGAGAACGAGGACGAGAAGCAGACGGAGACGACAAGCCAGGAGGCCACCGGTTGGACGCTTCGCCCTGCCACGCGCCCACGGGAGGAGCGTGGCTGAGAGAGGTACGGGGCCGGGTCGCGGGTTGGGTTGGGAGGCGGAGGCAACCACCCCCGTAGTCATCTCCCGCAACAAACCCTTCCCCGAGCACAAGCACTCCTACCCACCTCCTGTAGTAGAGCACGGTGCACTGGGTGCGTTCCCTCACTCCCGGCCCTTGTTGACTTTCCCCGAGTTTAGAGTATAACTTGTTGCTTTCCTTTTCTTTCCGGGTCCACCACGAGACGCCTGGAGACACCCCTTCCGGAAGCGGGACTACCAAGACCACAAGGCATCGCGACGGGACCTATCCATAGACTTTACAGTGACATCCATGAAAAGAACTTTCATCCCAATAAAACCTTCATTAAAACCTCTATTGAAAGCCCCGGTATTTCTGTTTGACCCTCCAGAACCCCCTCAGGTGGTCGAGACCCCTGTACACCCGGCACCCCCGGGACAACCGGACAAGTGCATAGTAAATGGAGTAGTGACTCGTTACCATAACCACAAAGGCGCAATTCCAGAGTTGACCAGGACCGTTTCCATTTTGGTATAAGGTCTTTAGATGGGTAAACTCCGAGCCTTCAGTGATATCAGGTTGAACTTTTTAGCTCTTAAAAAAATTGTCCCAGCAGATATGATTGAGGTTTTAGAGTTGTATATGTTGGCATCACCAACCACGCGTGGGTTTTATGAGTCATAGATGCTTTATCTATTTGCTGGGATTGGTGCTTGATGACTTTGTTGGTTATTTGTTTGAACTCAGGGTAGGCTGGTATTGTGAACCAAGCCTCCTCCAGCTTTAAAGAAGAGGGTGATTGTTTTAAAACCGAGTATACTGACCTATTCGACCGGGATTGTTTTTCAATCTCCAGCCAGCAGTGGTGGGCTAAGGAGTTTTCCTCTTCTGCCCTCAATCTCTAGTAATATTTGACAAGAGCCCCTTGTCTTGTCTGTATATGTTTCTATAAGCCGAATTAAGTCTTATATGGGCTTGAGTTATGTGACATGGAATTGAGAATAGTTTCTTAAAGAGACTATATTGTGCAGTATTCAAGGCTGTTGCGTCCTTGGTGTTTAGTAGTTCTGATCCATATGAAATTGAGGGCAAGAATTTTGCTGCAGGATTTTGAATGCGAGTAGCAGCTGTTTTCTTTTACTTGTCATAGTGCCAGGTATTGCTTGTAATTGAGATGGCGATCTAATAATACCCCCAGATATTTATATGTTTCAACCTGGACAAAGATGTTACTGTTTGTTGACCAGGTGAATTTAGGTTGTTTTTTGTGAGAACTTGAAAAATGCATAACTTTTGATTGTTGGAAGTTAATATCTAGTTGGGCGATGGATATGTATTCTACTAGCTGGGTAATCAGCGCTGTAGACCTCGAGGCGTTTTACTGAGCTGAACGATGTCTTCAGCATATTGCAGGCTTGCTATTGGAATATTACCCAATTTCGGGGGATTCCTTGTGTTAGGTGGAGTTGGTTCTCTAGATCCACTGTATAGATGTTAAACAGGCAGGGGGCCAAGACGCACCCCTGTTTTAAGCCATTGGTGGTTGGGATTTTGTTGGTTAGACTTCGACCATTCCCTAATTTTATTTGGACCCATGTTCTTGAGTAGAGTGATAATTGCTTCAAGCAATTTTTGGGAGCCCCCTCAAGATTTCATTTTTCCCATAGCTTAGTTCTGGGAACCTTGTCAAAAGCGGCTTTAAGTTCTACAAAACATGCATGCAGGAAGCTTGATTTAGCTATGGCTTAGTCGGCCAGGAGCATAACTGCTGATATATTCGTTACGGTGCTCATTCCTGCGGGGAATCCTCTTCGTGTTTTAGGGATTAGGTTTATGCTGTTGACCTAGTCTTCTAAATCAGTTAACAGGTTTGAAGTGTATATCTTCGCCTCAACATCAATAAGAGCTATTAGTCTGTAGCTGGTAGGTTCTGAACACCCCCCGCTTTGTATATCGGTTGAAGGATACTTCCTCGTCATGAGTCTGAGATGGTACATTTTTCCAAGGCATAGGTAAAACCCCTGGGTGTATGGACCAGAAAGATGGATCTTTCTTTAATAAGGCATTGGGCAGGCCATTTGGCCTCATCAGATCTTTGTTCTTTTATGGCATTCAATACCTGCTTTTGTGTTTTCTGTGGGTAACACTCCTTTGGATCAGCCCTTGATGTTACATGTGCTCCCGGCTGCGTGTTATCTTCTATGTAACTGTCTTGGACCTTGGGAGGGTTTATAATTATTGGGAAGCAGGTTTTGATATCCGTTTTTGATTTATTTTTGGGCAATGGGACCTTGAGGTTTGTTTTTCGGATGGGTCACATTCGTTATTTCATTGATGGTTGCTGCACTAGGGTGGGACACCTTATGGTATGTGGTTGCTAAGTGGGCGATCCAGGTATGTTCTGTTATATCCGAGTTGAAATGTCTAGTATTTACCATTTAGTAAGATATTAATGTTCGCCAAGAAAAGTTTTGAGTTTCCTTGCTGGCTGGCATGAAGCATTTTTTACCGAATTGCCTGCTTATATGTGTGCTTTGTCACCCCGATTTCCCTTTTGAAGTCTCCTTACATTTTTGCAGGTTTTGCAAACGAGTACACGGTTGTTGGTAAGCCCTAGGAGCTTATTGATCTTAATTGCTTATTTTATTTTTTTTTGTCCTTAGGTTATGTGTGAACCATGCTGCGTCAATGTTCCTGAATGCTTAATGACTAGGAGTGCTGTAAGGAAAAGTTGTGTTTAGATTGATGACAAAGGCCTCCCAAGCCTCTATCCAGAGTGTCTTCGCATTAACTGTACCCAGTAAGGTGGTGCAAGCCTCCATGATGTACGATGTCCTCCTGAGGCTTGAGTCTATTTTCATTTAGTTTGTTTTAAAACTGGCACTGAATTGTTGTGCTCAGCGCTAAGCTGTTTTAAAATTTGAATTGCGAATTTGCACTGCAAGATATAAAGTCGCACTCCTGGGGTCCATTTTTAGCGCACTAGTCGCTCGCCCAGTACACTACTTAAGGGCAGATGGCACGAGCGTGCAGACCGATGTCCTCTTGAGGCTTGAGCTGGGAGCGACCACCGTTTTTAGGGTATTTTCATTTAGTTTGTTTTAAAACTGTCACTGAATTGTTGTGCTCGGCGCTAAGCTGTTTTAAAATTTGAATTGGGAATTTGCACTGCAAGAAATAGAGCCGCACTCCCGGGGTCCGTTTTTAGCGCGAGGCCGCCATTTTGGGAAGAGGCAGGGCTAGCGTACTAGTCGCTCACCCAGTACACTACTTAAGGGCAGATGGGGCAAGCGTGCAGACTGATGTCCTCCTGAGGCTTGAGCCGGGAGCGACCACCGTTTTTAGGGTATTTTCATTTAGTTTGTTTTAAAACTGTCACTGTATTGTTGTGCTCAGTGCTAAGCTGTTTTAAAATTTGAATTGCGACTTTGCACTGCAAGAAATAGAGCCGCACTCCCGGGGTCCGTTTTTAGCACGAGGCCGCCATTTTGGGAGGAGGCAGGGTTAGCGTACTAGTCGCTCACCCAGTACACTACTTAAGGGCAGATGGGCTGCGCGCACCGCGCACTAAAGGCGCGCCTAAGGCAAGCCCGTCTGCGCCCGTCCCGCGCCTGTTTGGATGTAGAGTGCTTTAGCCGGAAGTCTTACTCTGGCAGCATGCTTCATAGCTTAAACTATATCAAGCCGAACTCTAAATGCATGTGTATTCTTCCCAGCACCGAGCTCCCTCGTGGTGGGGTAAAATGCCCGGGTTGTAGCACCAAAATACAGGAACTTACTTTCTTGCAGAGGATAGATTTACATACTCCACATAGAGTCCTGAACAAAAAAGAAGATAACAAAGTTTACAAATGTGCCCTTCTCAATACTAGATCCTTGGTTAAACATAGTATTGAATGTGCCATTCTAAATGAGGAAAAGGAAATTAGTATTGCTTTTATCACAGAGTCCTGGACGGACGATGCTTCCGGTCCAGACCTGGTTAAAACTTCGCAGCCAGGTTTTATATGTTACACGCAAAACAGGCCTCTTAAGAAAGGAGGTGGTCTGGCAGTGATATACCCATTTACATTAAACGCATCATTTAACTGCTCATCTATATCAGAATGCGAAGCATTGGACTTTTGTTTCTATCTTTCTCATCATTGCTCTTTCAAAGGGACCCTCATTTATAGGCCCTGTGGCCCTAGGAACCGTTTTTTAACTCAAGCTTGTAACATCTTGGAAAGTGAACTTAGTGCAGGATCTTTTACAATATTAGGAGATTTTAATTTCCATCTGGAACATCATATGAATCCAGATACATCTAATCTGCTTGATTTTATGAACAGCGCAGAGCTAAAACAACTAGTCACAGGAGAGACACACAAGGCAGGCCACACCTTGGATGGCATTTATTCCAACAATGCACAGTTGGATTATATAGCTCTTCTACCAGTGGCTTGGTCTGACCACATAGTGGTGCTGTTTGAAGTTACTCAGCCTGACAGAGGTTTCTTGAAACCAGCAAATAAACTATTGGCACGTAGAGCTTGGAATAAGGTTAAGGCGGATGAATTAATTGAACTACTTACCTCATCCTTGCCATCCCTTCCCTGTAACTTAGATGAGGCCACACTTTCCTATAATAATTGGCTGGAGTACCCCCAAACATGGTAGAACCGTCTTCAGCTTGGTATACACAAGAGCTCAGAGAAAAAAAGTTGGCATGCAAGCATACAGAGGGAATATGGAGGAGGGAGTATACTGATTCAGACAAAATTAAATATAGGATATGCTTAGCCCAGTACAAACAGTTGCTTATAAAAAGTAAGCAAGAGTTATTTGCTAACAAAATTAACATGGCAAAGAACCTACAAAGGAGCTATTTAAAACAGGTACCGCCTTAGCATGTCCTGCTCCCGCGCCCATCATTGCGAGCCAAGAGCTATGTGACAAGATAGCAGAATATGTTGTCAATAAAGTTGGGGCCATCTTTTCTACCTTCACATACTCCACCACAAAGACCCTTATGTCTGACGAAACTGATACAAAGCCTTTACTGATCACGTCTACACAGCTTGACAAATTTGTCCCCGTCAATGTTTCAGATATTTTAAAAATGATTATGATGGCAACGTCGGGCTCTCCTTTTGATCCATGCCCACTTCCTATACTCAAACTAGCACCTGAGCCAATTGCTTTCATGCTCACTTCCGTCATCAATGCTATGTTTGAAGAAGGCTATTATCCCAAATCTTGGAAAAGCACATCCATACTACCCCTTCTGAAGAAACCTAATCTGGACCCTAAAGATACTAATAGTTTTAGACCCACTAACAGACTTCCACTCCCAGCAAAGATAATAGAGAAAATCATGAATTCCCAACTTAGCACCTTTTTGGAAGAAACTCATGGAATTGGATCCCACCCAATATGGATTCCTGGGGAGGTGGGGGGCACAGCACGGAGTCCGCTCTCCTCAAATCCACCGAGGAAATTAGGATTACGCTGGATCAGGGAGGAAAAGCAGCCATGATGATGTTGGACCTCTCGGCGGCCTTTGATACAGGCCATCACGGCCTTCTGATGGACCGGCTTAAGGAGATTAGAGTTAGGGGTACCGCCTGGAAGCTGCTTAAATCATTCCTATCAGACAGAGTACAGACAGAATCCCTCGGGATTTCAGGGCGAAACCAGTGGCACTGCCTTGTGGAGTCCCTCAGGGGTCTTCCATTAGTCCGACTTTTTTTAATATTTACGTCTCGCAGTTGACTCCTCTGATTGAATCCTATGGTTTTAATTTAACTTCTTACACGGATGACACGCAAATTGTAGTGTCACTGCTGCCTGATGGGATCTAGAGAACGGCAACTCGCTTCCAAGACAGCATGACAGCTGTGGGAAACTGGATGGCCCAAAATTGTCTGAGGCTTAACTCCAGTAAGACAGAGGTGGTTCTTTTAGGGAACACCCCATATTTCTGGTCCCCTATATGGTGGCCAGATACAATGGGGTCTCTGCCAACTCCTATTAGGAAAGTTAAGAACCTTGGAGTCTATATTGACAACAAGCTCAGCTTCAAGGATCAAGTGAATGTGGTGGTCTCTGCAACATCATATACTCTGAGATCTTGCAAGAAGATCATGCTGTTCCTCCCAAAGAGAGCCAACAAACAGTCATTACTGCCCTAGTAATGTCTAAATTAGACTATTGCAATAGTCTTCATCTTAATATCCAGGAAGGGCCCATGGAAAGACTTCAATTGTTGCAGAACGCAGCTGCTAGACTGCTGACTGGCATACCTAAACATGCCTCAATTGCAGCTGAGATTAAAAAGTTACATTGGTTGCCCATCAAAAAACGCGTTTGTTCCAAAGCCCTGTGTGTGGTCCATAAATCCCGGCAAGGAAATGGGCCACTGCATTTGAGACGTCATTTCCAGTGGTATGTTCCTGGAAGAGTCCTTGCGCTGTTCAGGAGCAAAACCGTTACTAGTGCCCTTTGTAAAAAAGACTAACTGGGGAGGCAGACGATTTGTAGTGGGTGCTGCCAAGGCATGGAATGAGCTCCCGCTGCATCTTAGGTGCATAACCAAACATCTGGAGTTCAGGAAGGCCTTGACGAACATGGCTTTTCTCAGTCTAAATAATTACCTTCCCTGCCCCGTAGGACATTGTATTTCAGCGCCAGGACACCTTCAGGTAACAGTTTGCGCTTAACAAATATCAATAACATTAACATCTATGTTGTTTTCATTCCATATAAGTTGTTTTAAGTTATAAGGATGGGTTGTTAGTGTGAGAGCCTTGGCTTGCCAAGTCCCTTCTGGAATGCGGGCTAGTTAAATGTTTGGGGGTGGTGGTCGCTTTCGACTCTTTCCTTTATTTGAAAGTTGGAGATGTAAGGAAACAGGTCTGGGTCTGCCAAACTAAAATCGATGGTTGCACCAGTTTTATCTGTGACTCTTGTAAAGGCTGCTGGGCTATCCAAGGCGCCTCGTCCATTTAGTGCGAACAATGACAGTTCTTCCAGTAGTGCGTCACATTTTTTACCCATCATGTCTTGTCTTGTTGCGTTTCCCTGTCGTACTTGTATGTGACCTGCTAAATTGTTTTCTTGGCCTTGTAATAAATTCGTATTAAAATCCCCCAACAGAATTATGTTGGCAAGTGGGTAGGAGGATTTTAATGTTTTAAGCAGTGCGATTAATAGCTGAGATTCTTTTTCCTTAAGCTTATGAGCTTGGTGAATATAAGTGTTCAGAATTAATAAAGTGGGGAATAGGAAACTGCAAGTTTGATACATTGCATCCAGGGTGAATCTAGGTCCATTTCTTCGCGGTCCCAAAGGATATCTTTTGAGATGTAAATCGATAGGCCGCTTTTTTCCCTTCATATTTTGCTTCTTTTGTGGCTGCGTTGAAATATTCTTTGTAGCCTACAATTGGGGAATTTTTTTGACTGCCATGTTTCCTGAAATAAGAGAATATCATGCACTTGGACGAAGTCGGCATCGCCAAGTTTGGAGCCTAAACCATTCACGTTCCAGGAGCAAATCTTGCAGCTCTGGGCTGTGTTGAGGTCCTTTCGTGCGTTGGTCCATACTGCTCCATGTTTCATGCTTACTAAATCCAAAACCTCACAGGCATTACTAAGAATCTTGTTCAACCTGGCTACAACATGATCAGAAGCAGCAGAGTTAAATGCTGTGTGTAACTCATTTGTCTGTATGAAGATCAAACCTCCTTTGAACCCTTGAAAGTAGGCTAGAACACTTGACCCACTGAAACAATCCGAATTCATATAATCTATCTCCCAATAGATATCACTCAAATTTCAATGAAGAATTAAGACTATCTCACCTCGCAGCAAACTTTATTATTGAAAAATATCTATCTCTGTGCTTCAGACTTAACTGGAGTAAACGAAAAGACACTCTTGCACCTACCTTTCAAACTTTACTGAATTAGAATCCACTAGAAAAATCATCTGACTCGCTTAAAATGGAAACTTCTACAGTGGTTATTACTGATCCAAGTAAATTCTCTTTCTCTAAACCTGTTTAGGTTGACTGGCCAGACCATTTCAAAATTACTATTGATATCTACCAAAAATACCTTCCCTTGTTCTCACACCGGTTTCCAAAAATGATCTCAAAAAGAACATTCAGCCATATTTCTGGATCTCTGACACCAAGCAAGACAATTGTTATCATAATTCAGACCAGCAATGTGGTCAACAATTTATAAGACAATTATCATAAAAACTAATAATCAACAAAATAGGCCCAATATAAACAAAAAGAATCAACTAATAAGTCTGGAAAATAGTGTTTTACCTGATCACCTTTCCTCTAAAAATTCCTTCTACCCACTAAATAGGGAACTTACTTTGCAACTAGAATCTTAGTTAACTTGCCCAGACAAATACCCAGCACTTCCTTTTGTTTTAAAGCAGGATGGGATGGCTCTCACCCTACATGCTTTTCATGCTATGTACAGCTTAAGTTCTTTCATACAACATTTCTTCTTAAAATCCCATGCCACTCGTTTCAAATACATAAGCATAGAACTGCAATGGTGAGCGGTTCAATGTAACCCTGCCTCAGTAGTCGATATCCTGTGCCCACAATAACAGCAAAATATTTGTTAGAACCATATCACTAAGAGTAAACACTGGACAGACTAGTGGATAAAAGGGATAACAGAGATACTCTGGGCAATGAAGAAGCTAACTATTTCGTAGGTCATATTTTATCAACCACTTTCAACAGATTGAAGATTTACAAACCAAAGGAGGGAAGTCTATCCAGAATCTGTGTAAATACAACATTATGATTACAGCTCTAACCCCCATGATCACTGAGCACCAACAATAACCCCATAGACACTAAAAGAAATCCTCACAGAACCCTTAATACGATGTGTTTGGTGCATATGCAAGTATAGCTCTATCCAATCAAGCAGCACATTTACTGTTCATAACCTTACTCCTTAATCAGCATGAGTGTGAAATATTTAATGGAACTCCAGGTCCTGTCAATAGCAGTACTCAGGGTGCTAGAGTTGAGCTCCTCTTTAGTCTGGTTTTATCTAGGGTCTAATGAGTTTTGGCCGTTATTCTGCTCCAATAATAAGCTAACACTGGTGTTTGATACAGAAGGCCCTGAATGCGACCCACTCTAAGTTATTATGATAGCTCCATTACAGAAGAATTCATATTGGGTGCTGATTTCATAGATGTGGGTGGGGTTACACTTGAAGCAAACACCCTGATAATGCAGGTTCAGTTGAGGGTACAAGATTAAACCCCCTAAAGCACTGTTGGCAAACACTGTGCTAGAAATGAATTCCTGGTTGGCTGAGGTATGCACCCAGGCCAGACAAGAATCAACACTCTCGTCAGGGTAAGCGAAGACCACACTAAAAGATAGCCTAAGCTCACCGCTTATCTAAAGCTGCAATGTGTAAAGTATTTGTGCAACACACACAAACAGTAACACAATACATACACCGCAAAAAGACTCCACACAGGTTTTGAAAAATAGATCATATGATGAACGAAACAAGAACAAAAAAGCAATATATCGAAGTGGAGAAGTCATTAGAATAAATGTAGTGTAATGCTTAGAAGCAAATAGCGCTTTAGGGGTTACTTGCGGTCACGCTGGACCGGGGCAAAGCCCCACCAGGAGCAGCCTACCTAACTGCTCAGCCCATCTCCAACTGTAACCACTCATCCACACAGGCACCCAGGCATTCCATTCATCACAGTCACACCAACATTCCGTTACCATCTCTCACTCTGGTAGAGCAGCTAGGAGGACCTAGGCTGATTACATGTAAATGTAATACTGAGGATATAACACTAAGTGTGTGCCAATTGCATTACAATGTGATCAGTTTACCTTGTTTTAGGGAAAGAGCTCTGGCACTGGGGCCTGGCTAGCAGGAACCCAGTGCACATCAGTCAAAAAACATCAGTATCAGTGGCAAAAAGTGGGGGTGACCATGACAAAAAGGGGCATTTTCCTACAACTACCTATTCAAGTGAAGTGTTAGCCCCTTCCTTCCATCCTGCCCAGGCCATGCCATCACAGAGCAGATGTGTGTATATAGGTACTCAGACACACCTATCCTTTCTGTGTTTGTGGCTGTCTAGAAGGAATGCACAAAGTATAGTTGTCACCCACCCCAGAAATGTATTGGAGACAGGCTGTCAGGCACACAGAGCAGTAAGTGCAGAAAAATGTGTGCTTTCTAAAACAGACATGTTAAGTCCAACTTCACCAGTAAGGAGGATTTATCATTACCATTCAAAAGATATGAAACATGGGAAGGCAAAGCTTCTCTGATCAGGACCTGCAGCTTAAAAGTGTATTAAGGAATTCCTACTGCTAACACATGAGAGTGGTAGGCCTCACAGTAGTGAATTTTTTTTTTTAGCTGTTTGTCACTACTAGGACTTGCGAAACATCACAGTGCATGCCCTACCTTTTACTTACATAGCACCCTGCCCTTAGGGCTACTTAGGGCCTACCGTAGGGGTAACAAATATGTAATAAAAGGGGAGTTCAAGGCTTGGCAATTAGTTATAAATGCCTAGTCAAAGTGGCAGCAAACTGCACACACAGGCACTGTAGTGGCAGGCCCGAGACAGGTTTGAAAGGCTACTTCTGTGGGTGGCACAATCAGTGCTGCAGCCGACTAGTATCATTTAACTTACAGGCCCTGGGTATGTGGTATACCACTTTACAAGGGACTTAGTAGTAAATTAAATATGCCAATCATGTATACACTGATAGCACACATGTTTGGAAGGAGCACATGAACATTAGCATTGATTAGCAGTGGTAAAGTGCTCAGAGTCCTAAGGCCAACAAAAAGATTCAGCAAAACATAGGGGGGGAAAAGCAAAAGGATTGGGGGAAGACCACCCTAAGATTGCCAGGTCTAGCACACTGTGAAACCGAAAACTTGGGTGCACAAATCGATGCATTGCTTAATGTAAATTGGCAGTTGAGCGCATGGTAGAATCATGCACTTTTTAGCCAAATGTAAATACGAAGAACCCCCCCCCCTCCCCCCCCCCAGGTTTTTCTTCCAGGGCTAGCTAACAGCTGAAAGGATTATGATTGCATGGAAGGGGCAAAATATCCTGTAAAGTTGTTTCTTACGTCCTGCTGATCGGCAGAAAAGGCAAGGAATTGGCCGAGAATGGTTGGTGGCATATAATAGCAGTGGGACATGGGCATGCAGAGAGGGGTGGAACTAACGCTATCAGAATTGTTTTAACAAAAACAAATGTTGCAGTCACATAAATCCATTTGTTTTCCACAGCGTAGCTTGTTACAGTCAGGTCTGCAGTTGCAGGCAATTCACAAAGAGCCCAGAAAGAGTGACCATGAAACAACAGTATTATTTACAACAAGGGGTGGTGATGGACAGAGTCTCTGAATTAAGCAGAGTACTCTCACCCAGTCAAGAGATCAGGGCTAGATCCAACACCGTTTTTTAGCTCATTGCACCATCCCAGTTTCAGAACCTGGCTGTATGCAAATTAGTCTGTCCCTGGCCCAGTGCATCATGGGAACAGGGCAGACCAGACTACAAAAGCCAATTCTTACACTGGGAAGAGCAGATTAACTGTGGTGTGGTACTGCGCTTGTCTGGAGGTGGTTGATTGCTTTCACTGACTTTGATAAAAGCATTCTTTGTGCAGTCGCTAATGTGCCAACAAGTAGTATTCTGAGATTCTTCCAAGTCTAGTCTGATGCATGGTATGCATTTCTAACAGTAAGGAATGCATGTGAAGTATTCTTAAAAAGTGCGCTTTATTCATCAAAAAAATCATGCCCCATTCTCTCTGAATCCAAGCACTGTTGGAAATAGATCCCTCCCCATTGCTTGCTCTTTCTCACTTCACTCCATCAGTGTCAGCTTCAGTGTCAGCTTTGTCTACAGTGGCCCAAGATTTAGTGATAGGTTTTACCATGATACTTTGCTCTCGCAGAATCCTTTCGCTGTCGATTGGTTGGGAGATCAACTTTCCTAGCATGCCAAGGAAGTGATCAGCAGCCTGCTGGAAGGTCTGGAGGCTGTGTGAAGGAGCAGAGGGTAGTTAATTATTAGACCAAGGATTTATGATGCACCTGATGCAAGGCACTAAATGTCATCATATCAAAGGTGAGCATACAGCAGGGGTAGGACTGAATGCAAATAGCACTAGAGGAAGGAAGAGACAGCAGAACTCGAACAAAATAAAGAAATCAGCAAAGTCAACAAGTCAACATGGCAGTAGAGCCAGGATGATAGCCAAGAGGAAATAACAAAGGTAACGGTAAAAGCAGAGCCATGAAATGTAGCACTAAAGGAAGACACATCGGAAACATCACTGAGAGCAGAAATAGAAAGCCAGATTAACTGAGGAGACATGACAAAAAGGCTACTGAAAGACAGAGTGAAGACTACAAGCAAGAATAGACAGCACAACGAAGACTAACACAGCAAGCCAAGGAACAAATGGAGAGAGAGAGAGCTGGTGCTAAAGGCAGAAAGAGACAGTCCTGCAATACGGAAGAGAAGGCAAAGCCATCCCTTTAGGAAGGGTAAACTGATCTAACTAAAAGAAGAGGGACAGTCCTAAACAGTGAAATGACAGCAACTGGTCCAGTGTAGAATAAGACATCACAATTTGTGCTAATTGCACTAAATGTTGGAAGTCCAGGCCTAAAGCTAGGAATACATATTAGAGCCAGCCAAAATGGCAGGACTAAATAGTGGGGTAGACAGCAAAGCCAGGAGTAACAGCAGACTAGATGGCAAAGAAAGACAGCAGTGTCCCCGAATGTCAAGACCTCTGTAAAGATACTTGGGTGTACTGGGTTGCTAAGTGTGTCCATGCATGTATCTGTGCCTGTTGTCCTCTTTGGTAACTCCTTGTGTGTGTCTGGTACCAGGAGGGAGGCGGATGGCTGTTCTACCTCAACAAGGTGACAGGAAATCACAACTCATGTACACAGGATTGTACCTATGACTTCAGACCAGTATGAAGGTGGGCTATCCAAACTAGTGGTTGATGGGAAAAATGTGTGTGATAGGTTCTCCGAAGGCTGTACTCAGGTCGCAAAGTGATATCGACTGCCTAAAAGACCCAAGCGTTCATGCAGCCTGTTGAGTCTCATGCACCACACCAGCATTTTTACTGGAGTCAGGAATGGAGCAGGGTGAAACTGCACCTCCCTCTCGCTCAGTCTCCTATAGAAATGTTCTAAATATTTGTCTATATTTATGCATTTTGGTATTTGTGCATTATTACTGTCATTTAAAGACTACTTCAACTGCACTCCAGTGCCTTTTAAGAAATAACAATACCTTGTACCTCATCAAGTCTTATTTTTCAGTACTGAGTCTAGAACTAGCCTGCATGTGATAACAAACACAACTGCTAAATACCAATTAGTTGTGTGCCTTTGATTCTGTTTGAGCACAGTGCCCGTTCTAGAAAGAGCTGACATCTGCGCACTGTACACAAAGTGTAGGGCGTGGACTTAAAAGACAAATGCAGCAGCCATTGGCCCCTTCCCTTTGGCTAGTTGAGGAATCAACTGAGGGTGGGTTTTGTGACAAGAAGGGCCCTTGATGGTGGAATAATTGCACCTAATACAGATCAAGCCCAACCCCGAACTGTGGTGCACTGAAGAGATGGGACACAGTGATGATATCTGTAGTTCCAGGGTTCACAGAGCACAGGCGGCCCTAATAAGAACAAAGAGGGAGCATTAAAAGGAGGAGATAAGAGAGAGCAAAACTACAGAAGCATGGGGGCTAATCAAGAGGATAAGGAGAGGAGCTACTTAGATGAGTGAAGCAGCGCCCCAAGTAAAGGAAGATAGGGGCTCTAGTTAGTTAGAGAAGAACAGATGGCCAGCACTAGAAGGAGCACATTAGGCCCCTAATCAGATGAGTACAAAGTGGCCCTAATGAGTAGCACGGAAGGGTCTCATTACGAAGTAAAGTGATGCTAAAGGGGAGTGCAAAAGCGTCTCTTGTGCCTTCCCAGTACCTGCCGCCTGCTCTAACGGAGCCCCACTCCACTGAAACCCTTTCCCCCATCCGGTCCATCCTCTAATACACATATCTTTCCTCCCTTGGTATCCTTCTCCTTATCCCACCTTTGGTACCTGTCCTTTTCCCAGTATGGATTGTCAATCCATTGGCATCTATCTTAGCATCTGTACAAACTGCTCCTACAACATGCCTCCGCCTCCACAGTATGTACCTCTCCCTCTGCGTCCCTGGCTACACTCCTTCCCCTGAGAAACACTGTCACCTCCCGAAGACTTGTCTCAGGATTTTATTGTTCTCTGTATTCTCTGGGAGATGTCCTGGACTCGGATATTGGTTCTCATCTTGGTAACACTTATCTCCCTCCGGGTACTTGTCCAACACACCCTGTTACACTTCCCTTCCCCAATAACCGGTATCTGTTCTCTTCCTCCAGTAATTGTTCAGCCACATCATATACCAGGCACCCACCTTAGATTCATTTTCTCACCCCATACACAAGTAGACCCCAGGACCAAAACCCTCTGCCTCAAATACCTTTTCATTTTCTAACTTTACACCCTCCTCAGTACCTTTCCCACTCCAGTTACTGTCAATTTGCCTCCACCGGTATCTGCTTCCCACAAAAATGTGGTACATGTTCTCTCAACAGTTTTTTGCACCCTCCTCCCATTGTACCTGTTTCCTCTCTGACTCTTCTCCATATTAAAGTCACTGGCAAAGTAAGCGGTGAGCACAGCAAGGAGATCCGTCAGCACCGTCAGGCACCAGGGCTGCTATGGGCAAAAGAGGACATAGCGAGAATTTAGTCAACTTATCCACCTACTGACTGCAAAGAACACAATTCAGCCTGCTATACACACACGCACACCACTGATCCTCTCATACAGACAGTGCAGAACTGACCATGCTTTAGAAAGTACAGAACCCAATCTGCAATACATAATACACAATTCAGCCACGCTGCACACAGCCCATCGAGCGAAAACAGTACACACGCCCAACTGCAAACCACACAGAGCACAGCTTGGCAGGCACCATAGATTGCAAAACTCTTAGGCATGCCCAGAACATAGCTCTACACAATTTTCAAACCATGAAAACACTCACCAAGATGCATAACTCACAATGGAAGACACACTGCTAAAATAATAGTGCGCCAGATTCACAAAGGAAAAAGCACAACTCATTGCCATACATACATCTTATCCAATCATATGTTTAACTTGTGCAGCCATGCTTTGTTTTGTTATATTATGCTCTGCTGTTTTCTTGTTATGAACACCAACTACAAATTAAATCCCCTCTTTGCATGATCAATAGTAGGGGACCATAAGGCCAAAGGGAGAGGATAAATGCAGCTCCTCGTCCACTCAGCCATAAGAACTGCACATCATATCCTCAGTGCAGACTCTTGAAGGGACAAACCTGTTTGATGCTTGGACTGTCCAAGATCTGGCCGGTCAGCCGCAGCAGAAACTGAGGGATGTCAACCTCCTGACAGAAGCTGTGCAGCAGATCTGAGTCACACTTGGTAGCTAAAAGATTTCCCACAACATGAAGTGCAGGCCGCAGGTGAGCCGCCCCCTCCAGCATGCCATCTAGCACCTGTGAAAAGTATGAGAGAGCACAGAGATGAAACATAGATCATCCTCTCCAACAGAACATGCAGCACTTCAAAAACTCCTCTGTCGCAGAAAGGGATGCATGAATACAACACAAACCGCTTGTCATAAAGAGAGGCACTAGAAAAGCGTCTTGCGTGTTGCAGGCCAATCAGCAAGTAATATTCACACCCGTCTTGCTGCAGTTGTACCTGCTAGGCAGCGTTTTTAACCTCAGAGACATGTTTTCCTTTTATGATGGATCACCTCAGGCCCAGGTCTCTTCCAGGATCCGGAAACTGTAGGGAACCACCTAGCACAGGATCCGGAAACTGTAGGGAACCACCTAGCACAGGATCCGGAAACTGTAGGGAACCACCTAGCAGTATCAAAAGTGAGACTCCTTGGGCTCCCTACTTTTCAGGATGTGGAGTACTGGGTCAGAGATGGAAAACTGGGCCTGTCAAAGTTTACTTACCTCTCTAGATAGGTTGGTTGCTCAATTAAGGCTTAGCTCATGGGAGGCAATCTGACGGTTGAAGCAGATATGGTAACATAATCGAAATAACAACAGTCTACCGGGCTAGTTTATCACTGAAAAAGAAATAACACATCTCAAAAATGAGTCCACTAAAACTGAGAAGAATTGTGGTAGTTTCAAGCTTCTAACATGAACTATTAAAGTGATAACACACATTATAATTGTAGGGCATGGCCTTATTTAATGGATCATACTCTGGTTTGGGTTCTGCTCATGCTACAGAGGGACAAAGCTTCTCATTATTAGGGTCTCTCAGAAATGTTGGATTGTGTAGCTCTAGTTCTGAAGTTGCCAGAAGCATGAATCAGTGGACCTCAGTGAATGGGTAGTATCTCTTGGGCAGGGTGTGAGACAGGACTGAAACGAATTTCAAAGACTAAATCAGTAACGCCAGGCAGATGAACAAGGTTAATTAAATGGACCTTGTGGTCCCATGTATGCATTCTAAATGCAAATGCACAGAGGCTGCCCATGTGCTGGTTTCAAAGGAGAGCCTGGTGTGGCTCTCCCTGTACTACTCTTCCACTACTCTGGCCCATGACTGATAAATACTTTTGCCAGCCAGACAGAGGGTAGTGGGTGCAAGTGGCTTCAAGGTGCTATGTATGGTTCTCAGTGGTTTCCATTGGCTTGCTGGGAGTCTCTTCTATGGAACTAGATGCACCAAGGGTAGATTACCAAGCTTGGTTCAGCCTTCAAGAGGTGGGAAACATGCAGCTCCAGTCCAAATGCCCCAATAGTCCATGCAGCCACAGTGCAGCATATCTCTGCAAGTAGCTGGAGTGGTGCTGTAACCTATTTCTTTAGTTTGTGTCAGCGGGCCACATCCTACTGCAGACCAAGTGCCCTGCAAAGTTCAACAAGCATTTACAATGCAATAGGTCTTGCAGCATTAAAGTTTGAGTTACTGGCATTGTAAATGACCATGCTTTGCATTACATTTTTTTTTTTAATTTGCAATTGGTATATAAACATTGTTTGTGAATGGTTAGCTGTTGCTTATGCTAAGCAAAGTTGGCAGTAAGATAGAGTACTAGTCTTGCTTGTTATAAGCATGCTGATTTAAACAAGATTACACATTGATGCAGAGCCACAAAGAGACGTCGGCTCGAGAACATCAACATTTGGCCCTGGGACACGATCTGCAATGTAGATCCAATTATTATGCACTCTATAATGAGCATCCTTCCCAGGAAACAAATCGTATCGTTCGCCCCCGCAGGGCCATGTCTATGCTACTTTTCCCATCACAAGGTGGGCGGGCATTTGCCTTAGACAGCATCACACATATCTACCGGGAGCCGGGGGATCCGGCCGAAACCTGGTAAGGCTAGTTGAAATGTGTCTAGGACTGCTATGTACCCGCACATTACGCTTTGTTGGAAGGGCGATGCCTTGTAGTTTGGTCTATGTGGGATGCACTTAAAGGGGCAGTGAAATAGAAGAGGACCCAAGGATAGAACGATTCAGCATTATATTCTTGGCCCTTTCATTGTTTTGGGATGTGAGTGTGACCTGTGTGGGAATCAACGATAGTTTATCGTGTTAATGGAAGGAAGATGTATTCTTGTCCTAGACCAGAGTAGACCTAAGTGTGTGTAACTTACAAGTCTAAAACAAGCATTTGCAATGCATAAGGTCTCGCATTAGGAAAGTTTGAGCTATTGGTATTGTAAATGACACATTTGTTATATATGTGTTGGTTTTGAAAATAGCAAAAATAATAGCTTTGTCATTTACAATGCCAATAGTTATAACTTGTGACACCTATAGCATTTGTAATGCAATATGTGTTGTATTCACGTGACTTAGATGTATTGATATTACAAATAACAATGGCTTTGAATTTTTTTAATAATTAATACTTAAATAAAAGTTATTGTAATTTATAATGGCAATAGCATAAACTTTTGTAAATAACTTTTCTGAAGAATATGTTCAGTGTATTTTATTGTGATGAAAATCCAAGAACAGAAGTGAAATACTAACCTCTTTTTGTGACATTTGTAATAAAGCTTG
Organism: Lissotriton helveticus; assembly: GCF_964261635.1. Taxonomy (NCBI): domain Eukaryota; kingdom Metazoa; phylum Chordata; class Amphibia; order Caudata; family Salamandridae; genus Lissotriton; species Lissotriton helveticus. The sequence continues at coordinate 570,422,905 of NC_136068.1, forward strand.
AAACATTGAGAGATCATATTTGACCCAGTTGTTGGTAAATGGTTGCACAGATTGATGCTGTGGTGGGGCTGAGAGATGTTGTGGTGGCGACTAGTGATGCTGTGGCATTCAATGATCCTGTGGTAGCGCATAGTGATGTTGTTGTGGTAGCGCATAGTGATGTTGTTGTGCCCCTTAGTGATGCTGTGGTGATGCGATAGATAGAGTGAGTGGGATAGATAGATAGAGTGAGTGGGATAGATAGATAGAGGGAGGGCGATAGAGAGATTGAGTGAGCGAGATAGATAGGTAGATAGATAGATAGGAGTGAGGGCGATAGATAGCTAGACAGATAGATAGAGTGATGGCGATCAGTATCTAAATAAGTAGATAGAATGAGGGCGATAGATCGATAGAAAGATAGATAGAGTGAGGGCGATAGATAGAGTGAGGGCGATAGATAGATAGCGTGAGGGCGATAGATAGATAGCGTGAGGGCGATAGATAGATAGAGTGAGGGCGATAGATAGATAGAGTGAGGGCGATAGATAGATTGATAGATAGATAGAGTGAGGGCGATTAGATAGATAGAGTGAGGGCGATAGATAGATAGATAGAGTTAGGGCGATAGATAGAGTGAGGGCGATAGATAGAGTGAGGGCGATAGATAGAGTGAGGGCGATAGATAGAGTGAGGGCGATAGATAGAGTGAGGGCGATAGATAGAGTGAGGGCGATAGATAGCGTGAGGGTGATAGAGTGAGGGCGATAAGATAGAGTGAAGGCGATAGATAGAGTGAGGGCGATTAGATAGATAGACTGAGGCCGATAGATAGAGTGAGGGCGATAGATAGACAGATAGAGTGAGGGCGATAGATCGATAGACAGATAGAGTGAGGGCGATAGATAGATAGATAGTTGTGTGTGTGGTTGTGTGTGGTTGTGGTTGTGTGTGTGGTTGTGGTTATGTGTGTGTGGTTGTGTGTGTGTGGTTGTGTGTGTGTGTGCTTGTGTGTGTTATGCTTTGTTTTTCTATGTTTTGTTATGCTATGTTTTGTTGTGTTTGGTATGCTATGTTTTGCTAGGCTATGATATGTTTTGTTTTGTTATGCTATGCTATGTTTTGTTATGTTATGTTTTGTTATGCTATGCAATGTTTTGTTTTGCTATTCTATGCTTTGTTATGCTATGCTATGTTTTTTTGCTATCCTATGCTTTGTTTTGTTATGCTATGCAATGCTTTGTTGTGTTTGTTATGCTATTCTTTGTTATGCTATGCTATGTTGTGTTGTGTTTTGCTATGCTATGCTTTGTTTTGCTATGCTATGTTTTGTTATGCTATGTTTTGTTATGCTATGTTTTGTTATGCTATGCTTTGTTATGCTTTGTTATGCTATGCTCTGTTTTGCTATGCTATGCTTTGTTTTGCTATGCTATGTTTTGTTGTGTTTGATATGCTATGTTTTGCTATGCTATTATATGTTTTGCTATGTTATGTTTTGTTATGCCATGTTGTGTTATGCCATGTTTTGTTAGGCTATGTTTTGTTTTGCTATCCTATGCTTTGTTTTGTTATGCTATGCTCTGTTTAGTTTTGCTATCCTATGCTATGTTGTGTTTTGTTATGCTATGCTATGTTGTGTTTTGTTATGCTATGTTATGTTGTGTTTTGTTATGCTATGTTTTGTTATGTTATGCTATGCTATGTTTTGTTATGCTATGCTATGCTTTGTTATGCTTTGTTATGCTATGCTATCTTTTGCTATGCTATGCTTTGTTTTGCTATGCTATGTTTTGTTGTGTTTGATATGCTATGTTTTGCTATGCTATTATATGTTTTGCTATGCTATGTTTTGTTATGCCATGTTTTGTTATGCCATGTTTTGTTAGGCTATGTTTTGTTTTGCTATCCTATGCTTTGTTTTGTTATCCTATGCTATGTTGTGTTTTGTTATGCTATGCTATGTTGTGTTTTGTTATGCTATGCTATGTTGTGTTTTGTTATGCTATGCTATGTTGTGTTTTGTTATGCTATGTTTTGTTATGCTATGCTATGTTTTGTTGTGTTTGTTATGCTATGCTTTGTTATGCTATGCTATGTTGTGTTGTGTTTTGCTATGCTATGCTTTGTTTTGCTATGCTATGTTTTGTTGTGTTGTGTTATGCTATTTTTTGTTATGCTATTTTTTGTTATGCTATTTTTTGTTGTGCTTGGTTATGCTATGCTTGGTTATGCTATGCTTGGTTATGCTGTGCTTGGTTGTGCTGTGCTTGGTTGTGCTGTGCTTGGTTGTGCTGTGCTTGGTTGTGCTGTGCTTGGTTGTGCTGTGCTTGGTTGTGCTGTGCTTGGTTGTGCTGTGCTGTGCTTTGCTGTGCTGTGTTTTGCTGTGCTTGGTTGTGCTGTGCTTGGTTGTGCTGTGCTTGGTTGTGCTGTGCTGTGTTTTGCTGTGCTGTGCTGTGTTTTGCTGTGCTTGCTGTGTTTTGCTGTGCTGTGTTTTGCTGTGCTGTGCTGTGTTTTGCTGTGCTGTGTTTTGCTGTGCTGTGCTGTGTTTTGCTGTGCTGTGCTGTGTTTTTCTGTGCTGTGCTGTGTTTTGCTGTGCTTTGCTGTGCTTTGCTGTGCTGTGCTGTGTTTTGCTGTGTTTTGCTGTGCTGTGTTTTGCTGTGAGGTGTTTTGCTGTGCTGCGTTTTGCTGTGCTGTGTTTTGCTGTGCCGTGTTTTGCTGTGCTGTGTTTTGCTATGCTGTGCTGTGTTTTGCTGTGCTGTGCTGTGCTTTGCTGTGCTTTGCTGTGTTTTGCTGTGTTGTGTTGTGCTGTGCTGTGCTTTGCTGTGCTGTGTTGTGTTGTGCTGTGCTGTGCTGTGTTGTGTTGTGCTGTGCTGTGTTTTGCTGTGCTGTGCTGTGTTGTGCTGTGTTTTGCTGTGCTGTGCTTTGCTGTGCTGTCCTGTGCTGTGCTTTGCTGTGCTGTGCTGTGCTGTGTTGTGTTTTGCTGTGCTGTGTTGTGTTTTGCTGTGCTGTGTTGTGTTGTGCTGTGCTGTGTTTTGCTGTGCTGTGCTGTGTTTTGCTGTGCTGTGCTGTGTTGTGCTGTGTTGTGTTTTGCTGTGCTGTGTTTTGCTGAGCTGTGCTCTGCTGTGTTGTGTTGTGTTTTGCTGTGCTGTGTTGTGTTTTGCTGTGCTGTGCTGTGTTGTGTTTTGCTGTGCTGTGCTGTGTTGTGTTTTGCTGTGCTGTGTTGTGTTGTGTTTTGCTGTGCTGGTAAGGGTATGTGAGGGTGTGTGTGAGGGGGTGTGAAGGTGAGGGTGTGAGGAGGTGTGTGAGGGTGATGAGGTGTGTGAGGGGTGAGGGGGTGAGGGCGTGAGGGTTGTGTTGTGTTGTGTTTTGCTGTGCTGTGTTGTGCTGTGCTGTGTTTTGCTGTGCTGTGCTGTGTTTTGCTGTGCTTTGCTGTGCTGTGTTGTGTTTTGCTGTGCTGTGCTGTGTTGTGTTTTGCTGTGCTGTGCTTTGCTGTGCTGTGTTGTGCTGTGTTTTGCTGTGTTGTGCTGTGCTGTGTTTTGCTGTGCTGTGTTGTGTTGTGCTGTGCTGTACTGTGTTGTGCTGTGCTGTGTTGTGCTGTGTTGTGCTGTGCTGTGTTTTGCTGTGCTGTGTTTTGCTGTGCTGTGTTTTGCTGTGCTGTGCTTTGCTGTGCTGTCCTGTGCTGTGTTTTGATGTGCTGTGCTGTGTTGTGTTGTGTTTTGCTGTGCTGTGTTGTGCTGTGCTGTGTTTTGCTGTGCTGTGCTTTGCTGTGCTGTCCTGTGCTGTGTTTTGCTGTGCTGTGTTGTGTTGTGTTTTGCTGTGCTGTGCTGTGTTGTGTTTTGCTGTACTGTGCTGTGTTGTGTTTTGCTGTGCTGTGTTGTGTTGTGTTTTGCTGTGCTGGTAAGGGTATGTGAGGGTGTGTGTGAGGGGGTGTGAAGGTGAGGGTGAGGAGGTGTGTGAGGGTGATGAGGTGTGTGAGGGGTGAGGGGGTGATGGGGTGAGGGTTGTGTTGTGTTTTGCTGTGCTGTGCTGTGTTTTGCTGTGCTGTGCTGTGTTTTGCTGTGCTGTGCTTTGCTGTGCTGTGTTGTGTTGTGTTTTGCTGTGCTGTGCTGTGTTGTGTTGTGTTTTGCTGTGCTGTGCTTGGCTGTGCTGTGTTTTGCTGTGCTGTGTTTTGCTGTGCTGTGTTGTGTTGTGCTGTGTTGTGCTGTGCTGTGCTGTGTTGTGCTGTGCTGTGTTTTGCTGTGCTGTGTTTTGCTGTGCTGTGTTTTGCTGTGCTGTGTTTTGCTGTGCTGTGCTTTGCTGTGCTGTCCTGTGCTTTGCTGTGCTGTGTTGTGTTGTGTTTTGCTGTGCTGTGTTTTGCTGTGCTGTGTTGTGTTGTGCTGTGTTTTGCTGTGCTGTGCTTTGCTGTGCTGTCCTGTGTTTTGCTGTGCTGTGCTGTGTTTTGCTGTGCTGTGCTGTGTTGTGCTGTGCTGTGCTGCGTTGTGCTGTGCTGTGTTTTGCTGTGCTGTGTTTTGCTGTGCTGTGTTGTGCTGTGTTGTGTTTTGCTCTGTTGTGCTGTGTTTTGTTGTGCTGTGCTGTGTTTTGCTGTGCTGTGTTGTGTTTTGCTGTGCTGTGCTGTGTTGTGTTTTGCTGTGCTGTGCTGTGTTGTGTTGTGTTTTGCTGTGCTGTGTTGTGTTTTGCTGTGCTGTGTTGTGTTTTGCTGTGCTGGTAAGGGTATGTGAGGGTGTGTGTGAGGGGGTGTGAAGGTGAGGGTGTGAGGGTGAGGAGGTGTGTGAGGGTGAGGAGGTGTGTGAGGGGTGAGGGGGTGAGGGCGTGAGGGTGAGTGTCTTCAATGAATGTCACTGCTTCACCTTCTTTGAAAATGTTCAGTGCTGCAAATAGAGCATGCCGCCGTAATTATCACAGCATGAGGCCCCAAAGTGATAATTATCACAGCATGCAGAGAGCCGCCCCACGCTGCTGGAGCACTCAACTGCACATTAATTATAGTTGAGTGCTCCAGCAGCCTGGGGCGCCTGTTGACATGCTGTGATAAGTGGGTCTCATGCTGTGATAATTGTTGCAGCGCCTGAGGAAGTGGAGACTCCTGCTGGGATAATTGGTCTTGTGGCGCCTCAGGAAGTAGAGTTTCATGCTGGGATAATTGGTCTGGCGGGCTTGCAGCGCCTGACGTCCAACAAACGTGCACAAGCTGCTCAACCTTGAAGCTCGTTCACAGACCTGGGTCGGCTCGTGCCCAGGTCTGTATCGGGCTTGTTCACAGCTGTTACTCCCTTGACAGGGAGGAAGGTGACTATAGTCTCGCTGGCGGGAGCGCTTCGCGCTCCAACGCCAGCTCGACCTAAAAAACGGATACGTTGTGGTGGTTAAATCACACAAGGATATTTAGAAAGTAGGGCTTTATGTTTTCTCCGCAGTGCTGCCTTGCTTTCCACTTTAAAAAATATATAATATTCATTAACTTGGAGGATTGTTTGATAAGGGCCTTACTTTCCATGCCAGCCTCAGTCTGTGCGGCTTCCAGTGATAGCCCTGCCTGCTGGAGCTAGTTTGCGCCCCTGGCAGAGCCTCATACATTGTTGCACGGTCGGCGGGGCTCTCTGCAGCAGCTGGCTGCTCTGCCCTTCGCAGTCTATTCCGTTTCACACGCCTGCCTTTCAGCCCGCTTCCCGTTTCTGACGTACCCCTTTCCTAGGAGACTAGCAGATACGCCATATCTGGGCTGCCAGGACAGAGCAGGGAGTGTTTTGAAGCATTTCTTAGTAATGGTGATCTCGAGACTGCACTTTAAGAAATAGTTGGCACCATCAGAAGGTAAAGAAGGAGGCAGTGTCCTGAGCCCCCGCTGTGCAGCGGCACTGCACTCCCAGGTGCTTGCCGTGGCATGGAGCATGCTCTGCAGGGGGCTGGCACGGCACAGGCTGACAGGCAGTGCACCAAGTCCGCACTGTGTACCATGCTCCACCCGTGCACTGGCCCCCCGCCGGCCACAAGGAGGCAGTGTACGGTGTCACCACTGTGCACGGGCAGGGATACGAGCTGGCAGGGTGCGATCTGTCTTTTATTTTATTTTATTTCATTTATGCGTTTTTATATAGCGCAGATTTTACCCGAAGGCATCAGAGTGCTTCACAATAGGAACAGAAAATCACAAGTAAACTAATTGCAAAAGCAGACGTTAGGTTACATGAGGTAAAAGTGGTAATTGTGAGCAAACAAAATACATGAGGTAGCAAACAGTGCATTACAGGAGGAAAAAGTGACAAGTGTAGCCAAGCGCTTCAGAGCCCCAGAAAGGGGTGGTAAGCGCTATATAAACGTTACTTTACCGTCTGAAGCGCACGTAGGGATGAATAGACTATGCAAATGAGGAAACAGCCCCTTTTCTTGCAATTATTTCTCAAAAGGCCGTTTTCCAGATTTATGGCGCGTGAGTTAAACTGTGAGAAAGTGAAAGAAAGAGGGGGTAGAGACGGAGACGTAGACAGGGGTGCGAGAGGGTTCGTCCAAGAGTGAGGGAACATTGAGTGAGTGGGAAGAAGAAAGGGGGGTTGAGAGCAAGCAGCGCAGTGGGGAGACCAAGAGGGCACAGCGCGTGCAAGAATACGGCCCCGCCGTGGAGGATTTTTATTTATTTATTTATGCGTTTTTATATAGCGCGGACTTTACCCAAAGGCGTTAGAGCGCTTCACAGTAGGGTGGGCTCCGACTCCTCTGTGCACGAAAACAGGGTGGTCGCTACCTCGTGGGGACGTGCTGGTATCCGGGACGCTGTCTCCCCCCTGCGCTTAGCAATGCCTCCGCGGGCACTGACGCTCGGCTCATCTCCACCGGCCACACGTACGAGTAACGAGTAAAAACGAAACTGAAACATACAAGCCGCTCGACGTGAGCTGTCTACGGTAGAAGCTCACGCGCGCGACCCTATCCCAAGGCGCGCGTCGGAATCCGACTCTGCCCTGCTTCTCAATCTGCGCGTGGGCATCTCTTGTCTCCACTCGTTGTCGGCTGAGCCAACAGCTATAGTCTCGCGGCGAGAGCGCGCTTTGTGCTTTCGCCAGGGCGAGACCTAAAAATGTGGTGCCATCCAATAAGGAGGTTGACATGAACATTAGAATGTTTTTGCCTGTAACGGAGTGTCAGGGGCTGGTTTGGTTTGATGTTCATGTTGCCACCAACCAGGATAAAAACGGCTCCATAAAAGGAATTTACTCTAATACTTCTGGCAGATTCAGGCTGCAGATTCTCCTGCACTTCCTTGAAGAAACAGCTTGGGCAGGATGAATTGTAGATTCTCTCAAGGAGTAAAGCAAAAATGAAGGGGTTGGTTACTAGTCCCTGTGCTTGTTCTGGCAGGCCACTATCCACTATTTTAATTCAAAAGGCATTATCAGAATACACTCACATGCACAGTTTTAGGTTTCCTCCACACTGGGCGAGGGTAAAAGGGGTTTTAACTATTTGGGTTGCTAGGCTTGTAAGTACTAGGGCAACCTGTTGTTAGTAAAACTTATGTATACCCCCTTGGAAGATGGTAATCCTCCAATGCAGAGAGCAAAGGGAATAACACTAAGGTGACATGAGAGATTCAAGGGACAAGAGGTTGATTCGTACAGTAGATTTATCCTTCCCGAGTTGGGATTTTGAAATTAGCTTTCAGATATTCTTAGCTTACTTATAATGGTTTTCCACCTTGCGATAAAACATGTTAATAAATATGTTGTTGCATAATCTTTGACATTTTCATTCTAAAACCTTATTTTAAAAAACAACACTGGTTTTTCGTGTCCTAATCTCAACTAATTTAATTGTTAAATGCATAGCTTGATCCCTCATTGATTCCATATTTGTTTCACTGTATTTCTGTAAACTCAGCTGTAAGTAGGACTTTGAAGGGCACGGAGCATAAACATAGAAATCTGTTACTCAGTGTTATGACTCAATTGCTCTTAGTCTTTTAGGTAAGAATGTTTTGTTGCAACCATGTCGATACTATGTGAAAGCATATCAATTTTGCTCTGCTTTTTAGAGGCGGGAAATCTAATGCCTTGTTCTGAAGCCAAATCTGAATGCAATGGTTGAATTTGCTGCTAGAGGAGCGAATTTCACTTTTGATGAGATTATGTTTATAACAGAATGTGGACATCCAGATCCAAAAAGAGGAGACGGGATTGTAGGAGAGGCCACTAGAAGGTAGGTGCTTCTCAGAATCTCATTCGGACACATTTGTGGTGGATGGAGACAAACTGTGGCAATCCACTATAGTTCTGCTCTTCCACAAACACACACACAACGACAGTGTGGACAAATGTATCTGGAGACCAAGAGCATAGAATGCAATAGAATGGTGCAACAGGTGGAAGAAGTACTGCTACCTATTCAAGATTTAAAGGACACTGCGACTCTTTTAAAGAAAAGAGTATCAGAGCTACAGGAAAGTCTAGAGACAGAATGTCATGGTAGGAGAAGTGAACTTAAGCTAGAAGAATCCAGCTAGAAAAGCATCAAGCCTTTTTTATTATTTTGCTCATGAACTGGAAAAGTGTGATTCAAAATGTCTGCAATAACCTTTAAAAAGTTACAGATGTTAATTTTTGTGTTAGATATAAGTGTTAAAAGAAGGAAAAAATTACTTTTAGGAATCAAAGTTTTTCTATGTTACGATACAGATTTTACACTGAAAGATAATTAATCAATGCCTTTGAACTTTTCATATTATAAATATTAAAGTAGTCCTTTTCTGTTGCATTTTCAAACCTTGTTCTGTTCAATTAACTTTTGTGCCTGGCTTCTAGATTAAGTAAACTATTAGCCGTTTGTATTAGCCACTCCTCTACAATAATATATAATCTATGCACTCTCCAAGCAACACATCGGAAAAGCCTGAAGCATTATGTGCAACTAAAATATATATATATTGAGCTAGCAGAAAAGTCAGGGCAATACATACAATAATTATGAATATTTCTGTAAAAGGAGGTTTGGACCTCAGTATATAATAACCTGCTTATTTGAAAGATAAAGAGAGACACCACAAGTAAGCTCCAATATCCATAGCAAGAATCTCCAGCCTCTTCACAGTAGTGCGTCTTTCTCCTCAATAGCACTGGATTCCCTATCTTGTTATCTCCAGTCTTCCTCCCTCATACCCAGTCTATGTCCTAGTAATTCAAAACCTTCTTCCCTGGTAACCCTCAGTCTCTACCCCAGTGATCCTTACTCTCAGTTCCTATTAAGCACACTCCCCAACCATGCTCAGTTATCCTAATCACACTTGCCAGAATTCAAAAGCTTGCTCAATAGCATTTCGGTCACTCTCATCATTATTCCATCACACTCAATGGGGTGCCACCTTTCATTACCCCGTCTCCAGTAATCAGGGCGTATCCGTCCCGTTAATTATCACCTCACTTCTCTAGTTTCCTACCCTCATACCCCTTTCCCTCGTATTCGAATTACAGCACCCACCTTCCAAACACTTTTAACCTCACCTGAGTACAGGAGTCCTGCAGACGAAGGTGGATTCGTTGGATAAAGGCAGGGTCCCCCAGTAGAGTCAGAGGGGTCGTCAGCTGCAGGTTTGAAGGCTCTGTGGCATCAATCAGATGTCGCCACTCATCATCACTGTCCACTTCCTAGATCAGTTAGAGTGAGAGTTAATACAATGCAGTCTTAGTCACAGAGTCACACTAAGACTTGACACTTATGAAAACAAATACTACTACACCATAGATCCTGGATGGTAGACTGGCGTTTTCTCACCTCATTCTCCAGGTCCACATGCTCAATGCTGCGTCTCCCCCGAGTGCTGCCAGATCCAGAGTTCTTGGAGACCATTCTTCCCCCAACTTCAACCTCTGGGAACGCCCGGTCATAGTCGCGGCTAATCCGGTGCTCCCTGTCAAGAAAGGTAATGGATGCGTCATTCCAGTGAGCAATTTCATACTTGAAACACAACTTCTTCAGACGAAAGAGAGGGGCAACTGAAGGAAAAGCGGGAAGGCAAGACGAACAGAGGAGCGTGGAGAATCCTAGGTTTCATAGTCACAGTGGCTCACATTTAGAATTGGGAGAGCCGGGAGAATACTGGTCATTACCAACTTTGTTTCGTATTGGTTGGTACTCCGCGAGTTTCAGATGTTTCCTTTATTTGCAACTGTGCAGTTGGTGTTCTCACTGACAACTGGCCTGGGATAATTCATTTCTGATAAGCAGAGATCAAGCGCACTATGCTTCCTAAGGGGTGGTTTGTTTCAAAAGTCAACTGTTAGCTGCAGTGTGCCCTTGTTTGGTGACCACCCACTACCTCCCCTCTCCCTGCCAAGCACTGCAAAGTATCATTGTCGATATTGTGGGACATCCCAACTAGAGGTTGAAAAAGTTCCTGCATCAACGTCTCTTCTGAAGAAAAGGGAAGGACAGAGTAAAAGGTTTTTCCCTGCTAATATTTGCTGTAGAGCAGGTAGGGCCAAATGGTTTGCTGGAACTCACTGGTGACCAAAAACCTATAACCACAGAAGTGCTCCAAAACATGAAGATCCTGTTACAGCAATAGTCCAGATTTCTTTTAAACATCTCAAAATCCATGGTTGTGAAGAGTGCTGTAGACTAGATAAAGATAATGATAAAGGGTCCCTTGACAAACCTCTGGAGTCTAAACTTTCAACAGCCTATTGACTAGATAAGGAACATGGTGTTTTCCTGATTGTGGAAATGAGCGCTTTCAACTGAGAATCTTTCTAAACACTACATATATGTAGTACGCTGATGTCACAACCTGTGCGGTTGAGGAGGAGGAGAGAGGAGTGCAGCTTCTGCGTTCACGCCTCCCCAATTAGGTCCCCGACACTCCATCCGGCTTTGGGGCTGGCTGGTTGCCTCAAAGCCCGTCTGGGCCACTCATTGTTGGAGTTTGGTGCAACCTTCCACAGTGCAGAAGCAGTCAGCGTTAGGCAGGTACAGCTTGCATGCAGTAGGTGGCCAATATGCCTCAGCTCAGTCCCTATTTAAGCGTCCTGTGGTGGCCAGTTACAATTACCAGCTTGCTCCCTAGGACACTACAGTCAATCGTGTCCAGAATAGTCCTTTCCCCACATTCACTACAACATTAGTTCTAGACAAAGACAGAGTTTGCTTGTAATGGGTCAATTTGTCCACAAATCTGTCCCAATGACTTCCGTACACAGAATTCGTGGAAGGATACCTTAGTGCCAAGATGAAATCAACAACCTCAGTGGAAATTCAAAGCAGGTCGACTGCCACCGCTCAATTTCCAAGCATGGAGATACAAATTGTACAGGTGTAATACCCATGTCCTGCTGCTTGATCAGAGGACAAATGCTCATACGCAGGAGTTCCGGGTACCACACGCTCCAAGGCCAAACCAGTACCACTAGGATCACTTGGGCCCAATTGTTCTTGATCGTATTCAGAACTCGAGGCAGGCGAGGCAGTGGCAGGAAGACATACAGGAGTCCTGAGCTACACTTTAGAGAAGGACATTTCAGGAGAAAAAGCTATGTTGGATACTCCAACGCGCAAAAGTCCTAACACTGCACATTCACAGCGATAGCAAACAAATTGAGCCAGGGTTCCTTCCATTGCTGGAAGTCACCCTGTGCTACCCCGGGTGTAAGTGCCATTCGTGATCCGTTAAGCATTGGGGGCTGAGATCATCTATGTTTAGAGATCCTGCCAGGCAGTTTACTACTAGAGAAATTCCTTGGTGGTCCAGCCACACAGGGCCCAAGACCCCTCCTTGTCCTGGGTGTTGCAATACCACATGGTGGTAGTGTTGTACATGAGCACCTAGACCAGTCTTCCTCTGATGGTAGAAAGGAAGGCTTCAGTGCGAGGCGAATTGCACTCAACTCCAACAAATTGATGTGGATTTGAGTCCCCACCAGAGACCAGAGGCCTCTGATCTCCACCTCTTCCAGATCGCCTGCCCAACACAGTAGTGATGCATCAATACCACCATCAACTCTGGGAAGGGTAAGGAGAGAGATCTGCCACTGACCCCAATCACGGGTCCAGTAGCCAGCACTGCAGATGTTTTGCAGTCTTCTCCAAAGTTTAGATACAATCCTAACAGATTCTCCTAATGCTGTTCCCACTGGTGTTGAGGTCCCACTGCAGATCCCTCATGTGCCACCTGGTTTGTTTGGCAGCAGGATGGAGGAGGCTAAAAACCCAAAAGCCTCAGAGTCATCTCACAGAGATCAAGGACCAAGGCTGAAACATTGAGATCATACCCGGACTCTCTACTCCGGGATGAAAGGCACTTAAACCCTACTGTATCCAGAATAACTCTGATGAATGGGAGCATCTGTGAAGGGGTTAGGTAAGACTTCAGCATATTTATAGTGAACCCCCATGATGTTGGGAGGTTTGTAGTCATCTGAAGGGGGTGTATAACTGCTTTGGGGAGTCATCCTGCAACAGTCCGTCTTCAAGGTAGGAAAAATCTGGACCCCCCCCCCCCATGACCTCAGACGATATGCTGCCAACAACCAAAAGGGAGCAATGCAATTTGAAATTGCTCTTGGCCCGCCATGCACTGCAGGTAGTCCCTAAAGGATAGGGATTTGGAAATAAGCGTCCTGCAGGTCCAACGCCACCATCCAGCCTCTGGGGTCTAGGGCAGACAAGGCCTGGGCTAGTGAGCATCTTCAAAGTGCCCTTTCACAGAAAGGCATTGAGGGGGGAAGATCCAAAATAGAACAAACCCCTTCATCTTTTTTCGGAACAAGGAAGTAGCAGAAGTAACATCCAGTTTCTACTTCTGAGGTCAGAAACCACTCTATGGCCCCTTTGGCCAAAAGGGCCTGTACTTTCTGCATCATGACAGACAGATGGTCCTCCGTCAGCTGCTCTGATGGTGGTGGAAGGTACAACGGAGTGAAAAGAAATGGGAGGACATGGGACTTATGGACAATTTGGAGGACCCACTTGTTTGATGTGATGTCCTGCCACACTTGGAGAAAATATTTGAGCCTGCCTCCAACAGTGTGCTTGTGTGCCAGCAAAAACTCACTAATGCTGTTGTGTTGCTGTGGATGCTTGAGGGGTGAGGGACTGAGTTGCATGTTAAACTGTCTGAATGTGGTCTCTGAAAACAGTGGTCTAAGCCACAAAACAGTAGTGGCCTTTGCCAAAAGGCATTTATGAAATTGAAAACCCCGACTGTAGCCATGGAGAGGGTAAAATTGTTGGTGGAATTGTCTGGTGGGAGCAAAAAGACCCAAGGAATGTGCTGTGGCCCTACTCTTCTTAGACTGTTCCAAGACTAAGTCCGCTTTCACGCCAAACAGGTGAGTAATGTCAAACAGCATGTCCATCTGGGATTCTTGGACATTCCCAGAGAAGCCTGCAGAACTCATCCAAGTATAGTGAAAGAGTGTCATACTGGTGCCCATTGTTCGGCGCATGCAGTCAGTCGTGTTTAAAGCACAAATTGTTATGTGCTTTGCAGTATCGCAACCATTCTGGGTAGCCTGAGTAAGGGACGCCCAAAGGTTGTTTGGAACAGCCTGTAAGACTTATGCCACTGTGTTCCAAGGGCATGGGTTTAGTGGCCGAGAAGACAGTTGGTATTTACCAACCTCAGAGTAAAGCTCTTAAAGGAGAAAACCCATTTAACATGATTCATGATCAGGGGGAGTGTAAGGGAAGGCATTAGGATTTGCTTTTGATAGAGCAAGATTTCGCATCGCGACTTGCTCGATTCATGAACCTCAACTTGTCATAACCTCATAACAAACGTACGTTATTATTATTATCTTTATTTTGGATACGCGTGAAAGGTAGCGAAGCTTGCTTACGTGTTCTACTAATACGATTAATCCGTGTCCCTAAAAATGGCCGCTGCTTGTCTTTTCGCTTTTGCGCATGCGTGAGTCACACTCACGTGACTCTACGTAGAGGTAGTTCTGGAGGGAAAGGGGGGCGCATGCGTAATACGCAGCTTTCGTGATAACGTGGTGATGCCCGTGCAGTTGCTCTCGTGTCCATGTATATATTACTAATGTCTAATTGCATAGTATATTTTTCTGATGATGAATCTGAAGTACAAAGTCACGACATGTAATACAAATCATTTATTTCTATGTATTAATTTGTTTTCGCTTACTTTTCATGTATCACGGGAAATGGGGGTCCAAATGGGTCATGAGCCATTTTGAAGGTCCTTTCTGCGCATGCTCCAGATGCAAGGCCAGAGACAAACTTGGACCGTGGAACTCAGCCAGCTGGCAGCCACAGTCGAGATGCTCCTGAGAGAATTACCTCTGACCCAGGAGGATGAAGCCAAATGTCCCTATGTTGTTACAAATGTATAAGTTTCCATTGTATTCTCTGCGACTTCTCGTGGGAACCCCAATCTTGCTAGGCGGCACCCTAGGATGCTAAGTAGGGCTTGTAATAGTCTGTTCTGATTGGTGTGTTAACCAAATCCTACCTTAGGACCAATTGAAATTTGGGGATTCTGACACTTTGCAACATTGGGGGGTGGTACCTTGTCCCAAAACAGTATATCTAGCCTAGGTTCACCTAGGGAAATTGTCCGACTTGTCTGAATAGCTGACCTGTCACTGACCCAACGCACTCAATAGGTAACTTGATACAGAGGAGCTGCGGAGCTCTCTGTCCGAAATTTGACCATAGACTCTGAAGGTTTTACTGAACCTTAAGTGCTGGCGAAGCACTTTGCTGGGGAATTCGCTGACCCAATCGGGGTCCTGATCGATAGCTGCAGAGAGGGTGGAGCGCAGGCGTTGCTTCCGAACTGCGGGTGCTGGTCGTATCCTGGTGGTCCTGTCCTGATCCTAATCTGAGGGTTTCCTGTCCTGTCTTGGGGGTCCATTTCTGCACCTGCTGTCCATTGAGGGGTATCCTTCCTTGAGGGTTTCCTGTCCTTAACTGACCCGTGGGCCAGGGTTTGGTTTTTCACACCAGTCTAGGTAAATATTGCTCTAAATCTCTTGAAACTGCACCTTTCTATTTTTCTGTCTTTGCTTCAATAAAGACATACCTTTGCACGTGAATTAATTTTCCATGCTTTCTCCTGCAACCATTGCATTTCATAAAGTCATTTGCATTTGATTTCATAGCGTGTTCCTATGTTACCCTACCTTTTAGAAATCATTTTCTGTATTGCAGTTTGCAACTTCCTGATATGGTCTTGGTTTTTCTCTCGTAAACTGGCTAAAAGTAACTCAGATTTATAGCGTGTTCACTTTGCCCCTTATCTTAGTTTCCCTCTCCCTTAGCGGGTTCCCTGTCGCACGAGCACTCTTCTGATAAAACTGTATGACTGCCCTTTATTTGAATTTAAGATAAACTTTCAAAACTTCCAGTTGTCCGTGG
This sequence comes from Lissotriton helveticus, assembly GCF_964261635.1. Lineage (NCBI taxonomy): Eukaryota > Metazoa > Chordata > Amphibia > Caudata > Salamandridae > Lissotriton > Lissotriton helveticus. The sequence goes on from NC_136068.1 coordinate 570,438,250, forward strand.
TCATTTCAATGAAAGAAAGTAATTTTATGTTGGGTTTTGTATTTTGCTGCCTTTCCTTTTACAGCTAGCTCCCTGACCCATTGTGGTCATAGGTACCCGTAACAGTGGATGGTAAGTCGGGTACACTAGAAAGAATCGAAAGGAATCCCACAATTATTGGTAGTAGATTGTGTGGTCATCTGATCAATGTATATGATAAAGTGAAGTATATGGGCCCGAAGCCAGAAGTGGCGAAATTATTGGTCGGGTGACCCGCGATCTCTAGCAGTAATTTTCTGGTAGCATCGAGGATGGTTAGGGAATAGTTAAAGGTTAGGCAGGACTAGTTAGTCTAGCTAAGTCGGAAGATGCTAGTATATTGATGCTGCTACAAGAGTAGGCACTTCGGGAGGACTGATCACCCACTTGAAATGTTTGCTTTGAAAAATTATGAAATGTTTTAAACTGTTTTTCTTATTGTTATATGTATTAACCCCTTCGTTCGTAATTGTTATATGTTGTTTGGAAATCCCCGGGGAATTGAATAGCGAGTGGTGAATAGAATCCATTCGTTTGAGGTCACTGGCTTTTAGGAAAGTTGGTGCAGGTTAGGTAGAACTGGAAGCACTAACTAGGGTTTTTTCTGAATATATGATTGAATAAATGTTAGTAACGAGGTTCATTGGCAAAATTCCCATTGTGGCATAAACCTATTTAGGGTCACATCGGAAGAGTAGCAGGTTCATCGGAGCTTGAGTGAAAGCAAAGGGGCTCGCTGGGGAAACCTTAGTCTCGGATATATCCCGGTAAAGTGGATGAGTCTAGGGGAGTAACAGGTTCTCCAATGCTAGAGTGAAGGGTAGGCAGAAGAGATCTACTCGTAGTGAGTGAAAAGTAAATGGAAGTAGTTTACTTGCAGTAAAACAAATCTTTCCTGTCTAGACACTTGAGCACAGTGGCGAATGTGTATTTGTTGTTAAATAACCAAGCACTAAGCACTTTAGAAGGTAAGAAAGTTTCCGTTACCTTGTGAAGGAGGGAGTCAGTCGCGAAGCTTCTCTGACGTCACTCTGTGCCGCGCTGGGATTGGTAGACGCAGCGGGCTGGTAGTGGAGCTGGAATTGTAAGGGAGGGGTGAGCGCCCGAGCGTGGGAACTGTCTCACGAAGGGGCCGCGCACCCATTGGTCGAAAATATTTGAACTCGTGCATTTTATTGGCCGCACGAAAATAAAAGACGCATTCGGATTGGGAGTGACTTGTAAACAAAGCCGCTTGCAGAAATCGTATGTGGCACTCGTATACTCCGGAGACTAGACCCGATCCCAGATACCTAGGGTTTGGGAGAGATCAGTGGAAGACTAATAGATACGACATTATGTATGGAAATAAGAGAAAATTGTCCCTTGTAAATAAGGTAAATAATTATTTCAAGAAAGATAAGCCGATTAAAACTAGAGAAGGTGTTGTCATTCCACCACCAAATACTCCCGCATCTTTCATGATGTTCGATAAAGGGTACAATACCTGTGTATGGTTGGAAAATTGGGCAGAATACACGAAAGATGACGGAGTATTGGCTTTTCCGTTAGACGGAACATTTAACAGCAGGATTCTATTTAATTTGAGAACCCGAATGAATGATTTACATCCCAGACCTAGATTAACGCAGTACGAAGCACTAGAGGAATGGGAAATCGAGGCTTTCGAGAGGGACAAGCCCCGAATGGATAAAGGGTTAACTAAGTTTTATCCAAAATTAAAGCAGGAAGCCCGAGCCAAAAAGATGAAACAGTGGAGACAGAATATGATTGTTGAGGGACTGTTTCCCATGATGCCAGCAGAAGATCCTCCTGGGGGGGGGAAAAGGACAGAGAAATCCAAACACTGGGGGCCCCTCGGAGAATCAGATGACGAATTGTTAGATGACATATGCATGAGAAGTTCGCCTCCTTATAATGAAGGACACCGACCTTTAAGTGCAGGGGATATTCCCCGGAGACCTCTACAAAGGGAAGAGGTCAGGTCCGCAAGTGTAGGAGGGGATTATCCAATCCCTCCTTATACTGAGAATCTAGGACCCATAGAAACCAGAAGTATTTACCCAAGGAGACCAATTGGTGGGGAGATGGGATATTCACGTGAAGGAGATTTTTGTTCTCGTCCCCCCTACGGAGGTGAGGTGAGGTCCTTAGGTTCAGGAATGCCGTTATTAAAGCCACAGGATGAGGAAGAGCCGAGGATTCTAGGCACAGGAAGTTTGTTCCCAAGACCTAATTATGGTGGAGGACCGAGTGAGACACATCCCACTGCCCCGAGTTATGCTCCGACTCTAACCCCACAGGTGTTACATGACAAATCTTTGGACAGATTATTAGAAGAGAAAGAACGAGAAGCGCTAGCAAGGCAGAGAGCTGAGATAATACAGAAAATGTCACAGCTAAATACAAGTCCTGAAGCCTTAACGATCCCAGTAACTATCGGACCAGTGGTTCCGCTGTACGGGGACCGTCAAGGGACTCCAAACCCTCCAGTCATTACTCCCGTTATAGCACAGCCCAGACCAGAACCCTTAATTGTAGATGACCAGACAAGTGAGTGCGAGTCGGAGGTCTCGCTACTAGATCTGCCCGTTAGAAATGTCGGAAAAAGGATACAGAAAGGACATAATCCTTTTAATGCGAGGGAAATTCAAATGGAATCGACCTCGGGTACTAAGAGTGTCACATTGGTGACTCCTGAAGAAATCGAAAGATGGAGTCAAGAATCTGAAAAACAAGCGTCCCCAATGAGACCTTTAGATCTCTACAAGCTGAGAATAGAAATAGAGGAATTAATGGCAGGAAACGTAGGATTAGACAGATTAAATACCTACTCCGAAGACGAAATGCTGTTTATCTGCAAGAGTCTCACCCGAAATACCCGAGTACTTCATGAAAAACTGACAGACACTGCTGCTAGCATGGGAATAGATATTTCAAAATCGAAACCTTTGCAGAAACCATATAGGGCAGATTTCTCAGACAAAGATTTGGAAAACTTGAATGTTTCTGGGAAGAAAGCACAGGTCTAAGAACTATTGACAGTATTACAAAAATGGGGAGATGTGGAAAAATGGAAAGCCAGATGGGCCAAGAAAAAGGATGAGGCCAGGTCCAGGTAGGCAACTCCCGAATTTGTTCTAAAGGAAGCTGACAAACCAGAACAGTTATGCCCTATGCGTGAAGTACCAGGTGGAAAATATGTACACGTTCCATGGTCCAGACAGGATATTGTATCCTTTACTAATGATTTCCCGAAATTACGAGAAAAGCCCGTGGATTGGTATAGGCAGGTAGAAAGATTCGTAAAAGTGCAAAAATGCCTGTGGAAGGACCTGGATGGGTTCTTCGACATAGTGGTCCCTGTAGATCTGTGGACCGAGTGTAAAATAGCCATAGCTTGGCCGAGTGAGGAATACCCGAGAGACGACAAAACAGGGGAACCATCGAAGGAAGTAATGAGAAAATATGATCAGGTAATTCAACATCTGAAAGCAAAGGTGCCAGCAAAGGAAACTGATTGGACCAAGATAGATAGAACCACGCAGGAAAGAGACGAGACAGTGCATTCCTTTTATGAAAGGCTGTTGCAGGTGTTCAAAACATACAGTGGTATAGATAACATCGAGATGAAGGATATGACACACTTCATTTACAGGTTTGTAAACGGTTTAAGGCCCGAAATTTGTCAATGGATAAAGGATAATAAAATCTGTTGGCATACCAAAAAGATAGATGAGGTCCTACGGTACGCAAAGTACTGTGAGGACGAAATGGCAGAAAAGAAAAAGGCTCTTAAGGAGAAAGTTATGTGGGCTCAAGTGAAGCTCGCAGAACAGCAGGAAAAGCAGTTAAACAAGATGAACAAAACTACCCCGAACCAAAGCACTGGGGGTGGGGGTGGAGGAAAGCCTAGACCGAAAATGAGTAGAGAGGAAGCTAAAAAGAAATTTCCTTGCCATCAGTGCGGGGAAATTGGACACTGGAGAGACGAGTGTCCCTATTTACAAGATGATAATGCCCAAACACCTGATTTAATTCCACAGACGCAGAATGAAAAACAAAGAAAGACCCAGCAGCAGGTAAAAACGATCCAAGTGCCCAGAGCGCCAAAACCTATTTTTAAGGGAAAATCACCGCAGGGTGATGACGTAGAAATCTGGGGAGGGAGTGAAAATAGAAATGCAGCAACTTCGCAGTATTTACTGAATGACACTTTCTTCTGTGACGACCAGTACTGACGGGGCCTGAGAGGGGAGGACGAGGAGTGCGTACTTGGCGCCTCCTTGCCGGTAGACCAGTCGGGACCATACATTGAAGGAAAGGTTGATGGAAATGATGTCACCTTTCTGTTGGACACTGGTGCTACCCGTTCTACTGTAAGAACAGTGGACGTTCCGAACCTACCCCTCTCGGGAGAAGCCATCCAAGTAGTGGGTGTATCTAATCAACTGATTAGTACACCTGTTACCGAGCCCATGGAGATCTCAATTGGAAATTTCAAACAAATGCACAGATTTGTTGTCTGTGATACCAGTCCGGTAAACTTACTGGGACGTGATTTGCTGTGCAAAATGAATTGTACCATCTTTTGCACACCAAAGGGCGTCGAAATTCAAACTCCAGACGAAGACGGTATCTACAAGCTAATGTTAATTAGACCTGACTCAGAAATAAAACGAATGACTATACAAGACTTACCTGAAGAACTCCAACAGACAGTGAAGCCAGAAGTGTTGGACTTTACAGGAAAGGATGTGGGATTAATGAAAAACGTAGACCCCATACAAATAGCCATGAGAGAAAATGCAGTATACCCCAATACCAAGCCTTACAGAATGAGTGCTGAAGTGAGAGCAGGTGTTGCCATTGAAATACAGAAATTACTAGAAGCAAATATCATACAGGAAGTAATGAGTAGCCCATGCAACTCACCCATTATGGGCATCAAAAAGCCTAATGGCAAGTACAGAGTAGTTCAGGACCTAAGAAAGGTAAACAAGATAGTGGTTCCTTGCTGCCCTATTGTCCCGAACCCAGCAGTGATCCTGTATCAGATTCCTTGGGATGCTGAATGGTTCACTGTGATAGACCTATGTCATGCATTCTTTTCGATTCCATTGCATCCAGACAGCAAATTTCTTTTCTCATTTGCTTTCAACAGTCACGTGTATGTCTGGAATAGGGTCCCCCAGGGGTACACAGAGAGCCCCTCTATCTTTAATCAGATCTTGAAAAAATGTCTGGAAACTTTGGTTTTACCTGGAGAGTCTGTTTTAGTACAGTACATAGACGACCTATTGGTGGCGTCCAAAAGCCATAGGGATTGCGTGGTTGACACCATTGCCCTACTGAATCACCTGAGTGAAAAGGGACATAAAGTGGCCCCTGAGAAATTACAGTTCTGTTCAAAATCAGTGAAGTATCTGGGACACCAGATAGAAAAAGGCATAAGAAAAGTTACCTCAGAGAGAGTAAGAATAATTCAAAATATGCAGTTACCCCGTACTCAGAAAGAAATCAGAATGTTCCTCGGAGTTGTAGGTTACTGCAGGCAATGGATTGTGGGATTCGCAGTCCTTGCAAAGCCCTTGATTCAGATGACAAAGAGAGGAGCAAAAGACCCAGTGGAATGGAATGACGAGAGCTTAACAGCTTTCACAAAATTACGAAATTGTCTGTGTACAGCTCCTGCTCTAGGGATGGCTGACTACTCCAAAGAGTTTGGCCTATTCTGTGACACTCGTGACAATTGTGCATTGTCAGTCCTGACTCAGGAACATGGCACCACCAGAAGGCCTGTGGCATATTTCTCTGCCACATTGGATCCAGTGGCTGCTGGATTACCTGGATGTCTGAAAGCAGTAGCTGCAACATGCACCAGTTTAGAACAAAGTGAGTCCATTATCATGGGACATCCTGTAACTGTGTATGTTCCACATGCAGTTGTGATTCTATTGACCCGAACAAAAACTCAGTATCTCACCCCTAGTCGGCTGACTAAATATGAGAGGATTCTCATGGGTGCTGCAAACATTGTCATCAGCAGATGCAATATTTTAAACCCCGCCACTCTACTCCCTGAATCAATGGTAATGGAAGGTAAGGGAGATGATGAGCATGACTGTATTGATCTGACAGAGTTCAGTACTAAACCTCGCCCAGACATTAAAGAAACTCCTTTGCCTGTGCATGATGAGGAATGGTTTGTGGATGGTTCGTGCCTGAGGCATGAACTAGGGGGCCTAAGTGCTGCCTATGCTGTGGTATCGTTAACAAAAATTGAAGAAGCGTCCTATTTATTTGGAGTAAAGTCTGCACAAGTAGCCGAATTGATCGCTCTGATTAGAGCATGCAAATTGGGAAAAGACAAAAGAATAACAGTGTATACTGACAGCCAGTACTGTTATGGGTGATGCATGACTTTGGCCAGTTATGGCTACAAAGAGAATTCCTGACTTCATCAGGTACCCCCATACGAAATGGAAAAGTGGTTCAAGACCTTTTAGAGGCGATCCAGTTACCAAAGGAATTGGCAGTGGTCAAGTGTGTTGCTCATAAGAAGGGCCTTGACCCTGTATCAATGGGAAACGATTTTGCTGATCGAGTGGCAAAACAATGCGCCATGGAGCAGATGCGAATAAATCCGAAGCGGGGTGGGACTGGAAACAGCTGCCAACTTAGGATGTTTGAAGAAGTGCCTACCTGGGATGAAGTGAGAAAATGGCAGCATGTGGCGCCCTGGGAGGAGAAAGAGAAGTGGAAGGAAGAAGGTTGTAAACCAAGACGTGAGGATGGTGTCATTGTGGGCCCGAATGGTATGGCTGTGTTACCCAGACAACTACTTGCCCCAATGGCCAGACTGATACATGAAGGATCACACATCGGTAGGGATGCCATGGTTCTGGTATTTCAACAGACTTGGTACAACAAGAAATTCAGGAAGGTAGCAGAGTCCCTTTGCCAGAGGTGTCTGCCATGTCAACAGTTCAACGCTGGCAAGAGAACAGAGGTTGAACTGATGAAAATTGGGAGATCAGGGGGTCCCTTTGTGAGAATACAAATAGATTTCATTACCATGCCCCGTTGTGAGGGAAAGAGATATGTCCTTGTCATTGTCTGCCTATTTTCAAAGTGGGTGGAAGCTTACCCTGCCAAACAATGCGACGCCATAACAGTAGCCAAGTTATTGCTGAGAGAGCTAGTACCGAGGTTCGGGGTTCCAGTCTTTATTGACTCAGATAGAGGCACCCATTTTCAGAATGAAGTTTTGGCCCAGCTTTGCCAAGCATTCGGGATCACACAAAAGCTGCACTGTGCATATCATCCAGAGGCTTCTAGAGTGGTAGAACAAATAAATGACACCATCAAGAATAGACTGGCAAAAATATGTGATTCTACTGGCCTAAACTGGATAGCTGCCTTGCCTCTTGTTCTGATGGGACTCAGAAGCATTCCAGATCGGAGAACAGGCCTGAGCCCCCATGAGATTTTGATGGGAAGAGTGATGAGACAAGCATGGGTACCAGGATACAAACTGTTAAGCATTTCTGATGATTTGGTACTTGAATACTGCAAGCAACTGGGTGACCAAGTGCGTTCTATCTCTCGCCAGATTGGGGCAGACGCCGTCGCCAACCCGACAACACCAGTTCACAAATTGGTTCCTGGTGACTGGGTTAAAATAAAGAAGCACACTCGTTCAAGTTGCCTTGCACCAAGGTGGGGAAAAAAGCGGCAAGTAATCCTGGTAACGACGACTGCTGTAAAGTGCGCCGGCGTTCCCAAGTGGATCCATGCCAGCCATACCCAGAAGGTGATACCTGACGAGGAGCCTGGAGCAGAAGGTCGTCCAGCTGAGGGGTCTGCAGACGTTGGTCCTGAAGTAGCTGACGAAAGACGATCGAGCACCAGCCCAGTGGAGGGTCCTGTAAACGTTGGCCCGGAGGTAGCTGATGACGCGCGGCCAAGCACCAGTACTGCTGAACATCCAACGGAGGCTGGTCCAGAAGTAGCTGATGACGAGCTGCCGGAAATCTGGCCAGAAGATTGGATACCCATAGTCGATCTCTCTGGAGATCCACTCAGAACAAGAGAGCGAATAAGAGAAGACAGAGAGTGGAATAGTGAGGTCGAGCAAGGCACAGGCGAAGACCCTCAGATCATTGAGATTCACATCAAGTCTGAGGACGAAGAAGAAGGTCAGACAGGGACAGATCAGGTGATTGACACACCTCCACTAACTCCTGAAATAGAAAAGGGACAGACTAGAAAAAGTGTAATAGTTCGAGCAGAAGAAAATCAAGGGATCGAAGTGCTTGAACAGGATCAGTCAGAACTAGAAGAACGTGTTCAGGACACAGAAACAGAGACATTTGAAAGCCAAACGCAAATTCAACCTGAACAAGGCCAGCTTAGTGACCAGGCGGAAGAAATAGATACAAGACCTGGGACTAGTCAGACAGGTAGGGAAGAAACAGAAACAGAAGCGCCCCCGACCAGCGAAAATAAGAGAGCATTAGAAGAAAGCCAAATCACAGTGCCAGCTAAAAGACTAAAGAAAAAGAAACACCTTGAGCCAAGGTATGTTAAGAGACTGAAATTAAGAATAAAAACAGTCCAAGAGAAACTTGCAGATCTAAGGAGAAGTCCCCGAATTGCAGAAATACCTGAAGATAGCTCCAAGAGAAGAAGTGAGCGAATAAAAAGACAAAACAAAAAATATCAGGACCCGGAGTGGACCTACTTAATCTTGGAAAATTTTGAGGAACTTGATATCACTGACGAAAGTGACGGAGAACCGGTTGCTGAGTACTCCGAAGAAGAGGAAGACGAGCTCACCTGAGTTTGCACAGAGTAAGCTATCTGTGTAAACTTGCAAAGAGGGGTTGAAAAACTTCTTATGAGCCAAAATGTCTGAGTCAAGAACGAATGGAAGGCCTAGTTGCAGTTGTTGCAAAACATGCTGCAAAGTATGTATATGTAGTATAGTTATAGTTATATTAGTTTGGATAGGACTAACAGTTTTCATTCCCTTTATGGTTAGTAAAAATACTAATATTTCCCCTACACAGATTACTGACACTGAAGAACTGACAACAGGGAGTATAGAAAGACGTGAGAAAGCACTCAGACAAACAAAACGAGACTTAGATGCATCAGATGAGGAAGGACTACATTACCACGGAATTAGGAATCAGACACACTTAAATGTTTTCGCAAACTTGTTAGTGCATTATGTAGAGACTATGGAGATAGAGGATTGCTATGTCTGCATGAAGCTACCTACTTCTGTAGCTGAAGGCGTGACATACCATCACTTGCCTCTGACATATGGAATTTCCTGTAGTATTTTAGCAAGCTTATTTTACAAAAGAGGACCGTTACAGTACTATTACTCTAACAATGACGTGATCTTTTCTGAACTTCCCATTCGTGGAAATCTGAATCCTGTACATACCAAAAGGGACGTAATACGATATATGGGAGACTACTTTCTGACTATAGGTAATATAGACATAGCTGAAGCACATAGAGACAACCTGACCTGTTCATTGCATGAACAAGAGAAAATATTTTTAAACATGGCAGAGAAAAGAAGAGAGAGTTTCCAAAGAAAGGCCAATGACAAAAGACAGAAAACTCCTAAATGGGCTGAGAACATGGAAAGCACCTCAACTGGCGAGGCAGGACCTGCTCTGTTGCTGGATTTTGAAAAGAAAGGGAAACTCTGTCTTCACCGCGAGAAGACTGATTATTATAATAACATTTTCATTGGTTCCAGTCAATGTGAGCATAATTACAAGGTAATTGGAGGTTGGGGATTCAAAAATGGGTCAGAGCCTGTGTTTCCTGGAATTTATTATATATGTGGAGACAAGGCTTATTTCAAATTGCCGGATCACTGGTATGGAAGCTGCTACTTTGGCATTGTTTTCCCGAAAATATACCATGTGAATGAAATTGCTGGAAGCAATGAAAACACTAATGGCTTAGTGCGTAGTAAAAGAGAAAGTGTAGGTGAAATAATGGGTAGTATTTTTAGTGCACTGATACCTGGAGTGGGAGTGGTTCTGAACACTCACAGAATTTGCAAATTGTCCACAGTAGTGGATGTGCTGTCTACTGATACAGCTCATGGATTTCTGCTGGTCAATACCGAAATGGTTGCGATCAGATCAATGGTTTTACAGGACAGACTTGCTCTTGACACCTTATTAGCAAAAGAGGGCGGAGTCTGCCGGATGTTGAAGGCGCAACATTGTTGCACTTACATTCCGGACAATAGCGTGCAGCTCAAAAGATATGTGAAAAACATTACTAATTTGGAAAGGGAACTCAAACCACTCGAGGTTGACAGTGCCTGGAAGAGACTAGTTGATGGTCTCTCAAATGTAGGTCACTGGTTTGCTAACTTAGGTAGAAGCTTATTGTTCAAAGTACTGATGCCAATTGGAATTATAGGTCTTATCCTATTTTTCATATTCGTCTGTTGCAAATGCCGAAGGCATAATAAGAAGTATCAGGTGAATGCAAGAGGAGTGAAACGGAATGCGGATGAACTTGAATTGGAGGAAATAAATAATCAGATTTACAAAAGGGTGAAAAATTCTCACCCTACCAAAAATGAGAAGGAAAAATTAAATCGAATGTTGGAAGAGATAGAGTTGTACAAGGTGTGAAAGAAAGTTGGCATCTGGTTCCATCTATGTGTGATGATAGTAAATATCATCAAAGAGGGGATTGATAGAGCAAGATTTCGCATCGCGACTTGCTCGATTCATGAACCTCAACTTGTCATAACCTCATAACAAACGTACGTTATTATTAATATCTTTATTTTGGATACGCGTGAAAGGTAGCGAAGCTTGCTTAGGTGTTCTACTAATACGATTAATCCGTGTCCCTAAAAATGGCCGCTGCTTGTCTTTTCACTTTTACGCATGCGTGAGTCACACTCACGTGACTCTACGTAGAGGTAGTTCTGGAGGGAAAGGGGGGCGCATGCGTAATACGCAGCTTTCGTGATAACGTGGTGATGCCCGTGCAGTTGCTCTCGTGTCCATGTATATATTACTAATGTCTAATTGCATAGTATATTTTTCTGATGATGAATCTGAAGTACAAAGTCACGACATGTAATACAAATCATTTATTTCTATGTATTAATTTGTTTTCGCTTACTTTTCATGTATCACGGGAAATGGGGGTCCAAATGGGTCATGAGCCATTTTGAAGGTCCTTTCTGCGCAGGAACCAGGAGCTCAATGCCTGCCGATTGATCCGGCCCCCTGGTTTCAGGACCCCAGCGCGACTCGGCGCCGCCGATAATACTCGGCTCCGAAGGTACAAGCGGACAAAGACACTACTCGTCTGCCGCCACTGGACCCTCGAGAAATTCTGATTAATGTACACTGGTTGAAGCGGACTCAAGATATTTACTCCTTCCCGCCTTGGACCCTTAAGAACCCTTTACTGAATTACTGGTACAAGTGGACACAAGGAATTAATCCTTTCCCGCCCCCCCACCTCCAGAACTCTATTTGGATTTCCGAAAAATTTCGGAAATTCTAATAACACGGAATAGATTATTCCACTGTTCCTGTTTCTACCCTCTACCCGCTCGCCCTTATTTGAGCTTGCTAACTGCCTCCCTGGCTAAAGAGGCTAATAACTAAAAAGGCAACCATTTTCTTGTCCTGATGATGGACCCCATTATTTAACAAGGGGGTCCGAAACGTCGTCGACCCAATTTGTACCATATACCTGTGAAAATGTACAAAATGAAACATTGTAATGGTACCTATAAGTAATCTCTCTGTCCAAAAACTGGAACCCTATAGAGATTGTTGATTTTGCCTTGTAAAAGCCCTTTTGTGTATGTCTCTGTCTGTGCACGGTCGTGGTTTGGGTACAGGCTTGTGCCCCACGCACGTGAACTGTTGAAGGTGTTATTCTGTTTTGTATGTCCTCATTTAAAATATAAAACTTGGAAGACCACTGCCCGGCTGGGTATGTCTTTATCAATATAGAACTGACTGAGTCTATATTCATTTTTTCAATCATCCAATTCCCTGCCAGGGACCATTGTTGTTTCTACATGATTAACTTCCCCGAGGTCCCTCGCTGTTACCAATTGGGGTCCCCTTGTTGTTTAAATAGATGCTCCAGATGCAAGGCCAGAGACAAACTTGGACCGTGGAACTCAGTCAGCTGGCAGCCACAGTCGAGATGCTCCTGAGAGAATTACCTCTGACCCAGGAGGATGAAGCCAAATGTCCCTATGTTGTTAGAAATGTATAAGTTTCCATTGTATTCTCTGCGACTTCTCGTGGGAACCCCAATCTTGCTAGGCGGCACCCTAGGATGCTAAGTAGGGCTTGTAATAGTCTGTTCTGATTGGTGTGTTAACCAAATCCTACCTTAGGACCAATTGAAATTTGGGGATTCTGACACTTTGCAACATTGGGGGGTGGTACCTTGTCCCAAAACAGTATATCTAGCCTAGGTTCACCTAGGGAAATTGTCCGACTTGTCTGAATAGCTGACCTGTCACTGACCCAACGCACTCAATAGGTGACTTGATACAGAGGAGCTGCGGAGCTCTCTGTCCGAAATTTGACCATAGACTCTGAAGGTTTTACTGAACCTTAAGTGCTGGCGAAGCACTTTGCTGGGGAATTCGCTGACCCAATCGGGGTCCTGATCGATAGCTGCAGAGAGGGTGGAGCGCAGGCGTTGCTTCCGAACTGCGGGTGCTGGTCGTATCCTGGTGGTCCTGTCCTGATCCTAATCTGAGGGTTTCCTGTCCTGTCTTGGGGGTCCATTTCTGCACCTGCTGTCCATTGAGGGGTATCCTTCCTTGAGGGTTTCCTGTCCTTAACTGACCCGTGGCCAGGGTTTGGTTTTTCACACCAGTCTAGGTAAATATTGCTCTAAATCTCTTGAAACTGCACCTTTCTATTTTTCTGTCTTTGCTTCAATAAAGACATACCTTTGCACGTGAATTAATTTTCCATGCTTTTTCCTGCAACCATTGCATTTCATAAAGTCATTTGCATTTGATTTCATAGCGTGTTCCTATGTTACCCTACCTTTTAGAAATCATTTTCTGTATTGCACCTTGCAACTTCCTGATATGGTCTTGGTTTTTCTCTCGTAAACTGGCTAAAAGTAACTCAGATTTATAGCGTGTTCACTTTGCCCCTTATCTTAGTTTCCCTCTCCCTTAGCAGGTTCCCTGTCGCACGAGCACTCTTCTGATAAAACTGTATGACTGCCCTTTATTTGAATTTAAGATAAACTTTCAAAACTTCCAGTTGTCCGTGGTCATTTCAATGAAAGAAAGTAATTTTATGTTGGGTTTTGTATTTTGCTGCCTTTCCTTTTACAGCTAGCTCCCTGACCCATTGTGGTCATAGGTACCCGTAAAAGTGGATGGTAAGTCGGGTACACTAGAAAGAATCGAAAGGAATCCCACAATTATTGGTAGTAGATTGTGTGGTCATCTGATCAATGTATATGATAAAGTGAAGTATATGGGCCCGAAGCCAGAAGTGGCGAAATTATTGGTCGGGTGACCCGCGATCTCTAGCACTTTGCTAGTGGATGCCTGCACCACCAAATTCTCTGGTCTAAGATCATGGATAAGAAAGGCTGGGTAGCCCAGTGCAGGATGATGCCGATGCGAAACCTGCGAAACAGGTGGACTGGAACATAGTTTAACCCAAGTGCCAAAAAGTGTGTCCGTAAAGGCCTCATTAAATGGCAGTAGAGGTTCTGTAGGGGCCTGACCTAGCTGAAGTGCCTCAGTTAAAAATGAGCCTTGAATTCTATATTAGGGAGCTGCAACTCTAACTTCCACCACCCTCCGATAAAATCCTGCGAAGGAGGCGCTTTCTTTTGTAGCAGGACCACAAACTCGGGGTGCACAGGGACTAGTCTCTGAATTGACTCTAATGGAGATTTGTTTTTTTTTCCAAACTTTATTTATTATGTTTTTCAGTGTACATCTCCAGTATAGTAAATCCAGCAAGGTACAAAGTTACATTGTAATCACTCAAGTCATGGAAAAAATCCTCTTAACAAATCTAGCAATCAAGCAGATGCCTAACAGTAACAAGGATATTGTAGTCCCCATTTGCCCCATGCGTAGTCATTGTGTAGTTACATGTCGCTTAAATCGTAATGAACTCAGTGAAAACTCCCTCCACCCCCCGTCCCCCACCCTTCCCTCAACTCTCCCCAACTCTACCCCCCTCCCGCCGCCGAGTCCGCAACTCCCCCCTGTGTGGTCTGTGTTCCTATCTTATGACTCTAATGGAGATTATGAGCAGACCAGAAGGCATGTTATTTCCCACATACCCTTATTGAAATTGATGACGGACGGTAAGGGGCAGATTCCCAATGTAACTTTTTATATTTTTTTCTTGGGCTTGCAAAAAGACTTCAACTGCGGATGCAACTGCAGCGAAGATCTGCAGTGGGAATTACTTCGGGAGCAGGATTGGGACCTTCCTTTCGTCTTGGACCTGTCGCGATGAAGAGTCTTTTTGTGTTTGCCAATATAAAGTTTGGCCTCGAGGTCGTGTATGGTGGATGACAATCCCTACAGTGGTTTGAACCGTATTGTTTTAGGGGGTGATATTTTCCCTTGCTCACTTGTACATTATAGCCTGCAAAATAGCTGGATACCTTTCTTCCTCCACACAATTGCTATAAAAAAAATGACACTCCTGCAGACATACTACGCAGTGCCTAGGACTCCTTATCATGGGTCAGTATTACTTCCTATTGGACACAAATGATGCGCGGTCTGTAGGGAGCAAAAAGGGTGAGATGTGTTATTTTGTAAAACACAATTCCCAATAAAGAAATCATTGATAAAGCAAGTGGACACACAGTTGATTGAAAGCGGAAACATTTTTTTCAGGAAAGGTGAAAAAGGCAGAATACTGTGGTCAGTTATCCTGTTCACAAAAGTTAGGAAAATTAACTGAGGTTTCAGCAGACGACGTTGTGCATTTTGGGGAAGTGCTGACTTCGATAGAAGAGCATTATTCATTTTCAACTCTTTCAAGCAATTTAGCATAATTACCTTCCATTGATCCATTTCTCATTTAGAGAAAAGAGAGCTAGATTCCAAAATAAGCTATCTTTTCTTCAATCTAGTTTAGATACGGCTTCGAGAAAACCGATTGCTGGCTGAAATGCAGCATGATACTTCTCAGTTTACAGCACTAACAGGGAGTTCAATATTTACTGCTATGCTTTGGAATTTGCAAAGCTATGTACATTTTGTAAAATTGACATATCATGTGAATAAATAATTACATTGAACAATGCAGAAAAACAGAAGGGATAGAAATGGCAATGTTAAAAGGAGGAACAACAGAGGCAGAGGAAGAGAAGAAATGGAGGAAGAGGAGAGCAGCTGGAGATGAAAGATTATAAGATGTAGGTCAGGAACGGGCATAGATGAGAGGAATGGAAAAGTCACAAGAGTGGACTGCTGGTGAGTAATGAGAGCATGAAGTGAAGACAAGGGGAAGAAGGACTAACAATGGGAGACTGAGAAAGAGAAACTGAAGTGATGGCATTGGAAGCAATAACTAACTTGTGATAGTGTCTACATAATTGCCAAACTGTTTGTGAACCAGAAGCTCTTTACCCACAAATATTACCTGTTCTTCTGCTATCTATATCCCATCTTGTCCTAGGTTTTACCATCTGCCTATTTTTCTCTTTCCATCTCACACTCCTTTCATCAGAGGCACCCATCACACTTTCTAACTACCCCATGATTCACCATCGCTCCTCCTGCGCTACACCTTTTTATCAGAGGAGATTCTCATGCCTTCAACTCAGAGTTCTGCTGCCACTCTTCCACTGGATTCTCATTCACCATGACACACTTTCCCAAGCAAACCATATTGATTGCTCCATCTCACACTGCTTTTGGTCCCCGGTCTACTCAGGCCCTTCTGGAAACAATCAATATGCAAGATTCACCTTGGCGTTGGTGGCGATACCTCCACCTCCCATTCCTTCTGGCTTCTATGCCCCACTAAGTCAGCAGTTGATGTCTCAGATGTTGGGATGACTGAAACAGAGTCTTTGTCTTTTAAGACCACCTCCTCAGCTAGGGGTCTAGTCTTTAAGGACCGATGCCCTTGGGCTAGGGCAGGTGGTGGTTTTCCATCTTTTGGTGCATCTTTGGGAGGCACCTCAGCTTTCGTCAGCTCCTGCAAAGAGTTTTTAAACATTAGTACCATGCAGTATTGACATCTATTTTCTTCATAACGGGCATATCAGAAATATTCTGCTCAGAAACAGGACCTCAATTTGCGAGCATAAGATCAACTGCTTCTCTTCAGTGACAAGACCGAATTCTTTGGGGATTAGCCCACAACTTGCTTTTGGTTAGATAAAGGACTACAGCATCCTCGGAGAAGTGTGCACAAGTTAGAATCATAAAGAACACAATTTAGAGATGAAGTGGAGCACAGGTGCAGAACGGCCACCGGGGCTGCAGGAGTTTACTGCTATGAAGAACCCAGTGGGTAACAGCGGGCCATCATATTTGGAAGGTGGGTTCCACAAAGTGTTCTAGGTCACAGGGTGGAGTACCCAGTGTTGATGAGGGTTCTTCAGTGCTGCTTTCTCTACAGAAAAAAACCCTGGGATAGGTTCAAGTCTGGTGTGTAGAACCATACTAATTGCTCTCCTATGACGTGTTCTATTGACTGAAGTGCCCCTACCCCCAACCCGTTCCACCCCCCTGCCCCCCGTGCCAACTCATATCTTAAATATAATGTTGAAGAGAGGAAGATCAACCCAAAGCATTCTGCATTGATTTCTTTCCCTTAAATTCCCAGATTCTGGATCCGTTGTACAGAATAATAGACAACTTAGACAGTGGCCTTTGCCTTTCCCCATAAGCAGCTATAATCACTGATTGAACAGAAATGTTAAACATGAACACAAAGTTCAGGGTTCAAAGGCTATAATTGGCATAAACTGTTGTACATATGATACTTAATAATGTCCAACGCGTGAATTTAAGGATTGTTACATTATTGATTCCTGTCTGCCTTCAAGGGCTTTAAATGCGAACAGTACTTAATTCTCCTCACCAACTGACATTGGTGAATACCAGAGTCTTTTGTTGAACAAAATGGTAATGGAGATAACTGTGAACCAAATTATTGTAACTGTTAAGCACAATTAGTCTTGGCATCTACATGCTGGGAATGACTAAGATTCCCTTATTAGATTAAGAGATCTGTTTGAATTGCATTTGCAGCTAGGCAATAGAAAAGGTCCCGCTAACATGCCACAGAATCCAGGAATAAAAGGTTCCAATACTCTTCTTTTACTGAACCTCTCATAACACAGTGTAGAGGGAAACACCTCCCGCAGGGGAGCCTTTCCAAGTTGCCTATTCGAGTTAAGGATAACTTTGGTCTCTCTTCCAAAGATAGTAGGACAAATACTGGAGCTTATTTCCCTTCAAAACAAGGCTACCAACAACTGGGGAAAGTGGTCTCAGATTTGGAGTTCCCTCTTTAGTTTCAAGATAACAAGGATCCATCGCAAACTCACTTTATGATTTTATAAAGAGCTTAATGGACCCTAGAGAAGATGTTTAAATGAGCCATTTTACCACTCCTAACCTACTGTCAAGCAGACGGGGAATTTAACCCATTTAAACATGCAGCCATTTTGGCCTACTGAAATATATGCTCCGAGCTTAAAAACATGTTTTTTAATTCATGCCCATCATTTTCCTGGTATATGGTGCTTAGATGCCCAGGCAGCACAGAAAGATCCTCCGCCTAATAACAAGGATAGCCTTGATCTTCTTATAATTATACCAGCCAAAACATGTTATCCAGCAGGATATAGGCACAACGTAACTAGCGGGACTGGGCCACATATAGAGGAAAGCGTGACAATATTGTATCGAGAAACAAAGACATCGTCTGAAGTACCAGCCATCTTTTTTAAAAACTTTATTTATCCATTTTGTTTTAATGAAAAAACCAGCATACAATAGTTCGTAGGCACTTTAAACACAAACTCTGTGTAGCCGAGGACGGCATGAAAAGTCATAGAATCAATAACATGGTTATCCAAGAGGAGGGTATCATACAGTACATCATAGTGGACAGTAAGCATTGAGTTAAGCACTCGTTTCATCGATCTGCCCTTGCCCCTCCACCCTCCTGACTTTCAACTAAGCCCGTTTCACTCCTGCTGGTCGCAGTATCACTCAGCTCAGTCCCTCCCTGGATGTAAGAACAGAGATGCACAATTCTCTCCGTTCTGTGAGGTCTGCCCGTAACCCCTCACCTTTGCATGTTATTTTCATGTGTTTCCTCGGCAGGTGTCCATTCCATGACATCTCTAAGCCATGTTGCTATATCTGGGCTTCTCTGCCCCATCCAAGTTATGGCCACTCTGCATCCAGCCAGGACCAGCATCAGCTGAAGGAGTTTATATGATATTTTCCGTTTAGTGGGTTTGCGTATGTGGGCAAGCAGGCATTGAAATGGCTTATCTCTTATAGGAGACGTGTGGTTGTGCACACCTTTTCAGCCAACAGGGTCCAAAACTGTCTCAGTTCAGGGCACGCCTATGCCAGGTGTAGAAAATAATTCAGAAAAGGGGGTGGTGTAGAAAATAGGCTTCCCCTGTTGAGCACAGGAGGCACTCGCCATCATTATTGTGTGAGATGTTTTGCAACTTCGTTGGTGTGAGGTAGGTGCGATGTAGAAAATTATAATGGATCAGTTTATACCTTGCATTGCAGGAGACTGAGTGTGTGAGTTCGCTAATGGCCGCCCAAGCCCTAACGTCTAGTTGTGTGCTAAGGTCCCTCTCTCAAGCAGCCCTTGACCGCAGTGACTGGGCAGTTGAATCCTGCCTCATGGCTTTAGACAGGAGTGATATCATCCTACGCTCTGCTCCAAATGTGAGCAGTAGGGTCTAAAGTGTGTGTCGGTTGGAGAATATCTGGGTATTGGGACCAGGTGACTTTAACTACCTCCTGAATCGCCCTGTACTGTAAATAATGACCCTGTCCAAGAGCGAAACTGTCACTTGCTTGTTCTTAGGTTATAAAGGTCTCTTTCGGGTAAAGATCTGTGAGGACCTCGCATCCACCGTCCCTCCAAGCCTGGAAGGACATGTGTATTTCCATGTCTCTGATAGGGGTCAGAATCCCAACAGGGTCTGGTTCTGCCCATCCAGCAAGTAGTGGTTTTTCCCAATTGTCCCCTTCTACCAGCGAGATGTATGCTGCAGCTGGGCGGCAAAGTAGTACAGGTGGAAGCATGGGGGGGCCTCCAGCCCCTCTTCTTCGTATCTACTTGTCAGGGTATTAAAGGCCTCTCTGCTGTGCCTCCCAGCCCACAGTAGTGAGATGAGTATTGTGTACAGTTGCTTGAATATTCGTGTCGGAATTGAGCCGAGTGAGGATTGAAGTGCGTAAAGGCACTTAGGGAGTATTACCATCTTAGAAACAGCAAGTCTGCCCATTAAGGACAGCGGTAGGGTGTTCCAGAAGTTCACCGATCACTGTAGGGCCTAAAGGGTCCTATCCAAGTTCAGGGCTATTAATTGGGCATTGTCTAGCACCATCTGGACTCCAAGGTATCGGAAGTGTGCTCGTTCCCATCTGTGTTTCAAGCCTGGGAGCCACCCCAAACGTGTGGCAGTCATGCCCGCCAGAGGGAAGATCAGTGATTTATTACAGTTGAGTCACAGGCCAGAGACCTCCCCGAATCTGTCCAAATGGAGCAAAAGTCTGGGTACAGCCACTCCGGGGTATGCTAGGTAAAAGAGCGCATCGTCCTCTTATAGAGAAATGATGTAGGTCGTGTCTCCTACCTAGATACCCCACTGATCCAACTCAGCTCTCATCCGCACTGCCAAAGGCTCAATGGCCGGGGCAAAAAGGAGGGGCGAGAGAGGGCATCCCTGTTGGGTGCCTCACCCTAGAACCCACTCTTCAGATCGAGCCCCCCCGTCTCACCAAGCTCATGGCTCAGTGCATAGTATTTTGACCGACCAGCGGAATCTGAGTCCCAGCCCCATGGCCCTGAGGACCTCTAGAAGGTAACCCCAGTTGACCGTGTAAAATGTCTTAGCTAGGTCTATAGACACTAGTACCATTTCCTCCTCCCAGTGTTTCACTTTCTGCATAATGTGGATTAGGCAGCACAGGTTCATCGCCGTGTTGCGTCCCGGTATGAAGCCACATTGTTCCTTGTGTACGAAGTGCAGCATATGGGGTCCCAAGGGAGAGACTAATAGTTTGCACAGTAATTTCATGTCAGCATTGATCATGGTGATTGGGCGATAGAAAGTGGGTTCACAGTGATCCCCACCCAGCTTCAGGATCATACATATTTTGCCCCGTCTCATGGTGGGAGGGAGGATTCACTTATCGAAGGCCTCCTCATATACCTGCAAGAGGGCCCGGGTCATCTTTGGTACTATCTAGATAAATACTTGGAAATTGCAAAACCATTTTAAGTAACTCTTCACATCTTTTACCTAGATAAGAGATTATAGAGTTTGCTAAACGCAGATATATCTCAAGATATCCATCTGATAAATTTTTCCTTTTGAACATCCTTTCTGATCTTTCCCTACACATTATTGTGCCTAGGTCTGATTTATAATTAGTATTCCTTAACTCTACACAACTGCATCTCCAGACATGCTGAATTATTTTGTCAAAATAATCTTATTTTCGTCAACGCTCGGTAATGTTTATGCAACTATACCGTAGCACAGTACTAGGGTTGTTGCTCTAGTTTCTCCCTCTTTTTGCCTTAATTATTTGTTATGTCACTTGCACAAAACTAATAAAAAGTTTTGAACTTGGTAACAAGCCTGCTATCCAGCTACTGCACTATATATTGATTGTCAGTGATGTTACAATAGAAGAGGCAAGCCTCATCAGGTTATAAAGAAAAAAATACAATGGCGCATCACTATCCAATCTTCATTCATCGCTTATGCTAAGGTCACAAGGGTCAGCTACAGTCACCACTCTGAAAGGATAAGCTGAGAGAACAGTCATAACAGTAAACTAAGGGCAGTGGGAGATATGAAGCAAGGAGTGAAAATGCTGAAAAAAAGTATTATCATTAGCTGTGGAAGCTGGCACACGTGGAAGTAAAGTTCAGAACAGAATTCTTGCACAGAAACACATTTTTGGTCTGTCAGGTTCAGACAAATGAATTTTGTTTGGACCCAGGACTTAACCTGTCTGGCTTAGTACAAGAAATAAAATGACTAGGGTTAGAAAACAAAAACAGTTAAAATATATTTTTTTTTAAAAGAGGGGCAGGTGGACTATTTCATCACTGAGGCGCGTACTTTCCTCTACCTTACTATTCTCTTCCTTACTAACTAACCCCTGCCTCTCGCAAAGACCAGGTTACCTTCTTTTTTGCTTGCTCTGCCATTTTCTGGCGTGCCTTGCGCAAGATCTTCGATTGACCACTTTTAGGTGCTAGCGAATGCACTTGTTCTTCTTTCAACTGTTGCAGCTCAGGGGGCAACTGGACGGTGAAGGGATTCTGTATACCCTGTTCAGCTGTGTCATCGATTACTGGGGAGGGAAAGCAGAGCATTAACCAATAACTAAAGGAGAACTCAGAAAATTCAACCAAAACGTGCATTGTGGATGGTTATTAAAAAAAAAGGTTGGCTTACATTGTTCCAAAGTCACACTTCTGATTTCTCTCTGTTAATAAAAATCATCAGGGCCTAAGGCAACCACTTGCAGCACGAACGACGAATAGGATCACGGAGGTACGCTACATACCATCCACTATCACATTTGAAATAGTGATTTAGGTTTATTTCCATGTGCTACTTCTATTTATTTGCAAGCCCGCCTTTTTGTTTCAATCATGCAATAGGAGAACTGTAATATGAACTCTTGCAAAGACCCATTGAACACGATCACTTATCAATGCCCACGGCTCTTTTTATTCCAATTCTGATGTAGATTTCTTTTTTTTTAAAAATATTTTTATTATTCATCACCAGAAAAAACAAAGTATAAACAATTAATTACTTTGACATATATATCTAATCCAACAGATATAATTCAATTAAAGCTTAGTCACTTGAAGTAACAACCGAGATGCAAAACATAATTTGAGCACAGTTTCCAAAAAAGAAGAGTTAGAAAATCTGAGCAATTTTAACACCGCCACTTATAATCCTATCAAAAATGAGCATGAGACTATCCCCTTTTAATACCCGTCTAATTTAAGTTTCCATTTTTCAACTGGGGCCCATATCCGTTTAACAAGCTGTTTTGCATTTACACCTTTTTTTTCATATAAAGCTTTCTCTAGAGTATAGATAGCTAACAATTTAGATAGCCATTGTTGAAACGAAGGAGGATTAGAGTCTTTCCATAACGTTGCAATACAAAGCCGGCTCAGCGTCATTGCAATACACAAAAATTATTAATGGGGTACGTCCTGCCCCTCCTTTGCCACCCCAGGACCATAATCTCATTAGTTAATTTAATAGAAATCTCCAATTCCTCTTTAAAGAATTCTTCCATAGCTTGTTTAAAGGGATCTAGTTTAGGACAAGACGCAAACATATGTATCGTGTCTGCCTCCATACTCTGACATCTTGGGCAGAAGATCCCACTCGTTCCCCCCCAGCGGGCTATTCTATGCGGTGTATAATATAGTTCATATAAAGTCTTGTAGTATTGTGCCTGCAGATTTGCAACCTTTAAGGTAGTATTTCCTAACCTAAGCGATTTTTCACCCTCATTCCCGACTAGATTTAATTTAGTTCTCCATTTATCAAATACCTTTCCTCTATCATCCTCGTTATACAGGCATAATGCACCATAAAGTTGAGAGATTGAACATCCCTCCTCATCTCGAACAAGTTCCATCAAGTCTACCCTAGTAAACTTACAGTTACCTGCTTGTTTTCTCTGCAGGACTGATCTTATCTGTAAGTATTTAAAGAAATCTCTCCGATCCAAATTGTATAGCTGTTGCGCAGTTTCAAATGTTATTAACCCTAATTGATCTATGATGTCTCCAATTGTTCCGACCCCGAGGTTATCCCACCGTCTCATCACTTGATCATGAAATACATCTGGCAGAAGTTTATTCATATATAAAGGGGTATAGAAGTTCATTCTCCCTAATTTAATTTTCTTCCGGATAATTGACCAAACTGAACTGACCGCACCCAACACCTTGAACTTTGTTCTTTTATAGTAGTTTAGCTCCTTAAATGTAAGAAGTCCCTTATTAGAATCCAAAACCAACAAGTCATATATATCCGGAATACCAGCATTACCCCTCCATATGTCTTTCATATTCCCACCGAGGAGTCCTTTACAATACTGAAGAACTGATGCAAAATAATATGTCTTAAA
Organism: Lissotriton helveticus; assembly: GCF_964261635.1. Classification (NCBI taxonomy): domain Eukaryota; kingdom Metazoa; phylum Chordata; class Amphibia; order Caudata; family Salamandridae; genus Lissotriton; species Lissotriton helveticus. The sequence goes on from NC_136068.1 coordinate 570,461,711, forward strand.
GTCAGGTACTGCAAGGCCCCCCCGTTCTTTACATAGTGCCAGCATCTTTATGGATCTTCGAGTTCTGCCCTTGGCCCATATAAAGCGATTACAATTCCCCTCTATTTCCTTAAACCACTTATTAGTCAATAATAAAGGAATCGTACGGAATAAATATAAAATCTTGGGCAGAAACTGCATCTTTATAACATTACAGCAGCCTATAACTGTTAAATGTAAATTGTCCATTCTATCTAAGTCTAGTTTTGCCTTTTTGATTATTGGGGTCAAATTTTCCTCTACAACCTTAGATAAATCGGATGTTATACTAACGCCCAAATAGACCGCAGACTCTATAACTCTCTCATCATGAATAGTAACAAATTGATTTACGACTATTTGTGTTTTCCCTTGGTTTAATTTGTACCCTGACAAAAGGCCATATTTTTTCGCCTCATTCTCGATTTCCCCAATTGCTATTATTGGTGTTGGTGATGTGATTGCTAAATCATCTGCGTATCCCAATATTTTGGTCTCATATCCATTCAATACAATTGGGCTGATATATATATATATATATAAAAAAAAATAATAATAAATGAGTCAATATAGCAAACAAAGAGTAGAGGGGAGCAGGGGCATCCTTGCCTAGTCCCACGTTCGATTTTTATTGCTTCGCTCAGTTCTCCCCCCACTTTCAGTCTGATGTTCGGATTATAATATAGGGCCTTTAATGCTCCTATACAAATTTTCCCAAAATTACATTTGTTCATTGTTGCCCACAGAAAACCCCACGAGACCCTATCGAAAGCTTTTTCAGCATCCAACAATATTAAAGACATAGGGTCTCGTGAGGCATTCGTACCATCCAGCAGCGCAAACACCCTTCTAATATGATCGGCAGTACCCCTCCCCGGTATGAACCCGTGCTGCCAGGGTGAGACTATCTTCCCGATTGTGTTACTTTTGTCACATCCTCTTTCTCTCTTATATTTCTTATCAGTTCTTCCTCTAATTTTGCTACTAGACTTATCTTCTTCCCAAGATGATCTTTTTCCTGCTTGCTCCGTCTAAGAGAGTAGCTTAGCGTTTCCCCCGTAATTCCTGCCTTCATAGCGTCCCATACTATTAGGGGCGACGCTGTGCCCCTATTGTTTTCCAGGAATTCTTTTAACCAAATTTCCATATGAGTTACATAATTTGTATCCTGTAACAGAGCTCTCTCAAACGTCCAACTAATTATACTTTTCTGTGAATATGGTATAAAGATCTCCATGGAAAGCGGATTATGATCTGACATCAATCTGGGCATTTTTTTAACTTTCACTATCGGTATCAACGAGGGGGAGATCAAGAAATAATCTAACCGAGCTGGAGTTTTATGGGGGGCAGAATAGTATGTACTACCTCCCCCTCCGTTTATATGTTCCCAAATATCGATCAGCCCATTGTCCTGCATGAGCTGTATCAGCGCTCTGTGGGTTTTTTCTCTTTACCAGTAAATCTTGCAGGATCGTCTTTCCATAGCCCGTTAAGGCCATTTATATTTAAGTCGCTACAAAGTATAATGGGGAGAGGCCAGTTGGGTAATTGAGAATTTATATGACTTAGGGTTTCCGGGTCATCATCTGTTGGTGCATAAATAGAACATAAAGTAAAATTAAAGCTTTGAATTTGGCATTCCGTTAGGACCCACCGCCCGTGTCTATCTACCTGTTGCTTTTTTAATGTAATCCTATTTCCCTGTGCTAATATTGCAACCCCACGTGTTCTAGTGCCCTGAGTCGTGCAGGTCAATACTTTATACCCCAATTGTTCCAATAGAGTTTTCTGCGAAATCTCTATATGCGTCTCCTGGACACAAATTAAGTCAGCTTGCAGTGTTCTAAAATAATCTTTCAAATCCCTTCTTTTTCATGCATCGTTTAGTCCACTCACATTAATTGTGACTATGCGTATCATTTTTCTTTTTCTTCTTTTTGCCTTTATCCCCCTCTATTCTAATTCCTTTCCTTCTCTGGTGATGATTTTTTCCCCCATATTTCCTCTCCCGAAGATCCACCCATCCCCCCCTCCCCTTGCCTCCCCTTGAGGCATCCTGGGTCCTGCCGGATCCAGGTGTGGGCGCCCGTTGATCAGTACGCCTCAGTGCACGCCCCCCCCCCCCAGCCCTGCGTCACTGTAATATTTCCTTACAGAAAAAAGTCTTTGAGATCAAGGTTTTCTTTTTTTTTCCCTCCCCCCCTCTTCCCTTCCTTTTTCTTCCCTTTTTTTTTTTTTTACTCCTCCTGCTAAAGTTTTCATGTATTATTTCATGTGTGAGTAGCGATTAATATATATATATATTTCCCCCCCCGTTATTTTTCACGGGCAAAATGTTTTTAATATGATACTTATTGTTTGAACCACAAAAAAAAAAGAGAAATTAGTTCTTGCTCATATTCCAGTTCTATTTTTTTAAAGTCTCAGAGATTTCTTTAAGATAATTTTCTGCTTGTATTTCACTAGTGAAGCTCCGGGTCGATCCTCTGAATATTATTTTCAGTCTTGCCGGGTTTTGTAAATATACTTTAGCACCAATCTGTTCAAAAGGATTGAATAGCTGCCTCAGCCTCCATCTCCTTTCCACGGTTGCGTGGGCAAAATCTGGTCTAACAAAATATGTACTACCATTATATTCTTTCTTGCTTGTAGGACGAGCTAGATCATATATAGATTCCCGAAGTAAGAAATTTCCAAAAAATACCAACATTGCCCTTTGATATTTAGATTGGTTTTGCGTTTTATTAGATTGAGTTAGGGGAAAACAATGAGCTCTTTGAACTTCTCTTTCTAGTTCCCAGGTTTGCAATTCGGGGATAGATGATTTAAGAAGTTTAATTATATACCCCCTTGGGTCGTTGTCTTCAACGCCTTCTGGGAGCCCCAGGAATCGCAGATTATTCCGCCTTGCTCTGTTTTCCTGTTCCTCAGCCTTTATCATTAGGTCCTGTATAATTCCTTCTTGCTTTTTTTCCTGTTTTTGCAAATTGGTGACATCCTTTTCTAGATGGTCAGTTCGTTTCTCAACTGATACCATCCTTTCAGAAATGGCCAGACAAGTGCTGCCCACCTTATTTACTGCCCCTTGTAGCTTTTGGATAGCTAGGTGATGCTTTTGAGTGTCTGTTTTGACATCTTTGTGTAGTTTCCTTATTGAGGTCAATATTTCTTTCAGAGACGGCTCGTTTATTTCTCCTGCCTCATCGTAATCAGAGATGTCCGCTGTAGATTCCTCCCCGCTTTCTTGAAACATCATTGTTCCCCTTGATTTTTTAGGTTTTACATTTTTCCGAGGGTTGGTCGGTTCTGGATTGCTTCCTTGATCGGTGGTTTCCTCATAAGTAGATTTATTTAGTCTTTTATTCCTTATTCTTCTTTTCTCCAATTTTTTCCTCGGTGTGCTTCCTTGTCCAGGATCACTCTCTTTCCTTATACCAGAACGACCTGATATTTCCTGGGTTGATGCATCTTGGTCTTGACCTTTGTTAAGGCCGCTTGGCTCACTAGAAATCGAGATCCCAGTTTCATATATGTCTACATCAGATTGATCTGAGTGTGTATCAGTTCCTAGTAAAGGTAGTTTATTAGGTGGGGGATTCAGGGTTACTTGTCCATTAACCATCGGGTTAAGTCTTTCATTTGCCCCGTCCAGTTTTGTTGGCTCCTGGGTTATTACCGCCTGACTTAGCCCCTTATTTGCCCCCATTTTGGACACTGGACTAAAGATGCTTAGTATACTAGGCTGCGATGCAGTTGGATCTCCCGTCGCCTTAGCATTTGCTTTTAATTCTTTGATGGTTTGCAGACGTTTTGCTTTTTTTAACATTAATTCCATCTCTTCAGTATCCTCATGGACTTTCTCTTTCTCTTTCTCCTTATGTTTCTCTTTAGTTTTTTCTTTCCTTTTATCTGGTTCTATGCCATTGCCTTTAGCAGCCTGTCTGTCAGTTTTCTTTTCCTTTTTGAATTTTTCATTGTCCACATGTTGCTCTCTGTAATTCAGGATTTTAGCTTTGTCCTTGTCTTTATCTCTCTCTAGGCCCCTTCCGTTGCCTCTGCCATCCTCCTTCCCCTTCTCTTTCTCCTTAGCTTTTGCTCTTTCTTTCCCTCCATCTATCCCTCCATCTTGTTCCTTATTTTTTGCATCTTTGGCTTTGGTGCCTCTAGTTTCTCGTCTTTGCGGCATTGGTTTCAGTGCATGGTCATTATCCACCTCTTGTACTATCTTGTTAAGTTCGTTAGGTTCAGGCTCCGCATTCCATTGTGCTCCCAGGGTGTTTGGTCGAAGCATAGATATATCAGCGACCGAGCTTTGGTCATGTAATTCACATAGCTCCTTTTGAACGCTCTCTGGAAGATTCTCCATCCTTTCTGTGTCTGTTTCGTTCATCTTCCCTATCGCTTTTTGCCATGTAGTCTGTTCGTTGTTCCTGCTTTCGTCACTTTGCTTAGTTGGTTTTACCTAGGTTGCATATGGAAAGGTTGATTCCTGCCCTGAGTTTCTCAGTTTTACCAGTTTTGGTACGTTTGTAATATCCCAAATATTCAGAATTATATGTCGATCACGCCCTTTTTCTTGGCGGTTAAGCTGACACAGAGGACACAGAGGATCCAGAAAATCAGATCTGCTTGTACCACCTTCAGGATCTTTTTTATTTCGTTTTGTTTGTGGCTGCTGCCTACCTCCTTGTGGATCCTTGACAGCTCCCTGGGTCGCTATGACTGTTACTGTTACCTCTATGGTCCTTTTAGCACGTGGTAGATCGAATTTAATCTTCTTCCCACCGAGCCGCTTTCGTACAGCAATGTTACAAATGTTTAGATGCCTATAATGGTGTTTTTGGAATTTCCATCGAGGCTCTTCTCGCATTATAGAGTGAGAGAAAAAATTATGTGGATGTGGGGCTTTAAGAACAAAGTCCGTTTTTTAAAAAGTTTTCTAAGCACAAATAGCCACTGTCAACCTCCGACCAAGTGATTGGCAGACAAGACCGTGACAGAAAACAGACCCCTTCCAGGCTCCCGGCTGACCTGAACAGAGCAGCAGAGCAGCAAAGCAGAAATAAATGTCTTTTTTTTTTAGCGCTTTTACACGTCCTTGCTATGAGTTTATTACTTGCAGCTCTGTGGTTTAATTCTGCCTGACACGTCTCTGAGCTCAAAGCCCCAAGTCTCCCCCTCTCGTGCTCCCAGCTGCCAGTGCTAATGCTTTTGATGAGAGGCCGGGTGAATCCGCGCTATCGCAGCCGTCAGAGATCCATCATAGAAATCCACAAGTGTGTGCTCCTCACCTTCCACCTTGCCGACCCATAAGACAGCGTGCTTGCAGTTGCTGAACATTAATTAACAAGAGGAAACAGCAAAATAACGTGGGAAGAGCGAGGGTAAAAAGGCAGTCGATGATGTCTACAAGTCTTTAGCTTTCCCTCCTCGATAGAATGCCAACGATTTGCGTTGGTCCAATTACCTCCACACAGCCACACAGCATCACACAGCTTCACACAGTAGCTGCGGCTGACTCATAATGAATGAGCTTTCCTTTTTGGCAATGTTTTTGGCAATGTTCCCCTTCGTTAGTTCTCCAACCAAGTCATCCGCTCATCTGCTACTCCGTGCTCGAGGAAAAAGCTATTCCAGTCTGCTCCGATTTATTTCATTTAATTTCTCCCTTGATTCTCCCTATGCTCTCACGCAGAGCTTCCAGGGGTAGGAGAGAACTCAGTCAGCGACTACTCCTACTGACGCCTGATGTAGATTTCTAAATTGAAATACAATTTTTAAATTGCCATACTATTAATATCTTTCAGTTAATAAACAACTTTAATACGCAAAAGTCCCACCTCAACAAGAACTCACACGCCCTGGGACAGATTTGTTTTAGGTCGTAAACTATTCAAAATGCCTCCTTCAGCCTACTAGCAGAGACAACAGGATTATGTCCTGTTGTTTTCATTTTGTTCATACCACCTATTCGTCAGATGAGGGTTTCCTCCAGCTTTTAACACTTTCTGAAACTAAAGTGAGGTAGTTAATGTTTTTCTATCATTTTGTTCAATTATCTGGATAATACTATATAGGCTAAAACATGCACCCAGAGGGCACCTTAAAGGTACCCCCTGAAAACCTAGCAGCCTCTAGTTTGCTGGCCGACTAGTGTTGACTACCCTGCCACCACAGACAGGTTTCTGACTCCCTGCAGGTGAGAGCCTACGCTCTCTGAAGCCAGAAGCAATGTCTGCTCTGGCCAGAGTTGTTTTCACCTCCTCCAAGCAGGATGGCTAAGCAGTCAGCATATCAAGGCAGGAGGATTCAAAGGCCTCTGTCGCCTTTGATATGTGACCACAGCTTCCCTAGACAGGTTGAAATGCCAACACCCCCAGCCCTGGGCCCATTTGGCACTAGGAAAGGTGGTAAATTAGATATGCAGGGAGGCATGGTGCACTACCAGGCCTGTCACATCCTTATGGTAGGCTGCCTGATGTACCCCCTTTAGGAAAATTCCACCATCTTCGGGATGGCAGAATTAGGAACTCTGAGACAGGGCCATACCTACGTCCCATAGGAAATGGTCATATAGGGGTGTAATGACTGCAAGGGTAAGTAGGCCATTGGCTACCACCCTTCACTCCCCTTAGCGCCCATAAATCTTGTATTTAGGGGCACCCCTGGCACCAGGAAAGAAGATTCTGTCAACCTAAGAAGGGCACCGAAGAGCAACAACTGAGAAGCAGCAACTGACTTGGCGCCAACCCAGCCAACCTGCCTGCTTTGCCAGACAAAGGCACAAAGACGACTCACCCTGCAGCTGCATTATCTCCAAAAGCCTGGGAGGACTGTCAGCACTTCAAGGAGAAATCAGCATCTCCTGTGGAGTAGCGGAGCGACTTCCCTGCATCCTGCAGGCACCATGAACAACAGTGAGGACTCCATACCGTGAAAACATGCCACTGGAAATAACCAATGCACCAGTGCCCCCAATCCTGAGTCGAAGTGGGCCAGCAGCTCCAAGTGGTCCTGAGACCCTCCAGAGTCAAACCCCACCTTGGGTTTGTCCAGGTTGAACTAGTTGCCAACTGCAGCCTCTTTTTGCAGGCTCTAGTAATCGCGAGTGACTCCTGCAGCACAGACCCGACACCTAAAGACACCACTGCACCCGAGCCCTACAGCCTGAGGAGAAGTGGACCGACTGTGTCCCTATGTGCCAGAGCATTTCAAGGATCAAGCCCCGCCCCCCTGTGGGTTCAACCGGACTGGCCACACAGACCAAGCTTGCAGCCTTTTTTTCCTCAGGACAGTTTCCCATTACATTTAACGGGGCACCCGGCGCCGTAAAGCACCTCTGCAAGCAGATGCCCCAGAGGCTACCGAGATGACCTGTTGGTGCTGCCCCATACTTATCTTATCTCCAGAAAACTGGTCCTGTAAGTCGCTGTTAAGTACCCATTTGCAGTATATGTGTTTTTCACCCATATGATAACAATACAGCATTAGAGACAATATAAGTGTATTTACCTGTTTTGTTCAAAAATGCTATTTTAAAAAAAAGCACTTACCCAATAACAAAGTTCTTGGTGACTAAAATTATATAAAAATATGTGCTATTTTTCTAAATTGGTGTGGATCTCCTTATTGACTGTGTGTATTATATATTGACTGTGTGTGTGCAACAAATGTCTAACACTCCTCCTTGATAAGCCTAAGGCTGCTCAACCACACTGCCACAAAAAGAGCACCCTGGCATTGTTAAAGCAAGCCCTGTCCACTAATAAGGGATACCTGGAGTCTCTACACAATATACCTCTTTTTGGTATATTATATAAAGAGCCAGCTTCCTACACCCCACATTAGGGGATGTTGGAGTTCTGGTTCCGTCAGCAGTACACCTTTGGCCCGCTTTTCCGCAGATATTCGCGATATGACACGCTCCAGTTTACAGTGACATTATTGCATCTTTATATGTGATATAAATGGGCTTAATAATAAGTTTAAGCAGGCAGACATGCTTAACTATGCTAAAAGGTTAGCCCCAATGGCATCTTGCTTCAAGAGACACACCTGTTGAAAAACAACTGTAATTTCTTGGATACACCCAGGTGTACCATGCTAGTTACACTAAGGGGGCGGCCATCCTTATGTGAAGATTCATTACACTGATTGCCTTGACTCTCCACACAAACTCGCATGTTCAGATTGTAATATGCGTTCGTTCACTGGAGGGACACACTGGTATATCATTTGTGTTTATATACCTGACATTGACAGAGTACTCCCTGTCTATGTTGGCCACCCACTTGGCACAGATACCACTTAGAGCCTTGATTGTCAGGGCAGAGGGGGTGAATTTCAACATGGTAATGAACCCAACACTAGATATTCTAAGTGGCAGGAGAACACCCAGAGCAATTCCCCTCACAGCATGAGTGGATTCACCAGGATTCTATGACGTGTGTAAGAAGTGGTACCCAACAGAGAGGCATAACACCTTTTCCCACTCACATTCCAATCTCCCATTTAGATCACTTTTTCAAGCCCACAACGGCATAGAGTTGCACTACAGGAGGGGCCCAATAATAGAGAGAGTGGTTAGGAGACTAAATGCCTTGTGGCTCAATGACAAGAAGTTTGCTAATAAGATTAGAGACAAAGTCACCTCCAATTATGACAACAATGTCAGAACAGTAGATGCCATAGGCACCCTATGTGAGGCATTCAAGGCAGTGGTTCAAGGCCAAATTAAGACATTGATAACAAGAGTCAAGAAAGATAAAAACAGTGAGACAGACTCCCTAGAGAGGGAAATTCAGAAGTTAGAGAATAAGGCCACTCAGTCAAGAGAGAAGGGGTATTCTTAAGCAAATGGCAGTGGTAGAAGAACACCTCTGGCAGGTCAGCGTAGGTTAAGTCAGGTTTTTTGGGCTGGCCACCCAGCACAGTCTCTATGAGTGTGGAGAGAAAGCAGGCAAATGTTATATTAGTTGACTAAGTGAGACTTGGAGTTTCTTGTGACCCCCACACACCCCTCTCCTCACTGAGGTCCTCCGAAGTTGGTTAGGGACACCGCCACAATTGTAAAAGTATTTCTTGACTACTATCCCTCGCTCTAAGTTACGTGGACCCTTCCCCCTGCTCCACCCCAACTTCCATCTCACCCCTGGGCACAAACTAATCTAACCCATTAGCACCAGCCCTGGTGTAGGAAGCTGGCTCTGTATCCACTATACCAAAGTGAGGGTGCACAGAGTGCAGTGGAACCCCCAAGGTAGGCAGAGGTAAAAGTAGATAATACTTTACTCTCTATTTGTGGTAGTGTGGACGAGGTAAGGTTTTATCAGAGTGTAGTGTTAAGCATTTATTGGACACACTCAGGCAATAAATTGTGTCACAGAGTCAAAGACTGAACTCAGACCTATTTGTTTGCATAAAATACTATTTAGTTGTATTTTATTTTCTAGAACGAAGCCAGGCCTGGTACAGGTAAGTATAACAGCACTTTGCAAGAATGGATTGGTTAAAGGTAAGTCAGGTAAGTCATTTGTTTATAAAACCGTTTTAATTCATTTCATTTCATTTCATAATCTTTATTTCGATGATTATTCATCATAAAAAGATACAAAAACAGTACAATCATACAATATTAAAAATGGTATTACAATATTAAAAATCCCACAGATAAAAGATTTAAAACTATTTCGATCAGGTGCTCAAGTTAACCACATTCTTAATAATTTACTTCCTAGTTTCGAAGGACTGCATTCAAACAATAGCGCCGCCTATGCCAGACAGTGGCCAAATATTTTGCCACAGCAAACACGATGTTTTCAGCAAGGTCAGTTGTAAGTACCCTGTAGGCCACCAGGCACTCAGAGAAGCCTAAGTTTTTACACAGTGGTACTATCCATTTCTTTCTAGCACCACTGTACGCTGGGCAGAAGAAGAGGATGTGCATATCTGTCTCTCTATCCACTCTGCACCCAGGACAGCTACTCTCAGTGGGCTTACTCCACTTGCTTCTGAGGGCACGAATCGGCAATGACCCGTGCCTCTACTGCACATAAAGCTTCCTTATAGGAGGCGGGTAAATAATGTCTAGGACTGGTTCGAAACAGTAGCAGTCTTTAAAGAGCAAAAAAGACTCAGTGCAGGACCCAATATTTTTATTTTGCACTAGGGTCGCTAGTTTATAATCATAGTAGATCTTTGCCAATCGTTTCTTGGGCAACACTGGACAGGTGACCAGAGGGTTAGACCATACAGTGTGTAGACCAAGGCTCTCCAACCCAGTTTTAACAAACTTGAGCCAGGGAATTTTACCTACTTTGGGCAGGGAAAGGATCTCTTGCAGGGCCTCCCTATAACTGACTAATTCTGGAGTTGCCCAAATCCTGCGCCAAAACATCAATGGTCTCAGAGATAATTCTTCATCTATTGGCCTCAAGCCAAGGTCTAGCCTCAATGGGGTTAACGGTGTGCTGAGGGGGAGTAACAAAAGCCTCCTGATCAACTTATTCTCCACCTTTAACAGATCATTACAGGGTAGATGTCCCCACAGTTCGCTACCGTACATTGCTGCACCTTTTGCCTGGATCTTGTAAATCTCTAAGGATGGGCCAACAGGTCTCATCGATGACTTGTTCTTCTCTATCATCTTTGAAATCCCACCTACAAACTGCACTAATTTGAGGTGCGCTTTTTCTTGTTGGTGGCCCCAGGCTAAGTTTTCATTCAGGGTGACCCCCAGGTATTCGAAGGTACAAACCCTTTCGAGTTTGTCCGGGCCAATGGACGGTACAAAACGGGATTTGGGAGATGGATTAAAGACCATATACTTGGTCTTTCCGGTGTTAATTTCCAGCCCATGTTCACTGCAAAAATCCACCAACCCGTTGAGGACACGCTGTATCCCCGTTGGGGATTTGGAAAGCAGCAGACACCCTGCTGCCAGCGAGCCTTGGTGCATCACTGTCTAAAACCCTGTTGAGGTGGTCAATAACCCCGTTGACATAGAGGCAAAACAGGGTCGGTGCAAGCACACAACCCTGTCTTACCCCCCTGCCAACGGGGAATTTACCAGAGAGGCCCCCAATCCTGCCACACCTGACCCGGGCATAATTGTCAGTATGAAGACGAATTATCACCTTCAGGAGACCTGGCGGGACCCCCATTTTGCCTAAGACCCTCCACAAGTTGCTACGCGGGACAAGATCAAAAGCAGCTCTCAGGTCCACGAATACAGTGTAGAGGCTGCCACCCTCCAACTGTACCGTTTTCCAGAAAATGAGTGCCAAACGAAAGACCTGATCAATTGTAGAGACCCCAGTTCTAAACCCGGCTTGGAAAGGGCTCAGTATTTCATTATCTTCAACCCATTCTAGTAAACGGTCGAGAACCAAACGGGAGAACAGTTTCTGTGTTACATCCAGGAGACTAATCGGCCTATAATTGGCTGGGAGCAATGGACACCCTTTCTTGAATATTGGGACTATCTCTGCCCCCAGCCATGTGGCAGGGGGTGGCATGCCCGCAAGGATGGCGTTAAAGAACACCTGGAGATACGGTGCCCAGATGTCAGCCTCATGCTTGAATAGGTCCCCGGGAAGTTAATCCAGCCCCGGGGCCTTTTCAGCTGACAGACCCAGGATTGCTGCGCTGACCTCTCCCAATGTAAACATGCCCATAGGCGCTGCATCCAGGGCATGGTCTGTACCCTCTGGAACTTCCATGGTTTCCATATGGTCCACATCGGCCGCTCTATACAGAGAGGCGAAATGTTCTTCCCAAACGGACGCTGCAATATTAGCCTCGACCGCTTTGGTAGGTTCAGCTGTCCCATGTTGGACAATTTGCCAGAATTTGCGAGCGTCCCTCCATTGAAGAGCGCTCCTCATATCTGACCAATTCTCAAAGTCCCATTCAATTTTGGCGTTATGAATAAGATTTTTATATATTACCCGCCTAATCCTGATCTTACTAGGACTTTCCCGCTCTTTAAGGGACTTTAAGAGTTCTGCCTTAGCTCTCCTACACTCAGCGTTGAACCATGAAGCGCGCATCCCCCTTGGATTCCTAGTTTTCGCTACAGGGTTCAAGACTTCAGCTAAGTTCTTGACCAGTTCCTGATGGATACCTGCCAATACTCTGTGTCCATCCAGGGACGGTAACCCGGGTAGTAATTTTTCCACTTGTTCTAAACTTGGAACCAGTATGGTGTACAGTCTCTGGATATCATCAGGATTCCCCACTATTTTGGACCATCTAACTCGCCGCCTGTTACTGGCTGTTATAAGATCTGGGGCTAAGTTCGCAATACACTCCTGTTCCCCGGGTGCTACCCCCTGCACTTCAAACCTGAGCGCCAACGCATTGTGGTCGCTGTCCGTTCTGGTAAGTACCTGAAAGTCCTTAACTTTCGCCCAATCCCTGGATTCCACCAACATATAATCTATTCGAGACTCTTGCCCTGGTTTATTATAAGTGGGCCTTGGTGGTATGTCCCCTTTTATGCGCCCGTTACAGGCTCTCAGTGAATTGGCCAAAGTAAGGGAAGTAATCTGCACAGCCAGAGGGGACCATGCCTTTGCTACAGGGCCTGCCGGGGGTGGAATTCCCCAGGCATCATCCTCATCAATTGTAGCGCCCTCCAGAAAGGTCGGCAGCGGCTCAAACGGATTATTGAAATCCCCTCCCACTAGGTAGGACGAACAGTGGGAGGAGGAATCTAGAAACACCGCCAGCTCCTCTATTGTGCCCGAGGTCCTTGATAGCCCCACTGGTCGTGAATACACATTAACCAGCGATAGTGATTGGCCAGACACCCAGTCTAATACAACACACTGGAAATCCTCAGAATTCGTTTGCAGTGCCCTAGCCCTACACCCTAAATGGGTAGCAACCCATATCAGTAACCCACCTGACGGGCGTCCCTCCCCCCCCCCCCCCATTTGGCTGGTACTGAAAATGTTGCATAGCCTGGTCGGGAATTACTTCCCCGTGCCCAGGTTTCTTGTAAAAGGCAAATGTCAAAAGACTCTATGAATGTCTCCCATTCAGGGGAGTCCCGTTTATTTGACAGGCCGGCTACATTCCACGAAAGAATGGACACCAAACCTGGGACCACCTCTCGGTTCGGTGTGGTACTCCTGTTTTGGTGCACTATTACGTTGCCATCATCGGGTCTTTTATCCTGGCCCTGTAGTTGTTCTAGGCCCCCAAGGTCGCTGCTTTCTCCAAGTATAGATTGGCCCACTCTCGGTGAAGGTATACCTCGTTCCTGAGCGGAGTCTGCCTGATACTCCACCGGTAGAGGAGATGTAATGCTCCTACTATCGTCAGATGATTCCCTATCATGTGTTTGCTTTGCCCCAGCGCTGCAATCCATCAACTGTCAATCCACTACATCCAAACAGCCGAACCGGTTGGGATGGGTGAATTGGGAGTAAGGGGAACTGGGGGTGGGATGATTCCAGCCTCCCCTCCCAAAAGCTCCCCCGTGGGGCCCCGACCTAACTGCACGATATTGTCTTCTTGGGGGAACCCATGACCAGCCCTCATTGCCCCCTTCCTCAAACCGCTCACGTTTGTCAGGATAGAATGCCCTCAGGGGTAACGCTTGAATAGACGTCGTGGGTGATGGACCTTCCCAATTGCAGATGAAACTTACTGTTCTTGGGTCTCTAAAATTTACCAACACACAGTCCCCGGTACCCCTTTTAGTTGTCTCGCCCACCCAGGGAACTCTCCTTGCAAGGATAATTTCGTTGTGCATCCCTAAGGGTAGTGGTCTATATCTATTAAGCCAACTAATTACCTTATTCTTTAAGGAAACTGGATTTTCCCTCGCAGCTTCCTCAAGTTCTGGTACACCACTGAGGACGACTACATAAGGGCCGCCCCCGGGGGGAGGTGTGCTGCTTTCCTACTTCCGCTTCCAACTTTCCCTCGCTGTGCTTGGCCCAACTGTGCCAAGTCAGGTGCCTTCCCCCTATTTTGGTTAGGGGTGCAACTTGGGGAATAGTAGGAGGCGGTATAAGGAAGGGGTTTGATGCAGGAGGAATATTACCACCGTCCAAGGGTAAGCTTGTGGTAATAACAGAAAGGGTTGGTGGGATAACTGAGTCGAGTGGTAAGAATGGATTATTGTTAGCATTAATTACTGTCCCCCCCGCTGTAGGGGCCCCCGAGGGGCCAAAGGTTCCACCCAAACCTATGTTCCCCTGCTGCGCCTTGTCAGCCTTGACACAGCCAAGTAACTCTCCCAGTAACCCCTCAATTTTACCCAGCCTATCTTCAGAGTTCCCGTGACGCACTGTAGCCTCCCTCAGATTGCCGTGCACAGCCCCTATAGTTTCTAGGATGTTGCTGATTCTGTCCTCGATCCTAGTTAATCTGGCTTCTAAGAGATCTATCAGGGACTCCATCAGTGAACTTAGATCCCTACACCCTCCTGATTCCTCGCCCCCCCCTGTAGTGCTATAGAGAGTTATCAAGCTATCAGCGGGCGACGGCGGGTGAACTTCCTCTGCCACCAACCGTGATTTAGTGGCTTGGGGGCCCCTCCTTTTACCCATATCACCCATTCTGACAGGTTGTTGTAAATCTTTTTTAGGGACCTTTGACTTTATCCCACAAGCTAATTCGGGACCAAGCTTCCTTTTTTTAATGGCTCCTTACCTGTGGGCTTCATCTATAGATGTTGGTTGGGCCCCTGCCTCTAGTGTTATGGGGAAGGGAGGTGGGGTAGAGATCATGGTAGTTTCGTGGGTTGGAGGGATAGGTGAGTCGGGAACGTTAAGATCATCCCCGAAGTTTGAGTGAACATTAGGTTGAGTAATCTGTACATTGATATGCAGGGGAGGTTCCTGCCTAATTGGAGAGAGGGCTTTAGCTATACTTCCCAGAGAGGAACGTTTAGAATTAACGATTCCCTGAGAAAGTCTACGCTCCAAGGATGTTATTTCATTATTCAAGAGTGAGCTAGCACGCACAATAAAGTTATCCATAGTCCCCACTAATTGCGTGCCAGTCTTAGATACAGAACTCCTTGTTTCACGGCCCGACATTTGTAAGGAAAGGTCCAATGTACTATGAATACGTAAGGTACTTGCGGATCGAAGAGGGATGGGCCGGTCCGGTCTCCACCGGGCTACAACGGGCCCGCTATTGGCCCGATCTTCGCCCACGCTTCACCCGCGCGCGTCCCGCGTTCGCACAAATGGGCGGGGTTAAGTAGGAGGAGGAGTGGGCGGGAAGAGGCAGCAGGTGTGCGCGATGGCCTGGCGCAATCACCTGTGGACCTCGCAGTCCCGCTCCCGGTGGATTAGTCCTCTTAGCAGCACGGTGAAGCAAAACCCGGAATGGAGCACGCCGGCTCCCGCTGGCAAGAGCAGTTCCACTGAGGGCAGAGCGTGAAGTTGTAAATTCAGGGAAATCCTGGGAAGTCCAAATTGTTAATCCCGGACCTGGTAGAAGCGACTTCGAGCGGCTCCCGCGGAGCGGGGGCCGCGAGTCGTATTTCAGTGCTTTCCGGGAGGAGTGGGCGGGAAGAGGCAGCAGGTGTGCGCGATGGCCTGGCCTGGCCTGGCCTGGCGCAATCACCTGTGGGCCTCGCAGTCCCGCTCCCGGTGGATTAGTACTCTTAGCAGCACGGTGAAGCAAAACCTGGAATGAGGCACGCCGGCTCCCGCTGGCAAGAGCAGTTCCACTGAGGGCAGAGCATGAAGTTGTAAATTCAGGGAAATTATGGGAAGTCCAAATTGTTAATCCCGGACCTGGTAGAAGTGACTTCGAGCGGCACCCCAGTGTCGGGGCAGTGATGAATTAGTGAAGCAGCTGCGCGGCATGCAGCGCTCCCGAATCACTTACTTGCCGCTTTACCCATACAAAGCACACGTGGTTAGTTTCCTTTCTCCAGGGCATCAAAAATGCGGATTAATAATGTTCGCACTCCCTTGCTGAGAGAGAAATGGCTCAATACAATGTATCCCGGCAGAAAATATCGCCGTAGAAGTAACCAGGTAGCCGAACACAGCAACTCCCCGGCATGCTCCGCCCACCACTCGCTCCGCGGCTTCTCTCAACCTCGCACCGCTTGGAGCCACGCTCGGAACCGCCGACACGCCGACTTGCTGCTCCTCGCCACTTACAGCTCCATATTGGACACACTCAGGCAATAAATTGTGTCACAGAGTCAAAGACTGAACTCAGACCTATTTGTTTGCATAAAATACTATTTAGTTGAATTTTATTTTCTAGAACGAAGCCAGGCCTGGTACAGGTAAGTATAACAGCACTTTGAAAGAATGGATTGGTTAAAGGTAAGTCATTTGTTTATAAAACAGTTTTAATTAGTTTTCAGATTACTTTTCAAGTTACTTTTCAGATTACTTTTTAAGTTACTTTCTCTACTCACTGTCATATGCCTAGATATCACACTGGGACATTTCCTGGAGGAAAGGTAAGTAAATCGTTTTTTGTACTTATGCAGTTTCTTAAGGTTTCATACAAACAAACTCCACACAACAATTTTCACAAGAAAGCAGTCAATGCAGTCCTATGGGAGAAAACAATGTTATCGATTTAACGTTAAGTACTTAGATTTGGGAGTCGATTTTCTTGGGCTAGAACCAGGGTTCCCCCAGGGTCAAGGATGCACTCTCAAAGCACTCTCAGCAGCACAAGGGAGGCCGGGTGCAGAGTGCTGAGGCCCAATGTTATCCAATGGGGAGAGGGGACCTCCGGCTGGTGGCTGCTCACGAGCAGGCCACAAGGTTGTGGGAGCAAAGCTCCTGGACTTAGGCTCAGGGCAAAGGGGGATCCAATTTAGCACACCAGGTGCACCCACAGCAGTGCAAGAGCGGCCGGGTACAGGGTGCTGTTTTGATGTCGGGTGCCCTATTGTTTTCAATGGGGATTCTCCGGTTGCAACAAACAATGCAGGCTCGGGACAAAGATATTCTGGAGGCGGCCACTGACTGGACAGGTAAGTTGGGATGCCTTGGGGTGCCGGGACATCGTTGGTTGAGCCACCCAAGGCCGTGGGACATCAGGTGCAGGGGTGTTTTGTGGCATCTGGTTCTTCTTACCGGCTTTGGTCGCGGTCGGGGGGGATCTTCCAGAAAGGGGCTGCAGGCGTCAGTTGGAGACTTGAGGTAGGTCAGGGATCACCAGATCCCAGGTCAGGATCGCTGGGGGGAACTTCTTGTGGTGTTGGGCCACTCAAACCTGGGCCGTGGGCGTCGGGTGCAGAGTGGTGCAGGCTAGCGGATTTGGCCGGAGCCAGAGTCTGTGGGTGATCGAATTCGGTGCTTACAGGACACAAAGTCTGGTTTGGGAAGGCACGGCAGGTCCTCCGGGTTCTTGGGGGCTGCTGGCAGCAGGACACACCAGTGTTTCGCTGTATCAGGTCGAGGCCGGGACAGGCCAGTAGAGCTGGGGCCAAGTCAGTTGGTGTCCTTCTCTTCTTCTTCAGCACAGCTCTTCAGTCCTTCTTCTTCTTGTCTGAGGAGGCAAGGTTCAGGGTTGTCTCTAAATACTAAATTTAGGGGCGTTATAGGTAGGTACAGGTTGGTACCAATGGGTCCCTCCCTTGGGGTGGGTACACCCCCTATTATGCCACCCTCCAGTGGGAGGGGGGCTTAAGCTGCACTCTGGTTGTATGGGTCCCTCTATCTTCAAGCTTGTGGGGACTGAGAGTTGTGCTTCACCTCGCCTCCCTCACCTGAGGGGTGGGGTTGGCAAAGGTGAGCATACCTCTCCTCCTAACTTGGTTTTCCCACTGATTCTCCTGCACAAAGTGGTGGTCAGAACTGGTGGAGGCCAGTGCTGGGAGCAGCAAATGACTGGGGTAGCTCACAAGGCAGCAGGCCTTTAAAGTTTCCCCTTTGTGGACCCAGTCCATCCTGGGGGAGAAGGCTTGGCACCTCGTCCCAGGATGTGCTTTGTTTAAGGACCCCGAGAGTGGCAGGCTCTCTACCCAGGAGTCCAGAAGCATGTCCGGTGGTGACAGCTGGTGAGCAGCCATTCAACCAAGACACAAGAGTTAGGTCGTTTCTCAAGGGGCATCTCTAAGATGCCCTCTGAGTGCATTATTTTTTATTAAGTCCCACACTGGCATCTGTGTGGGTTTAATGTGCTGAGAAGTTTGATACCAAACGTCCCAGTTTTCAGTAAAGCCATTATGGTGCAGTGGGGTTCGTAATGACCAACTTCCAGACCATATACTCTTTATGGCATTATTGCACTTACAATATCTAAGAATTGACTTAGACACAGAAGTGGTACAGGGCTTATGCACCTGTACCCTCACCACTGGTATAGTGCACCCAGCTAGAGGGGTGGCTTACCTATGCCAGGGCAGTGGATTGTAGGCATGGCACAAAGGGATGTATGCCATGTCGACTCTTCACTTTGTACTGCACCAAAACACGAGGCCTGCAATGGCAGTGAGTGTGTTTAAAGGTACGGGGCCTCTAAGGGTGGTACAATAAGTGCTGAGGCGCTTCCCTGGCCACAGTCCCCCTGGTACCAAGGGTACCTTTTACAAGGGACTTACATGTGGCCAGAGAGTTGCCAATTGGGTTTCGCAACAGTACAGTTTGGGGAAAGAACATAGGCCCTGGGTACCTGGTTGGCAGGAACCCAGGGCACACTCAGTCAAGGTACATCAACATTAGGCAAAATGTGAGAGGCAACCATGCACAAAGGGGCACTTTCTTACACCTGGTGATAGCAGCTGTGGACACGTTCCAAACAAAATATTTGGATGAGCCTTTGATCTTCCAAACACCCATGAAGAAATCACAGTCATAGAGGCAAGACACGGAGCCCCAACAGATTTCCTGTGGAGTTCTACAAGAAATATTCCTCCTTAGTCCCCACCCATCAATCTCCTGGCACTATGTGAAGAGGTGCAGAGTCTGGGGCATCTACTGTATAATTTTCGGGGTGCCAAGATAGTGGCTATCTTCAGACAGGAGGAGGGGCAACCTGGGAGTTGCTCCTCATACTGCTAAAAACTTGCTGGTTAACTCAGAGGCCAAGATTCTGGCCACTAGACTTCAAAGGGTCATAGGGTCCCTGATCCATGCAGACCAAAATGTCTCTATGCTAGGCCGGGGAAACAGCACTGTATATGCCAACTGAAGTCTGCCATGTCCTGGGCAGAAGATTGGAAAGGCTCAGCCATCCTGGTTCTAATTGATTTTGAGAAGGCCTTTGATTTTATCTGTCTACCCCTCATGTTTCAGATCGTGGAGCGCATTGGGCCCCAATTTATGAGATATGTCCAGACACTGCACCATGCTCCATGGGCTAGTGTTTCAGACAGAGAGGGGTAAAAGTGATGCCCCCTTTGCCTGCTCCTTTTTGCGCTTGCTGTTGAGCCAATAGAAGGGTTGATCCAATAAGTTGCTGGGCTGTGTGGGAATCCGACAAAGCTCGGGACATGAGGACCAAGGTGTTTTATATGCCGATGAACTCTTAGTAACCTAAAGTGACTGGAGTGAGCCTTGTCTAGAATGCTGAAAATGCTTCAAACTGATGGGGATGCCTCTGGCCTTCTGATTAATTGTGCTAAATCATTATATGCACTCATTGCTGATCACACCCAGAATTTCCAGCACAAGCAGTGTTACATTTTACTAAAGACCCACAACATTGCTCTGACTTTTAACTTTTCCCCACTGCTAATGCAAACAAGGAGGGAGGTGCAGGTCTGGGATAGGTGGCCCCTGGCAATATTGGGTTGCGGGCACTCTTTAAAATTGTGACAATATCAATATATTTATTTTGACCTCCAAAGTTTTACTAACACACTTTCAGTAACCTTGTTTGTGAAATTAATTTTATACTTACCTGGTTTCTCTGGGCAGGTTCACAGCAACAAATTTCACAGGTCAAGTATATCCATTCCCCACTTGACAAGGGGTTGAAGGTCCCAGATCTCCACCTATATTATTAGGCCTCCACACTCCATTTCATTAGTGAGAGCTAAATGGCAGGCAGACAAGGACTGAAAGGAGGTAAAGATGGCTGCTAGATGTTTTGGCTACCTCAGTCAAATCAATGCAAAGTACTATGATCCAACGAATCTCTAGCACATGGGTAGCATACAGGTTCATCTCTGCCTGTGTTGTCGAGAGACACAGGCTGAATTCTTCTAAATGACAGCCCAATACTGATCGGAGATACATAAAAGACTGAGTGAGGTGACTGGCCCAAACCCCCAGACCTATACATGCTACTCTGGGTATTTAACAGAACGGGGTGGACATGGTGGGAACCAACTGCTTGGTTGCTATAGGCCTGCTGGTGGCGAAGCAGGACTTTACAGAACAATGGATTTCTGCCAGCCCCAATACACTCAAGGAATGGACCAGTGTCATGATCAGCTGTGGAACAGTCAAACAAACACCTATAAAGCAAGGGGGTGCCCATGCAAATACCATCAAATATGGGATGCTTGGTGAGATTATGGTCACTCAGACATACAACATGGGGTAGACATGGGAAGACCAGACATTCTGGAGATAATCCTTTTAGTCAATGTATATGACTTATGTGTATTCTATGTGGCAGTGATGTTCTGTTGCTATAGTAAAACAATAAAATGAATGATTAAAATAAATTAAGGTTGCCTTAAAAGGTGGATGTGATGTCTAGGAAACAGGACATTCAGCAGGACAGACAAAGGGGAGAAAACAAAAATGTCTAGGGCTGTCAAAGAGATTACATATTATTATTGGCACATTGGCACAGAAATATACAGAATTTGAAGAACACTCTTACCAGTCACTCTGCCTGCAATGAAAGGGTGGTAAAGCAAAGCAGGCCAGGATAATCTCTGCCGAGGATCCTTGGTAAGCAACCCCTGAAGAAAGCTCTGTGAAATGAAGAGAAAACACTTAAGAAAGGAGAAACGAGCTCTGAGGAGAAAGAATAATTTAAGGGAAGGAAGACAAATAAGGAAGAGTGCATTAAGGGCTATAAAGAGAGGAAATAGTGTAGATGAACTGGAAGAGAGGAGAAGGAGCAGATATTAAAAGGGAGAGTGTAGGAAGTTGGCTCTTTATATAGTGGATCAAAATGAGGCACACTGTGTAAAGAGTCCAGGCAAACCCCAATTGGTTTACAGAGGCACAAATAACCCAAAAGCTCTCTTTTGTGGTAGTGTGGGCAAGCAGTTAGGCGTATCAGAGGGTAGTGCTAAGTGTGAGAAGTTGGCCTGATATGCAGTGCTCACTGTTCTAGTGATCACTATGTATCATTCCAACAACCCTTATTGATGATTGGTTGTAAGTCAACCTTATAGACCAGCTATCCTAGTAGCATGGATACGAGCAGTCTAAGGCTAAGACTCTAGAGGGCGTGTTAAGCCAGCTGTTTTACCATCACATATACCCCTTGAACACCAAGTGAAAGGACACCACACAAGTTGTTATGAAAATAAACGTATATTTATTTATAACAGGACTACCCTGGCTCTTTATGAGACAGGGAGCTAAGCACACAACAAAACTCTTAAGAAAATACTTCAAGTCGCACAATTTACACAAATGCCCGAGGGGCACGAAAAACCATATATTACAAAAGTGGAATGCGAAATTACTAGCAGGTAAGTACTATTCTCATAGGCTTTAGAAACGCTAGACCTACAATGCTGAACCCTTAGATTAGAAGCAGGAGGCCTAGGGACGTCGTGTGCAGAGTGGGAACTCTCACGCGTAAGGCGGGAAAAAGTCTATGGAGGCTAGTAAAGTTAAAGTTAGTGTTCTCGAGCGAACCCGACTAGGTAGAGCTGAAACGAAAAAGGATTCTGACACTTGGATAGTTAAACAATGCTGGAGCACCGAAATGCTCAGGTTACCTAGCCCAGGGGCTGCGGCTGCATAGGGGTGAAAAGACGTCGGAGATCCTCGTTGCAGTCTATGGAGCCTGAAGAAAGAAGTTGCTGGCAGGCGACCAGTGAAGAAGTTCGTGAGGATCCAAGCCTGGATCAGTGAAGAGGAAGACCTGAAAGCAGAGGGGACCAAGTTCTGAATCACTAGCCAGTGATTGAGTGGGCACCAGAGTGGCACCGGGCGAAGTCACCTCGACCAGGTGAGTGGGCGCTGCTGGGCTCTGCAGTCTCTCGGACCAGGAGGCGTTGTCGGCGACCAGGATGGAGGTGCGAGCTGTCCCACGAAGATATCTGCTGTCGACGTCGCTGGACCCAGGATTGGGGCAACAAGTCTTGGCAAATGCAAGCCCACGCGGTGGACCTAAAATGGCGTCTGGAGTGGACCAGGAGGGTCCGGGGTGCTTCTCTGATGGAGGGAAGCAAGGGCCAGTCTGGAGCAACCAGACCAGCTGTGTTGTCGTCGTAGTTCGTCGTCGGGAGGGCCACTAGCCAACGGGCAAGTGACCTGGACAACGCGGTGAGCAGCTAAGAGCAGAAGGGCCCCACGCAGATCTCGTGGATGCAAGGGGGCTGGACTTCGGTGCTGGAGCTGCTCAGGGTCGGGGCTTCTCTTACCCCAAAGCACTCAGTCGAGGGTCACTCGGTGGTCGTGCTGGACAAGCGTCATGCAGTCTTTGAAGATGGCCGGTCCCTCGAAGTCTCGTCACACCCACGAATCACAGCTGGGCTGATGATGCAGGTTGAGGTCAGAGGTGCCAGGGAAGCCGGTTCTCGTCGAGCTGGGCAGTCTTGATCCGGAGGAGAGACTTACAGCAGACCGCGATGCTTGGGTGGTGCCTGCTGCTGCAGGGTGACTACTCCTTAGTCACAAGGGAGAAATCTTGAGAAGAGTCTTGAGTTCCTTTCGTGGAAAGTGGGTTCAGGATTCAAAGATGATCTGATTTGGAAGGGGGCCAGCTCCTACCTTTATCCTGAAAAAGGGGGCTGGCACGCGACTAAGTCCTGCCCTATGGGTGGGACTAGGAGAGGGGTGGTTACACCCCTCTCCTTTGGCGGGCTTTTCCCCAGCTCAGGGTCTGGTGTGCCCCTGGAACTGGTTCAAGCCGGCCTATGCATAGTGAGCACCGGGGTGCCACTTGCAGTCACCTTCCTCTAAAGCCCTGCCTACCTAGGATACACAAAATCCTGTCTGGGACGGTGCTGGCACCGCCCCTGACAGGAAACCCTTTGTCCTTGCCTCCTGCGCTGGGAGGACTCCCAGCAACAGGAGGGCAGACTTGTGTCTCGGTGGCAGCATCCATTTTGTGGAGCTAAGGCTATGTCTGACTTTACCCGGGGTTACAGGTTACCAACATGTCTTCTCCCTCTAGAGGGGTGGAATGCTACCCCCGTCGCCAGAACTGGCGAGGGGGTAGTATTCCAAAGCGTATGACACCTTACACGACATGTTTAGATAATGTCAGTCCAAGGTTACCATAACCGCGAGGATTATAAGGCACTTAAGAGTATATGGTCTGACGCTATCATGGAAACGGCTGAGGGATAGATCCCGAAAGCCGCAGACAGGCTCAGCTCATGCCAGAGCACTATCTCACACGATTCCAAGCACTCTGCCTTCAGGATTGTTAAGACCTGCCATATGAGTGACTGATAGGAGATCTGTGTGCCCATTTAGGTTTAGATATAGGGATACTATATCTAAAGCAAAGGGTGATTACACCACCTTGCTCCCAGCTGTCAAGCAGCCAGTTGTGTCTGTTTAGTTAGTCAGCCCAGGGGTGGCATAATACATGATGCAGCCCCTGGGAGACTTCTGGGTGCACCTCTGCCCTGGGTACAGGGACTCAGAGAGGGCCCAGTGCCAATTGGATATGTACCTAGGGCACATGGAATCCAGTTTACAGAGAGAGCAGTAGGCCTGGGGCCCTGAATAGCAGGGTCCCAGGTCAACTAAGTCAGAAAACCAGCAAAACACCAGGAAAAAAGTTGGGGGCAACCATAGTCAGGGATCTGCCTTCCTACACTAAGCATATATTGTACTCATAAGGCAATAAGTGAGATACACACACAAGAAAACAAGCATTGGAAATGCAATAGGTCTCGCAATAGAATAGTTAGACATTTTTCTTTTTGCAAATGGAAGAGTGGCGTTGCGTGGATGAGTGGCGTTGCGTGGATGAGTGGCGTTGCGTGGATGAGTGGCGTGTGTGAGTGGCGTTGCGTGTGTGAGTGGCGTTGCGTATGTGAGTGGCGTAGCGTGTGTGAGTGGCGTTGCGTGTGTGAGTGGCGTTGCGTGTGTGAGTGGCGTTGCGTGTGTGAGTGGCGTTGCGTGTGTGAGTGGCGTTGCGTGTGTGAGTGGCGTTGCATGGATGAGTGGGGTCGGAATGCAATAAGTATCGCATTAGAAAAGTTGTATTTATTGATCTTGTAAATGACATAATTTATTTATTTTTAAGATGTTAAAATTGCTATATTGATAGCTTTGTCATTTACAATGCCAATAGTTATAACGTTTGCAAATGTGACACCTATAGCATTTGGAATGCAACATGTTTAGTATTTACGTGACTTATATGGCAGCTCTGGTCGTTATGCTGCATCTCTAGATAGTTTTATCTTCCGCAAATGTGACACCTATTGTAACACAATATGTGTTGTGAGGGTGAGTGAGGGTGAGGGGTTGAGGGTGAGGTGTTGAGGGTGAGGGGTTGAGGGTGAGTGAGGGTGAGGGTGAGTGAGGGTGAGGTGTTGAGGGTGAGGCGTTGAGGGTGAGTGAGGGTGAGGCTGAGGTGTTGAGGGTGAGTGAGGGTGAGGAGTTGAGGGTGAGTGAGGGTGAGGGTGAGTGAGTGTGAGGGGTTGAGGGTGAGTGAGGGTGAGGATGAGTGAGGGTGAGGGGTTGAGGGTGAGGGTGAGTGAGGGTGAGGCTGAGGGGTTGAGGGTAAGTGAGGCTGTAGAGTGAGGGCGGTAGAGTGGTAGAGTGAGGGCGTGAGGGCAGTAGAGTGGTAGAGTGAGGGCAGTAGATGAGGGCGTGAGGGCAGTAGAGTGGTAGGGTGAGGGCGTTAGAGTGAGAACGTGAGGGCGGTAGAGTGGTAGAGTGAGGGCATGAGGGCGGTAAAGTGAGGGCAGTAGAGTGGTAGAGTGAGGGCCATAGAGTGGTAGAGTGAGGGTGGTAGAGTGGTAGAGTGAGGGCGGTGGAGTGAGGGCTGTAGAGTGGTAGAGTGAGGGTGGTAGAGTGAGGGCGTGAGGGCGGTAGAGTGGTAGAGTGAGTGCAGTAGAGTGAGGGCATGAGGGCGGTAAAGTGAGGGCAGTAGAGTGGTAGAGTGAGGGCCATAGAGTGGTAGAGTGAGGGCGGTAGAGTGGTAGAGTGAGGGCGGTAGAGTGAGGGCGGTAGAGTGGTAGAGTGAGGGTGGTAGAGTGAGGGCGGTAGAGTGAGGGAGTGAGGGGGGTTGAGTGGTAGAGTGAGGACGGTAGAGTGAGGGCAGTAGAGTGGTAGAGTGAGGGCGGTAGAGTGAGGGCATAAGTGTTTGGCAGGAGCTGAAGAGGTGAGTGGCTGGTGCCTCTGTAAGGCAGGCCGACATAGGACCACCCCTCGCCCAGCCCTCCAGACAACACTGTCTACAGGCTTACCTGTCTACACTGCTGCTTTGGAATCGGTGTCTAGTCAGATATCTGGGCTTGGGGAGGGTGGGGGGAGGGTTGCGGCTGAGCATTGAGACACTTGGGTAGATGCATGTACATCCTTTGAACAATCCAGGTATCCGTCCGTGCACCAACAACCATGTATTCATTAAACGATCCTGTTAATCACTGATTTAATCATTTGTGCATTCATTTAACCACCCCTGAACCTGCATTATCCACCTACACATCCATTACCCATCCATGCAGCAATTGAAGGTTGAGAACATACGTGCAGCCTGTGTATAATTTCTGTTGTTTTGCTGTTTTCCGCTATGAAATATACATTAACGGAGCTGTGTGAGGTCTCAGTTGTATCCGTCTGCCAACACTGCAGTCTGAGGCTGTGGGGCCTTGGCGGCGGCCTGTGGTTCCCTGTGATGGCAGTGCTGCATGCTACCGATCAGAACTGAGGTGATTGGTCGGGCTAGGATGGACTTTCATCGGGGCTGGTGAGATTTCTCGTAGAATGGCAAGGCTGGCAGACACTGAGGTGGGGTGGGGGCAGGGCTGTTGAGAAGTTAGAATATTTGTAGTTCCCTTCTCCCGGGGTGGGGAGGGGGAAGGGGGTTAGTTAGAAAGGATTAAACAAATAGTGCCTTCAGCGTACTGTCTGCGGGGCACAGTTATGTGTGCATGCCAGGTGTAAGGGGCAAGACGTTTCAAAACACAGCACATTCCAGGAAAGTTCTTTTGGTTTACTTGAATTTAAGATTAAAATTTCACTTTTAGTACATGTCTCATATTGCTAGCTGCTAGCTCGGAGCTGAGCAGGATGCGGGCTTCTCCCAAGGGTGATGGGAGATTTAAATGTGTGCAGGAGGGGTGTGTGTGTGGGGGGTTGGGGAGGGGGAAAGACATAGTGAACACAGTGAGATGGGCTGGGTGAGGAGTAGAGAGAAGAGAGCCATAGTGGTAAAGTGAAGGTGAATATGGACGGTAAAATTGACATTAGGTCGGGGTTATGGGGACGGATAGGCAAGCATGTGAAGGGAGGGTTGGTTAAGAAGGATTGCGCGAGAGAGGAGTGGGGGCGGGTGATGCGGGTATGACGTGGGCAGCTTCTTTTCTATACTTACCTTTTTCAATCTTAGAAATCTTAGATCCGGCCAGAGGAAGGAGTGGATGGGTTCTCTGGCAGGATCCTGCGGTACTGGCTTCAATGCGTGTCCACTGGGAGGGTACCCGAGGAGTTTTGTAGGCGATGATCCACTGTGGATGCCACTTGCATTGTAAGGAGGGGCTGGGGCAGAGTCAGTCAGAGGTGCGGCGTGGCATCGAGTTGAAAGGCTTTGTGTTGTACACTATGTTTAACCAAGTTGACCTAGCCATCTATAAGTTGAAAGGCCCTATGGTGTAAACAATCTTTGACCAACCCGTATTTGCGATTTAAGGACAAACGGAAAAGGTCGCAAAGCACAACAAGCAGGATTAGGTGAAGCAAGACGGGGGAAAGACTAAACAAATCGGGTGGGGGAGGCGAAGTAACACCCATTTTGAATTATTACTACGACGGAATTGCTTGTAATTTTCTGTAAATTGGGTTTTAGGAGGTATGCACTGCGGGCTAGAACGTGACTTACAGAAAATACCAACAAGCAATTACGCCATTGTATTGAAGGCAGTGCTTTAAATGGGAAACAAGACGGAGGGCATTGCTGTGGGGAGGGGGTGGAGGAGAAATGCACACGGCGGGCAGGGGAGGGGGCGGAGCGGGGAGAGCGGCATGTGGGTGTGAAGAAGCCGGACCTTTGAAGTGAAGCTAAGCTTCACTTCAAAAGGTGTCGGAGGAATGCGGCAGAGGGAACAGACGGAGATTGCGGCTGTGCACGCGCTTTTAAGCTCAATGCACATGCGCATTGAGCTTAAAAGTCACGGGCACTGCAAGGAATCGCCACGATTCCTTGCTTCTTAGTTAAAGGTTGTTTAAGCCGCAATAGGCTCGCAAGCTCGATGCGCATGCGCATCGACAGGCGAGACCTAAAAATCAGAGACCAATTTAGATAAATACGTTTTATTTTTATATAATTTTGATACCAAGAACGTAGTTATCTAAGAAGTACTTTTTAAAATATCAATTTTAGCAGGAAAGTAAAAATGTTCACAATTGCGTCTTACCTACCAATGTTTCCAGATGGGAGATAAGGCATTTGTATGACAAGTCCAGAAGCTCCCAACTGGTGGCTCGGGTCACTAGGGTCATGGGGATAAGGGGGCACAGCTGGTTCATCAGTAACCAGACTGGGCACTTAGGTGTAGAGTAGAAAGATTTGCTGGGCTCTGTGGGTCTTAGAGCCTTGTGGTCATTGGTCTCACCGGTTGAGGATGCACTCTCAGGATAGCTGGGCCTCTTTGGAAGTGGATTTCTGAGGTGCCTACGTCCCTCAAAGGCTGCTTTGCCTTGGAGTCATTGGAGTTCCGACTGGACTTTCACAGTCTTGGCTTGCTGCAAGGGGTCCAGTACCACAGGTATTGGAACTGTGTGGCTCCTTTTGCTCGTGGTGTTCTCTCACATGGTGGGGGGACATATCTGATCTTCAGGAGCACAGGGTCCTGCTCTTGGGAGCTGCTGCATCAGGCAGGCCAGGGATCGGCAATGCAGTAACTGGACTTTGCGTTTGAATACCTGCGGACTGCAGAGGAGAAGCTCCTCTAAGCCAAGGAAGATTTGCTGGCAATTTGCAAAGTGCTGGCAGTACACTGGGGTTCTTCGCAGGAGTTCAGCTGCAGGATGAGTCGCTGGATCGCGATTGTCGAGACTTAGTGCAGCAGGCAGCATTTTATCCCAAAAGTCCACAGCAGTCTTCAGTTCCTGCTCTTTCTTGCAGCTCTCAGTGTCCTCTTCTTCTTGATCCATCAAATCTAAGGTCCTGGTGTCAGGGGTGCCAGCTAGATGATCAATTTAAGGGTCTTGTGGGGAGTGACAAGGAGTAGTCAATGGGCTACTTACCTTTAGGGTGGTAACACCTCTATATTTATTTATGTATTTATTTATAAAGTTTTGACCACTTCCTGTGAGAAGTGGGCATAATCCTGACTCAGAGAGCCTAATTCCACAAAAAGTAAGTTGGTGGAATTCTAAAAGCTGTGTTCACATCAGGTAGCCCACCTTAGGGGTGGAACTAGAATGAGAGGTGGACATGCCTCCTAACTAGCCAATTTTCTGCACATTCTGGTGGCAAATGGGCCCGGGGTAGGGGGTGGCATTTCTCCTGCCTGGGGAAGCCTTGGGTCGCATATCAAAAGAGGCTGAGGCCTTTAAAGCCTCCTGCCTTGATATATTGATCACTTGGCCATCCTGCTTGGAGGAGGTGGCTGTAGGAGAGTAGGGTCTGCTATCCTATGGTCACCCCAAATTTTTGCTTTTTGCTTCACTGGTTTATGACTTAATGTGGCTGTGGGCCTGCTAATCAGACCCACAGCCTGCTGTTCTCTCTCTAAATTAATGCCAATGCACATTAGGTGCATTACAAAATTGGAACTGGTTCACCTTATTGGCCCCTGTAACAGTGTACCCCAGGTACCCAGGGCATAGGTGCTTCCAAGGCCTACCAGGGGCTGCAGCACATATTGTGCCACCCCTGGCCTGGCCTCCATATTTGACCCAACTGGCTGATCACTCAGCTGGGGTAAGTCGGTGTAACCACCCCTTACTTAGGTATAGTATGCCTATATCTAACCTAAAATGGACACATATGTTCCTATCAGCCACTCCTATGGAAGGCCTCATCAATCCTGGAGGCAGAGTGCTTGGAAATATGTGAGATGGTGCTCTGGCATGAGCTGAGCCCGTCTGCAGCTTTCGGAACCAAGTCCTTTAGCTGTTTCATGATACTGCCATACCATATACTCTTAAGTGCATTATGAACCTCGCGGTTAAATGCTATCTTTGGTTTGGCTTTATCAAAACATGTCGAGTAAGGTGTCATACGAATTGGAATACTACCCCCTTGCCAGTTCTGGCGACGGAGGTAGCATTCCACCCTTTTAGAGGGACACGACATGTACCTAACCTGAACCCCGGTTAAAGTTAAACGTGAGCCTTAGCATCACAAAATGGATGCTGCCACCACAGACACAAGTCTGACCTCCTGCTGCTGGGAGTCCTTCCAGCGAGGGAGGCTTGGACAAAGGGTTTCCTGCCTTGGGAGGTGCTAGCACCACCCCAGGCAGGATTTTGTGTATTAGGTAGGACAGGGCTGAATAGAATCAGACATGCCTGGGGCACACAAGGTGTCCCTGTGCATATGCCAGTTCAAACCGGTGCTGGGGCTCTCCAGCCCCAGTCTTGGCGCGAAGCTGGACAAAGGAAAGGGGGTGTAACCGCCCCCCTTCCTGGTCCCACCCAGAGGAGGGACCTAGCAGGTAATCCGGCCCCTAGAATTGGAATAAGAGTCGGAGCTGTGTCCCAGGACTTCAGATCATCCTGAACTCGACTTGAAACTAAGAAGAAAACTGGACTTCGACATTCTGCTGCACAGAAGACTGAAGAGAAGCTCCCTTGTGGCTAAGGAGTGACCACCCTGTGAATACAGGGACCAACCAGCAACTCGTCGTCTGCTTTGCCGCCGCCTCCCACCGGAGCCCGAGCCCAGAGCCTGACAAGACCCAGACTCCCAGACATCTCAGAGCCCGATCCACAGTCCCTGAAAAGAAGAGACCCGTGGAGGCACCGAGAGACGTGGGACCGGACCCCTTGAAAGACCCCCGAGAAGCTGACTGCGCAGCACCCGAGGCACCCTCGACGCTGTGCTTTGGGGTTTGAGAAGCCCCGACACCGAGCAGCATTTGCACCGAAGATCAGCCCCCCAGCATCTCCACGATCTGCGTGGGGCCCTTTTGCACTTTGCCACTCGACGCGCCATCCCGGCCACTTGCCACGTGGCTAGCGGCCATCTTGGCAACGAAAACTACGAACAACACCGCTGGTCTGGTTGCTCCAGACTGGCCCTCGCTCCCCTGAAAAGGAGCACCCGCTCTGACCTTGCTGGTCCGAGTGAGAAGCTTGCTTCGATTTCTGCGTGGCTTGCATTAGCCAAGGCCTGTTTGCTCCGATCAAGAAGCCGACACCGCCAACAGCTAGAGCCTTCGTTGTGATGTATTCCTATAGGTTCTGAATCGATTCCCCTATTCCTGACCCTATTCTGGTTAGCAACTAACAAGTTAACTAAGTAATCAGCCCATGAGGCAGAAAACCCCCATGATGCAGATACCGTTATCTGACGCAGTCACACTACGGCACAGGAACGTGTTATCTGATTAGGTCATAACGCTTGCGATCTAATTAGACAAGCGATATTCCTCCAGCCCCTGATAAGGCATACGGAGTTCTCATAACAAATCAAACCTATGACAACCTGGGCAAAACCCTGTGGCCATTGTTTTGATTTCACCGAGAACTTCAGTAAAAGAATGTGCTAACGAGCAAGTCGTATGACATCCTTATTGACGTATCTATGTCCATCCTTACGTCAATCTCGGCACCTTAAAGGTATAAATATTACCGATATTGCCCTATGCAAACACACGCGTGGTGACGAGACGGAGCAGCCATACTTGCCGAAGCGAAGAGCAGAGCAGACCCCGCTGGCGCAGCCCCGCCTTTCTGACGCGCTGAGAGAAGCTGCTTTCTCCTGCCGAGAAATCCAGCACCGGCGTTTCTGGGTAGCCCTCGCAGGCAGCTTGGAATATCGAGACCAGAAACGAGAGATACCATCCCTCATTCAACCTAGATTCCAGGTACAGAACTGAATAACCCCTCACAGAGAATTCTTTAGTTTTTCACTTGGCAAAAACAAACTTAACTTAAACTGTAACTATCTATTCCCGCCCACGCATTAGACTTAGGTCAGGTACACGGGGTAGGCGTATCTAGAAACACCAGTTGAGTACGTTTAGTCAAATGTATATGTGTATGTAATATATTTTATTCATTTTAAACATCTTATGGCTTAGAAACCATATCAATGTTTTTACTGTATTATTTTATACTGCTGCTTTTAATGTATGCACTTTACTTAACTATAAGTATTGCAATAATATCGATCCATTTCTCTTGTATGAGAAAAGAGACTGATCAATAAATAACACCTTTTTATTGAACACGCCCGTCTCTTCCTTTTCTCTACAATCTGATGAGACTAAGAATGCACGTACTGACTGAGTAAAATAAATTGCCTTTTGTTCACACGACTCTCGAGATATACTCTTGATTAGGGGAGAGCAAAGTTGTCATGTTCTATGGTTGTCAGAAACTAAATCCCTTCTTGTCTAATCAGGGAAGTTAAGTCCTCCTTGAACATTCGAGAAAGTTTCTAGTGACCTCTGAGCTAAGCTGGCAAACCCAAAACTTTAAGTCTAGTATCGACAGTAGTAGACCTAGTTAACGTCTGGTCTAGGCCTTTACTGCTGTAGGTATTATTCCAATGCGCAGAGCCTATTGGGATGATAGGAACTACACTACATGGCGCCCAACGCGTTTGGAAAGGGCGATAAAACTAACGTAAGACATTTAGAGTAACTCAGTCGTGCTTTCTCATTCAGACCCCTTTTCCCAAATACTCCAAAGACGTCTGGAGTGGGTGAAAGGTTATATCCGCCAGACCTCGCAGGAGGGAACTCCTATGTATGGTTCTTGGTACAAGTCAACGTTGAAGGATACACTGTTCCAAAATATTGTGCATCTAATCTTTCGTTTCCATAAGAAACCTGATCTGCAAACAAAAGAAATAACCATCCTGTCGGTAAAATGGACAGTGATGAAGAAAGAGAGGCAGTTAGATTAGCAACTGAACTCGCAGCAGCTGATGCTACCATGCAAGATGCAGACCCGGAGATAATACTCATCCCGGTCATCAAAAGGAAATCTATAACTTTAAAACTTATAGAAAATGGACTGACACCTAGGGGTGGTACAGTCATATTCGTAATTGAGGCACACGAATATCGGCAGACAGAGGTATACTATTCATGGATACATTTTCCGGCAGCAAATGCTGTAACAAAGTACTTCCACTATTACAAAATAGAGGAACCTCCTGAAACGTACACTCCTTTCGAGGAGGTGGAAGTACCACTCAAATTTCAAAAGCATTTGCTCTTATTTGATGGCGCCCTAAAACATAATAATCACATCACCAGGCTCGGTCCTTTAGGTAGACCAGGAGCAACGTGGCCGGTCCTAGCCGGATACACACCACATCCAGACATCGATGGGATGTCTGCACCAAACCTTTTAACACAGCTAAAACAACTAATAAAAATACACAGACAATTAGTCCAATATGTGATGCGGACTTCAACAATTCAGCCAGCGATTAAACTCCCACAGCTGACCCCTCACCAGGGGAACACAAATAAAATTACACCACAGAACATCCAGTCCTGCCTAGGTAAAGTACCGGCTAAACGGGAACAAATACCATTTTGGCTAGCGCAGAAAATCACCCAAATAGAGGCGGTGTTTCCAGACACCACCCCGCTAGAAAAGCACAGGATTCTGACTATCTGTCTTCCAATGGGAATCGCACCACACATTGAGGACTGTGACACTTGGGGTACAGTCTTTGCTTCCATCTACACATAAACGCACGGTGTTCCATCCATTTCGGTAATACCAGATGTGCTAAAACAAATTCAAGATGAATATGGTCCTGAACCCGCTTTAACTCTTGGTATGAAATTACTAAAAGACTTCAAGCAGGTCTCGGCTATATTATTAGCCAACATAAAGGGAGAAGCAGCAAATGTGGCGATCCGCCAGAGGTTAAAGGAAACAGATATAGCAGACCAACCAGCTGAAATTGCCAGAATCATAGAAAAATCCTATGAGGAATTAGGTAGAGATAGTTTAGGTGGAATACCAGTAAAACCGCAACTGATTGAAAGTCCTGAAAAAATATTTTTTAATAATAATTCTACATCACCAAAAAAGAACTGGGATGGAAACAAACAATCCAATCCTAAAGAAAAGAAATTCCAGTCCCGAGGAAGGTCTCCTAGGCGAAGAGAAAAATCTCCGAACCAAAGACACAGGTCACCTCAGAGTGACCCCTCTGGGAAAAGATATAACCTTAGAAATAGGGATAATATTAAAAAGCCTGATAGATATCAAGACATTGATACACGTCCCTCTCAATCTTTTCAGACTTCCTCGCAGAAATCGGAAAGAAGAGGACGATCAGAACAAAGAGAAGAGCACACCAAGTCCAAAGACAAGGAACCTGCTCAGCTAAAAAAGAAATTACAATTTCCAAAAAAGAAGGTAGCCAGTATCAAGGTAGTTAACAATGCCGAGAATACTGAGGACACAACTGAAAAACGGAGAATGGGCTCAGACAATGCTAGACAGCGCAGCAGAAGTGAGCATAGCTCGCAAAGTCCTTATGAATCATCTGGAGACAGTGGACACGAATGAATATCTTCAAGTGGAAACTGCGGACACCAGAGTTAGCAAACCTCACAAAATATACGAAATAACATTGCGTATAGAGGGAGATAAGACTAGGAAAATAAGGGGACTATTTTTGGATAATCTCTCCAAGGGCTATGATATCCTTCTAGCTGAAAAAGACTGGCCACCAGAGTTTGTCAGGGAGTGCCCTCATGGCGAAGAAGTAATTATGCCTGCCTTCTCAAATCATATCCCAATTCATAAAAAATACACACTTGCCAGAAAGTGGGCAGTAGCTCTAGCTCCTGCTTTATATAAAAATCACGTGGGATGGGATGAGGACTCTCCTCCTCACAAAATCCAGTTAAAATCACAACCTACTGCACAAAGGCAGTACCCAATTAAGCAAGAAGCTAAAAAACAGGTAAATGAAATACTAGATCAGCTAGAATACCAGGGGGTGATTGAAACTTGCACCTCACAAATGAACAACCCTTTGTTTCCGGTCTCCAAACCAGACAATTCATATCGTCTAGTTTTGGATTACCGACACCTTAACACATGTTGCAAGACCTTTGCAGTGCAAAACTCACATAGTGCTGCACTAATGAATAACATAGTGCGCAAAAAATACAAAACAACATTGGACATCTCTAATGGATTCTTTTGTCAAAACATAGCACCAGAGAGCAGATATTTAACTGCATTCTCAATAAATGGCACTCAAAAACAATTCTGTCGGTTAGCCCAGGGGTACAAGAACAGCCCGGGAGTATTCTCAGCGAGAGTAACAGAATTACTACAACTATATGATGATGAAGCATTATCTTATGTCGATGACATTTATTTAACAGATGATGACTTGGAGACTCACTTGAAAAGAGTGAACACCATAATACTTGGGTTCGCTGCAGAGGGTTACAAATTCAACTTTAAAAAATCCAGAATTGCCCATCTGACAGTCCTGTTCTTAGGATATGAATTATCAAGTGAAGGTAAAAGCCTGGCTGACAATTTCCTAGAGAAATATGCCGTAATCCAAGCACCTAGAACACTAAAAAACCTACAGTCGATTCTAGGCTTCCTAAACTTCGGAAGAACATACATTGCAAATTACGCAGAAAGGGTCAAACCCCTTTATGATCTGATAAAACCAGATTTTAAAAGATCTAATTGGACTCAAATACACACAGAAATTTTGAGATCTCTACAAACAGACATGCTAATTAAAACAAAATTAGAAACACGTGATAACACACGCAATCTTGTGATTCGAGTCATCCCAGGGAGATGCGGATTCACATACCTGACCTCTAATGAGGGAGAAAAGGTACCAATTGCATTCAAATCACACTTGTACACAGAAGCTGAACAGAAATTCAGCAACAAAGAAAAAATTGTTCATGCAGTTCAAACCGCAATAGCTAGAGAAAAAGATCAAGCTGACGGTAGACATATCACAGTCAGAACAGCAGAATCAGCCTTTGAGGCACTAACAACACCGTGTAATTTACCAACAACAACATTGAATCCAGAATGGATACAATGGGTGAATTCAATCACAACGGACAAAGTGTACTACTACTTTGATCCAGAACTAGAAGAATTAAAAAATCTAGATTATGAAAAGACATATTCTCTGCCAATCGATATTCTGCCTTTACGACATTACGCCTGTGTAATATATACAGACGGACATGCTCAACCCCCCGTTTGGGGCGAACAGGCATACAACCCCACATGTGGGATTATAAAAGAAGTGTGGCGCGGAGGTAAACTAAAACCTCTATTAACAAAAACACACTCAGTAGAAACTAATTCAGAACAAAAAACTGAAATATTAGCTTTGAAAATGGCGCTAGATAATGCGGATCGCGAATTCCCGACACTTATAGTGTCAGATTCATATTACTGCGTCAAATCATATAACAAGGATTTGCAGACATGGATTCGAAACGGTTACAAAGATGACACAGATGCACCAATAAAGCAGAAATTGCTCTGGGAACAAATAGCTCTTTTACAAAAAGAACTACCAAAGACTCACGTGACACACTCACTGAGTCATCAGCGTGATGGGGTTCACGTTGCAGGGAATTCATTGGCTGAGACAGCCACAGCGGCAGCCACTAAGTCGGCTCCCGTAGTTCGAGAAAAGCGTACATTAAAATACATTGACGGTGAAACAGTGCTGGCAGTGAAAACGTCATCAAAAGGCGACTGCTCAGCGTTACCGATCAATTATCCACTCAATTATACATACATAATCGATGCAAACTCCGTCCCTTTTGCTCGAATCCCTGGAGTGGGGGATAGGGTGATTCCAAACATGGACAGGAGAAACTTGTTAATCGCAGACGCACATATGGGCGAGGGTCTCAGACACCTCAAACTAAAAGATTCTCTGGAAGAATTACAATCACGGTACTGGTGGCCAGGCATGAGCCTGCGTCACACCATGTTTGTAAAAAACTGCCCAAACTGCAACAGAGATCGCAGTGGGGAGAAAAACAGTTTAATACCTCGTCGTTTTACTCCAGAAAAAAGCAAGAGTAAAAAAGAAGGCTTGCGATTAACATATACAGGCTAGTTTCCACTTATAATGTAGATCACCAGCACTCGGCTGACGTCTGGACTGTTATACAAAGATTTGCGAGTCTAAATGGCATATACGCTAAGAGCATGCTACGTTTGACCATTGTCTTCACTCTAGCCGAACAGCCTGATGGGAAACATGACCAAATGAGCATAGCCCAGCAGGAATCTTCTCACTTCCTTCCTGAGGGTACGGGATGGTGTAAAGAAAAAACCAAGGCATAAAGCAATCTATAGCGGAAAGGATATTAGGTTCGGGAGCTGGGTGGGTCAAACATCTAATAAGTGTCCAACGTAGTCTAAATAACTTGCCAAGAAATTCTCTGAAGGGATTCAGTGCGTACGAATTATTATTTGGAACTAGGATGTTGATCTCTGACATTGATAGTCAGACTTCAGTGGTAGAAGAAAAAAGCTTTGATATCAAAGACCGTTTGGCTATTTTGCAGGACTTAAACAAAACAAGAAAAGACCTGAGCAACATAAAGTTGAAACAACAGCCAACAACCACTGAAGAACCACCACCTGTCCCAGCAAGACCTGTCTGGATTCCAAAAGTCAGGGATCTAGTCAGGGAGAAGATCGCGGTAAAGAAGGAATTTGGGCCTTCTTACAGAAAAGCAGTTCCTGTCTTGTCTGTCAACGGGACAAGATCAGTTGTGCTACCGCCACTTGCTGGAAAAAAGGAGAACCGAGTTGTATCCATCGACCTGGTAAAACCACAACATGTGGCCGATAACAAACAGTAGGCCAAGTGGACTCCCAATAAGTAGCAGAACACCAAGGTTTGCTACCAGTACAGAGGTCCTAACTAAGAGGCTCATCACATTCGAAACGCCTACAGAAGAACAACAAGGACTATGCAGCAATGCAATAGAACTCAGACCTCTGAAAACCCAAATAAAAACATTTAGCAGAGACACACCAATCTATAATGAAGTACCAAGTGAAAATGCAAGAAACAGAAATCCTGAACCAATTGGAACAATTGACAGAACTGCATCCGGCTACTTCATAAACTTCGATGATTCCTCTGAAGGCTTCAGTGAATCAAAGACACAGCCATCATCAAAAACCTTTAAAGATAAAGCTAAAGAACTTTTGAAACAACTGAAAGAAACATATCTGATTTCCCCATGGATTGAATTTTGGGTGGGTTTTGGTGCATTTATCCTCATACTTTGGCTCATCATGATACTAACTTTGGGCAGCTTCATTGAGGGAAAATATGCTAAAATGGACACAGCAAGTCAGAAAATCAACTTGATCCTCAAACCACACACATCTTCACACGTCGAGAAAAGAGAACTTTCTTCAGCCAACTTCACAGCCAATCCTATACCGGGTGGGGTAGCATGGGACAACACTGACTATGAAATTTATGGTCCGGTCGAAATCCTGAAATATCCACACCAAATTAAGATCTCCTTGAGTGACTTTGCAAAACCAAGCTCATTTGCTGATGATTGGGACTTCGAAAGCATTAATAATATGATGTCTGACTTAGTAATGTCTGCTAAATTTACCAAACATGATTATTTGCAGGGTTCTACAAATTATGATAGTATGTACTGTTATAACCACTATGGTAACCATTTTTTACATAGATCTGCACAACCTAGAAATGTTTTAAATTATAATCAATGGGAACATTGTGCAACACCTCCAAAAGGAAGCTCAAGGACCTTCTATGACAAATATTCATACTTTTCAGGTTTTAACACAAGTAATGCTGAAGCATTCTATTTTAAATTGTCAAACAAGACAGGGACAAAAACAATGATAACCAACACAAAATTGATATATTCAGACTCATTCTTTGAACAAATGAATACTTTTGGTTTCAATTATTGGGACAAAAATGTTGAATTGAAAAGTGTTTGGGGTACAAAAGATTGGCAAGTGCAGGGCATAGAATCTTTGTTTAGAGCCTGCATGATCCCAGAACAAATGATATTTTTAAATGACACTGTTCAACAAACTACCTGTCTTGGCCTAGCCAAAATCAAAGATTTAAATAAACCGTCTATTCCAAAGCCAACAATGTTTAGCAACACTTCTACAGATGAAGAAACAGACGTAAACAATATATTAAACCAAAACAGAACACATCCTGATTGGAAACAGTGGTTGATCTGGCCCACAGATACTAATAACTGTCAAGACAGATTCCTGAACAAAACACAGGGGTTCAAAATGACCAGGCCAGACCCTAGATATCCCCAAAGACATCACCCAGGGATAATAACCACCTACAGTGTGGGCAAATTATGCCTCCAATGGCTACAAACTTCCACACTGGCAGAAATTAAGCAACACCTAACTTTACTTACTGATGGTGCTGACTTGCGTGATTTCATAATGGGACCACGCAAACAGCGTCAAAAACGTTTCATAGCAGCCTCTGTATATGCAGCATACAATGAGGCCTGGAAGGTTACTCAAATTGAAACAGCAGAGAGAATACGGGAAATTGACCGTATTAATTTGGAAAAATCACTTTCTGTAGTGGACAATGGGTTAATGACTCTGTCCTCCAGAATTTTCTCTTTGGACAGCATTGTGTCTTCAGCAATCGACATATTGTCGCAAGACTTACTGTTATTACAACACGGTCAGTCACAATTGCGCTCTATTGTACAGCTTGGCTGGACGTTACAAAACCTGCGTTCAGGCTATGTGCCTTGGCGTTTAATCAACACAACGTCACTATTCCAAATCTTTAACCTTACTGATAGACAAATCAGTATGGCACAAAAGGGTGCTGATTACACAATCTTGAGCATTGAAAAACTAGAAAGATTACCAGTGACAATGTCAGAACGACCTGTCAGTGAATGGATAATACATGGGATAATAAATATTCCAATCTCAACCTTCAGGTTTCAATACTGCCAAAAATATATACAGGCTGGCATGTACGAGAAATTGGTAAAGGGGTACCTTAAAACAACATGGAACCTGCCCTATTCACATGCATGTGTCAGTAATAAAGGACAGAAAGTGTTTCTTAGTGGCAACAATTGTGCGATGTCACTAAGTGGCACACTTCTGTGTAACGGTATTAGTTTGCATGGAGCCTGTGAAGGGAATTCATACAACCTTTCATGTCACCAGCAAGGCGCACCTGCAACAGAAATAGAACCATTCTTTCAAAGACTCTATAATGGGAGTTACATTCTAATTGTAGACCGCAGATGTTGTAGTCTTATGCCCGGGACTCCTTATCTAGTAACTACGACTGCGAAGGTCAAGTGCTGTGGACGCTCGTTGTTCCCCAGCTCCTTTCCAGACAGGGAGGCAAGGGCATGGCCCAATTTGAAAATTACTTCTATTCGAATAGATACTTTAAGCAGAATGAAAACAGTGCTTCTTCAGACGCCTACAAGGCTCTCGTCATCAAAAGAAACATATGATCTACAAGTCGCAAGGACGACTGCAGAGATACATTCATTGTTATCAACTAATTCCCCCATACATTTCGCGGAAATTCTAAACGAAATCTTAAATATTTCTGATACCAATGGGGTCTCAAAGGTATTTAAGACAGTATTTTCGATGGCATTAACACCATTCAAAGCCATACTGGGTATTTTTCCAGATTTCGTCCATTCGATTTTTGGCGGACTTCCACTGATCTTGGGACTAATTGCAGGAATCCTATTCTTGGTCCTTATTTTTCGGTATGGCAACCCATGTCACAGACAAAACTCTTGCGACAAGGGAAGAAACAATCCTAGCCATTGGATACCGGGACCGGATATCAAAAATCCTGGGACTCTCCCGGCTTAGAGACCTGAACATGACTTGGTTTCTATCATTTCGACCAATGTGGCAAAGATGTGTTTTACCTGTATTAAGATGTCTGCTATGCGGAGAAGAATGCGTGTTAGACACCTGTCTGACGCTACAATCGGATGCGCCAATGGATGCAGAAACATTGTTGAGCCCGATCAAGGTTCACGCTTTGTGCTGCCCTCAAAGGCTACCAATCCTGATGACGGCATTCGTGGGAGCTTCACCACTACGATTGATGGGTAGTGAAGTTCAAGATGAAAGCAGCATCGATCAGGTACGACCTTCTGTCAGCAATGCAAATCAGAATGTCAATGGAGAAAATCATGCGCACGAATGCATGGTTACACCTATTTCCGAGTTAGTGGAACTTTCCCAGGAAGCTGTTGACAGCTTTTTCGAAAGCCTAAATGATATGATGTTCTCACCAGAGCAGTGTCATGTTCCGTCATGTTCCGAGGCGCAGGACGATTACGGCCCGCCACAAACTACACTTCCCGGCATGCAGTGCGCACGTCACGCATGAACGTGAGCGGCGCGCGCAAGCCAGGAAATAAAGGGCTGAGTCAGACGGCGGTGAAACGCCGATAATTCTGATATTGCGGTGGCGTTTTCCTGGATTCTGAGGCTGGTAGCGGTAAGGGCGACGGAGGTTCCCATATGCGCCTGAACCGTGAGTAGTCAGGAGCTGTTTAGCTGTGAGGTGTGTGGCGTTGGTAGCTTCGATCCCAACGACACACCCACAGCCTGCTTGGTTCTTGGGAGTTTCTTCACTCAGAGTAGTGTTACTCGGAAGTCCACGGACTTCAAGACTGTGTTTTCGACTAGGGGGAATTCTGTGTGGTCGATTTGGAGGCAAGTCATGAGGCTTGTTGTGCCATACGGAAACAACCCTAGTACTATTGTATATATATTGTAATTAAGTACTTTCTAGCACAGTGACGATAGGACTCACTTGAACCCTATTGAGCCTCGTTACTGGTAGCCCCCCACAGAACTCGTTACTTCTTATGTGAGGGGAACATCACTGGGGTTGTTCAGTGGGGCCGGGATTAGGACTCTCATCACAGCCCCGAGGAAGAAGAGAGCCGAGCCTGATAGAATTATCGGCCCACGGATTTTACCTCTTCTCGGCTGTGTTGGGAGTCAATCATGACTACTTTAGAGGACGTCATGGCTGCTTTGGCATTAGTGCAGGTAGAACTGGCAGCATCCAATAGAGAGGTAGCAGCTGCAAGGGCTGAGAACGCCCAGTTGCGAGCCCGGTTTGATAGAATGCCCTCTACTACCACCACAACAGGGGCTACTAGTAGCACTTCCCCTACCACGTCTGTGGTGGTGGAGATGCCAGCACAAATCCCTCTTGCACCACCAGAAAGGTATTACGGGGACATAAAAAAGATTCAAGTATTTATGACACAGGTACAGATGCACTTTATGTGTAAACCCAAGATGTTTTCCACACACCAAGCGAGGGTAGCGTTCCTTATCTCATACCTAGGGGGGGAAGCTGCACAGTGGGAGGTACCCATAGTTAAAAGGGATGACACTCTTTTATATCACTGGGACGAATTTAAGGAAGAGTTCGAAAAAACCTTTGACAGGAGGGCAGAGACCCTCACAGCGGATAGAGAGTTGT
Source organism: Lissotriton helveticus (assembly GCF_964261635.1). NCBI lineage: Eukaryota > Metazoa > Chordata > Amphibia > Caudata > Salamandridae > Lissotriton > Lissotriton helveticus. The sequence goes on from NC_136068.1 coordinate 570,503,723, forward strand.
TGAAGCTAAAACAGGGAGATGCAGATCTTGTCACATATCTCAACAACTTCCGGAGACTCGTGGCCGAAACAGATTGGCCTGAAGCAAAAAGAACAGCCTTGTTCTATCAAGGCCTGAACGAGGACATGAAAGACATATTAGCCCAAATAGATCCCCAGCCTCGTACTTGTTCTGCTTTAATTGACCTTACCCTGCGCTTAGACCATCGCATGAAGGAGAGGAAAGGAGAACATAAGAAAAAAGATAAAGCTGTGATGCCTTATGAGCAAACAGGTAACAGTGACAAGCCGGCTCCCGCATCCGAGGCGATGGAAATAGGAGCAGTGAGAGCCTCACTAACCACCAGTGAAAGAGAACACAGACGCAAACAAGGACTGTGTCTTTATTGTGGGAAAAAAGGCCATTTCCTACGCGAGTGCCCGGTTAAGCCAAAACTCAACCGACTTCGGGGAGGACAGAGTCATGCAGGAGCGGCTGCTAAGGAGTCGGAAAACTCCACGGCTTGAGGGTGAAGGAAGGGAAACCCTCAAGCGTCCACATCATCCCTTCCCTTACCCCTGGTACAATGGACGAGCGGAACCACCTTTTCTTGCACATGACATTGCACATAAACGATCACCCTCAAGAAGTGCAAGTGATGGTTGACTCTGGGGCTACAGCCTGCTTTATGGACTGTGCTATGGCTCGTCGTTTGGGAGTGAAACTGATCTCCAAAGACAGACCTGAAACAGTCTATGCTGTGGATGGCAACGAACTACAAGCAGGCCCTATAACCTACCAAACGAGAGAGTGTGAAGCCGTTTGTGCTCCATCCCATCATGAACGTCTGGTCTTCAACATCATTGAAGCCCCGCAATATGGAATCATCCTAGGCCTCCCATGGTTGCAAAAACATGACCCTGACATACGGTGGAAAACCAAAACGATTCAGTTCATTTCGAGTTATTGCCGCGACCACTGTTTATCAAAGATAAACAATTCGACTCCTGCAGCAGAGCCTAAGTACGCAATAGCTACTGCAGCAGAAAAAGACGTCATTCTGCCTTCATATTATGATGAGTATAGAGCGGTATTCAGTGATAAAGATGCGGAGGTATTACCACCACACCGAACGTACGACTGCCGCATTGACCTCATCCCCGGTTCTGAAATCCCCAACGGGAGAATTTATGCCCTAACATTACCCGAAACAGCCAGTTACGTGAATATTTGGACAAATACCTGGCCTTGGGTTATATTCGACCATCCAGATCCCCTGCGGCATCTCCTCTATTTTTTATTCCTAAAGCAAACGGTGAAAAAAGATGCTGCATAGACTACAGGGCGTTAAACGCCATTACAGTGAAGAATCAGTATCCATTGCCTTTGATCCCGGTGTTGCTGGAACAGGTCCGGGCAGCAAGCATCTACACAAAGCTGGATTTACGCGGAGCCTATCACCTCGTCCGCATCAGACGGGGTGATGAGTGGAAAACCGCATTTAAAACGCGGTACGGACTCTATGAATACTTGGTGATGCCCTTTGGGCTCTGCAATGCCCCAGCCGCTTTTCAGTTTTTTCTGAATGAGGTACTTCGTGAATTCTTGGATAAACATGTGGTCGTCTATATCGATGACATCCTCATTTATTCAAATTCACCAGAAGAACACATCACGCACGTAAAAACAGTGTTACGAGCGCTACAAGACCATCACCTCTTTTGCAAAATCACCAAATGTGAATTTCACGTCACAACAGTGGAGTTCCTAGGCGTTATGCTTACTCCTTCAGGCCAAGTGATGGCGGAGAGGAAGGTTCAAGCGATTGTGGAGTGGCCCCGCCCATCCAACGTCAAAGACATTCAGAGTCTGTTGGGGTTCGCCAACTTTTACAGGCGATTCATATCGAGATTCTCCGGAATGGTGTCCCCACTCACAAGACTTACGAGAAAGAACACCACGTTTGTGTGGGACGAGGAAGCCCAACAAGCCTTTGACGCTCTCAAAACAGCATTTTCTTCCGCTCCTGTATTGACGCATGCCGATCCGAACCTCCCGTTCATAGTAGAGGCCGATGCCTCTGAAATAGCACTGGGGGCCGTGTTGTCACAAAAAGAGGAAACAACTGGCACCATACACCCGATTGCATATATGTCTCGGAAGCTCAGCCCTGCAGAAATCAATTATACCATCGCGGAGAAGGAGCTACTTGCCATTCGAGATGCTTTTATGGAATGGCGACACTGGTTGATGGGTGCTCGACACCAGATCACGGTTTATACAGATCATAGAAACCTTCAGTTCCTACGGGCCGCGAGACATCTTTCTCCCAGACAATTAAGATGGATGATGTTTTTTGAGGAGTTTCGTTTTGTGGTCACGTTCAGACCTGGTACCAACAACAGGAAGGCGGATGCTCTAACACGGAGAGAGAATTCCTTGATCCCATCGGAGAAACCAGTGCGGTCCATCATAGAACCTGCAAAAGTCATAGGAGTCACTCATACTGAGGACTTTTTGTTTCGTGTGAGGAGGGGAGTGCAAACTTGTGTGTGGCGTACCTGGCTCAGACATCATCCGGAGTGGAAACCAAGACATGGCGTGCCGATGAGAGGAAAACAGGTTCTGGTACCCACGATCGTTCTAAGAAAAACAGTGTTTTCTTGGTGTCATGAGATACCGTGTGCCGGTCACATGGGGTTTGTCAAGACGTTGGAAAAAACCCAGAGACAATTCTGGTGGCCTTCCATAAGAATGGATTTGCGCAAATGGGTGACGGAGTGTGCCACTTGTAGTCAAATGAAATCGGACAGACAGAAACCTCAAGGATTGTTACAACCTCTGGCCACTCCAGAGAATCCGTGGGAGAGGTTCTCTGTCGACTTCATTGTGGGGCTTCCGAAAGACCAGGGCAAAACGGCCATTATAGTAGTAGTGGATTTTTTGACGAAAATGGGCCATTTCATAGCCTGTGCCCAGGTACCCACAGCAGGACAAATGGCACATCTACTTCTGGTGAACATAGTACGATTACACGGCCTTCCCCGAGACATAGTATCAGATCGCGGAGCACAGTTCACTGCGAGATTTTGGAAAAAGTGGTGTTCGGCTTTACGCATAACCACGTCTGTGTCCACCAGTTTCCATCCTCAAACGGACGGACAGACGGAGAGACTGAACCAATCCTTAAAACAGTATCTCAGATGTTATGTGCAAGAAAGCAGCGATTCCTGGGTTGATTGGTTGTGGGTGGCAGAAATAGCATATAACAACACCCAACATGCATCCACCCAACACACCCCCTTCTTTTGTTCATATGAGCACCATCCCAGGTTCACCCCCATGTTGTTACCTTCTGATAATGTGAAGCTGCCGGAGGTGAGGGAACGGATGTTGCGTGTGCGCAGAATCCTTTTGAACGCACGCAAGAACCTTGTGAAGGCCAAAGCTAGTTACAAACGCCATGCAGACGTGCACCGTAGACCAAATCCGGTGTATCGGAAGGGAGATCTAGTCTGGTTATCCACCAAACACATCAGATTTAAGAAACACAGTGTGTTTAACCCGCGGTTCATAGGACCCTATCGGGTGGTGGAGCATGTGAATCCGGTGGCTGTGCGCCTGCGCTTGCCTGCGCAGATGCGCATCCATCCCGTGTTCCACGTTTCCCTCCTGAAACCCTCCAGGAGTCCGGTTCGTAGGTCCCCCAAGCCTCTCTGGGTGCAACAGGAGCAGGAGTATGAGGTGAGGTGCATACGGGACGCTAGAAAGGTGAGGGGTCGCTTGCAGTATCTTATCTCCTGGAAGGGGTTTGGTCCGGAGGAGGATTCTTGGGAACCGGCATCAGCTGTTCGTGCCCCCCGAGTGGTGGCCCGGTTTCACCGCTTGTTTCCAGAAAAACCGGGGGGGGTGTTGACCCCTTTGTAAGGGGGGGTGTACTGTCATGTTCCGTCATGTTCCGAGGCGCAGGACGATTACGGCCCGCCACAAACTACACTTCCCGGCATGCAGTGCGCACGTCACGCATGAACGTGAGCGGCGCGCGCAAGCCAGGAAATAAAGGGCTGAGTCAGACGGCGGTGAAACGCCGATAATTCTGATATTGCGGTGGCGTTTTCCTGGATTCTGAGGCTGGTAGCGGTAAGGGCGACGGAGGTTCCCATATGCGCCTGAACCGTGAGTAGTCAGGAGCTGTTTAGCTGTGAGGTGTGTGGCGTTGGTAGCTTCGATCCCAACGACACACCCACAGCCTGCTTGGTTCTTGGGAGTTTCTTCACTCAGAGGAGTGTTACTCGGAAGTCCACGGACTTCAAGACTGTGTTTTCGACTAGGGGGAATTCTGTGTGGTCGATTTGGAGGCAAGTCATGAGGCTTGTTGTGCCATACGGAAACAACCCTAGTACTATTGTATATATATTGTAATTAAGTACTTTCTAGCACAGTGACGATAGGACTCACTTGAACCCTATTGAGCCTCGTTACTGGTAGCCCCCCACAGAACTCGTTACTTCTTATGTGAGGGGAACATCACTGGGGTTGTTCAGTGGGGCCGGGATTAGGACTCTCATCACAGCCCCGAGGAAGAAGAGAGCCGAGCCTGATAAGCAGAAATAGAGACTTTTGAGCAAGCTCGCACACGGCGTTCCCTGAATTCGGCCTTCAACTTTAAAAATAAAGTCACATGAACAATTTTCCCTCCAGTTCACGGACAGCAAGTTTTTCAGCAGCCCCAAAATATTTTTGCATATTTTCCGGGACACTATCTTCTGCTTAAAGTAAGAACTATTCTTAGAGAACTAAGGTTTCTAAATTTTAGATAGCTTATAGACATTAGCTGCCCGCTGGTATGTTCACATATATATATTTTATTCTGTGATGGAATGGTCTCGAACTTTTTTTCTGTATTAAGAGCCATTTCATGTGTAAATTCTCATATACCGAATAGCAATAATGTATACAAATGCGATTACTTTGGCATTATTCTAGAGCTTGAGTGCATACAATACATATGACTGCAATATTTTTCCGTATATTTGAAAATTTCCAAATACGTTTATGTATTTTGGGGTAGTAAGGTATACACTATACTCTATAGTATGTTGTACTATGTTATACTATGCATAGATTAGTAAATATGACCATAGTTAGCGTGGAGTGGGTGTGATGTATTCCTATAGGTTCTGAATCGATCCCCCTATTCCTGACCCTATTCTGGTTAGCAAACTAACAAGTTAACTAAGTAATCAGCCCATGAGGCAGAAAACCCCCATGATGCAGATACCGTTATCTGACGCAGTCACACTACGGCACAGGAACGTGTTATCTGATTAGGTCATAACGCTTGCGATCTAATTAGACAAGCGATATTCCTCCAGCCCCTGATAAGGCATACGGAGTTCTCATAACAAATCAAACCTATGACAACCTGGGCAAAACCCTGCGGCCATTGTTTTGATTTCACCGAGAACTTCAGTAAAAGAATGTGCTAACGAGCAAGTCGTATGACATCCTTATTGACGTATCTATGTCCATCCTTACGTCAATCTCGGCACCTTAAAGGTATAAATATTACCGATATTGCCCTATGCAAACACACGCGTGGTGACGAGACGGAGCAGCCATACTTGCCGAAGCGAAGAGCAGAGCAGACCCCGCTGGCGCAGCCCCGCCTTTCTGACGCGCTGAGAGAAGCTGCTTTCTCCTGCCGAGAAATCCAGCACCGGCGTTTCTGGGTAGGCCTCGCAGGCAGCCTGGAATATCGAGACCAGAGACGAGAGATACCATCCCTCATTCAACCTAGATTCCAGGTACAGAACTGAATAACCCCTCACAGAGAATTCTTTAGTTTTTCACTTGGCAAAAACAAACTTAACTTAAACTGTAACTATCTATTCCCGCCCACGCATTAGACTTAGGTCAGGTACACGGGGTAGGCGTATCTAGAAACACCAGTTGAGTACGTTTAGTCAAATGTATATGTGTATGTAATATATTTTATTCATTTTAAACATCTTATGGCTTAGAAACCATATCAATGTTTTTACAGTATTATTTTATACTGCTGCTTTTAATGTATGCACTTTACTTAACTATAAGTATTGCAATAATATCGATCCATTTCTCTTGTATGAGAAAAGAGACTGATCAATAAATAACACCTTTTTATTGAACACGCCCGTCTCTTCCTTTTCTCTACAATCTGATGAGACTAAGAATGCACGTACTGACTGAGTAAAATAAATTGCCTTTTGTTCACACGACTCTCGAGATATACTCTTGATTAGGGGAGAGCAAAGTTGTCATGTTCTATGGTTCTCAGAAACTAAATCCCTTCTTGTCTAATCAGGGAAGTTAAGTCCTCCTTGAACATTCGAGAAAGTTTCTAGTGACCTCTGAGCTAAGCTGGCAAACCCAAAACTTTAAGTCTAGTATCGACAGTAGTAGACCTAGTTAACGTCTGGTCTAGGCCTTTACTGCTGTAGGTATTATTCCAATGCGCAGAGCCTATTGGGATGATAGGAACTACACTACATCGTGGGACAGCACGTGATCAACGCCTGGACGTCCCTGTCCTCTTCGTGTCCACGTGGCTGCAGAGACAATCTTCACCTTTTCACCTGTTTGCACCCGACATCGCCTGGTTCCGTCCTGGTTCCACGGTAGTCACTGGCTAGTGACTTTGAACATTGACCCCTCTGCTTTCAGGTCTTCACCTCTTCATATCCACCCTTGGATCCACCGGAACTCTCCTCAACGACCCGCCTGCAGCATCTTCATCTCCAGGCACCATCGACCTGCGTGACGAAACCCGACACGACTTCGCACCTGTGCACCCGCTTCCTGTGGGTGAGGTAACCCAGCAACGCCGGTGTTCCCACACTGGTACACACCTCTAGTGCCTAGCTCTAAAGTTTTGTCCTTCTAGGTCCATCGGAAGGTTCCTTAAACACTAACTTTGTAACTTTTACGCACCATTGACATTGCATTGGTGCATGCGTGCGCTTTAAGCGCTGCACCCGAGTCCCGCGGGCCTTTCCCGACTTCATCACTGTTAGTCCCGAACAGCTCCAGCGATTCCCCAGGCCCTAGGCGTCTTTCCTTTCCCACTGGTGGTTCTTATACCACTATTTTAGTATATGGTTTAGGTGGCCCCTAGGGCTCATCCATATTGTGCAACTTTCGTGTATTTAAACTGTGTTTTGTTTTAACGCATTTGCTTCTGTGCTCATAAAGAGTATAGGGGATATTTGTAGTAAATAAATATATATATATTTTCAATATAGATCTGTGTGGTGTCCTTTCATTTGGTATTCAAGGGGATTGTGTATGGTAAAACAGCTCGCTTCACATGCCTTTACAGAGTTTAGCCTAAGACTGCTTTGCCCCTGCTACCACTAGGATAGCTGGTCTATAAGGTTGACTTACAACCAATCATCATAAGGGTTGCTTGGCATGGTACAAGGTGATCACTAGAACTAGTGAGCAGCATATACCAGGCCAACTTCTCACATTGGTGAGCAGCGGATTGGGATTTGAGCTTGCTGTTGTTTTACCATTACAATCTTTGAGAGTATCATTTGAAAGATCATACAGGTACCTGTTAGGTACATTAAAAACAAGACTAGTATACTTAAGTTCTACTGAACTTAGTTGTTGTAGAGGATAGGGAGTAGCACACCCTGACTACAACTACTAGATAGGTTTAGTAGGTAAACACCAGTGTAGGTAGATTGCAACATATCCACCCACACTAGAGCAATGTCTGGAGCAGAGGGGTCCACTGGACCTATCTCTGTTGAGAGTGACCCTCCAAATGCAACATCCAAATTTGCTATATTCAACTTTAAAGAACTGAGGCAGCTGTGTTCCTTAAGAGGAATCAAAACGGGTCCTACCCCTACAGCAGACCACCTCAGGGAGCTTTTAGAAAAGTCTGAAGCTCTAAAGACCTCCAAACCAGGCCCCTCAGGGAATGGAGATGGAGGCTCTCCTTCTGAAGATGATAACACTGATCCCCCTGTCCCTGTCATCCAGATAGATGAGGAAAACCAGACCACTGGGGATACTCAGCCTGAGGATGAGGAAGAAGAGGAAGAGGAGGAGGAAGAAAGTGATTCTGATGATGGTAGAAATAGCCAGGTGTTAGTCAGCAGGCTTAACCAGGCTAACTTAAGCCTATTTGGGACTGAAAGTGGGTCCAACCCATTCAGACCCCCAAGTGGTCTTAACCAGGAGCCCAGGAGGAGGAGGAATCACTCCGGTGAATCTAATACCGCCCAAGCTTCTAGAGGCTCTCATGGTCACTCCAGAAGAGTGATGTCTAGCCCTCAGAGAAGAGAACATGAGGCCAAAATGAGAGAGGCTGAACTTAGGATCCAGAAGCAAGAATTAGAAGTTGCCCTGGCCAAAGAGAAACTTGCTAGAGCAAGGCAGCCTGGAGAGAGTGGATTAGGATCCACTGGTGGCAGCACTATCCCTAAGGATAAAGACAGGTCCTATGACAATAGAAACCTGAGTAAGATTGTGCCCCCCTACAAAGCTGGGGATGATATCCACAAATGGATGACTGCACTTGAGAGGGCCTGCAGAGTACAGCAGATCCCTCAGGAGCAGTGGGCAGCAATCTTGTGGCTCTCCTTTGAAGGTAGAGGCCGAGACAGACTCCTCGCAGTTAGTGATGGGGATTCTAGAAACTACCTGGTCCTGAAGAGTGCTCTGATTGATGGGTTAGGCTTAACCACTGAACAGTACAGGTTAATGTTCAGAGACACCCAGAAGACACAGACTCAGGACTGGTCTGAATTTGTTGAATGTGCCACCAAGGCTCTGGAGGGCTGGTTGCTGGGAAGTAAGGTTACAGACTATGAAGGATTGTACAATTTGCTTATGAGAGAACAAATTTTAAATAATTGTCAGAACCAGCAGTTGCATCAACATTTGGTTGACTCAGATCTAACCTCTCCCCAAGAATTGGGAAAGAGGGCAGACAAATGGGTTAGAACCAGAGTTAAGCAAAAGAGCCAGAACCAGAACCAGGGTGGTGACCAAAAGAAAACAGACCAGAAGGGTGGGGAGCAGAAAGCTAAAGACCAGAAGTCTTCAACAGGACCCCAAACTAATACTGAGGGTGGGTCCCAAACTTCCAAGAAGAAGAAAGAAGGTCAAAGAAAACCCTGGTGTAGTATTTGTAAAAACACCTCTCACTGGACAAGTGATTGTAAAAAGGGTGGAGCCCCCAACACTGCAGCCCCTAAGGCACCTGCACCCACTAGTACAGTTAGCAGTGTTGGTCCACAAACTAAGGGGGTAGTGGGTATCACCTTGGGAACTGAGGGAGATTCTGGCCTAGTCAGAACCCCTACACAGGCTGTTCTGATTTGTGATGTGGAAATAGATTTTTCCACTACTGTCAGCCCCAGTAATCTGGGCAAGTACAGGCAGACGCCTTTGATTAATGAAAAAGTGGCTCAAGCATACAGGGACACATGTGCCAGTGTCACTATGGTGACACTTAGCTTTGTGGACCCTGGACAATACATCCCAGGTGATAATTACCTGGTGACCAATGCCAGCAATGTCACTACTACACATAGTGTGGTAATTGTTAACTTTTCCTGGGGAGGGGTAACTGGCCTAAAAAGAGTTGTGGTTAGTGCAGATCTCCCAGTTTAATGTTTGTTGGGCAATGACCTGGAGAGCTCTCTATGGTCAGAAGTTGAGTACAGGACTCATGCAGAGATGTTAGGGATATCATCACATGTCCTTGCTGTGACCAGGTCACAGGCCAAAAAGTGCCTCTCTGAACCTCAGGTATTGGATCCTGGAACAATGGACCAAGCACCTTCCAAGACAAAGAACAGGAGGGTAAAGGCTGTGCCTTCCCAACTGCCTACAAGTGAGGATCAGCCTTCACAGGAAGATGATCTTGAGACCCTGTGGTAAATAAATAAATAATACCCTATTTTTGACTAGACTTATAGCATAACAGATAGCTCAATAAATAAGAGTCAAGATTCGAGGTAGTAGGAGTTTCTGCAGGTTTATTACGGCATAAGGACAGGATCAGGACAACCTGCATAGGAATAGGACAATAAGGCCCGGCAGCTGCCGGGGCTGGGTCTGGGATGAGCGCGCTAACATTTAATAACAAAACATTGACTTATATACATAGCGCAAACACATAGCATTACATTGCAGTGGGCGTAACAGTAGGTGGAGTAGAAGGCGTGACGCGTAGCAGTCGCGAGAGATAACAGTAAAAAGAGGTGTAACTGGGCGTATACATAGACATGTGGTGCAAACGTAACAGAATATGTCATGAATGGGCGGAAACTTTGGAGGGGGCTACCTAAGGAGCCGGGACCTCTAACCTAATGGTGCGCGAAAACTGGCAATGACGTGTTACTAGGAGAAGCTGGGGGCTACGAACTCTGTGCTAGGAGCAGAGACTAGAGTCTGAAGGGTCGGAGCGACATGTACCTAAACCCTATCTGGTATCTGATGTTTAGGGAACATATTGATATAAACTAGAAGTCATGAGGGGAGAAGCTAACTTGATTCTAAGACTGGACCATGCATTATTCTACATGTAGTGCGTGATGAAGAATACTAAATGACCATTAAATACAGTATTTCTCTAACGTGGAGACGAGAAGGCTAGACAATGACGGAAACTATTGATGCAGTTCAGTAGCTTAGGAATGCAGAGGAGGAGGACTGAACTGATAGCTGGAACTATAACATACTTTTGGCAGACTCAGAGGCAGAGCCGGGGTGCACCGGGCACTGCAAGGCAGGAAGTGAGTGAAGGGTCGAGGATACAGGTGGGGGCTGTATCGCTCCTCAGCGAGGCTGTCAGGAGACAGGAGCTGAATCTGTGGTCCGGGCCCTTTTGAGGCCTGGAAACGGGGACTTTAAAATGGAATAACGTGCACACTGAGAAACGTGGCAACATTACTTACATAGGCCTGATATTCGTAGTATTCACGAGGACTGGAAAATAGCATACTAGAGGTGGACACAACTGTAATTGCGTCTTTAATCAGAAATGGGGAATAACATATGCATATTGATCATGCACACATAACATATGATGGATGAGGCGTAGGGACACAGAACATGGCAAAATTTACTTTTCCACATTCCCTCCTTGTCACTACGTTTTCATCAGGAAACATCAATATTCATGATACCATCTATCATTTCATACAGTACCATTTGCTCGTCTCGAATTGTCTTGGAGCGGGATTTAGAACGGGGCTTGGGACTAGGAATACAAGAGGTAGCACACATGCTGCAAATCGCAGGGCCACATTGTATACAGAGGCAGCAGCTAAACATAATCGCTACTGCAATACCTAAAAAGGACAGGACTTTCCATCCCCATGCGGAAATTATATTCCAGAACCAACCGGACCATGTCCAGGTGCCTGGATCTTGGTGTAACAGATGGGCAATCTTATGGAGTCTGGTTATAGCTGAATAAACAGACGGCGCGTTATTTGGAATGAAAATACAACAACTGGATCCGAGAACTCTACAGGCCCCGCCCCTATCGGCCAGTATGACGTCAAGGACGAGACGATTCTGTAAAACGACAATTCTCATAAAGGATTGTTCTTCGGTTAAGTTACCTAGAGCGGAGGCAGTCTCATCTACTACTGCTTCAAGGGTTCTTGTTAACCTACGGATTAGCTTACTATTTACAATTGTGCCTAAATAAGGGAAAACACCTTTATCAATATCAATGAATTGCTCTGCGGCGGTTTCAGTATAATCGATAATCGGGAGATTTCTCTTGTGTCTAGTGTGTACTAAGAAAGAATTCCTATGATAGTCAGGTGGGGCTAGGAAAACAGGTGGCAGTAGGAAAGCAATGTAACAGGTTCCCTCCCAATCGAGGGGCAGACGGACATATGCAGTTTGACCACAAATAAAATAAGAATGACGTGAAGCTTTGAAAATAGATTTCCCACTGTCACTATACTGGATAACAGTAGTACATTCACTATGACCTATGTGTACAGAACCATAACTACGGACACATAATTCGCCTTTAACTGGTAGTACTGAAATAGCGGGTGAGTCTGGAGTAGTATCAGACTGAACGTTCAGAACCATGAAATTCGACGAATAATTTCCTAAATTATATACTTCATTTTCTAAATCTAAACCTGTTCTGTGGGGGAGACCTTGCTTGTCTGGGAAACATGTACTGTTAAGAAAAGACATATCTGTTGAGGATGACGTTAACGTGGACCATGCTCCACACGAACCATTGTGTGAAAATGGATAAGGAAAAAGTGGCAGAACTCCCTTCAAGGTCTGGAAAGGGGGGAGTCGACCACACACCCAACAATTAGTGGCATTGCTGGTCTGGTGTGAATAATGTAACATACGGATAAATGTGTTGTTACGCATAGCGAGGCGGTATGAATATTCGTGAGGAGGCAGATCACTAAACGTGTGCTCTACTGTAGCATAAGCAGACATATTTACATGAGGAACTGGAAAACACAGGAAAAGTGCGTAGCTGGTGCAGGAAATCATTATGCTGAGAAATAATACGAAACTCAGAAAAACGATACATTTGATTGAACTTTGACTGACTCTCTCACTATGGGGGTCTATTTTATACATGTCAGAAACAATTTAACCGTTTCACCTAGGGGAGGACTTATACAATCAAACTGGCTGACTTATTAGACCTGAGTTTTAACTTATACTCCTGTTGCGGAGTTTTCTCTAACAAGGGAGGGGTTGTAATAATGTCTTGTGCGGGACAGTCCTTTAAAACAATGTTCTGGCAATCCTTCGAATCCTGGGAAATGTTCTTGGAAATGTTTTTGAAGACTGGTTTCGATCCTTTGAAAAGTTTTACATGAGCAAGGTGGACCCACCCCTTCCTGCCTTCCAACTTGACGGCAGTTCGGGTGGTCAAGAGGACCTGACGTGGCTCTTTCCAACGTGGTTCCAGCGGACTTGATCTGTCGAAATTTCTGATCATCACAAGGGAGCCTGGAACGATCTCGTGCGGTGCCACCTCGGTATTGTCTGGAAATGCGGCGGCAACCTGTGAACGACATGAGTTGAGGGCAGACATCAAGGAAGCTAGGTAATCTGTCAGCATATTACATGAAACATTGGTAATACTTCGGGGTCTAGGAGTACCCCACATGTTAGGGGGGCGGCCGAATACGACCTCATACGGGGACAGACCTGATCTGGAATGTGCGACCATGCGCATATAAAATAAAGCGACTGGCAGAGCTACTAGCCAGTCCACACCCTTGTCTTTACATATTTTAGCAATTCGAATTTTCAGAGTCTGATTATGCCTTTCGACTAGACCGGCTGCTTCAGGATGGCGTACACAATGAAACTTCCACTGGTACCCTAACAACAGGGAAACGTGTTTCATGAGTTCAGATGAGAATGGCTGACCGTTATCAGAATATACGACTCTAGGGAGTCCGTATCTAGGGAAGAATTCACGAACCAACTGCTTGGCAGTGGTCGCGGCTGTGTAATCTGGGACTGGATATGCTTCTGTCCATCTGGACAAGGCGCATACTACTACAAGGACATACTTGAAACCTCGACATCGCTCCATCTGAATATAATCCATCTGGAGGACCTCAAAAGGGTGGTCAGGGGGCTGGAAACCACCTTGTTCCACCGGGACACTTTTACCTGGATTAAACTGACAACATATCATACAGGTACGGACTTTCTGCTTGGCTGCAGCTCGTAAATGCTTGTTGAACCAAATGTTCTGGATACTGTCTAACATAGCTTTTTCTCCTAAATGTGCTGGACTATGTGCGGTATTGATAATGACTTGAACCATAGAATCGGGGAGAAACCATGTGGCTCTACCCTTCGTTAACCATCCTTGATCTGTCTGGACCCCTCCTTGTACAGACCATTTCTTGATTTCATCGGGAGTAGCATGTGACTGGATATCTATGACATCTTGAGTAGGGTCCTTAACTGTCATGCATGTAATCGGATCTGGAGTATGTGTCAGATTAACTGGAATGTCTGGAGTCTGTGCTGTAAGCTTGGCTGTGCGGTCTGCTAAATCATTACCTTGGGAAATAATGTCAGTAACTTTCGTATGTGCTTTGCACTTCATGATAGCAATAGATGTCGGTAAATGTATGGCATCTAACAGGGCTTGAATAAGGAGACCATGCTGAATCTTGGTTCCATGAGAAGTCATAAAACCTCTCTCCTGCCAGAGCACTCCGAAGTCGTGTACAACTCCGAATGCGTAACGTGAATCTGTGTAAACATTAACTTTCAGGTTCTTGGCATGTATACAGGCTTGTGTCAGAGCAACTAGCTCTGCTGCTTGAGCGGACAGGGTGTCAATACGGTGTGTTTCAATAACTTCAGTGTCGGTAGTCACTGCATACGCGGCGACTAGTTCTCCTGTACTAATTCTCATACATGAACCATCCACATAAAGTGTCAGGTCAGGATCTGGTAACGGAATGTCTGTCAGGTCTTGTCTTGGCTTTGTCGTAATGTTAACTACTTCCACACAGTCATGTGGGTCTGGATTTGAACTAACTGATGGTAACAGTGTAGCAGGATTCAGGACGTTGCAGCGTCTAATTTCTATGTGTGGCTGGAACAGTGTCAATTCATAACCTGTTAAACGTGCAATTGTCAAGTGCTGAGTTTGTGTTCGGTTTAAAAGAACTTCTACTGAATGTGGAACTTGTACTGTCAAGGAATGTCCTAAAACTATAGAATCACTTTGTCTGATAGCTAGTGCTGTGGCTGCAACTGACTTGAGGCACGCAGGCAACGCCTGGGCGACTGGATCTAATGTGCTCGAAAAATAAGCACAGGGCTTGTATTGACCTGCTTGATCTTGTGTGAGGACAGATAATGCTGTACCTTCGCGTTCAGTAACGAAAAGTGTAAAAGGCTTACTGTAGTTCGGTGTAGCTAGAACTGGAGCTTGACATAGGGCTTTCTTTAACTCGTTAAAACTAAGTGTATGGTCAGATGTCCAAGGGAGGACAGTCGATACGGCTGCCTCCTGTGTCGTTAACTGTATCAGTGGCTTGGCTAGGAATGCATACTGGGGAATCCATTGTCTACAATAAGAAGTAAGGCCGATAAAAGCACGTACCTCCTTCTGGGTCCTTGGCTGGGGAAGACTCGCTATTAACTGGATACGGTCGGGTGTCAACTGCCTACCCCTCTTGGACAGCAAGTGTCCTAAGTATACCACTTGCTGGACACAGAATTGAAGCTTCGAAGGTGACACCTTGTGCCCCATCTCGGCTAGAAAATACAGAACTGTAAGTGATGCACGCTCGCAGTCACGTTCAGAACGGGCTGTGATCAGTAGATCATCGACATACTGGAGCAGGGCAGTGTCAGTTGGCATGTGAATGTTGTCTAGTTGTCTCTTGAGTGCTTGACTGTAAATACTAGGGCTTTCTGTGAAACCTTGAGGAGCGCGTGTAAACATATAGCTCCTTCCATTTAAACAAAATCCGAAAAGAAACTGGCTGTCTGGATGAATTGGAACACTAAAAAATGCATTCTTGAGGTCTATGACAGTGAAGAACATGGCTTCGGAATCAATGGCTGTTAACAGGGAAGAAATGTCTGGGACAACTGGGTATTGAGGGATAATACATTTGTTAAGCTCTCGTAAATCAATCACTAATCGATATACTGGGGGTGCATTTGGATCAGTACGTTTCATGACTGGAATGATCGGAGAATTGCATACATTGGAGTCAGTTTCTACAACTACTCCTTGAGCCATGAGCTCGTCAATAATTTTGGATAAGGCTGCTACAGCCTCAGGTGGCAATCTGTACTGCCTGATTCGGGGTAACACTACACCTGGTTTGAGAGTCACACGATAGGGTGTGATTTGCATGTAACCTACATCAGTTGGACCTTGCGCCCATAAATGCTGCGGAACTTTAGACAATCTTGAATCAAAATCTCGTAACACATAGTGACCCTTAAAGTCACGTAGGAACAGACGTATTCCCTCTGGGGAACAGCAAATAACTGCACCTAATTCTTTCAATGTCTTAATGCCTAATAGATTTTCTGGACATGACTTAGTAAGTAACAGATCAGTAGTACGGGACAATGGACCTACTTCTAGAGTAACTGGCTTAGATATTTCATTAACTATGGGTTTTCCTGAAAATCCAAGGGAAACATTTCTTGAGCCTGAGAGCGGAGCCCCTGGAACTTCGGCATGACTAATTGTGGTCCTACTTGCCCCTGTATCGATCAAAAACTTTCTGTCTTTCCCTAATACTTGACTATGAACATAGGGACCTTCTTGGTCTACAGGTATCTCGATGAGAGGCAAGCCTACCTCCCTCTCTAGGCTGTTTCATGAATATGACTGGTACTCTGGATACTCGGACTGTGCATACTGGTACATCTGTGATGTAACGTGCTGTGTTGCAGCAATAGGCTGCGGAACTGTAACTGTCTGTGGTGCATTCTGTGACTGGGGAGTCTGTGAAACTTGTTCTTGTCTAGGCGGACGTGGTCTTTCTTTAGTCTTACCAGTAGCTATGTTATGTTTCAGAACTGCACACTCGTTTATAAAATGACCTGGCTGTTTACAATAATTGCAGTTCCCTTTAACGGGAGCTGCAGGATGACTGGCTTGATTCGGACCCCTCTTCTGACTGTCTTGAGGAATAGATTGTGCAACTAGCACTTTCATTTTCGTGTCTTTCATACGTTTTCTTTCGTGTTCTTGCTCTTCCCTGATTCTATTCTGGTGGTATTGGAGCATCTGGAGCATCTGGGACGGAGTATTTGCTTGCCAGGTGCTTTCGACTTTCAAAACTCGGTTTTTAATTTGTGGACTTGAATTCTCGACTAATTTAGTAACGAAAAGATGAGGGTATGACTCACTACTTGTCTTGAGACCACTGTTGATACTGAAACATTTCTCAAATCTAGAATAAAAATCACTAATATCCTCATCTTGTTTCTGTTTACAGGCTGAGATTGCATCCCAGTCTTCTTTCCTAGTTGTCAATAATCTGGGTAAAACTTGAATCAATAATTCTGGTAATTCTTTACATTTATCTCCAAGACCGGTACCTGGTACTCGTGCCTTGTCTTCAGCTTCTAGAGCGGTCCAATCGATCTTTTTCTCTCCCACCTCCCATTCTTTTTCCTTTAACTTTTCATACACCCCTGCGGGTAGCAGGACCTTTAACATTTTAATGATATCTGGGTAAGTGTATTCTCCCATACGGAGCATGTCTTTTAATTCTCTATGGAACCCCGCTGGATCTTTGTCATGACAGGGGATTAATTTCTTCATTTCAAGAAGTTCCATCTTTGATATCGGAGTGTATACAAACACTCGTTGCATTACGCCACCCGCCCCTTGGACTGGGTGGACTTCTCGTAACGGATTCTGTCTGTCTATGTAAAATGGTTTACTTTCTGGGGGTGAGACATGAACAAAGTGCGGGTTCAGAAACGTTCTATATTTGTGACGCTGTTCTAGAATGACACTTATTAAATCGGTACCTAGACCTCTCCATCTATACTGGAGTAACTCGTTCAGGATATCGTGTAACGAGCCTGGATCAGAATGTTGACCCTCATACAGGGTAATGAGGTGCTGGATCATATACATACCCACCAGTCGTTGCTCGGCTGGGGGCAATTTCAGAAACATTTGTGCCACTATTTCGTCTGGAAAAGTGGTAGAATCAGTAATCCATCGGACTGCTGATCGGGCTAGTTCTTGTTCATGCATGGTACTTAATTCGCTATAACCGACTCGTGATTTCAGAATGTGATCGGTAGCTTGAAATACTTGTTCTAGAGAACCTCGTTCTGGTGCTGGATGATGAAAAATAGACTTAGGTTCTAGACGTAAATGGCGATCTGGAAATCTGGATTTTCCTACATACGCTATTCTGGCGGGATTCTCGTCTTCCTCTTCAGGATCAGAGATACTTTCTTTCTCGCTTACTTGTGCTGCTTTACGCTGTTCGTGTAACCTTATTATTTCTTTACGAATTTTCTTGTACATACTTTCCATGGCACTAATGGTCTTGTGCTTACCCTCGGCTATATTATCACTCCACCTTGTTAGAATTCTCATTTCGGCGGGATCTTTAGACGGGTAATCTTGTTCTCTTATTAAACAATTGATCAGGAACTTTAATATCATGAGCTGAATCTCGGCTTTCCTTTGAGACATAATTTCGCCAATACTTTCTGGATCATCCCCTGTACGGATGAAACGATATATTCTGTCTAGATCTTCTTTCATATTCGGTAAGGTGACTAGATACTCGGTCACCCTTCTTACGCGTACGGAATATAAAACCATATTATACTCGCCTGGGACTGCGTCATAGACACATTCGTTAAGGGCTTGCCTGATTTCTGTAACAGACTTATTACTTTTAGGAGTACGCTGTGATGCTTGAGCATGTAATTCGAGTGCTGATAAACGTTTGTGTGGCGGCGGGGTTTGAGGAGGACCTCCCCCTGCGGCCCCTATACTAGAATCGTCGACTGACATTCTTCGTGCTTGCAGGGTCGGTAATTGTAACGTGGGCTGAACTTGTATGGCAGGCTGACCCGGGGGTACCGTAACAGGTACTCCGGTGTCTGGAGGAACGGGAAGTGCCTGATTTACAGGGACAGGTGGAGCGCGAACTGGATTTGCATATTCTGGAACTGTGTCGTCCAGATAGGACGAAATAAAAATATCAGCTGCGGTCGGTTTGTGACGTAGCTTGGTCGGAACTAATGGTGGCGGGAAATTACTGGGTGCCTCTGGGGTCGCTTTTGGCAAGCCTTCGGCAAGGAGAGGATACATACCCTTAATAAGGGCATGCCTCTGTCTGTCTGACTGTTCGGCTTTGACTTGTTCACCTATCTCGATTAATTCTCTTTCTTGGGCTCGTTCTTGGGATTCTCTACTTAACTCTGACTTTCTGACTTCCTTTTCCGTTCTTCTATGCGCTTCCTTACGCCATAACTCGATGGCATCTTTCTGTGACTGTCTGGCTTTCTTTTTCCATAATGCTTCTTCTACTCGCATGATACATTCGGCATCCCATGTACCCGATACGGGCCATCTATACTTTCCTTCTAACTGTTTGGTATACTCTACCCATAAATCTAGATACATTATGGCGCTTATGCCATGTTTCTGATACATAAAATGACCTGGACTGTCCCTAGGCGGAACAGGAACTGCTGCTTCCAGCAGACCCTTTCTAGTTTTTAACTGACGTAACTTGGAAAAGAGCGGCATTCTGAACTTGAATCGGAACACAATACAATACACGAAAAACAATAACAATTGGGAAAACAATTCAGGCATACCACGACATTGGAAATACATTAAACAATATCATAACATAACAGTTCGAACAGAATACTACCTGAAAATACTGAAAACAGAAACAGAACAGAATTCTCGAGAACGGAACAGACTAGAGTTCTGGATGCACTGCTGTAACAGTACGGAACATACCGGTCCCATAAAGGAACGCATCAAGACCCGTATCCACCTAGGTGAACACTTCGTTTGTGGGCTTGGGTACCACCAACCCACGGACCAGGAGTCAATTTAGACTGACCCTGTCTAGACACTACCCCAGCAATGGTACTCACCGGGCAGCACGGAACGGAAGGCCTCGAACGGGACTGGACTACGACGGACTTCGGACTTCGGACTTCAGTTACGGGTGGGCCTCCGGATACCTCGGACCTTGGACTCTCGGCTTGGGCTCTGGTCGGGACTCGCCGCGTTCCTCCACCGTCTCGTTTGGATGCTGGACCGCCTCCTCCGTCTCCTCCGTGGGCCTGAGGGATACTTGAGCAGAAAATTCTGCCACTGCGCAGAAGAGTTCCGTCACGACTGCAGAGGGTCAGGGGGTCGGCGTGGCTTCACCGACGCGTGGGGAAAGGGCAAGTCCCTATTCGGGCGCCATTATGTGGTAAATAAATAAATAATACCCTATTTTTGACTAGACTTATAGCATAACAGATAGCTCAATAAATAAGAGTCAAGATTCGAGGTAGTAGGAGTTTCTGCAGGTTTATTACAGCATAAGGACAGGATCAGGACAACCTGCATAGGAATAGGACAATAAGGCCCAGCAGGACAACTGGGGCCCAGCAGCTGCCGGGGCTTGGTCTGGGATGAGCGCGCTAACATTTAATAACAAAACATTGACTTATATACATAGCGCAAACACATAGCATTACATTGCAGTGGGCGTAACAGTAGGTGGAGTAGAAGGCGTGACGCGTAGCAGTCGCGAGAGATAACAGTAAAAAGAGGTGTAACTGGGCGTATACATAGACATGTGGTGCAAACGTAACAGAATATGTCATGAATGGGCGGAAACTTTGGAGGGGGCTACCTAAGGAGCCGGGACCTCTAACCTAATGGTGCGCGAAAACTGGCAATGACGTGTTACTAGGAGAAGCTGGGGGCTACGAACTCTGTGCTAGGAGCAGAGACTAGAGTCTGAAGGGTCGGAGCGACATGTACCTAAACCCTATCTGGTATCTGATGTTTAGGGAACATATTGATATAAACTAGAAGTCATGAGGGGAGAAGCTAACTTGATTCTAAGACTGGACCATGCATTATTCTACATGTAGTGCGTGATGAAGAATACTAAATGACCATTAAATACAGTATTTCTCTAACGTGGAGACGAGAAGGCTAGACAATGACGGAAACTATTGATGCAGTTCAGTAGCTTAGGAATGCAGAGGAGGAGGACTGAACTGATAGCTGGAACTATAACATACTTTTGGCAGACTCAGAGGCAGAGCCGGGGTGCACCGGGCACTGCAAGGCAGGAAGTGAGTGAAGGGTCGAGGATACAGGTGGGGGCTGTATCGCTCCTCAGCGAGGCTGTCAGGAGACAGGAGCTGAATCTGTGGTCCGGGCCCTTTTGAGGCCTGGAAACGGGGACTTTAAAATGGAATAACGTGCACACTGAGAAACGTGGCAACATTACTTACATAGGCCTGATATTCGTAGTATTCACGAGGACTGGAAAATAGCATACTAGAGGTGGACACAACTGTAATTGCGTCTTTAATCAGAAATGGGGAATAACATATGCATATTGATCATGCACACATAACATATGATGGATGAGGCGTAGGGACACAGAACATGGCAAAATTTACTTTTCCACAACCCCTGAAGGAACTGTCCCTGAAGAACTTGAACCTGATCAGGTTGAGTTTCTGGGGACAGGAGGACCTTCTAGGGCAGACTTGGGGCAGGCTCAGTTAACCTGTCCTTCTCTTGAACCCCTCAGACAGCAGGCTGCTGCTGAGGCTGCTGGGAATGCTCAAGGTACCCATAAAGTATATTGGGATGATGGGCTCCTTTATTCAGAGGGTAGAGACCCCAAGCCTGGTACAACCAGGAGGTTGGTCATACCTCTGCAATTTAGGGGCTTCCTTCTTACCTTGGCCCATGATATTCCCTTAGCAGGACACCTAGGCCAGAATAAGACTTGGGACAGGCTTGTCTCTCACTTTCACTGGCCTCACATGTCTGAAGATACCAAGGAGTTTTGTTGCTCCTGTGTAACCTGCCAAGCCAGTGGCAAAGCAGGTGGTACCACAAAGGCCTCCCTGATACCACTACCTGTGGTGGGGGTGCCCTTTGAAAGAGTGGGGATAGACATTGTAGGTCCAATGGATCCCCCTACAGCATCTGGGCACAGATTCATACTGGTGGTGGTGGACCATGCCACCAGGTACCCGGAGGCAATTCCACTTAGGACCACAACAGCTCCTGTTGTGGCCAGGGCCTTACTTGGAGTTTTCTCCAGAGTGGGGTTTCCTAAGGAGGTAGTATCTGATAGAGATGCCAACTTCATGTCAGGATACTTAACAGCTATGTGGAAGGAATGTGGTGTCAACTACAAGTTCACCACTCCCTATCATCCACAATGCAATGGGCTTGTTGAAAGATTTAACAAGACCCTAAAGGGTATGATCAAAGGATTACCAGAAAAGCTCAGGCGAAGATGGGACATCCTTCTACCCTGCCTTCTGTTTGCTTACAGAGAGGTCCCACAAAAGGGGGTTGGCTTCAGCCCCTTTAAATTGTTGTTTGGGCACCCTGTAAGAGGACCCCTGTGTTTGGTGAGGGAAGGATGGGAGTTACCTCTCAAAAAGCCCAAGCAAGACATAGTGGACTATGTACTTGGTCTCCGCTCCAGGATGGCTGAGTACATGGAGAAGGCATCAAAAAACCTTGAGGCTAGCCAAGAATTACAGAAAGCTTGGCATGACCAAAAGGCTGTCTTGACTGAGTACCAGCCTGGACAGAAAGTATGGGTGTTGGAGCCAGTGGCCCCAGCAGCACTCCAAGACAAATGGTCTGGACCCCATACTATCATTGAAAAGAAGGGAGAGGTTACCTACTTGGTGGACCTAGGAATTCCCAGGAGCCCCCACAGGGTGCTCCATGTTAACAGGCTGAAAGCATATGTTGACAGGGCAGACATGGGCTTGCCCATGGCTACAGATGAGGGGCAGGAGGAAGAGAGTGACCCTCTCCCAGACCTGCTGACTCAGAACCCTGAGGATGGCTCAGTTGATGGTGTGGCCTTAGATGGCAGCCTCACTGAACATCAGCAAAATGACTGTAGACAGGTTTTGCAGTCATATAGACATATGTTCTCCCTGACCCCCAGTCAGACTAACTGGTGTACCCATGTGGTGGACACTGGTGACAGTCTTCCTGTGAAAAACAAGATTTACAGGCAACCTGACCATGTCAGAGATTGTATCAAGACTGAGGTGCAAAAGATGCTGGAATTAGGTGTCATTGAGCCTTCAGAGAGCCTCTGGGCTAGCCCAGTGGTTCTGGTCCCCAAACCTCACACCAAAGATGGAAAGAGAGAGATGAGGTTCTGTGTGGATTACAGAGGACTCAATGCTGTCACAAGGACAGATGCACACCCTATTCCAAGGGCAGATGAGCTCATAGACAAATTGGCTTCTGTCAAGTATTTGAGCACATTTGACTTGACAGCTTGCTACTGGCAAATCAGGTTAGCTGAGGAGTCTAAAGCCAAAACTGCATTTTCTACCCCAGGAGGTCATTACAAATTTGTGGTGATGCCCTTTGGTTTGAAAAATGCACCTGCCACCTTCCAAAGGTTGGTGAATCAAGTCCTCTCTGGGTTGGATGACTTTTGCGCAGCATAGCTGGATGATATTGCTGTCTTCAGCTCCACTTGGGAGGATCACCTGGTCCACCTGAAGGAAGTGCTAGAGGCTCTACAAAAGGCAAGCCTCACTATCAAGGCAACCAAGTGCCAGATAGGGCAGAGTAAAGTTGTATACTTGGGCCACCTTGTAGGTGGAGGCCAAGTTCAACCACTGGAGAGTAAGATCCAGACCATAAAGGGCTGAACCCCTCCAACTACCCAGACTCAGGTCAGAGCTTTCTTGGGCCTGACTGGGTACTTCAGGAAGTTTGTTAAGAACTATGGGCCCATTGTGACTCCTCTTAATGATCTGACACCCAAGAAGATTCCCAAAAAGGTTCAATGGACAGTAAACTGTCAAAAGGCATTTGATGACCTGAAGAAGGCCATGTGCTCTGCACCTATCCTGAAGAGTCCCGACTACTCAAGAGAGTTCATTGTCCAAACAGATGCTTCTGAGTTGGGAGTGGGAGCTGTGCTTTCACAACTTAATGTAGATGGTCAAGCCAGCCCATTGCTTTTATTAGCAGAAGGCTGACCCCCAGAGAGAAACGTTGGTCAGCCATTGAGAGGGAGGCCTTTGCTGTGGTGTGGGCCCTGAAGAAGTTGAGACCATACTTGTTTGGCACTCACTTCAAGATTCAGACCTACCATAAGCCCCTCTTATGGCTTAATCAGATGAAGGGTGAAAACCCCAAACTGCTCAGGTGGTCCATTTCCCTACAGGGGATGGACTTTACAGTGGAGCACCGCCCAGGGACTGACCATGGTAATGCAGATGGTCTCTCCAGGTACTTCCACTTAGAACATGAAGACACAACTGGTCATGGTTAGTCTAATTTCCCTGCGTTTGGGGGGGGGGGGTTGTGTAGGAGAGTAGGATCTGCTATCCTATGGTCACCCCAAATTTTTGCTTTTTGCTTCACTGGTTTATGACTTAATGTGGCTGTGGGCCTGCTAATCAGACCCACAGCCTGCTGTTCTCTCTCTAAATTAATGCCAATGCACATTAGGTGCATTACGAAATTGGAACTGGTTCACCTTATTGGCCCCTGTAACAGTGTACCCCAGGTACCCAGGGCATAGGTGCTTCCAAGGCCTACCAGGGGCTGCAGCACATATTGTGCCACCCCTGGCCTGGCCTCCAAATTTGACACAACTGGCTGATCACTCAGCTGGGGTAAGTCGGTGTAACCACCCCTTACTTAGGTATAGTATGCCTATATCTAACCTAAAATGGACACATATGTTCCTATCAGCCACTCCTATGGAAGGCCTCATCAATCCTGGAGGCAGAGTGCTTGGAAATATGTGAGATGGTGCTCTCGCATGAGCTGAGCCCGTCTGCAGCTTTCGGAACCAAGTCCTTTAGCTGTTTCATGATACTGCCATACCATAACATTCCTTGCCCAATAGAGATGGGGAGACCAGCAAAAAATCTGGGCATTTGGTTTACGGAGGATCTCAGATTTGAGCATCACATCAAAAAACTCACAGGCACCTGCTTTGCCACTCTGAAAATGCTCCGCAAATTCTTCCCCTTGCTCCCTAGGGAGGCCAGAGAGTCAGTTGCTAGAGCGCTCATACTGGCTCGCCTTGATTACGCGAATGCACTGTTCAGTGGCATTCCGGCATACCTGGTCAAACGCCTCCAAATTATTCAGAACGCAGCTGTACGCTTATTATTTAACATCCCCAGGTGGAAGAGCGTTCGCACGGAGCTGCGCTCGCTTCACTGGCTTCCCGTAGCGCAACGGATTCTGTTCAAATCTTTGGTGTTGGCGTTTCGGGCAACTCATGACCAAGGCCCCTCGTACCTGAGAAAGAGATTCACAAGGTACATTCCGGCACGCACCCTGAGATCTGCCTCTCTGTTTAAACTGTCCCTTCCCCGTTTTAAACGTGCCAGACTGGGCGGTCAGTCACTGTCTGTTGTGGTGGCCCGGGCCTGGAATGCCCTCCCGCACCATCTACGCTCCACGCCGACAGTGACTGCTTTCAAAAAACACCTGAAAACTCATCTATTCACGAGTGTAGGCTAGGAGGATCCCCCGTTGTTCTGTTCTCTGCCGATTTGTCCCTTTCCCCGCGCCAGGATACTCACCAGTAACAGAGCGCGTTACAAAACGGTTTATAACATAACATAACATAACATATACTCTTAAGTGCATTTTGAACCTCGCGGTTAAATGCTATCTTTGGGTTGGCTTTATCAAAACATGTCGAGTAAGGTGTCATACGAATTGGAATACTACCCCCTCGCCAGTTCTGGCGACGGGGGTAGCATTCCACCCTTTTAGAGGGACACGACATGTACCTAACCTGAACCCCGGTTAAAGTTAAACGTGAGCCTTAGCATCACAATATGGATGCTGCCACCACAGGCACAAGTCTGACCTCCTGCTGCTGGGAGTCCTTCCAGCGAGGGAGGCTTGGACAAAGGGTTTCCTGCCTTGGGAGGTGCTAGCACCACCCCAGACAGGATTTTGTGTATTGGGTAGGACAGGGCTGAATAGAATCAGACATGCCTGGGGCGCACAAGGTGTCCCTGTGCATATGTCAGTTCAAACCGGTGCTGGGGCTCTCCAGCCCCAGTCTTGGCGCGAAGCTGGACAAAGGAAAGGGGGTGTAACCGCCCCCCTTCCTGGTCCCACCCAGAGGAGGGACCTAGCAGGTAATCCGGCCCCTAGAATTGGAATAAGAGTAGGAGCTGTGTCCCAGGACTTCAGATCATCCTGAACTCGACTTGAAACTAAGAAGAAAACTGGACTTCGACATTCTGCTGCACAGAAGACCGAAGAGAATCTCCCTTGTGGCCAAGGAGTGACCACCCTGTGAATACAGACACCAACCAGCAACTCGCCGTCTGCTTTGCCGCCACCTCCTGCCGGAGCCCGAGCCCAGAGCCTGACAAGACCCAGACTCCCAGACATCTCAGAGCCCGATCCACAGTCCCTGAAAAGAAGAGACCCATGGAGGCACCGAGAGACGTGGGACCGGACCCCTTGAAAGACCCCCGAGAAGCTGACTGCGCAGCACCCGAGGCACCCTCGACACTGTGCTTTGGGGTTTGAGAAGCCCCGACACCGAGCAGCATTTGCACCGAAGATCAGCCCCCCAGCATCTCAACGATCTGCGTGGGGCCCTTTTGCACTTTGCCACGCGACGCGCCATCCCGGCCACGTGGCTAGCGGCCATCTTGGCGATGAAAACTACGAACAACACCGCTGGTCTGGTTGCTCCAGACTGGCCCTCGCTCCCCTGAAAAGGAGCACCCGCTCTGACCTTGCTGGTCCGAGTGAGAAGCTTGCATCGATTTCTGCGTGGCTTGCATTAGCCAAGGCCTGTTTGCTCCGATCAAGAAGCCGACAGCGCCAACAGCTAGAGCCTTCGTGGGACAGCTCGTGATCAACGCCTGGACGTCCCTGACCTCTTCGTGTCCACGTGGCTGCAGAGACAATCTTCACCTTTTCACCTGTTTGCACCCGACATCAGCTGGTTCCGTCCTGGTTCCACGGTAATCACTGGCTAGTGACTTTGAACATTGTCCCCTCTGCTTTCAGGTCTTCACCTCTTCAGATCCACCCTTGGATCCACCGGAACTCTCCTCGACGACCTGCCTGCAGCATCTTCATCTCCAGGCACCATCGACCTGCGTGACGAAACACGACACGACTTCGCACCTGTGCACCCGCTTCCTGTGGGTGAGGTAACTCAGCAACTCCGGTGTTCCCACACTGGTACACACCTCTAGTGCCTAGCTCTAAAGTTTTGTCCTTCTAGGTCCATCGGAAGGTTCCTTAAACACTAACTTTGTAACTTTTACGCACCATTGACATTGCATTGGTGCATGCGTGCGCTTTAAGCGCTGCACCAGAGTCCCGCGGGCCTTTCCCGACTTCATCACTGTTAGTCCCGAAAAGCTCCAGCGATTCCCCAGGCCCTAGGCCTCTTTCCTTTCCCACTGGTGGTTCTTATACCACTATTTTAGTATATGGTTTAGGTGGCTGCAACTTTCGTGTATTTAAACTGTGTTTTGTTTTAACGCATTTGTTTCTGTGCTCATAAAGAGTATAGGGGATATTTGTAGTAAATAAATATATATATATTTTCAATATATATCTGTGTGGTGTCCTTTCATTTGGTATTCAAGGGGATTGTGTATGGTAAAACAGCTTGTTTCACATGCCTTTACAGAGTTTAGCCTAAGACTGCTTTGCCCATGCTACCACTAGGATAGCTGGTCTATAAGGTTGACTTACAACCAATCATCATAAGGGTTGCTTGGCATGGTACAAGGTGATCACTAGAACTAGTGAGCAGCATATACCAGGCCAACTTCTCACAGTGGCAACACCTTCGGCCGGAACAAGCACTGTTTCAGCCCTCAGAGAGCATGGGCTCTCTCCTGCAGGGGCCGAAAACCTGTCTGTGGTGGCAGGATGGTCTACAGCAGTCAGTCAGCACATTAGTAGGAGGTAGGTTTTCAGGGGGCGCCTCTAAGGTACCCTCTGGGTACATGTATTAATAAATCTACCACTAGGATCAGTGTGGTGAATTAATACAAGATGTTTGATACAAAACAACTCTAGTTTCAGTGGAGCCATCATGGAGCTGGGGAACTCTTTTTCACCAGTGTCCAGCAATGTACTTAAAATGGCTTCCCTGTTCACTTGGGATATCTAAGAATTGACTTAGACATCACATGGGCATATCTTATCATGCAGATATGTCCACACATGTAGTATAATGCACCCTGCCTTAGGCTGTAAGGCCTGCTGTAGGGGGTGGCTTAACTAAATTGCATGTAGTGTCTGTAGGCATGGCACACAGGAGGTGTGCCATGCCCTGTCTTCACTTTTCTCTGCACCATGGCAAACAGCCTGCAATGGCAGTTTGCATGTTGGTGCTGAGGGGTCCCTTAGGGTGGCACAATACATGCTGCAGGTTTCGGGGACCCTCTTTAGGCTCCTTGCCCTTGGTACTAGGGGTACCATCTGCTAGGGACTTACAGGGGGTGCTAAAGGTATTGCCAATTGGGGGAACAATTGCACAGTTTTAGGGAAAGAGATCTGGCACTGGGAACCTGGATAGCAGGAACCCAGCTCTTCTGTTAAAATTGCATCAGATACCAGGGAAAAGGTGGTGGTGACCATGTCAAAAAGAGGTTCTTTCCTACAGAGAGCATACAGAGAACAATTACAAGTTAGTAGAAGAGTGGAATAAAATGAAGAAAGATGCTTAAAAGAGAGAGAAATGCATTAAGGTTAAGAAAGACACAATAAAAGAGAAGCAAGGAAGAGGGGAAAATGACCACATTCTAGCATGCTCTGCATGGATTTTTGTCTCCAAGTGTGGAGCAGAACAATGAAAAAAATCTTTTGTCAATCTTTCTACATTTCTTCGATAATTGCTACATCCACATCTCTTCACCTAGCAGTCGAACGCCTGCCACCCACTTCATTACTCTGTCTCCAGCTCCCCAATTACCATTTGTCTCTCTCTTCAATTCAGAACTTTCACATTGTCCCTCCACCTCTTACATGCTTTTTACGACGTTTATCCCATTCTCTCTCTCACTCACACTCGCCAAGCGCATCTACTCCCCCAGGTACCTTGAACGGAGCACTCATGGTCTTTGGCCACTTGACAGGGTCCTTGATAATAAGGCTGACAAGTTGGAAGATGCTGTTGGTGTAGAACGGGGGAGTCCCCACAGAGAGCTCATACAGGATGCAGCCCATGGACCAGAGGTCTGACGTATGGTCATAGGGCTTCTCTTCCACCAGTTCAGGAGACATGTACAACGGCGTACCCTTGATGGATGTCAAAACAAGCGTGTGGATACTCATTGAGCGGGCAAACCTGAGGGTTAAGAGACAGAGGAGATATTTTGAAAAGGCAGGAGAGAGACATGTACAGCACAGTATCCTTGATGGTTGCCAGGATTGATGAGTGGATCTTCATCAAGCTAGCTAACTTAAGGAACAAGGTTCAGACACTGACTAGGGTAGGACAGAAAGATCTTGAATGTGATATGCCTGCTCAGAGGAAGGTGAATGAATGCAGACGAGCCAAGTCAGGGTAAGGCCTACATCTCAGAGCAGATTCCCCAAATACTTTTGCATTTCAGTTTTTATTTAGTTCACTTTGTTTTATTCATGTTATTATTTAATGTTGTCTGTTTGTGCAATATACACTTAAGAGTGGTTTGAAATTTTGAAAATACATTATGCTCATCTTAGACTATTCAGTTACTTAGCTCTTCCACCTATGAATATTAAGTGTGGTGCAGAGATAGAAGATGCTCCCATGTAGTAACATGGAGCAGACAAGCATGAGCCAGCCCAGGTTAAAAGCCATTGGATTATGCTGAGAAGAAGTTCCTGTGTGCCTCCTATGATAAGGAAGAGGATAAATGGCAATGGAATAAGTTACTATGAATGCAGATTCAGAGGATTCTCTAACCTGTATGGTTAAAAGCAAATTACAGATAAAAAATAATGACACAAAAAAAAGCAAACTGCAGCTAAAGTGTGTGAGGCTTCAAACGCACATGGGACGCTTCAACCGAAGTGTCTGCTGTAGTGGCAACAAAGGGTGGGGGTCTGTGGGACAGTGTGCAGCTGTCAAGAGGAGGCAAGCAGAATGCCTACACATGTACCTATTGCTAAACAAACTCTGTACTCAGGCACACTTCCGAGCCTCCTGGATATTGCAACACTTAAGGCCACAATATGAGGCGAATGAAACTTTCCTAGTATGTGCATCCTAAGACTACAGACAATTAAAACAGATTTTAATGAGAAAAATGATTTGCCAAAGCAAGCTTACTGACTTCAGATGCAAGGGGCACCAAGGTACACTGCAGATTCAACTCATTTATATTATGAGTCCTAGTTTCAATTTTTCTTTGTTATGGAACTCCAACAGAGGTCCACAAAAATACGCCAGTACAATAAAAAAGACATACTTTAAGTACAATACAAACAATGTTTCTTTTTTTTCTTTTTTAGAAAAAAGTACACCAGTAGATTAAAAAGAGGAAAGAAGGAGAGACATACTTAGTATACAGTACACAATTCTTCAATGTCCATATTACGAGTCACAGTAAAATATAAATTATGATTGACAAGAAAGGCAGAGGCTATCTAGAAGGCCGACTCGATGATTTTTTGTGACTATCTGTGCACATGATCAAACTAGAGCCACATTTTATGAGCAAGGGATGTATGGGGTAGACAAAGCAAATTATCTGAGCACTGGGAGAATAGCTGTGCTTCTCAGGGAGGGAAGGAGAGGAAGGGAGGATGAAGAAAGAACAGTTTTCTGCAGTATTCATGGACCATCACATGCTAACAGCATTCAGACAAATCCAGAGCAACCTCCAGCTCCAAGGGTTACCACTCACATGAATCCACGAGTTGGGGGCAAAAAAGTGCAGCCCCTCATGTCCAAGTAACAGATTTAAGGGGCATTGGTAGGTCTGGGGAAGGCGAAACGGATATAATGCCAGTTAAGGGATTTTGGTAAATGACATAACACAGTTTCAGTGTTGTCACTCAGGTTCCCATCTGTTTTTGCTGGGTAATTCACATTGAGACTTCAGCTGCTGCTTGTGGGCGCTGGTAATTACTGGGTCACTTGTAATGAGGCTGCAGTCCCAGGGGTTTCTACCCAGGTCTCTTTCATCAATCGGGGGAATGCAAATCCTTGATCCCACCTGCAGAGGAACTCTGAGCCACAATCTTCTCCAGTACATTGGCTCTGCTAAAAGCATAGAGGTTAATGGATGGGCATTGACACAGAAAATGAGCAAGTGACGAGATCAGCACCAAATTAAAAGAAGAGTTTTTAGGCTTGCAGGACAAACATTCATGGGCTTGGCGATTGCTGATGTACAGAGTTAGATAAGACGTACATTGAAGTAAAAGATCCATGTATACATGTTGGAACAGCTGTATGGTCATGTTGCTCAAACGTTTATGGTCAGGTAGCAGAATAGAAGCATACTCCTTCAGGATTCACAGACAGCATTATTGGTTATATCTCGGTCCATCTTGTCTGGTTAAGACCCTTACTCGTGATAGAGGGACCTGCTACAGCATCATGGTCTGCTTGCCTTAATGGGGCACCAGATGGGCTATATGAAGATGTATATATGTTGCCAGTAAGTGAGCATTATTACTAACTTGCTTTGTCCATCACAATAGCCATGGGCTCTGTACTTTTTGGGCTAGATTAAGCAATGCTTGAGATACTACCTTCTAGGACCCAGCTGGGATTACATTACGTTGTTCTTGCTCTTCTTGCCTGGTGAAACTCTTTGAATCATCATCAGGCTTCAGCATTCCTTAATTTCTGGTCCCTTAAACGACTGGTAATGCTCCTTAGCTCCTTGACAATCTGACATTCACAGATGGTGAAGGCACCTTTACATAAAAGGGTTTTGAATAGCTAACGAGGGTTGCCGATTCACTTTCAAAACTTCTTCATCACAAGGACCAAGACTAAGGACTTGAGAGAGGTTTTAGCTGGTGAGTTTCCAGGGCTCAAACGAGTAAACGTTATCACACTAAAACTCTATGGGCCAGATGTACGACCTGCCAAATAGCCACTCGCAAATTGAGTCGCTTTTGCGACTCGCAATTTGCAACTCACTATTTGGCATATACAACAGTGTCTTTCTTGGACACTTTTTGCGATTCCCATTGGGTTCGCAAAATGAGAGGCTCATGAATATTAACGAGCCACTCGCATTTTGCGACCCCATTTGGAATGGCTGGCCCTCCCAGGGATGGTGGCCTGCTGGGCTCAGCAGACCATCATGTCTGGGACTACTTCTAAATAAAGCAGCTTCTTTTTTTTTTAAATGCAGCCCGTCTTCCTTTAAGGAAAACGGGATGCATTTAAAAAAAGAAAATGAAACGTTTTCGTTAAATTTTTTAAGGGCAGGTAGTGGTCCCTGGGACCACTGCCTGCCCTTATAAAATAATTTAGCATGCATTTGCAAAGAGGAAGGGCTCCCCCTTCCCATTTGCAAATGCATTCCCACCTACTTGAAGTAGGTGGTAATTTGCAAGTGTTTTGAGACCGCGATTGCGGTTGCAAAACATTAGTACATGGCTATGGAGTCGCTATTTGAAGGGAATGCCCCTTCCGGATACTGATTAGCAAAACAATATTTTGAAAGTCGCAATTTATTTGCTACTCACAAAATACTGTTTGAAAGTGAGCCCATGGTTTTTAGCATGCGCAAATGGCTCTAGGACCCGTTTGCACATGCTAAAAACCATCGTAAAGCTGCCACTCAAATCACAACTACCCGAATCAAATGAAGTCCCTGTTTTTCTTCCAAATATTTGGTAAAGTAATCAACAGTGACCAGTGGTTCCAGTAACTAGGGTCTGGATAGCATGCAGTCTAAAGAGCCTATAAACCAGTCAAAGAGTCAACTACAGGAGGCTGTAACTATTTATAATTTCACACAATTGTATAGCTATCTTGGAATGAGCTCAAACAACGGCGTGAAAAGTATACCCTATGGTTTAAAGCCAAAGATCTCAGGATATATCGGTGGCATTCAAAGTTTTCTGAGAGTGGGTCACTAGTTGTTACTGGCAGCACCCAGTCCAATCGCTTCACCAGCTACTATTGAGAACTGGACTTCAGGGTTAGGGCTTAACCGCACGCTTAAAAGTTGATATGTCTGGAAAAATAAAGACAATAAAGATAGTTCTAATATATCCAGAATCAGGACACCACCTAAATTAAGCCTAATTAGATTTGATGCAGGGGTGTGAAGGTGGATAAGCCTGGTTCTTTTGGAAATGGGGTGAAGATTCAGACACGTCTACTTGGTGCATTGTCGACAGTGCAGATTATCCCTCTCAATGAAAATAGGTGACATAGAAGCTCAGATAAATCACAGATGACGTTCTTCTGTTGATCTTTTTTTGTTCTGGCCAGCAGGGCTGAAGGCATTTCAAGTCTCCTGAATGATTTCAGTCCACTGAGGCATCCTCCATGCAAATCTTCCAGTCAGCTAGGCATTGTGCAGAGCTTCCTGGGATGAAGTCGCATTGTCCTGTAGCACAGCTCCTCATGTGATAATCTCTCCATTTCTACACATGGCAACTCAGTAAGGCTTCGCTGTGGCTTCTCAGACATATGCCCAGTATGGAGAGAGAGTATTACCCTGGCAGGCGTTCATATCGTTTTCAGAAGTCTTCTTCTGGACACTGGTGCACAGCTATTGTCATGGTCCAGATGCTCTACCAAGTACTGGTTGTGGGGACAATACTTTTCCTCCTGTGGGTCACCAGTTGTAGGGACTGGACAGACTTCAACTGGAGCAAGCCAACAGGCAGTCCTCTGCGGTAGTACAGGTAAAAGAGCCAGTCACCCTGGACTAAATATCTAGTTATACCGCCAGTCAATACAACCTTTTTCAAAGAAGTAAGTAGTCACCCTCCCTCAGATATGGGAAGTCCTGCGCTCATTAAGGCACAGCTACAATGACAAACAGAAAAAGTAAGAAGATGGAACTCCTGTGGACTTGTAGGATTGTTGAGATCACTGGGATACATTAACAAAATGCATTTCCAAGCAGTGCAAAGAACTTTCTCCCTAGTACATTTTTTTTCACAACACATTTTATTGTATTTAAAAAACACAATGGCCGGTGGGCTATAAACGTTTATCATGTTACATATTAACTGATCTAACGAAACATTTAAACCAAGTGCCTGATTCATTACATTCATATAGGTCAATCCTCAGGTAGCGTTAAAGTCCATCGAAAGCGGCTTCTTTGTTTGAGGGATAGAGTTTATAATAACTGAAATCGAGGGATGATCTGTAAGTATTAGTCCATGGTATTCAGCCCATCTTTTCAAAATTTTTGAATGCTTCTGTGGACATCCCCTGGCTCAAAACACAGGCAATTCTAACCCCATACAAAGGTCCATACCTTTTTTCCATGCCCGGATTGTCGGGTTTTTATATGATTTTCATAGTCTCGCAATAGCCCTTTTGGCTAGAGTGAGACCCACCCACAGTAAGTGACGTTTGTATCTATTGCCACCAATCTCATCTGTTATATGGAGCAGGGTGAGCCTCTCCCTAGTATATTTTCATGTTATTACTGGCCTCTTTGTGAAGTGCTGAACGCTCTGTGATATTTGAGAAGAGAAATGAGTTCCCTAGGCCCTCCGTTCGCTGTTTCTCATTTGGTTAGTCTTAGGCTCCGGTACATTCTCCCCTGTAATGATACATTAACAGGGCTGGCTCTACTGCGGTGCAACCAGTGCCTCCGCACCAGGTGCAGAGTTCAGGGGATGCAGAGTTTGCAGGTTTATTTTGGTTTTAAAAGCACCTGCTGCCGCGTTCCTTGCCTCCAGCAATTTCCAGCCAACAGTAGAAATGCCACGATCACTCCATTGGTGAATGATCTTCCTGGATAGAGATTGGAGTTTTGTCTAGTTGAGGTTTTGACAGATCATAAAATAGCACAGAGGGTTAATATGCCTGCTGCAATTAACGGTTACCATGCAAATTGTAATAAAAGTACTGGTAGACAAAATAAAGGTATCTTCAAAGGTTTATTAGATTTCACGTCCTCTCCAGTCCCTGGTCATTCTCATAATGCCTGCATACAATTCCAAACCACCCAACCTCCCAACTTTGAAAGATGCATCCTCACGAGCAAATACATAACCATTACTTGACATGCACACGCGACAGACACGAGACCATAATTTTCTGTCTAGTGTCATCTCGTGCACGTGTCATAATATGCTCACAATGTAACACAAATCACAAAGTGCATATAAGTAAATAGGTCAGTGGGTGACTGCTTTTCTAAGAGATATGATTTTACTACTTGCAATTTATAAGTTGAACTTCTAACAGTGAATTAGTAACTGTCTTCAAAGAACTGCATACGCACTGCAAAGTATAGTTCAGAGCATTGAATATTGTTGCAAAAAGGGTTCATTAGGGTAGAATTAGAGTCTTATTATTAAAGAAAACCCCCAACTATGGGGTTCCATTTTCAATTCTAAGTTTGTGCTTCTCCAGACCAAGCACTCTTAAACTACACTGCCTACCAGTATGGGTGACGTGTCAATCCTACATCTTGTAGTCCTCTGGCTTATGTAACATTTCATATAAGCTGATTTACAAACGTCTGATTGATTGTTTCTGTGTAATGTGTGTGTGTGATGCAAAGTGCTCTGACATCCTACACTGGTATGAGTGACGCTATATAACTAATTAAATGCATCTGAAAGAGAGAGGGTTATGGAGACTTGAAGGGCACTGTTAAAAGGTGGTGGTGAGGGCATCCATGGTGGAGGTAGTCACCACCTCCACCACGGATGGGGCGCCAACAAACATTGTCGCACCGGGCGCCATCAGCACTAAAGCCTGCCCTGTGCATTAATACATATGTGTTGCCTGGTGTTGTGCCAAATATAGGCTATGTATAAACCAAAATATTACATCACAGCACTTCTTGCATTCCTGCAGTTGTTTTTAAGCTCCCTTTGCCTGCCCATAAAGACAATCTTCTGCACATGTTGTATGAAAAGAGCCCTCCATAAAAACTATTTGTTCTGGTCATAGTTTATGGCTATATGAAATGGAGCATTGCAGTATTTTCTTTTTGTGTTTATTTAAATGATTTTCCAAAAGACTTCTAGTAACCCTTTCCTGTATCTCACCTACTCAATGGCAATGCAAGTCTGTTTAGGCTACTTTTCAGCCTTGTTTACTGGTACTAATGCCAGGACCACTTTAGCTTCACAACGCATATACCACTTAACAGGTACATATGTTAGCTTTTTCTTGACTCCTAGGTTACATAACTGACATTGCAAAGCTTAAAGACAAGCGGCATTAGGTGAAAGATAACCATGCTGGAGTTAGTGGATATTTGGTGTACCTACCCAAAGTCACAGAGCTTCACAACTCCTCCCTTGCCCAGCAGGATGTTCTGGGGCTTCATGTCCCGGTGCAGGATCCTGTGAGAGTGTAGATAAT
The DNA here is from genome assembly GCF_964261635.1 of Lissotriton helveticus. NCBI lineage: Eukaryota > Metazoa > Chordata > Amphibia > Caudata > Salamandridae > Lissotriton > Lissotriton helveticus. Next base: position 570,539,995 of record NC_136068.1, read on the forward strand.
ACAGCGCAGAGACCAGCTGACAGGCAATGTCCTGCACCTAGGGGAAGATTGGGTAAAGGGTCAAGGTGAGTGTTGTAAGACAAGGAGGTCCAGTAGTCCAAGTCTAGGTTATGGAAGATGATTTACTAGTTGTTATCATGAAGAGCCCCACCAGGAGCAGCCTCCCTGCTGCTCAGTCTGCACACTCCAACTGACACTCAGCACATCACCAGGCACCCATATACTCTATGACATCACCAAGCGTTCAACATTCCATTTATCACCAAGCACTCCAGCACTCATACTGGCTGAGCAGTAGGGAAGATGTAGCTAAGTAAAGAAATGGCAAAAGTTAAGTCACAACAGTGAGCACGAGAACACAGAACAGGAAGGGGGGTGGAAATAGGGCTGGGGAAGTGGGGGGTGTAGGAAACCGATTCAGGAAGCTGAATAAATTGGAGGAGAAGGAAGAAGGACAGGGAGAGGAGGAAGGCTAGAAAAAGGCGAAAAGGATGTGAAATAAAAGGAAGAAAGAAAGTGGGAAAGACAGATGGAAATAAAACTAGAATTTGGAAAGAGAGTGGGTAGAGAGGACATTAAAACAAAGATAGGTTACTAACCTACAACAATGGTTCTGCATTATGCGGTTTTTAAAACATGTATAAGCACTAAATCCCTCCATTCGTGCATAGGATCTCAGAACAGTTCAATGAGTTATTCTTCGTGCCAGTTCACGTGGCTCAGTTTGCCTATGCTGTGTCTTTGTTTTTGTTTTGCATATAATTTAGTGGTTTTGATGGAGCAAGGACTCATGGACTTGCTCGGAATCAATCCTCTCATTTGACTCCCTAACATGTTAATAATTACGTATTGTGTAAAACGAATACGCACCATATAAAAACGAGGGTTAGAGAAGCTTGCGTATGTGTTTGCTAACATGAATAAAATGAGTGGCTTTATAAAATGACTGCAAACTGGAAATCTTTATTGAGCATACGTCAATTGCATCTACGCAGTATGATGAGCTATCGCTTGGAGGGAAATTCTTTTGCATGGGCCGAAGGTAATAATATGGAGTCTTGAAGACTCACATGCTTTGCATCTGCTGGCTTGAAACTAAATTGAGTGAATTTACTAATGCCAATGCGGGGAAAGTATTAGTAAGAAAAGGGGATTAGAATAGAGATAGGTGGTATACAGTGAAACCATTCATTCTTGAAAGTAACATCTGTCTTTCTGACTTAATTACTAGTGCACATTTGGGCCTCTTGGGTATGTCTGGAATGAGCCGTATCACATGAGTTTTGTGCATGGAAAGTGTAAGTCAGTCCGGAAGGATGACGTGTGGTTCAGACAGAGTGCAAGGCCACAGCCTGCCTGCAGTCTGAGAACCGACAGTACAAGACCTGAATGAATAAGTAATGTGAATGCGGGTGGGAAAATAAAACATGAATAAAAATTAAGGGGATGGGTTTATTAACAAAGGGCTAACCAGAAAATAATGATATGTAAGCATGGTGTAATGATCTCCCCCCTTTGCCTGATCAATCAGAGTTAATATTTTTACGATATTGAAACATTAATGGGTGGTACATGAGGAACGAAAAGGTATAATTGAGGTCGTTTTTAGTTAGCTAGAGAGATGTCAATGCTGAATGCCGCAGAGCTCGGGATGCTGATGAAGAACCCAATGCAGAGCTAATCTCTATCCTAAATTATTAGGCTTAGAAAGAAGATCGCGGAAGAATCTCGAGGAGGAAGAGAGTGTCAGAGAGGGGTGCGACGTGACGGTCCGTGCTAGAGAGGTCATCTATTCTGTCCTGAATCCCATTCAGAAATTTTGTCTCCTGATCTATCCCGGGGGACCCCTACCAGTCCTTTGGCCAGGGGGTTGGTCTTCACACCATCCTAGGTAAATATAAATTTTGTGAAAGCGCAAATGCTCTTTTCTCTCAATCCTCTCCTTTCTGAGCATAAGTCATTGCAAGTTTGAAGTTTGTGTTGATGATATGATTAATTGAACGTGCTGTACTTTGAAATGATTCACATGCAAATAATTTAGATAAAGACTTAAAACTTTCCCAAGTCTGTGGTTATTTACTTTAAAGTATAAAGGTTATAATTAAGTTATAATTTTCACCATGAACTAGTTCAACTAATGGTCCATCGACCAGAGGAAATAACTTTTTGATCAGTGAAAGGTTGGTTAGGAATAAGGAATAATCAATCTTGAGGTATGACGAACTAATAAACTTTGACTACAGCAGTTTACTTAATGTGTGTGTGTTTATGGTCTCAGGTGTGAGTATATAGTATTGGAGCATCTGTTGTTGCTACGCCGCTGGATCAGTTTTCTCCAATAATATTTAATTTTCTCTCTTTGTAATTTTCACACTCTATGCTCTCAGTGGGAGCGCTAACGCCTCACATTAAATTCCAGATAATAAGTCTTACTTCTCTTTCTCTAGAGGGGGACATAAATCACTGTACAATCATCCCTGCTCTTACCTCAGCTTAGTTTTTAACTTAACGTATCTGCTCCCTGTTCTTATTGATTTTAAAATGGTCTGAGCGTATTGTTCTCTCTACACTTTCATCGGCTGCCACTTGCTTTACTTCTCTGAATCAAGATACCTGACTTAGCTCTTCCACATCTCTACTAGGTCCTCTTATTTCACATAGCATAGAAAATATAGAAGGTTGTAAAACTACAGTTTCCCCTCTCAGTGTATCTCTTTTCTGCTTTTCGATCTGCTTGCATGACAGTCATTTTAGAATGTCCAAACATGGAGTGACCTTCTGTTTTTAGGTCTAGCCTGTGTCGCTTAACTATTGTTTGTACGAAAAATATATTCTATGTTATACATACTGTTAGACCTGTCTGGATTTTTTGCGTAGTCCCTCCTCATTATTCTTTATTTTGTCCCCTTTTTGCCCCTCATACCCTTAATATTTTTGTGTCTACTACTTTTTATAGGTGTTGGTCAAGGGGATAGGTGTTCTTTTTCCCCCCATAATCTTTTACCTCAGGCCCAGAGGCCTGTTCTGACAGGGAAAGTTGGAGCCACAAAATGGTGGCTACCAACTGCCCTAACTGCCAAGTCCAGAACTCACACATAGACCAGCATAGGGCATTCCAGAACCTTCTGGTCCATTCTGGACCACTGAAGGGCAGCCTATAAAAGGCGGAATGCGGGGCAGCCATTTTGTCTACCTGTGAGAGTCAGCTGGAGGACAGGCTATCCTGGCAGGTGGGAGGAGACTAGTGTTAGGGTTGAACTCCTGGACTGGGAAGCAGCCTAATAATTCCACTTCTCTATTCCTCCTGTGGGTTCCTTGTCCTGTCCCCGCTGTGGAAGTTTCAGGGAGACCCTGGGCGCCTGACTGACCCCTAGCTTCAAAATAGTGGGGTGTAGGTAGGATAAGGAGACTGCGGCGCTGTGGAGCGCAGTCCTCTGCCCAGTGGTGGGAACTGAACTAAAGAGGGCTCCTGTTAACTGTCTAGTAAAAAGGGCTGGGGTCCTAGAGTGGAAAAAGCGCCCTGTGGCTTCATTCTGTGGAAGCCCCTTTGATCCCCCCTTTCCCTGTTGAGGGCAAGAAGTAAGCTTTTGACCTGGGTGGCACTGGGCATCTCTTACCTGTGTCAGGACTGGCAGGGAGCCGACACTTTACTAATTGACCAGTGGTTGGAGACTGGAGGAAGATTCCCTTGAGCCTGGGCAGCCTTGTGAGGCCAGCGCCGTAAACGGGACCCCGGGGGCACCTGTCGCGCTCTGTGACGGCGTCCGGTGAATCCAGGAGTGAGAGTGAGCGCAGTGCTCATGCCCGGCGCCAGCGCGCTAATTCCCCACTGAATTGGGGGACTGCCTGGAGAGGAGGGGCCGAGGATTGAGCAGGCCCGGTGCGGAGTCGCTTTTCCCCCGCGCATGCGCAGTGGAGCCCGGGGGTGTGGAAATCGACGTCGTCGTCCACCGCTGAGGAGAGCTGTGAGGAGGCGGCTTCGGCGAGTGGCTGAGACCGATCTGCGCGCCGAGGGACAGATCCGTGGTGGTGAGGAGCAGCCTGTTAAGCGGCTGTTGCGCTGTGTTTAGCGCTTCGGTTTTGCTCCACAGGGGGCTGAGAGACCGAGTAGGAGGAGAGAAGCATCTGAAAGGTACAGGGGGTGAGCGGAAGATCCGCCTGCTGGCCACCCTCACAAGTAAGCAGGGAGGAGTGAGGGGTAGCGTGGGAGAGCTGGTCAGGCCTCCTGATCGTCTGGCTTCCTCCCTACACTGATTATAATTGAGAGAGAGGAGGAGGGAGGAGAGCCTGGAAAACGAGAGGCTTAATTATTAAACATTAACTGACTCAAGAAGCCTGGTTACCAGTGGGGGTGCCAGGAGTATAAAGTCATAATCAACCCCTGGCTCTTGACTATCAATGACAGTTTGCCCCCCTCTGATGGAGTAGAGTGTCTGAAAAGCCAAAATAAAAGCATATTGCATAGTTAACTGTCCTATGGAATTAGAAGGGTTACCTACCAGACCTGGTTGTGGTGCATATTTAACTGTAATGAGCTATTGGAATTAATTAACAACTTGCATAGTAATTCAAGAGTATTATTGCTATTGCTGAGACCAGTTGTAAAGTATAGGTCATATTTAGAAACTATGCCTAATTAACTATTAGAAATTCTAGTAATGTAATGTGAATTCTTAATGCCAGTGACTCTGCTAAAAAGAATGCTAATACTGTGATGATATCTGCCTTTGCGTATATTGAGTAGTAGTTTCTCTTCCAAAACTTTAGCGGATTGTGATTTCACCTGACTGATGGTAAAGTACTGAACTGTAAATTCTAAAGCATAAAAGAATAGAAGATATTATTTTTATAAAGCAGTACTTATTTTCCTAAAATTTGGTGTAGTGTTGTTTTTGTGTGCTATTGCGTGAATTTACTTTTGGGTGGTCTGCAACCCTCACACTGTGCCTCTAGAAATTGCATGTCTTACCCCTAGGCCAGGCTACCCTAGGTGACCTGGCATCTCAGGTTCTAACACATACATAGATGGACTTTTTTGTCAGCCCTCTTAAGCCACTGGCCTATTCAATTGTCATTCATTCTACTTCCGCCTACCATGGCATTTGCTTAGTCCTCTCATTGTCTCTAGCACAGAAATCATTGGCGGCTGTAACCCTACTGTGTGCCCTCTCACAGTTTCTTCTATCCCACCTGCTAGCATTACGACCATTGTAAAATGAGGAAACACAGATGAACCTTCTGTTTTTAAGGCCGGCCTTTGAGGCAGCATTAGGTGTCTCACTTGACTATTGTTTTTAGGAAACAAATACATTACTATACATATACATAGGGTCTTATTTCAGCCCTCTTAAGACACTGGTCTATTCATTTGTCATTCAAGTTTTGCTTCCACCTACCACTGCATACAGCATGGCGTAATGGAACAACCCACTTCAGCCATTGGCTTCCCTGGCTGAGTGATAGAACTCTGCTCTTGCATAATATGCACATTCAGAAAAAGTAGCCCCCTTCATTGCCATAATTGGTGAGGCAGTGTATCTTTTTTGTTATACGTTTTTCGTTAGTGTTTGTCATCAGACTGTAATGCATATTGCAAATTAAATGCAAAAACCATTTAACTGTAGACTTCCAAAGGCCAGCCCTACTGACTTTGATAGGGGTTATTTTTTATTGTAATGCCATGTTATTCTTGCAGTTATTAAATCCAGATGTAATATTCTGAATGTGTTTTTTGCGTGACATCAATGCCATTTAGCCTGAGTATTTCACACCTCTTTCCGAAATTTCAAGAGAAAAATCTCTTCTTTAAATACTAAGAATATTATAATATATAACACCATTCATGTTATTAATAGTAATAAGAGCAACGATAGTATCAATAATAATGAAAATGATCAACATTACTGCAATTTGGTATTACTTTATTAAAAAGCCCGAAATTCTGAAATTAGAACAGCGCTAACAGTTTTCTATACACAAAAGGGTCACATAAAAAATGGTACAGAAAGACAGTCAACTTTAAACACGTCAAGTGGAATGTGTCCCTTAAAGGCATGTGAAAGCAGGAGTAAAGCTGATCAAAATAAGGTTGTGTTGCCCTCGGGATTCAATATCTTAATTCGAGCTTAAGAAGTATTATAATGTTTAGTGACAACTTTGTGTGCACACTGTGGTGGGGCTCCACCCAGGCCCTCCATATCAGAAAGTGCCAGGGTTACTAGAGCATGTGCACTTGACACTGTATGCAATACAAGCAGGGGTAAAGGCAGATGTGAAGGTACCCTACCAACAAAGCAGCTAGCATGCCCATCCATGTGTATTGCTAATTTCTATTTCTCACTGTAGATTGTACTTCTGTTCTTAGTGTCAACTGCTGTAAGACCAAATTCACACAATGGACTTCTTCACAAGCTCCAGGTCAATCGAATGTGTTTTTGGTGTTCCTGATACTGCTAAGGTCAGCAGGTCAACTGTCAGCTGTGCCTGGTCAGAATTCAGCACCACCCTCCCACTACCTGGAGCAGTTACTCGGGCAAGGAAACAGATACTACCGGCTGAAGGGATAGTAACAGCTGCACCCCTCTAGGACAAAACTGATATGACTATAGATCTCTTAGAATAAATTCCTGCCAACTCTGCAAGCTTAATACATTTCTTAATAGGGATGCAGTATATGATGCAACTAGCCTGGAAACAGAGACAGACTTATAAGGTAAAGAAACTTGTAGAAGGAGGGTGGTACATCCTAGAGGGTTGCCCTTCACAAGGCTATAAAGCTGGTATTTGTACATGGGTGGAGAGAAGCATCAACAATGATCCTATAGCTTGCGATGGTCACATAAAAGCCGGATCTGAATACTTTAAACATTTGCAAGTATTGGTCTTCATTTAGGAAGCTGCGTTTGCTGCATAGAATAGCGAGGCAGCGGCTTTCTGTCCCTCTAGGACATGTGGATCCATCCTTCATCAGCCTGCTCGATTCAGATTTTGAGAAAATTCCCTACACGGAATCCTGATTTAGTCTCAAGAGAGACCAGTCATGATATCCCACACACATCTTGTCCCTATGGTCCACACAGCAATCCTCCTCCAACTTCCACACTCTCCCCTCATTTCAGGCCCATGTTTAACCTCTCCCCACAAGCCTACAGCTTTACCTGCTCCTCTGGAAGGCTGCCATCATCCTCCAGAATCTGAAAGAGTTCCCCTTCTGCATAGTCTGTAACCACCACCACCTGTGGAGAAGAAAGAAGCACAATCATGTTAGAGGTGGATGTGGAGGTAGGTGATTAGGTCAGGTATCGTGTCAATGAGGGTAAAACCCATTGTGGCACTATCAGAAAGAAGTGGCAGTCAAGCAGTCACCCAGGTCAGCAGGGGCTGCATTTATTAAAAACCTCAAATTGCAGCATGCAATGAAGAAGGGGTCACATGAGTAAACAGTACAGCAGATGCATGTCACATCTATGACAGTCCCACATCTTGATACATAGAGAGAATTACAGAAGGAGGGGGAATTACCCATCTCGTCAGTACCACTGGAGTCATGGAGATGCCTATATGGGAGGGGCCATCTTGGAAGAGTGACAAAGGATCAAAGCACATTATTTTCCCACACTAAACACTAAACTGTGGTGCATGTGTTGAATATCTGGGAGCTGCCAGATGGAGTTTATAAAAAGAAGAGGGAATGATAACACCAACCGGTCTCTGATTGGTGAAATTAATGGCTGCTGAATGCTGTGATGGGTTGGGGAGGTCAACTGTCAATAGCTCTCCTTGCCAGCAATCATGACAAGCTCCGGTATGAAGATAACCTTGGAGGGGTGGGTGAGAGTTCCATGCTGACATTCCCTTGGAGTAGGGACTGAAGTCTCTCAGAAGGCTGAAGGGAGGATTCAGTAATATCTGGTTGTGATATAGAGAGTGTCATTGCACTGTTAGTGTTGCTTTCCCCACTGGTAACAATAATAGAGTTCTTGGGGGGGGCGGGGTCGCTCTAATTTTGTAACCCTCGCAGTTCACTATATGTTTTTTTTTTGTCTCTGTCCGATGTGTAGATGATGTTAGGGTGCAGTAGGTTGGGATTCCCTTTGGGTCTCAAAGTGGTTAACATGTGAAGGACACATTTTCTGGGATGGCGTACTGTGACAAATCATCTTTTCAGACTCAATGTTGATATCTAGATATATGATTTTGGGTTGCTGTAGATTGGATTTTCCAGGGGAAATGGAAAGGCAGGAGAGGGAAGATGTACTCACTTAATACCAAGCTATGCTCCCTGCTAGGCAAACTTTGTTGATATACCATATATGGGTCTTCTTGGTGGTAGGCAATCATCACTGCCCACTATGGGTAGGTGAGGTGTACCTTTATTCTCTTGTATCCCACCACTTCCCATGTACGGTGATCATTGCTTTACAATTTGGGCTGAGTTTTACAAGTACACATACACAAGAGTACCGTAGTGGCGAAGGTAGAGAAAGTCACTCACCTCCTTGTCAGTTTCAAAGCTGTCCAGCATGCGGATGATGTTAGGGTGCCGCAAGCCCCTCATGATATCTATCTCCCTCACCAGGTTCTTCAGTTCCTTCTCCAATCGTCCGACTTTAGGGATAAACTTCAGGGCAACAACCTTAAAACAAAGATAAAGGTCAACTGTAGCACCCTCATCTTGAAACATACCAGTCACCTCTACTTAGGACTTCTCAGTGCATGTCACAAATATCAGATTTAGCTGTGACCGATCACTTTTTCAAACAGTTCAACTTCATCTCACATGCAGATATCCCAATGTTATTTCTGATATCCTATACAATAATCCGCTACATTTAACTTGTTACTTTCAGACACTCAACCCAACTTTACTAGGCATCCTTTCCTGTCATGGAGGTGTGTGTTACCTGTGACTTTTAATTCCCAAAGAGGTACAAAAGGGGGTGGTGATGGACGGAGCATCTGAACCAATCAAATACTCACACCCAGTCAAAAGATCTGGGTTTGATCCATCACCATTCTTTAGCCCACTCTGCCACCCCAGTTCAGACATGGCTATATGCAAATCAGTCTGACCCTGTGCCTCATGGGAACAGTCCAGCCCGAACTGCCAAGCCATGCCTTCCCTGGACCGGATACAAGCTTCCGAGGACCGGTTTCTGGCATTCCAGCCGTCTTCAGCCCGGCTTGCTTGAATCCAGTGGCAAAGTGAGCAAGGGACTCACGTCTGAGCATACCCTGCCACACTTATGGCGGCCAAAGCGGTACAAAAGGGGGTGGTGATGGACGGAGCATCTGAACCAATCAAACACTCACACCCAGTCAAAAGATCTGGGTTTGATCCATCACCGTTCTTTAGCCCACTCTGCCACCCCAGTTCAGACATGGCTATATGCAAATCAGTCTGAACCTGTGCCTCATGGGAACAGTCCAGCCCGAACTGCCAAGCCATGCCTTCCCTGGACCGGAAACAAACTTCCGAGGACCGGTTTCTGGCATTCCAGCCGTCTTCAGCCCGGCTTGCTTGAATCCAGTGGCAAAGTGAGCAAGGGACTCACGTCTGAGCATACCCTGCCACACTTATGGCGGCCAAAGCGGTGCAAAAGGGGGTGGTGATGGACGGAGCATCTGAACCAATCAAATACTCACACCCAGTCAAAAGATCTGGGTTTGATCCATCACCGTTCTTTAGCCCACTCTGCCACCCCAGTTCAGACATGGCTATATGCAAATCAGTCTGACCCTGTGCCTCATGGGAACAGTCCAGCCCGAACTGCCAAGCCATGCCTTCCCTGGACCGGAAACAAGCTTCCGAGGACCGGTTTCTGGCATTCCAGCCGTCTTCAGCCCGGCTTGCTTGAATCCAGTGGCAAAGTGAGCAAGGGACTCACATCTGAGCATACCTTGCCACACTTATGGCGGCCAAAGCGGTACAAAAGGGGGTGGTGATGGACGGAGCATCTGAACCAATCAAACACTCACACCCAGTCAAAAGATCTGGGTTTGATCCATCACCGTTCTTTAGCCCACTCTGCCACCCCAGTTCAGACATGGCTTGGCAGTTCGGGCTGGACTGTTCCCATGAGGAACAGGGCCAAGACTGATTTGCATATGGCCATGTCTGAACTGGGGTGGCTTGGTGAGCAAAATAACGATGGATTAAACCCAGATCTGTGACTGCAACATTCCGTCCATTCTCTTGTGTGTTTTACTTTTAATTCCCAACCAGGTAGTCAACTTTACTTGTGACCACTCTCCTCCTGTCACAAGCCAACTCTGCCTATGTCTGCTCCACTAACGTAATATAGGTCAAATGTACCTTAAGTTCTCACTTCCAGTCACAATTTCTCCCCTAAGTCACCCTGAGAGGCCAGATAGCCTTCCTGATAAACACATATTAAAATAAACGAGTGTTACCTCACCAGACAGACAATAAAGGTGAAAGGCTGCCATGAAACACCTTTCTTTTGTCTGCAAAAGTAACTAGATCAACCAAAAACATACCCACGGTCTATTTTATGAGGTGCTCCCACCCACATTTCAAACTATCACATTGTTACTTTAAAGTAACCGACCTCTTAATGGACTGCCCCTTTCACTTGGTCTTCATGAAACAATGTACAACAGCCTCTAGTCAGGCTGAAAGTGAGTCGTGAGGTGTACACTGTGGTGCGCTGTGCCCACTTGAAAATTAGGTATCCATGTCAAGCAGTCTGTAGTTAGTCTGAGAGGCAATAAATCAATATGGGTTGCTAAACCAATACTGCATTCAAAATTGCCAATTTTTAAGAATTTAATAGGATTCAGAAACGGATTTGTACTCCAAATGTTGTCACTCTGCTGAAGACTCTAAGCTATTAATCTGGGCGAGAAAACCTCTGTATGTGGTCTGCTGCCGCATGCTTACAGACCACATGAGCGTGGGATGCAAGCCTACTTAATAAGCAAAGACTAAGATTGAATCTGATTGACAAGGTCAGACTGGCAATATGGGGCATTGGGTGTTTCCCCAGGAGGCGGAGTTTTGTCCGGTGGCAGCTTTGACTCATCTAAGTTAGCGCAGAAGGTTAATATGCCTGCTGCAAAGAGCGTCAACTATGCAGATCACAGAACAGTATTTTATGTTCATAGCTCAGTGGGTTACTGCTTTTGTCACAGGGATCCTTTAGTTATTGTGCAGTTCATAAATTATAATCATAATCTAGGTTAGAAAGTTATGTTTTTTCCCAGTCTTTCATTAGCCTAATTTTGCTATGAAGTGTTTGTTTGGGTAGAAAAAAGTTGTTTTTAGTAAAGTAAACCATAACGACTGTGTTACATTCTGAAGCCTGAGTTCGTACTTCCTCAGACCAAGCACTCTTTAAAAAGGCCTACCAGTGTGGATGTCATGTGAATCCTACACCTTGTAGTCCCCTTTGTCTCATGTGACATTTTTATACACTGATTTGCACACGTATGACTCATTGCCTCTGTATGTGTGTGTGTGAGTAAATTGCTGGCACACTGGTATGAGAGACGCTATAAAGCAATTGAAATAAATGTGAGAGAGGGACTATCGAGAGATGAGAGGTCCTGTTGGAGGGTGATAGAAAGCTAACAAATCTCAACCAACCTCTGAGTAGAAGTTGTCCCTCTGTGCACAGCTGAGTGGAAACACAATTAGAGAAAATTCACTGGATTTTGAAAGTGCGAAAGAAAAATAATTTGAATGAGATTGATCATGAGGATAATGATCATTAAAGAACTTTGATTGAAGAACTTCATGGTGAACGTTTTTGATTAGAAAAAATATTGGACTATAAACATTGTGTTTCCACTCAGCTGTGCACAGAGGGACAACCTCTACTCAAAGGTTGCTTGAGTTTTGTTAGTATTCATTACGCTGCTTGGAATAGAAAGCGATACCTTTGTAGCACGCTACAACCTAACAACATTTTCAACTTTGGATAATAAGGCTGTGTGAGTCCTAAATTTTTTTTTGGATGATAGAAAACCCCAACAAAGATTGTTGTATCCTGGTGTTCAGCAAGGTCATCATTTACTAAGATTTGAAAACGAATACAATTGAATATATATTGTAAAATGTGTGGTAGAATGCACAATTTTTGCCCTTTTTCCCCCAGATTTTCATTGGGGGAGAACAACCCCAAGCCCCCTTGTAGTGGTCAGGCCGCTTGCTGCACTGGCTGGCTATGTACCGTATGGGGGCTGATCCGATAACATTTGCCAGAGTTGCTCTGGGTTTCCAGTCTGGCCCTACTGATTGACATGTATGCAACTTAGAGGAGTGAATTGGATTATGACTTCACTATGAAAATCCATTTGGAGGGGCTGTGTGATGTTCTAGTTAGCCCAGACATTGTTTTATTAGCCCAGAAACTCAAATATAGCCATTCTGACTCAATCCAAGATGCCCAAAAGGAAAGATTTTGGCAGCCCGAGATACTGTGCAAATGAGCTTAAATCACTTGCAATAACAACATACAACAATACACTGAAAACAGAGACCAATTTCATTACACAAGCACAACAGAAGACTGAGGCCCCAATTACAATCTGTGAGGAATTGAATGTGGAGATTTTGGGTGGCTGGTATTCATGATAACGGACAGAATCTTCATATATAGTTCCTGCCATTATGAGTTAAACGCATTGGAATGGAGATTAACTGTTGTAACTTTGTCGCTGACTGGCAGGGTGGCCGCCCTCATCATGCTTTTGCACCAGGAAGGCACTTTAAATTCCTGCAATCAGGGGCGGCTCTAGGCTCATGGCGGCCCTGGGCAGGGAGCGTAGGTAGGGGGCCCCCGGGGGAACAGGTAGGGGGGCCCCGGAGAAACGCAGGCGCGGAAGCCAGTGAAGAGGGGGGGGGTGTCAGGGTGTTTGGAAGTGGAACAGAGACGGAGGCCGCCAAATTCCTGCCAGGGGCCGCCACGCAAATATGTATCCATCCTCAGAGGATTATTATATTAAGGATATATATTGGCGTGGTAGCCCCTGGAGTTTGGTGGCCCTGTGCAGGTGCACAGCTTGCATATGCCTAAGGCCGCCCCTGCTGCAATCACTCCCGCAGCACAGGTTGGAACTTTGACAGTGGACTGCAGGCACCAGTTTCCCTTGCGGCAGGGAGACCGTCCTCATCATGCTTTTGCACCTTAAAGGTGCTTTAAATTCCTGCAATCACTCCTACAGCGCAGGTTTAAACTTTGGCTGTAGACTGCAGGCACCAGTTTCCTTTGTGGCAGGTAGGCCGCCCTTATCATGCTTTAGTGTCGGGAAGGCGCGGTAAATTCTCGTAATCACTCCCACCACGTAGATTGGAACTTTGCCGCAGACTGCAAGCACCAGTTTCCCTTGCGACAGTGAGGCCACCCTCATCACGCTTTCATGCCAAGAAGGCGCTGTAAATGCCTGCAATCACTCACCCACAGCGCGGAAAGCACGCGGAGGGTGTGCCCGGGCCAATACCAGGCCAAGAGCGGGCCCGTCTGTGCCTGGAGAAGGCTGGGTCACCGCTCTTGACTTTGCAATTTGCTGAAGTTTGCTGTGTTGGGAGCGGGCCAGAGGACCACAGCCCCTAGATTCCATCACTGTTCCTTTGGTTGTGATGGAGAAGCGTACTACTCCTGTCCCCATGAAGTCAAGCTGCCCTTCCTCTTACCTGGATGGTTACATTAAATACACAATGGTGGCCTTAAATAAGGAAATAAAGCATGTAGAGTGTTGCATCTCTGGCACCTTAGCGGTGGGACCTGGATCTGGGCTTATTTCTTTAGGGGAAACTGGTTCAGAGGTTTTGTGTGACATGGTGCAGGGCCCTGCTCAAGAGTTGGTTGTAGTGCCACCTCCCTTCAACAATGCTTCGTCTATTGATCCTGGACTGATTCCTAGTATAGTGACCACTTCACCACATTAGAATGGCCCCACCTGCTAAATGGAAAAGGCGTCTTGGGTTAAGGAAACCTGACTCGTTTGTTGCACCTCAATCTCATCATATCATTGACTCTATTTCACTCAGCTATGTGGACTTAGACTCTTTCCAGAGACTTTTTTAGACAATGTGAGGGGTGTGGTTGAAAGTTTGCTAGCACCTATATGTGCCAGGCTGGGGGCCATCGAAGAACTTTTATCTAGTGTTAAGGCAAGGTGCGCTACTCCTACCATTACCCAGCCTATTATGCACTCGTAGGCGGCTGGAGGGCTGACAACATGTCCCGCGTCACCCCCGAGCTCGCAGCTTAATCTCCAGTTACCCCCATCAGTTTCTCACTGTAACCCTCCCCAGTTTTGTCCACAAAAGGTTGTTCTTGGGTCTAGGAGGGAGGGTAATTCTAACATCATGGGGGTAGTTTAAGTGTGGGCATATCTATTAATTCTGTGAGAAGTGTGCAACTTCTTCGATCAGCAGCGGATAATAATGCAGCGGGTTCCTGTAACAGCCTGTTGTCCTTATTTACTAATAATGGCTGATGTCCCTCCTTTGCCCCAGAGCTCAGTTGAGTTGCCAGTCCAGCTAAGAAACAAAGTTTTTCATTGGCTGCGGTCTAAGTCTATTTTTCCAATCTCTGGTGTGGATCAAATTCTGACGACATGGCAGGTGGGCTGGATTTATCCATTCAGAAAACCATTAGAGGGAGATTGTGTCATTATTAATGTCAGACATCCCAGGTTTGCAAGGGAGAGTCTGCATAAGTCCTCGTCCGACCTCTCCAAGGGGGTAATGTCCACCTCTTCTCCTAGGGTTTTTTCTATCACCATCTATTTAAGGCTTCTGTTTGATCTATCGACCTTGCACCCCCCGCCCCGCTCATCCCCATTGATGCCACGATTACTGGTAACCATCCATTTTACCTTACACTCTCAAACAGGTTTCATGCTTTGAATGATATGAAGAAAGGAAGATTGACTGTCAGATACTTTTGGTTTGAATGACCCTTCAACTTCTACAAGTGTATCTCCCTGCCACATAAACAAGTCTCCAGATGATTCTAACTCTCCTGCTCTATGTACTACCCCTCTGCTTGGCAACGGGGCATTGGCTAGGACTACTTCTGTTTTGTTAGAATACTGCACAGTTGGGTTGGCAGGCCCAGAACACACCATAAGCAGGGTGTTGAAGCACAACACAACACTGATCAGTGTCCCTCTGCTCACTGCTATCCATAGATGTGAGTGATCACATCTTACATCACTCTCTCATCAATGTATCTTCAAATGTAAGTATATAAATGATGATACTTCTTCAACTTGTGATTACTAACTCCGGATTGTCAAGCCTGTTCCCATTACACACCAAGCTCAGCGTTTTCTTAATTGTGGAGGATGCATGAACTCATGAAAGCACAATAGATTCACACGAAAGCGTATGCTGTGGGGACTGCTGGAGGCATTGTGAATTTACTTCCTATTTGTGACTTGCAAAGGTCCACGAATTCTGGTGGCAGGAACCGACAGTGACAGCACATTGTTACTGCACGCCTCTTTCTCTCCTAACTTAGAGATGGTATTGTGGACTTGATTCCTGATCCCTACGGTCACATTGAGGTCCTCTAGCCTACTGCTCATTTCTCATGGGTACTATACCCATTAGTAACTGTATTTATTCCCACACAGTGGTGAACCTTTATCACAGTCTGCGTGCTGTGGTGTACAGCTAGCTTAATGGCTTAATTTGTCTAAGTCCCCAAGGCAATTCCCAATTCCTGAAGAGACCCTTGAATTAAATGCCGTTGACACTTATTACAAACTGCTTGTCATTTCATGACTGACACGTACACAGACAACGATTGGTCTGTTCTAATGGATTAACAAATATGCAGCGGTTTACATATCAATGCACCTTTGTATTTCTCTACACTGCTTATTCACGAGTTTGGTTGTGGTTTTCTCACATGGGGTCACTTTGCATCAATCCCTTGTAAATGCCGAATGAAGATGTAGTTTATGATGTGAATAAATCTGTTCTCATACCTGGAACCTGCTGTTCATAGCTGTTTATAAATGTTCTAGATCAGATTAACTACAGTAATTTTGTTGTCTTTGTCAAGTATTTTGTTGTAAATGAGTTCTTTGTGAACCATTGTGACTTGGTTTTTTAACCAAAATAGTTTGCATCTGTTTTTGTCAGCCAACAGCATTAAGCATGGTCAAAGTTGCAGGCCCGCACTTATAATGGGAATCGCCCCAGCACACTTAGCGCTCTAGGCTCAGTAAAACTGATCTGACTGAACTTCTCCCTGACTACTTGGGGCCAGATGACAGCTATGTTCCTGATGCAGACTCCTGAGTGCCAACCCTACCCAATGTCTAATTCTCAGATTCCAGGATATCTCTGGTTCATTTATATTGCCAATCCCGAGGGGCATCTTGATCTGAAAAGCGAAGTGAAGGGGTTCGAGTCGAGGGTAGACCCGGGTAGATGCCGTCTACCCACTATTTTCAGAGGGTAGATGCTGTCTACCCTGCTGCAAAGCTGGCTGCCTTCAGCTGGAATTCACAGAAATATGCTGAGCTCGTCCCAGTGTGATGTTCAGACATCTGGACACTTTTAGCAGTGTCTGCTGGTTGTCTGCTTTTGTTCCGAGCAGCAAAGTGCTGGCGGGGAAGGGGCTTATCAGATGCAAGCTGGGCCCATAACAAAAGCCATAGTTAAGAGGCCATTAGGCCTCTTTTTTGGGGGAGGAGTATCCTGGCTGGGAGCTATCTGGAGCCTCACGCCTAGATGCATTGGAGCAGAAAGAAAGGCTCACATCTTATCACTTCACAGGTACTTAAGAGAGAAAGGCTTTTGACTTTGTTCAGCCCCAGTATATGAGAGATATATATGCATACATTGTAAGAATGTTAGCCGTGTTGGTCACCTCAGTATTTACACAAATAACAATTTAGATACCACTATTTGTTTTATTACTTTTTTGCGCTTTAGTACTACAGTAGTGTTAATGTGCTATAAAAGAAATAAAACAAAATAGTGGTATTTAAATTGTTATTTGTCTACATGTGATGTAAAGCACTCTGACACCCTGCATTGGGATGAGTCTACTCATCCCAATGCAGGGTATCAGAGCGCTTTACCTCACACATACATACTTATACATGGACAATAAATCATGTGTGTACATCAGTATAAAGGACGTGTTAGATAATGCAGTGAGGGTTGCAATGTGTGGGAGCCACATTTCATCATGCCTCACTGTACTAAATTATAAGGATTACAAATGATGAACTGCAAGTAACAAAAGTATCTCTGTCTTAAAAGCAGCAACCCACTTACCTGTTTACATAAAATGAAAACATGTCATCTGCGTGTTCCATAATGTGCTTTGCAGGAGACATATTAACCCTCTATGCTACTTTGATTCAAAACTAGGACTAGGCAAAACACAGATCTCTCCAACGAATATGTTATGCTGCAGAGTTACCGTACCATTATTATTATTATTTCCTGAGATTAGCTGGCAAACAGAGCTCACTGTAGCAGGTGCCTTAACCCCATAAGATATTTTAAAATATAGACATTGCAAACAATTAAGCAGAACAGATGTACTGCCACATTTGTCCTTGTTGCCAATTTTTTTGTGGCAGGGATTAAAAAAATGAATGTATAAATTGAGGCCGTAGTAGATGAGCCTTGAAAATATATTGTGGTACACGTTGTGCCCAACCAGCCAAGGACAGCAGTAGTCCTTTAGAAGACCCCTCACTCACCAACCTGGTTGGTGACATGCTTCATCATCGGGGTCCCACCCCGCGGGCTGAATGCCAACGGGGTGTGCTACGACACCTGATTACAGTGGAGCGGGTATTTTTTCTTTTTATATGTGCAGTGAAATATAAAATAAAATATGTGTGTTAAAAAGTATCCAATGCTACTCGCTCCTAGATTTTTATTCCGGAGTGATTGGACACTCAATAAAAAGATATGTAACACCTTTGTCTAATTAGGTAGACTGTGGTGTTAGCGACGTGTTGTGTATTAAAAAAGGCGCATGTATTATGTGATTAGAATATAGGTCTACATGTTTCAACCATTTTATTACTATCGGTTTTCGTCAGGGCCAAAGTGAAGGATCTGGATGGTGCACACACGCTAAGGTGTGCCCTGCCCTAGATCGTTGTGTAAGCAAGAACAACAAAATTGTAGTTCATACAAAAAGTAAAGCGATCTTCTTCCTTATTCTGGAAAAAAACCTGAAATATAAAAGTCGAAGGAAAAGGGGTTGGGACCACAATAACACAGGACACACAGTTTGTCAAACAAACGACACAAATACATGTAAGTAGGTGACATCCAGCCTGCAGTGTCAAAGTTATGGTGGGCAGTGCGTGATCGTTTTACCCCCCCTGGTCGCATAATCTTCCGGACTGTGCATGTGTGTCTAAAAACATTAGAAACATTCAATACGTCCCATTCATGGACGTGATATGAACTATCGCAAGGTGATGAGGGACGTGAAAGGAGCTGTTGATCACGTGTCAGGACAGTGTAGTGACTGACATAATTAAAAATAAACACCTTCAAACCACCTTAATCCATTTAGCGAAAACAATACATATATGTGTGTAAATCGGGTCCTCTCACAGTGTGATCAATGGACTGTATACACTCATGTGCATATTACGTCTCCTTAGAGATTGGCTTACTCAGATTAGAGAAACTATTAGCTTCATGGGCGTCCCGGTTCCAATCGCGGACCGCTTACGTGATCTAATTGGTAAGGAGACAGGGAATACAATCAGACCGGGGAGCTGGAATCGTTCGTGGTTGATTGTCAATCCCAGACAGGGCAAGAGATGGGAAACTTACTTGTGGCTGTGTCCTCGAGGTATATTAACCTACTTGGTAACCTGTATGGAGCAGTTACCAACAAGGAGCTTAGAGGGAAAAATGGTCATAGGTCGCACTCCACTCAAATATATATTCACAACACAAGACCTAGACCAGGTAGGCATAAAACATTCAATCAATTACTGGTGTACCATCAAGTGCAAACCTTTTTGTCCAATAGTCCTCTCTTTTAATAGCTGAGGTAGGAGGTACATCCAAATTATGCCATAGTAAAAAAACATATGCCCAAACCCTTGAAAAACATAAACCAGTTGTGGGACAACAAATAACACACACCTATGTGCCTAGATAGGTAAATGGAGAAAGTATAGAAAAAAGTGTGTGTGGGCGAGATGGCACCTCACGGGCGGATCACCAACGGGAACCTGGCAGGTACTCACCAGGATTGCCCTGATCTCATCCTTGGCGCCATCAGGCTCAAAAGAAAAGAAGGGTGTCCACAAAACAAAAAAAAACAGTGTTTGTGAAGGAATGCAGTGTGTGGGAGTAACAGACAACACGATACGTGTCACACAACAAATACGTAAAAGACCACAAGCAACACGGAACTTAGCTTTATTCTGTCACTTTCGTGTTGGTCGCGGGGTGTTAAAAAAGTGCGAGTGGCTAATACCTATCTACCCATACTCCACTTGCCGACATGTTTCATTGCCACTTCCACTTTGGGCAATATTTTCAGGGCGTTACAGATTTTTAAGCCACTGCATGAGGACAATCGTTGTCTTCACAACCTCAATCGACCACGATGGCGCATACCAGTCGAGAGGTCCAAACCAGAAATAGGTTTCAGGGTGACTCCTAGTGTGAGTCACTTTCCTTTCCGCAATTTTGCGTTCGGTGTGCTGAGTGAAAACCGGCTTCTTCTCCTTTACGGCAAAATTGCGGAAAAGAAAGTGACTCACACTAGGAGTCACCCTGAAACCTATTTCTGGTTTGGACCTCTCGACTGGTATGCGCCATCGTGGTCGATTGAGGTTGTGAAGACAACGATTGTCCTCATGCAGTGGCTTAAAAATCTGTAACGCCCTGAAGAAATTGCCCAAATTGGAAGTGGCAATGAAACATGTCGGCAAGTGGAGTATGGCTAGATAGGTATTAGCCACTCGCACTTTTTTAACACCCCGCGACCAACACGAAAGTGACAGAATAAAGCTAAGTTCCGTGTTGCTCGTGGTCTTTTACGTATTTGTTGTGTGACACGTATCGTGTTGTCTGTTACTCCCACACAACTGCATTCCTTCACAAACACTGTTTGTGTTTGTTTTGTGGACACCCTTCTTTTCTTTTGAGCCTGATGGCGCCAATGATGAGATCAGGGCAATCCTGGTGCGTACCTGCCAGGTTCCCGTTGGTGGTTCGCCCGTGAGGTGCCATCTCGCCCACACACACTTTTTTCTATACTTTCTCCATTTACCTATCCAGGCACATAGGTGTGTGTTATTTGTTGTCTCACAACTGGTTTATGTTTTTCAAGGGTTTGGGCATATGTTTTTTTACTATGGCATAATTTGGATGTACCTCCTACCTCAGCTATTAAAAGAGAGGAGTATTGGGCAAAAAGGTTTGCACTTGATGGTACACCAGTAATTGATTGTATGTTTTATGCCTACCTGGTCTAGGTCTTGTGTTGTGAATATAACCTGTATGGAGCCCCGTGGGTGGTGACCCGCGAAAGGCGAGTACCCCGTTATTAATGCGGAAGTTCGGCTTTCGGCGCCCAGCCACGTGGGACTGGGCAGCTAATAGCTATGGTACAAAATACCTGACTGAGTCTAATTCTCGTTACTGGCAGCACGAAGCACTGAAGCTGCCAATGGTACCTTTGGCCGATTGTTATGATCATTTTTTGAATTCTGTTCAAGACACTCCGTTTTTGCTCCCCCTTATTGTTGAACTGATCCCAATCACTTTTGGGACCACTGACAATACACGGATCACACTAGTAATCCTAATCTCAAAACCCACAACTCGCCGCAAAAACTTTATTATAACACCGACAACGAGTCCAAGTAGCGTTACCATGACTACGGACGCCTGCAATGCCGAGTCATCTGTAAGTAACCGCTATTGGCTGTCTGCTCCCAGCGTGTCCCAATCCTATTGGTTGCCCAGTCCCACGTGGCCGGGCGCCGAAAGCCGAACTTCCGCATTAATAACGGAGCACTCGCCTTTCACGGGTCACCACCCACGGGGCTCCATACAGGTTACCAAGTAGGTTAATATACCTCGAGGACACAGCCACAAGTAAGTTTCCCATCTCTTGCCCTGTCTGGGATTGGCGATCAACCACGAACGATTCCAGCTCCCCGGTCTGATTGTATTCCCTGTCTCCTTACCAATTAGATCACGTGAGCGGTCCGCGATTGGAACCGGGACGCCCATGAAGCTAATAGTTTCTCTAATCTGAGTAAGCCGATCTCTAAGGAGACGTAATATGCACATGAGTGTATACAGTCCATTGATCACACTGTGAGAGGACTCGATTTACACACATATATGTATTGTTTTCGCTAAATGGATTAAGGTGGTTTGAAGGTGTTTATTTTTAATTCTGTCAGTCACTACACTGTCCTGACACGTGATCAACAGCTCCTTTCACGTCCCTCATCACCTTGCGATAGTTCATATCACGTCCATGAATGGGACGTATTGAATGTTTCTAATGTTTCTAATGTTTTTAGACACACATGCACAGTCTGGAAGATTATGCGACCAGTGGGGGTAAAACGATCACGCACTGCCCACCATGACTTTGACACTCCAGGCTGGATGTCACCTACTTACATGTATTTGTGTCGTTTGTTTGACAAACTGTGTGTCCTGTGTTATTGTGGTCCCAACCCCTTTTCCTTCGACTTTTATAATTCAGTTTTTTTTCCAGAATCAGGAAGAAGATTGCTTTACTTTTTGTATGAACTACAATTTTGTGGTTCTTGCTTACATACCGATCTAGGGCAGGGCACACCTTAGCGTGTGTGCACCACCCAGATCCTTCACTTTGGCCCTGACGAAAACCGATAGTAATAAAATGGTTGAAACATGTAGACCTATATTCTAATCACATAATACATGCGCCTTTTTTAATACACAGCACGTCGCTAACACCACAGTCTACCTAATTAGACAAAGGTGTTACATATCTTTTTATTGAGTGTCCAATCACTCCGGAATAAAAATCTAGGAGCGAGTAGCATTGGATACTTTTTGACACACATATTTTATTTTATATTTCACTGCACATATAAAAAGAAAAAATACCCGCTCCACTGTAATCAGGTGTCGTAGCACACCCCGTTGGAATTCGGCCCGCGGGGTGGGACCCCGATGATGAAGCATGTCACCAACCAGGTTGGTGAGTGAGGGGTCTTCTTAAGGACTACTGCTGTCCTTGGCTGGTTGGGCACAACGTGTACCACAAAATATTTTCAAGGCTCTTCTACTACGGCCTCACGGGGGTACTCCTTCATTTGTTTGTATACATATGTAATAGGGGATCAGGAGTTCCCTCTACACATACTCTAATACCCTCTCTCTCTTTTTGTTTATAATTAAATTGTATAAATTGAGGCCCAGATTTTGCGCCTGGGTTCTGTCAATATTTTGGCACAACCCCAGTACAAAATCTAATTTGTTAAATATTGTAACATGCTCAAATGTACTCATGATAGACCTGCTAAACATATGTGAGGTCTTAAGATCCAATGTCACTTCCTGTGAGGTCATGGGTTGTGATGCTACATGCAATGTCACGTGCCGTGATGTCACACCCATTCTGCCTAACTTGGCGAGTCCCCCCGCCCACTTTTTTTTTAGGACTTGAGCCCTGGGGAACTGCATATAATGTTGGGGATAGACAGCATAGAAGCAAAACCTGAAGAACTACGGGCAGTCTCAGGACTAAAACTTTTAAAGAACAAACAAGTCACTTGTAGCTTTTGGAAGCTGTAATGACTTTAGACAACTTGGAAGAACAGTGGAAGATCATTCCTCAATGAGGGGTGTAAAAATGTAAGGAATAAGATTCATAACTGAGATGATTTCAAACAGGGAATCGGCTGAGGACAATTCAAGATTTCCAGTCATGAATTTTTTTTTCAGGGGGAAACTGCAGAATACATTAAATGATAATGCGCTTTACTGCATTCATCAAAGAAATAAGTCAAGCTGTCATGCTTCGAATTCCGTGCTCGTTAATCACATCTGTATTTTTTAGGTCTCGCTGAACCAACAACGCGCATGTGTTTTTCTGCGAGAGTATAGTAAGGGGGCTTTCAAAAATGCTCCCAAAGTCTGCAGGCGGATCGGGCACAGTGCATATGCGCAGGGCGCACGCACCATTTGTCCGCCTACAGCCTTTGGGAGCATTTTCAGGTCCGCTTTGATGTTTTCAGTGAGTCACGTGGCCACTGAGAACATTAAGCGGCCGCGAAATGCTCACCATTTCCCACCCCCTCCCTTCCTGCTGGCATTCCCCCCTCCCTTCTCGCCCAGTCCTTGTTTTCTGTCCTCTTTTCCACTCAATTTCTTTTTCCTCCCACTCCATTCACGCTTGGGTTCCCCTCCCCCTTCAGCCTTTCTTGGACACTCTCCTTCACCAGCCACCGTTGACTGATCTGTGTCCTTCATATCCCCTCTCCGTGTTTATCTTTAATATCTACTCACTCCGTTTTACTCTTCCCTTTTACCCTTCTCCGATTCCCCACCCACTCCATTCGCGTGCAAACCCTTTCCTCCCTCTTTTACTTTTGTCTCCTCTTGTTCTGGTCGTTTCTATCTCCCTGTCTCGTCTTTGCAGTTTTTCACATCACTCTCACTCCTCCTCCCCGTCTCGCTATTATCCCTCCAGCCCACACCAGTTTCTGGTTATCTGCGCGCATCATCACCCTCTTCCTCTCTCACACTAGACTGGTTTGACTGGAGTTAGGCCAGTTCACTGCCCTCGTGACCTTTCTCCTGTTCTGCGGGTTATTCCCCCCCTCCTCATGAGAAAGTGGTGGGGGCTTGGGGGGCTGGGGGTGTTGACGGCTTGTTCAAGCTGGCACAGACATCCAGGGTGTCCAAATTTGATCTAGCAAAATTTATCATCTTTGTAATGTTTTCCCTAATGCTGTTTTCTCTTTTTGTGAGTTATTCCTGCTTATATTTCATATTGTATCCTTGGTATTTTATATTTTTGTGCAGATAATTGATTATCGATCATAGTTTGCTTATTATTGTTAAAAACGCAATACGAATTGAAATACAGACTATCCCTTGTGAGTTGTGAGTATCTCAGACGCGCCCCACCTTCGGTATGAGTAGCGCACCCAGTCATGAGATCTCAACATGAGCCATACCAGCAGTTTTTCACCCATTCCGAAAATCTCACTATCCCGTGCCAAGAGTGCGCCGACTGCCGAACCACGAAAAGACCCGTCCCCTATACTGACCCATAATAAGACACCCTTTGTCCTCAGCAGTCCCCTCCTGACAGCCTGATGGAATAACTAGGGGAGCATGAGCCTGCCCACCAACCATGGTGGCCCTTTAGGAACAAAACTTCAATTCTATCTAGCAAGGGAGCAACGCCAGGATGCTGCTCCTTATATGTCCCCCTGTTGGTGAGGAGGCCAGCTGCATCTTTCTCAGTGCACAGATTTTAAAATGGCACCTCTTGTGTGAGCAGGTCACCCAGTCGAGTGATATCATGTTGACCCATCTTAGTTGTAAGTAGCTCTCCTAGGCCACATACCTAGTTATGTCCTTTCAACGCTTTGAGTAGCACACTCAGGCAGGTTCATTTAGGTGGGCTTAGTAACAGATATTACGAAGTCTTGGAAACAACAGAATTATTCCGGGCCACACGAAATGGGGGCATCAGTGTTGAGATTCTAAAGTGTTCAATGTCAGGTGTGAGTAGCTCACCCAACTAAAAAATGTCAAGCTCTTTCGTATCAGTAGCTACTCAGTTCAGAGATTTCAGGCTCTCCCTCGGCAAGTTGGAGTAGCTCGCCCAGTCCACATATGTGTCTAGTTTTACTTATAGCTGACAACCCAGCGCTGCGCTGTACTATCTGGAGCAGCGGCTTTAAAATAGGATTTTCTGATCTGCCCCCACCCCCAAGGAGTGCCCACGCAGCGCGTGCCACTTTCCTGCCTTCCCCACCATAAGCCAGGCCAGAGTTTTAGCACTGATGCGGAACCCGAGCATTCATTGCCTCCTACCATCATACCAAGTCGCAGTCAAACTGAAAGCAAATTATTCCTGTCACCATTTCTGTTCCTCTGCGTTTTTACTGTTTTTAAAGGAAATGTGTGAAACGCATCTCTCAGCGAGTTGTCATAGGAGAGTCGGGCTTCCTTATAGCTGGAATGTCTGATTACAGAATACCACTTTCCTGTGACGAGCCAACAGCGCGCTCAGGCCATCCAGGGCAAAGCATCTCTCACCCACACATCTACCCATCCTCTTACCCACTCATCTAACCACCATCTTACCCACTCACATCACCATCCTCTCATCCATGCATCCATCCTTTCACCCACTTATTCAACCATTCTCTCACTCATTCATTATTCTATCCACCCAACCATCCATCTTTCACCCACTCACACATGCATCCTTCTAGCCACCCATTCATCTTTCACCCACTCAGTGTTCATCCTTTCACCCATTCACCCATCCATCCATCTTTTCACCCACTCATACACCCATCCTCTCACATATGTATCAATGATTTTATGCACCCACTCATCCATATAACCTTTTATCAACCCATTCTTTCACCAGCTCATCCATCCATCCTTTTTCCCCTTTTCTACTACTAGCCCATCTTTTTTCTTCTTTATTGCGTTAAAATTGCCCGTTTATCTGCCAAGTTGCAGACAAAAAAGGAACATATAGAGCCCCATCCCGCTCTAGCTGCTAAAGTGGGGGGTTCACAATGTTAATGCAATAGATCTATGATCTGTGGCTCGGAAGCTGGGGCATGGCATTTGGGGATGCTGCCCACCGGTTATTCGTAGCTGTCTCTCCCGTCTCCTTGTAACCCTGCCCCTCTTTTCACCAGAGGCTCTCTGTTTCTAACCCGGTCACTTATTTCATCTCAGCCTTTCAGTCTATCCTTGTGGCACTCCCCACCACCACTCTAGGCTGTCTCTGCGCTTTGCTAGTCACCCTGCCCCTTACTTCACTAGAGTCTCTGCTTCTTACCGGTCTCCTCCATTCACTTCACCCCTTCAGTCTCTCCTAGTTGCCCTCCCCATGGGCTGTCTCTCCCTCTCAGAGTCACTTCGTTCCTCCTTTCACCAGAAGCGCTCGACTTCTTAGTGGACTCCTCCTGCCACTGCCATCCTGTACCACACGGGCTATCTCTCCCCTCGTCATTCTGTCCCTCCTTTCAGCAGAGGCTTTCCTTTTCTCAACCAGTCGCTCATTTCATCTCAGTATTTCAGTCTCTCATGGTGAGGATGGGGATGCAAGAAAGACTTGAGGGGACACCTGGGAGGAATAAAGTGATAACATTTGTGAACCTACATCATTCCAGTGCAGAGAAGCAAGGTGACTGGCCGCCTTCACCAGCTGGCATCTCATCATGCCAGTGCCACGAGGCAGGGTGGCTGGCTGCCTTCAGCAAATGGCATCTCATTGTGCCAGTGCAGTGAAGCAGAGTGGCTAGCTGCCTTCAGCAGCTGGTGCAGGGTGGCTGGCTGCCTCACACAACCACAACCACACACACACACAACAACACACACACACACAACCACACACACAACCACACACGCAACCACAACCACACACACAACCACACCGTCAGTGCACACTTTCATCAGGCACAGACACCATCAGTCGTCAGTGCACGCTTTCAATGGGCACAAACACCACCAGCCGTCAGTGCACGCTTTCACCGGGCACAAACACCACCAGCCGTCAGTGCCCTCTCCCACCAGGCACACACCACCAGACGTCAGTGCACGTTTTCACCAGGCACACACACACACACACACCACCAGCCGTCCGTGCACGCTTTCACCAGGCACACACACACAACCAGCCGTCAGTGCATGCTTTCACCAGGCACACACACACCACCAGCCGTCAGTGCACGCTTTCACCAGGCACACACACACCACCAGCCGTCAGTGCACGCTTTCACCAGGCACACACACCACCAGCCGTCAGTGCACGCTTCCACCAGGCACACACACCACCAGATGGCAGTGCACACTTCCACCAGCCATCAGTGCATGATTTCTACAGGCACACACACCACCAGACATCAGTGCACACATCAATTGTTAACGCATCCACAATTAACTATTGTAGCAATCGCAGTATGGCGCACTTTACTTTTAAACATATTCATCTAAAGCGCACCATGCCACCATTGCAAAAAAATAAAAATAAAAATTTGGGCCTACAATTTATAGACTTTTGTTGCAATTGGTGTTGCAATATTTAGCAATGCCAATAGCTCAAACTTAATTAATGCGAGACCTATTGCATTGCAAATGCTTGTTCTCCTTTCGGTCCCCTCACCTGCCCACTCTGCTTCCTTCGACCTTTGTAGACTCTACCAAAGGATCCTTCACCCACCATCTCCAGCACCTGGTACCGTTCCATGTCTGGGAAAAAGGAGGTATGAGGACACAGCCTGAGAGAAGTCCAGACTGGAAGAGAGGGTGATCACAGTCTAACATGAAAAAAAGGCAGTTGGAGCGGAGTTCGGGGTTGGCACTGCAGTAAAGATCCGAAACTTCGGGACCCAACAAGAAACTGTAGTTTTAAAAAACATGGGAACTTTACAGTAGAAACAGCTCCTCCCCTTCTAACTATTATTTTCTTTTCTTCCTGGATCTCAGGACCCTACGGCCTGCCCACAATTCTGCCTGTTTCTTTAGCGACAATGGAAACAAAGGAAACATCTATTAGACCTAGCCTGAGCGGTTACTGAGGCACCGCCACCTTGGGAAGAGGAAGCAAAGCATGAAAACAACTGTGTAACTAGCGCAATGAGTAGCTTGAACTTTCAGACAGTACAACATGAACAATAGGGACATGCACTACCTCGTCTTAACACAGTTTATTTGTGTCCAGACCCGGTATTTCTCTTCTTTGTTACCACCCAAGGTGTCTATCGTTTTTTATGTACTTTGACATGGCTATAATTCCTTATTAATTTTTCTTAGCAAGGCCTCTTGCTTATATTTGTTATTTGAAGCTACCACCAATTTCATGCCTCACTCTACTTCCAAAGAGCTGGTGACAATCGTGGTTAATGTCTGCTGTTGTCATTGTCCCTTTTCTATGTCCATGCCGCGCAGGCAATTTACTGGTCAACGTCTTCATCGAGGACCCGCTCTGATTACCGCGTCCCGGCGTCTCCACAGCAACCGCTAGTTCCGTACGGGTCGGAGCGTTTCCGGGGCATTACTCTCTCAGGAAGATGGCGGAGGAGGAGGATGGAGAAGATACTTGGTGAGGGTGAGGAGGGTTTGCATGGCTTACTGGAAGATACTAGGTCTCGATTTTTTACAGCAAGGCCTCACCGTTGATATTGTCAGTGCCTCCATTGACGCAAGTAGGGTTGTTCTTTCGGGCGTTATCATTATTTCTGTTAAAACAGAGCCTCTGCACGTCATTTTACTGTGCGTTTAGAGCTGGTTATCGCTGTGACATTGAGTCAGGATCTATAGCAAAGAAACTAAGAAAATCTTTGGGGGGGATACAAATTGACAGTCGTCAGTTCCAGGAGGCACCCCTGATGGGAAACAAGAGACATAACCCTGTTTAGTGACTCAGGTGAGATCACTCCTCTACTCAATCAGTACCACGGACCAATTAAGCGAGCTGCTCTAACTTTAGAGACCGCTCACTTATGACAATTTGCCATATATATTAATTTTCTGAATCACTCCGAGTCTGCCAGACATTGTGTGGCATCCTAGTTCCTTCTGATGGCATGGTGTTTTGCTCCTAGGGATTCCATGACAAGTCCTGGTTTCCCAGGTGATAGAATTGTATTGGTTCAAAGGACTGGTGGTTGTTACCTGTACTGGCTGGGATCTGGATGAGTTTCTTACAAAGAATAAAACCTGAATTTCTACACTTCTACCTGCCTCCTGCGTGATCCTTTCAGGTGTTACATGATCTTACACTGGCATAGTCAGCAGCTGAACGGAAAGAAGAACTCAACAGCCCCAACTTCTTATTTTTACAAGGTACTGTGACATTTACACACACTAAGACTGGGAGCTATCGCCGCGCTTTCCTTGTTACTTTTGAGAATATCTGACGTGGGCTCGTCTTTTGTGTTGTGTTTATTGTCTGGAGTGTACCCAGTACTTTGGCTTTATGTGACATTGCTTTTGAATCCTTGGAATTTTTGTGGCTCTGGAACCAGCTTCTCTGTCTGCGGCATATTTTCTCCTTGGATTATGTACTTTGACAGCAATACATTTTAAAACTATGACATTTTCTGGGAGCGTAATCTTTCAAACTTTGAAGTTTTAATGCTTTGCGGAGCGCTTCGTTTTAGTTGTGGAGCGTGTGTGTCATTATTTATCGGTGGAATTGGAATATCGAATATACAACGTTTTAAAGATTAAAAAATCAGCAGCGTCCTTAAGCCCAGCGTGCGATTTGTTTGAACTTTTAGCATGAGCCTTTGTCGTACTGAGAGTATCTCTTCTTGCTGACGGAAAATTTAAAGGTCAAAATAAAGCTATAACTGCTGTGTTTCTAACCCTGGCATGCGCAAAGAAATCAAGGCTAGAAATCTGCTGTATTTCTATCTTTGGTGCCAGCATTATTCGAACTTTCAGCTCAAGCCTTTGTTTTCCTGGAAGTCTCCCTGCTCGCTGTTACTTTGAAGTTTGCGTGTGCATCTCTTGAAACTCCAGCTCGAGCCTTGATTGTTGAGTGCGCATGAAACTTACCTCACAGTGGTGCCTCCATCGATTCTTTTCAGTCTTCGGACACGCCATTCTTTGACGCGTCTTCGGGGACAAGGTCTTCTCCTGCTGTTCCTTACACGTGTCATACCTGCACACTAGAACACCTATTGTTTTTCTACTGCGACGTTCTTTACGTAGCATTGTGCATTATGGCAGCATCTTAGGTGTATTTTTTAGGTGCTCTGGTTCCCTATGCACATTTTGATACAATTGTACAAGCTTCTTTTCCTTTTTGCTGTTGAGAGTTTGTACACTGTACTTTCTCAATTTTGACAGGTAAATTTCTTCAGAAGCAAAATGCATGCTTTATGATCGATAATCTCTACTGCTATGACACGCACACATTTCTTTCTGCGTGCCGTTGTTTGCTATTACCTCTGTGACACGCATACATCACTTTGATTGACTCGCAATAATCACTTGGTTGGGATTATTGGTATTTTGACTCATGATTTTCGTGTCATTGTAAAATGTTTTGGTCCTTCATTAATCTAGTTTCTTTTCTAGGTTATATTTAGGTTTTTCAAGTGTCTTACTCAAAACCGTTGTTGTTGTTCTACATTAGTACACATTTTTCAAGTTCGCTCCTCCAGTCATGCAAAACGTAACTGCCCCTCCCTTTCTCATGTCCCCTGGTGAACCTCCCATTAAGTGGCAAAAGTGGAAGAAGATTTTTGAGCGGTGTGCAAGAGTGTGTGGCGTAAGCTTGAGCGCTGAGCATAGGTCTTCTCTTCTGTGTCACTGTTTAGGGTCAGAAGGGCAAGATGTTTTTGATCATCTTCCGGATCTTACATACGCAGAATAACATGATTTAAACTAATTTGAAATCTTTTTGAAAAAACAAGATAAACACTATTTGCCTAAGGTGAGCACGATATTGCAAAGATATCCGTTTTCAAAAAGGTTACAAAATGAAGGTGAGATAGTTGAGGCTTACATCACTGAACTCAGAAAGCTTGCTTCATTATGTAAATTTGCTGCTTTGTTGGGTGAAAGAATCAGGGCCCAACTCATGCTAGGGTGTAACATTGAGAAGAGTTGTGGTTGAAGGATGAGCCATCCTTAGATGAGGTCATCCAAGTAGCTAAGAGGATCGAACATTCTCACAAGTATGTTGACAAAATTAAAAAAGATAAGCAAGCTACTGTTCAAGTTGTTAAGGAGGAAACCAAAACCACCATCAAATCTGAAGGAGTTGGTAAGAATAAATCAGTTTCATTTAAATGTTATAGGTGTGATAAAGTAGGCCACTTAGCCAAAGGCAAGAGATGCCCTGCCTTAAATGTCTGTTCAAAATGAAAGAAAAGGGGACATCTTTCGATTTTATGCAAAACTAATGGTCGCTCTGCCAATGTCAAATGGGTTGAAGCTGAAATTCCAGAGGAAGATTTTGTCTGTGGTCAAATAGTTGTCCAAGTTGATTCTGATACACAGTGTAAGTCATGTCCTTTTGATGACATTCAAGTAGAAGGTGAATCCACCAGGGTGTGGTTTGACTCTGGTGCTAAGATCCCCATAGTTTCAAAACTATTTTGTCAAAATAAGTTGGCTCTTAAGGTCTCACTGTTGAAACCTGATATATGTCCTTAGGCTTATGGTGGTGAACCCATTCCATTACGTGGTTACTTTGTAGGTCTCATTGAATACAAAAAACATTACTTTTCTGGCAAAATTTATGTTTCTGAGAAAAGTGATAGCATAATCTGCTTGTTTCACCAGGGGGATTTGGGGGTCATGCTTGATCCAGGTAGTGACTGCCCCATAAAACTAAAGGATGATGTAAACTTAATCCGTGTGGGTCCCCTTGATATTGAAGCTAAGGCCAAGCAGTCATTTCCCAATGTTTTTAGGGATGAACTGGGTTGTCTAAAAGGGTTCAAGCTGGATATATGTCTATGCCCTGACTCATCGTTTAGCTGTAAAGCAAGAAGTGTTCCCTTGTCTGTGAGTGATAAAATGAGAAGCGAGTTGGACAAACCCAAGAAAGGTAGAATTATTGAAGAAGTGGAAGGGACTGATTGGTTGGCCCCTGCGGTAGCAGCCCACAAGGCCAATGGTTCTCTTCGTCTATGCATAGACTTGAGACAGCTAAATAAATGTGTGTTTGTAGACCGCTATCCCCTTCCAAGCATCTCGGAACTCTTGGTCTTGCTTGGGGGTGCCAAGGTTTTTAGCACGATTGACTTACCTTCGGCCTACCATCAAATTGAACTTGCAGAGCCTTCAAGGAACTATACAGCCTTCGTGACACCATTTGGAACATTCAAATTTGTCAGGATGCTGTTTGGTCTTGTGTCTGCGGACTCCATATTACAGCGTGCAATGGAAAGACTTCTCAAAGACTGTAAAGGAGTTTGTGTGTATCAAGTTGATATTCTTGTGAACATGAGAACTGCCTTAATGATGTCTTAAGTAAGTTGTCTGAGGCCACTCTTACCATCAAAGCTGAAAAATCTTGATTTGGTACCTCTTCCATTCATTATCTAGGGCACACAGTTTCAGGTGAAGGGATTGCTCCTAAGGCTGACTTGGTTGACACCATTTCTCGTATTTCTGCTCCCTCTAATGGGGAAGAACTCATGAAGTTTCTTGGGATGATTGAATATTATAACAAGTTCATTGAAAATTTTGCAGAGAACAGTAATAGTATGAGAGCCCTCTCGAGGAAAGGGGTTGAATTCAAGTGGTGCAAGAAGTGTGATCTTGAATTTCTTTCTCTCAAGCAAAAGCTTGGTGATGGCCCTAA
This sequence comes from Lissotriton helveticus, assembly GCF_964261635.1. Lineage (NCBI taxonomy): Eukaryota > Metazoa > Chordata > Amphibia > Caudata > Salamandridae > Lissotriton > Lissotriton helveticus. The sequence goes on from NC_136068.1 coordinate 570,572,520, forward strand.
ACTTAAAAGTTGTAATCCTTCAAAAACCTCCATAATAACAACGGATGCTAGCCTCAAAGGTTTGGGCGCTGTTCTGCAACAGGAGGGTGAATGAGAAATGAAGACCATTATGTTTCTTTCTTGTCTCAAAGATGCAGCGTCTCGTTACTCTGTTATTGAACGAGAAGCCTTAGCTGTGTTTTGGGCCATAAAAAAACGTCGTTTTTGTGGGAACTAAGTTTTTGGTAAAAACTGATCACAAGCATTTTTGTGAAACTTTTAAAAAGAAAGGGATTGATCTTGTTTCTAGTAGAATTACGAAATGGGTCATAGCTCTACAGGAGTATGATTTTGCTATTAGATATATTCCTGGAGTAGAGAAAGATGTTGCTGATATACCCTATCTAGGCTTGTGGGTAAAGTGGAAAGGGATGGTGTTGATGAAGATTGTGATGATAATGATGTTCATGTGTGTGAAGTTAGTGAAGGGAGTGTCGTTGAGCATCAGTGGCGACTTGAGCTGTCTTCTGATCCCGTCCTTTCAGAAGTATTACCGCTAATTCACAAAGGTTGGAAGTCAAAGAAACAAGCATCTGAAAAAGCTGCCAAGTTTTTGGGCCTTAAGGATGAGATGTCTGTTTGTGATGGTCTGCTGCTATGTGGAACAAAGCTGGTTCCACCAAGTAAACTTCGTCAAATCTTAATTGATCGAGCCCGTAGATCACGTCCTGGCATGTCAAAAACCAAAGAGAGACTTGGGTCATCTTATTGGTGGCCAGGTATGGTTCTTCATATGGAAAGAGTTGTGAGAGTTTTCATTGTGTGTTCCACAAGTGAGAAGTCCAAAACAACAAGGGCTCAGCCTATGGTCCTCAGATCTTCCCAGTGGGCCCTGGAAAGAGGTGGCACTAGACATACTAGGTCGAGTTCACTCAAATGGTCAACAGGTTTTCATCTTGGTGCTAATAGATCTTTCTCCAGGTGGCCTGAAGTGCAGTTTACCTCTAACATTGAGACTGTAAGTCTCCTAACATTTCTAGAATCCCTTATGGCCAAGGAAGGGTATCCAGAAACTATTCTCACAGATAACGGGGTGCAGTTAGTCTCGCGTGAGATGGAGACGGTTCTTAAAATCCGAGGTATCGGGCACAAGAAATGTTCTCTTTACCACCCAGAGACTAATGGAGTTGTTGAGAGTTTCAATAGAGTGTTGAAGGAAACTATCTCTTGGGCCAAGGCAGCTGGTTTCAATTGGAAAGAGGAAGTTCTAAAAAAAAGTGGAATGCTATAGGATGACTCCACATAGCATGACTGGTGAGTCTCCTTTTGTTCTGTTCAGAGGTAGATCGATATTCTTGTATGTTGGTTGAACCTGCTTGGGTGAGACATTTAGAAAGAAATTATCTCTTTATCTGGTTTGCAGAGCGTTTTTCCTGACTGGCGTAGGAGAAAAGAGGCCAAGTGTCTTCCCAGAAAATTCCATTTTGAATCCAGGAAGTCCACAAGAAAATACCATGGTCAAGGTTGGGGACAACCTGGGTCCAAAGTGAAGTTCTCTAATCCTATACGTGTCATAAAGTTGTTTGGAAATGCCATTAGAACTCAAGATCATAGAGTATGGAATTTGAATAGAATATCTATGTACAAGAGAACAGAGTTTTCTGGGCCATCAGGGTCTAGAAAGATTTTAAAAACGGACAATTTTGCTTCACCACGTGTGTCCTCTAGGGTTGTTAAGAGGCCAAGCTATTTGAGTGATTTTGTATCTTAGAACTATGTTCTTATATTCTCTTATGTTGATTTGTTCTGTTTTTTTTGTTTTTTCTTTCTCTCATTTTTTTTTTGTTAACGGGGGAAGGTGTGTGGTATCCTAGTTCCTTCAGATGTCATGGTGTTTTGCTCTTAGGGATTCCATGACCAGTCCTGGTCTCCCAGGTGATAGTTACCTGTACTGGTTGGAATCTGGATGGGTTTCTTCTTACTAAGAATAAAACCTGTATTTCTGCACTTCTACCTGCCTCCTGTGTGATTCTTTCAGCTGTTACAGGATCTTACACATTGTTAGCTCGTTTTCCAACCGTAATTTGCGCCGGCACTGCAAGCTCTTTATTTCCCACCATTTCGGTGCTTTTTGCGTAGAAGTAACCACGTATCTTGGTATCGAATTAACTATGGGCAAAGAATGCAAGATAAATTGTCAGACCATTGGATTTTTGTTAATACGGTTGTGGAATGCTGAATAAATGAACACAAGCCCAATGACTTAGAATGGCAATAAGTATTTATTTTGTCATTTTATTGTGGTGTATGTGATATTTTGGCTACTGAGAGCAGGGTATGGAAAGATCGAACATTGTAACTCGGTCGTTTAGTCTGAGGTGTATACAGGGCAGAAGTTGGGCCAGCTAGGAATTAAAAACAAACATTGAAAAAGTTCCTTATGGAACCCTGTTTGATGTCCTTAACTTTACTAGTAAAAACACTGATAGATTTCTTAACAATGAATATTTAATGTAATTAATGTCAGCGATTTAGTTCATGTTTATATTTTACATGTTCACTTAATCTTGTATTCCCGAATTGTGTTAGCTGTTTCTATGATGTTTTGTATTTTTTTTTCCATGCTGCATATTACGTTTGTGTAGAGCATACTTAATATATGGAAGGGAAGGAACCCTTTGTGGACTTCTGCGATACTTTGGAAAGATGCTAGAATGCTTCCAGAAGTTTTGTAGTGTTAGCATTTAACATGCTCTCCTTTGTCATTGATACGTGTTCAGTTGATTACTAGCTTTATTATGATGCACCTCTTTAATTTGTTTATATTCATATGTGTAATTGTTTGAGCTTCACTCATGCCCTGCATTCCTTCTCCGTGGTATCCACAACTGAGCTTTTCGATGCGGTTTGGATTCCCTGAAGATCCGACCTGCTTTCCTATGAATAAACATCTTATTGTCAACATACTTGGCAACGACCTGCAGGAGCTCACTGTCCACTTTTGTCATTTCTGTGGCTACTTAGCTTCCATCAAGCCTGGATTCTGCCCCTTGCGCTGCCGCACTGCTTCAGCTTCCCACCTCTGACCAAGTGAGTTGCCTTGTGGGGCGATCCCTTTGCTTTTGGTATGGTTCCCATACCAGAGGGTCCTCCTTGGACATTGTGCGTACTCCTGCTGCAGACACGTACCTCCAGGGTTCACCTTGAGCGCTGTGCAAGCGCTTTCACTCATGCTGCCTGACACGTGCCGCCCGCCCTTGCTTATCTCTTGTGACTCCTCCAGCTATATATTTGACGCCGACGCAGCACATCACAGCAACATGTTGGCCATATTGCTTTTGGACAGTTTTGAAGCCAGCAAATCCAGAACACTGCATTTTCATGATTTCGCAGCGCATCAATCCTTTTAAATACAAATACTGAAACCTTTGTGCCTATTAGGATTTTCCATCGACCTACAGTAAACAGTGTGGACATTTTTATTTAAGAAAATAAATTCTACAATTGGTGCAAATACCAGGATTTTGTAGAAAAGGCTGTAAGTCTACAGAATCCTGGTAAGCCACCACAACTATGGGAAAAATGGTACAATCTTTTTGAACATTTCTTAGTAGCAATTGATGCTGAAAAATGTAATGCTAAAAGAAAGAAGGCTATTTTATATAGTAATATAGGTGTGGAAGGCCAACAGGTTTTTGATGATCTACCTGTAATTACACCCTCTGGAGAAGGTGAAGGCTGGAATGATTATTTGAAGGCTGTCACCAGACTAAAGAATACATTTACGGAACAAGCAAGTGTACTGCTAGAAAGATTCAACTTTAATAGAAGAAAACAAACTTCAGAAGAAACATTTGAAGAATATCTTTGCGCAGAGAAATCTGGCTGAAAAATGTAATTTTGGACTGTATCCATCAGGGATCAATTCATGTTTTGGTCCAATTCAAGAAAAAATCTGGAACTTCTCTCTTTAGAGATCCAGCTTTGATTGAAGTAGTATATATGGCTAAAGTTATTGAAATTTCCATTATGTCTTGGAAATGTGGTTCAGCAGACCTCATGACACAACCCATTGATTCTGTTCAGAACGCTTTATCTTACAGGGCAAAAACCAATACATTTCAACATAAAAAGTGTGTATCATTTTGCTTGAAGTGTAGTTCCAAAACACATATCAGCGATTATGCGGCATACCAAGACATTGGGAAAAGATGAGCCAAGTGCCACAAAAAGGTTCACTTTAAGGGCATCTGCAGGAGTGGGGGAGATACCTCTCATGTTGGCTCTGTGTACATAGCCTCTGTTGCAGAGAACTGTACACAGGATCTGTCGAGGGTTGTTCTTACACTAGATGTCGATGCAGTTGATGTTAAATCTGAGAAATGACCTATTTGTGATGTTCATATTGGTTCCGTCACACTTGCCATGATGGCTCATTCAGGGGCGCCCATTACAATTATTTCATATATGCTACTTGATCAAATAAGTAGTTCAATCCAACCGTACATAAACTGGACGTCATTCCAAAATCTTATGGTGATCAGGACATCAACATTGTTTTTTTTTTCTCATGGAAACGGTAAAGTGTTTAGGTAGACAAAGTTACAAAAAAATATATGTGACTAATAAAGGTAAACTTATTCTAGGTTGGCAAGATTTGGCAAAGTTGGGATTGAATCTTGTGCTTAGTTCATCTAATCCAGTTGGGGTGTGTGAAGTACAAAAGCTTCAGTAGAAAGTTCAGATTGTAACATTTTCATAGAAATAAAGCGCACTTTTCAAAATGTTTTCACCAATAAAAATTGGCCTGTTTCACAAATTTTAACAGAAGATTATACTTGTAAAAAATGCCATTCGTATCTCACATAAGGTCAGATTGGTACCTTTGTCAGTGAGATCTGAATGTAAGATTTTATTTAAAAAACTAAAGATCAAGTAATTCTACAGACTGCTTCCTCTGCAGTCCCATTGTAATTTGCAGGAAGGACGGAGACGTAACATCATATGCATACTTAGGCACCGTCAATAAGAACTTGGTGATTGATTGCCACCCATTACCCAAAATCAATGATTTACTTTCCAACATCAGTACAACAAGGTTTTTCTCTTTATTAGATCTTCGCTCCGCTTACCATCATATTTCCATTGCTGCAGAATCTCAAGAACTCACAATCTTTATCACTCCTTTTGGAGCTTACAAATTCCTAAGGCTCCCATTTGGTCTTGCATCCTGCATCAAGCTTTTTTCAAAAACAAGTGGACACCATTTTAGCTGAGATCTCGAACACACAATCTTATCAGGATGACGTCCATATATTTTCAAGAACGAAGACCAAACATAAAAATACCTTTAAAAGCTGTTGAAGTTATCATGCATATAGACATTACACTTAAGCCTGAGAAATGTAAATTACTCAAAACTGAGTTAGATTATTTAGGACATCATATATCCGACACTGGTATATACACCCAAAGTTTCCACTAGTGCAAGCCATACAAGGTGTTGCTCCTCCCAATGATAAGTATACTTTAAAATATTTTCTAGGAATGAGAGATTACTATTCTAAATTCATTCAAGGTTATGCTATGACTGCAAAACCTCTTAGAAAACTGTTGCAGAAAAATGTACAATTTGTTTGGGATGATGTAGCTGACCAAGCTTTTACACTAGTTAAAAATATTACAAATGCACCTGCTCTGTCGGCTTTTAAACCCAAATTTAAATGCATGTTGACTAATGCAAGTCATATTGGGATAGGTGCTGTATTGTCACAATGTTATGAAAACAATGAATACACGTGGCTTTTGCTTCTCGTTCCCTTAAAACTTCAGAATCTCACTATAATACTATTGAGAGAGAGAAGCATTAGCCTGCTCATGGGCTATCTAAAGTTCAAAATGTATTTTAGAGGACGGAGATTTGTTCTTTTCACTGACCATAAACCCTTGATTCATTTGCTCAATGGAAATGGCTGACGTAAAGTGCCAGCAAGACATGTTGGACTCCGTTCACGCTTACAGGAGTACAACTTCAAAATTGATTACGTTCCTGGTAACAGGAACTCTAGAGCGGATTTTTATCTACAATGCCCTTTTATGATACGGACTCTGAGGAGCATGAAGAAGTTGGATCAGTAGTATCCACTTTTAGATATTATCAGTACCTCTGAACTCATTTCCCGTGAAGATTGGTCATCTGCCATTGCTGAAGATAACGTCTTATCTTTGGTGATGGAGTTCGTTAAAAAAGGGTGGGCCAAAGAAAAGTCATCATCTGCCCCTCTCAGACCTTTCTCGCAAATAACCAGTGAGTTATCCATTGTTAATGGGCTGCTTTTTCGCAATGTTATGATTCCACCTGCTGCCATAAGACCAAACGATTCCAAGCTGCCCATCAAGGTCATTTAGGGATGGGGGCCACTTGTAAAAATGTAAAACAATATTTTTGATGGCCTTTACTTGATTTCCAAGTGGCCAACTGGATATCTTCCTACAGTACTTGTCTGCTTTCAGACAAACACTGGCTTACCCATAACACACCATTACAAATTGTTCCATATCCTGAAGAACACTGGTCAAAAGTAGCTCTAGATTTTGCAGGCCGATTTCATTTACTACCATCAGACAAAAAATTATTGATAGTCTTTGTAGATTATTTTTCAAAATGGATATATTTTTTACTTTGTTCCAGTTGCAAATACTTTGTCGGTGATAAAATTTAAAGCAAAATCTTTGGAAATGAAGGACTTCCAGGGACTTGGTTACTGATAATGGTACTAATTTAATTTGTTCAGACGTGGAAGAATTTGTACAAAAACATCACATCCGACATTTGAAAGTAGCTTTATATTCATGACCTCTAATGATCTGGCAGATGGAGTGAATAAGAAGGTATACCGTCTGCTTTGGCAAGTAGGGTACCTGTTGAAGAATTCTTGAAACGCAGTCTGGGCATAATATCGCACCTCGACATTCTACCACTGGCATGTCTCCTTTTCTTCTATTATGAAAAAGGAAATCAGAAGTTTGTCCGGATTGGGTGAAGGACACAATGCCCAAAGATAAAGTTTGCCATTGTGGTATAGCCAAATTGGTAAAACAAAGAGGGGATCCTGCATAGACAAAACACAAGCTGTATTATGACACTACACACGGTGTGAAATGTGTGAATCTCAAGGAAAATAACGGGGTTCTGCTTAAACAACATACTGGAGTCAAAAAAGGAGAATCTGTGTTTTCTTAACCAGTTCAGATTGAGAAAACATCCAAAGGGTCAGCCTTGCTGCAGGGCAAAGCTTGGTGGAGTAAAAGAGCACTAGTTAAATTGACGCCTGAACAAGCAGTTTAAATTGGTAAGCACAAATGCCAGAAATTTGAAAACTGGTTTAACTTGGAAGATGAAAATTCTTACTCTATCACTCATCATTCAGTTTCTGTTCCAAATACTTCTTCAGACACAGATGTAAGCATCACTGAAGGTGTGTCTGCAAGCCTGACACATGGGAATGTTCCTACAAATATTGTGGGTGAAATCGTTAGCTAGCCCTCTATTGAGCCTGATGGTAATGCCCAGTTACAGTGTAGAAGCACTTGCAGTGTCTCCATGCCTACTAAATATAAGGATTGTTATATTCTTTTGGTTTTTTTTCTATATAAAGGGGAAGATGATGTAGTGTTAGCATTTAACATGCTGTTCTTTGTTTGTTTATTTTTCAACATGCTGTACAGGTGTACAGTTGATGACCAGCTGAATCTCGATGTACCGTGTACATTTGTTTATATTCGTTTGTGTAATTGTTTGAGCTTAGCTCATCCCCCGCATTCCTTCCCCATGGTATCCACAACTGAGCTCTTAGATGCGGTTTGGATTCCCTGGAGTTTGGACCTGGGAGAAGTGGGCTCCTGCACTTTCCTATGAATAGATTTTTTCCTGTTAACATACTCTGCTGGTTCATGGTGGTACACACCTCTCAACAGATGTATATATCTAGACAGAATTCTGAAGTTTTCATTGAAGAAACCTGATATTTATAGTTCAGACATTTTATTGAGAATTTCAGGCAATATTAAAGACAAGTCAACATATGTTTCACGACCTTTGCAATTAGTTGTCGCTTCACGGCAAACAACAAGGTTACACAATGAATGTCACAAGATTAAAAGATCCAGTTAGTTCGTTTCTGAAATCCAATCTCTCCATGGGTAAAAGACCGTCTTCAGGAGATCAAAGGAGAATTTTCCGCCTAAATGAATAGGGTTATATACTCAATTAGGTTATCAGCTTAAGATCTGCATCGTCCAGCCAACCGCAATGTTTGAAAGTACCCTAAGCCCTAGACTTAGTAATCTGCAGGTGTTTGTAACAGGCCAAGATTGAGAGGTCTGGAGGTGAAACTGAAAGCAGTGAATTTCTCGATTGACACCATGCAGCTTTGGGAGAAGAAGGTTGTCTTGCATTTTATCCTTCTACATCTCCCCTTAAATGACTTTGGTGGTATTTGTAAAACAAAGGCGTAAGTGTATAATACATTTAGGATGTGTAAAACAGCAAAGGAGTCTATTGAACTCATAGTATGCCTGTGTCCATCCTTGTACAAGGTCCGGAAAATACCTAAAACCCATCTTTAAGACAGAAGGTATTGGAACAATATCAGAGGCCCTTTTAATCTGTCAAAGGCCCTTAACTGCAAAAATGTGGGTCACACTGCAAAATGTATAAGCTTGGGCATTAAACTCTAGGAGGACAGTTCACAGACTGTATGGATCTAGACTGAGGTCCGTAGTATTTGTTACATTGTCTAATTGTCCTTTTATAATAATATCTGTAAGCATTTATTGCATTCTAACTTTTATTTCTTTTATTACATATTATTCCATATGGTATCTGACAGACTTCTAGCTGCAGATACCTTACCTTTGGATTCACGAGGATGAATACGGAAACGTTTGCATGAGCAGTCCCCTTGCGCATGCCGCCGGGTGGCTCAATTCGACTCTGCATGGCATTGTTAGCATCGGTTATTATGTCGTGGTCACCTAAATATGGCCCACCCAGATGCGCAGGCGTCAGTTCTTTTCCTTCTCTGCCAGTATTATCCCAATACCTTCTGTCTTAAAGACCAGGTTTAAACCGTGTTTGTGGCGCCTGTCACTGCAACATGTCAGTAACTTTACCCCACCTTGTATGTCTCTGGTGTCTCGACCACAACTTAGTCATGCTCGGACTGTCACCCCATGGCTCCGAAGGCCTTGGGGGAGCAAGATGTATGAAGCTCCTTCCGGCCTGGCAGTCAACACCGGTCAGCAAGACTCTGGAGGTCCTGATCGGAGAATAGGAGGTCGCAGAACCTTCTACCGGAGCCCAAAGTCCTCTTCCTCCTCCTGTTCTTCGAGGTCTTCGGGACACTCGGTGAAGAGGCACAAGAAAAAGAAGTCTAAGCGGACTTCCTCTTCGCCTCGGCTGTCCGTCAATGAACGAGGTCAGGAGCACCGACGCTCTAGACATGGGCATGCAGAGACAGGGTCGACTCTTCTTCTTGCTCCGTTTCCAGGAGCCGGAGCGCCACCTTCTCTGATAAAATAATTTTATGAGGCCATGCACCACGTATTTGAGCGGACCGACCCCTCTCGTGAGCTTTCAGGCTTCACGTGGTCGTAAGGGGCCTCACCGAATTCAACACTGTCGTCTCCAGCAGTGCCAAAACATCCTTATTCCCGACGACTCAGAATCTGATCGATGTCTCTTTGTGCCAGCAGAATCTAGATGTTCGATGTTGTCGCCTGGAAATTTTGAGGACTTTTCAGGCAAGGGAGAGGACTGGGAGGGGTCTATGAACCCTTTATAACACAAGGATCCATCTGTAGAACAGATGGAATGGTATCAGGATCTTGAGGAAGCTAGCAGACTTGGTACATCCTCAGATACTGCCATGCTCTCTCCACCGACTGTGACTATGGAGGAGGGGTCTTCTTATGCCATGGTGGTAAAGAGGGCAGCAGAGGTCCTTGGACTGGAGTTTCCCTCCGTGCAGGTCAGGACTAATCTGACTGAAGTGCTTCAGTCTATTGCCCTTTAATGAAGCATCGACTGATGTCCTCCTAGGCATGTGGTTCAAGCCTTGCACATGTGCTCCTGTGAACAGGACAATTGCATGCCGTCTGTTGGACTCCGCCCAGCCCGAGCACTGCAGGAACGTAGCATGTACCAGTCCCCTTCCCTTGTCCACTAGGCACCCACAGGATGATAACACTATGAGCGTTCCAGTGAACCCGAAAAGAGGGTGGTATATTGATGAGACACCAAGTCTCCCACCCTGTAGAACGATAGGACACGGCTCCCTCCTTCACGCTTCTGCACCTATAGACAACAAGGAAAAAACATATCCTCCATTTGTACAGGCTCCACACTACTATACCTCTATCTCAGTGACCATGTCCCACCCCAACATGCACCCCCTTCTTACCAGTGGTAAGCGCAGGCTCAGCTTCGTGGAGGCACTGGACAATCCAATAAGAAAAATACACTAATGAATAGGATGGCCAGTCAGGAGTACTTATTTACAACGTCCTTCGTTTTCAGTTACGTTTTCAAAATACAAAACGAAGGGAAAAAAAAGTCTGAATCAACATACAAGCTGAGCCAAAAAAAAACCTTTGTGTCATAAATAAAAGGGCAAACAGAAAGGGAGTAAAGGGGACACTCGGGATCACCGAGACTACTCAGCGTTTGTTTACACGGCCCTTAGCGGAGTGACCCAAAACGTCACTACCGCAAATAACGATGTAGAAAGGCACCCAACAATGACGCCCGGAACCGAGATAGAAACGCTACGATAACCTTTCGCGTTTACTCGGTACACTGCAAAAAATAAAGGGCACAATGAAATAGGCAAAAAATAGTGAGCGGGAGCCCCCGCTCACTCGTTTTAAAAAACGAACAAACGCTGGGAAATACAAAAATAAACAGGGAGGGAAGGAACAGAAAAAACCCCGGGACAAGGAGCTGACTAGCTACAGAGGGGAGGAAAACGGCCACAACAGGGGAACCAATATCTCACACGAGCCCGTGAGAGAGAAACAAGGGGGATGAACAAAAACCCAGGACAACAGGAATCTTCAGCAACAGCAACCAAGAGAGCAGGATACCAGAGTCCATACAATGGCAATATCAAGCAATGAGACAGAGGTAGGACCAACATTTATTCCATTGGCCCAGGTCATGTGATGACGATCCATGGTCACTGAGATAGGACTAGCCCCAAACCCTAACAGTACCCCCCCCCCCCTATGACCCTCCCCACAGGGCGGGGTTTCAAGGGGTGTTGCTTGTGAAACATTCAAACCAATCGCGGGGCATGCACCCCCCCAGCTGGCTCCCAAGTCCTGTCCTCCTGTTTGTAACCTTTCCAGTCCACCAGATAGAAAAGACGACCCCTGACCCGTTTGGAATCTAGGATAGCATGCACCTCGAATTCCTCCTGTCCATCAATCGTCAATGGTGGAGGAGGGGGCAGCACCTGAACTGAGGGTACATAGGGTTTCAGTAAGGACGTATGGAACACAGGATGCACCCCATAGTCCTGTGGTAACTTAAGCTTTATCGCTACTGGATTAACAACCTGAGTTACTGGAAAAGGACCCACGTACCGAGGCTGCAATTTACGTGATCCCTGTAACCTCAGATTACGAGATGCCAACCACACTAGATCGCCCACCTTATATGAGGGAGCCGGGGCCCGATGTTTATCTGCCTGTGTCTTCATTGCAGCCTTGGCCTCGACTAAACTTTCCCTGGCCAAACCCCAAATGTCTCTCGGTCGCCCGCACACATCATCAATGGCTGGCACGCGTCCCGTAGGCTGAATAGCCACAGCTCTAGGATGGTATCCAAGCGAACAATAGAATGGGGTCATGCCCAAAGCGGAGTGTAGGCTGTTGTTATAGGCAAACTCCGCTATGGGCAGAGCCGTCACCCAATCACATGACAATGACGAAACCAGACATCTCAAATATTGCTCCATCGTCTGATTGGTTCGCTCAGTCTGACCATCAGACTGAGGATGGTATGCCGAGGACAAACGTATCTCCGTCTTAAGTACCAAACAAAGTTCAGTCCAGAAATGAGACACGAACTGCGCTCCCCGATCAGATATAATTATCGCCGGCAACCCATGTAAACGTACCACTGAGGACATGAAAACCACCGCCATCTCTTTTGCCGTAGGGATTTTAAAGAGCGGAATGAAGTGCGCCATTTTGGTGAATAAATCCACCACTACCATTATGGCAGTATAACCAGAGGCAGAAGGCAAGTCGGTCACAAAATCCATACTTATGATGTGCCATGGAGAAGGAGGTACCTCCAAGGGGTGCAGGAGCCCCGAGGGCTTACAGTGCGAAGGCTTGCTGATGGCACATATAGGGCAGGCACTCACATATCCCTGAATGTCACTAGTCATGGAGTCCCACCAAAACCACCTCATACACATTACCCTCGTTTTCCTTATCCCCGGAGGTGCCACCAAGGCTGATGAATGACACCACTCCAAAACCTCATTCCTCAACCCAGGGGGAATAAACATTTTATCCTCATGATATAACAACCCCTCTTTCACTGAAACCTGGGGCAACGAAAACCAAGGAGCCAAATTCAACTGCTTTAGTCGCTCTTTCACCAATGCGGGAAAGTCATCCATAACCGTGGCCCCTACAATCCTTTCTCTCTCAATCATAGCCCTATCTTCCCTCAAAGGGCCTTCGTCCTTGGGATCGCCATGGATCCGAGAAAGAGCATCCGATTTGATCTGCTGAGCCGCAGGCCTGTAGGTGATGACAAAATCATACTCATTAAAGAATAAAACCCACCGCATCTGTCGAGGTGTTAACGCCCTAGTAGAACGAAAAAACTTTAGGTTTTTGTGGTCAGTGTAGATGGTAATAACATGCCTAGCGCCCCATAAATAGTGTCGCCACTCCTCAAAGGCCAGTTTTACAGCCAGTAATTCCCGTTCAGCCACCGTATAGTTCCGTTCGGCTGGCAACAACGTCTTAGAGAAAAAGGCGATGGGATGCATATGACCAGTAGCCTCGTCACGTTGGGACAACACCCCACCCACAGCACACATTGACGTGTCAGTTTCTACAAAGAACGGCAGGGCAGGGTCAGGATGCACCAATACAGGTGCCGAGGTGAACTGCTCCAACAAAGATCGGAAAGCCTCCTGAGTCTCATCTGTCCACTCAAAGGGGATACCCTTCCTCAAGAGGCGAGTCATAGGCGCCACTACGTCTGAGAAATGTGAGATAAATCGCCGATAAAAGTTGGCGAAACCTAGGAGCACCTGGATCTGTTTCACTGATGTCGGCACAGGCCAGGTCACAATGGCCTGTATTTTCTTTGGGTCCATCCGGATCCCTTCCGCCGAAATGATGAATCCTAGGAACTCTACCTCTTGGGTATCAAACTGGCACTTCTCCAACTTAGCATATAATTGATGTTCCTGTAGTGTCTGTAACACTTGAGTTACATGGTCTGTATGTTCGGCCCTAACTTCGGAAAAAACAAGGATATCGTCCAAATAGACGATAACCGTGCGATCCAGATATTTGCTGAGGACCTCGTTAATAAAAAACTGAAACGCCGCTGGCGCATTACACAAGCCAAGTGGCATAACGGTGTATTCGAACAGACCGTACTTGGTTTTGAATGCCGTCTTCCACTCATCTCCGGGTCTAACCCGTATGAGATGGTAAGCGCCCCGCAGATCTAATTTAGTAAATACTGTGGCTTTGCGGAGCTGGTCCAACAACACGGAGATGAGTGGAAGAGGGTACCTGTTCTTCACCGTGGCCGCATTCAAAATCCTGTAATCCACACAAGCCCTCAACGTTCCTTCCTTCTTAGGAATGAAAAATATAGCCGATGACACAGGAGAGGAAGAGGGACGAATAAACCCCAACCGTAACATCTCATCGATGTAACCTTTCAAATGTATCTCTTCGGGTTCCGACAATGCATACACCCGGCTGCAAGGCAGCGAAACCCCTGGTACCAAATCAATCTTACAATCGTAAGCTCTATTAGGTGGTAGTTCCTGAGCGTATCTCTTATCGAACACATCCTTAAAGGCCATATACTGTGGCGGGATAGATCCCACGTCTGCCACGGCACAGACCAAAGGATTGACCTGCGCACTTGCCACGGTGTAACAATTCCTCAAACAATGCGCTGAATCTAACGTCACCAGTCTCTGCACCCAATCGATCCTGGGGTTATGCTTCTGCAGCCATGGAACCCCCAACACCAAACCAAAGGAAGGGGCATCAATCAAATCTAATACCACCATTTCAGAATGCCCATTCTCACATAAGAGACACAAAGGTGTAGTCTGACGGGTAATACACCCCGACGTCAGCTCAGTCCCATCGATAGCCCTCACTGGCTCAGGTCGTTCTTTAAGCTGACAAGAAACCCCCAATTTCTCTGCCATAGTGATATCCATAAAATTTCCGGTACAACCAGAATCTAGCAACACCGAAACAGGAACATGGTTCTGTACTGAAAGCAATAACCGGGCATTAATAACAAAATGTCTCGGGGCTTGGTCTACAGTTCCAACAACCTCGTACTGTTTACTTTGTTCTTCATCTATCCCACGGTCCACCTGAATACAGGCTACCTTTTTGCCGAACCCTGCACCAGATGGCTTCACAGGACATTCCCGAGCGAAGTGCCCTCCCTGGCCACAGTACAAACACAGATTGTTCCCTCTCCTTCTCCTTTTCTCCTCCGGGGTCAAAGGTCCCCTCACCCCTCCTAGTTCCATAGGTTCAGGCGACGTCCTACTCTCCCCCACCGCCTTTGTCTCGGCTTTCACATAACTACTCCTGGATGCCTGGAACCGGCTGCGTTCTCCACGCCGTTCTGACACCCTATGATTCAGTTTAACTACAAGGTCTATGAACGCCGCACAGTCTTCTGGTGGATCCACCACCTGTGATACTATATCCTTCAGTTCTTCACAAAGACCCTGATAAAAAATTGATGTCCTCTTTTCAGTGGGCCAATGAGTCTCAGATATCGACCGATTGAAGGAGGCAATGTATGACAACAAATCCTGTCTGCCCTGCCGGAGCTTCATGAGTTCTGCATCACTTGCCTGCATGAACGCATGCTTGGCAAACAATCCCCGCATCATTTCTTTAAACGCGGTATAATTATACAGCACACGATCATCACTATCCACCAAAGGAATAGCCCACTGGGCAGCGTTACCAGCCAAATAAGATATCGTAAAGGCAACTTTAGCGGAGTCATCAGGAAAGGCACTCGGTCTACACATAAAATGTAGCTGACACTGGGTCATGAACATCCCAAACTTCTCACTGTCTCCAGTGAATCTCTCAGGGGGGGGCTAAAGAGACCGCAACCGGAGAAGACACAGTCACATTAACGGGGTTGCTGCCACCAACCGCACCTTGTCCCACCCCTCCACTATACTGAAAGGTTGCAGGCTGTATAACGGGAGTGGTTCCTCTGTGTTGCAACTGCTCTCGGGCCCTAACAGCCACCAATTCCTGTTTTAAACCTGCGTTCTCTTGTTGTAGCTCCTGGACCTGTGCCTGTAATGTATGCACTGCCCCCATAATGTCTTGCATTGAGGGACCTCCTGTACCCCCACCTAACGTATTCCCATCCTCATCCATGCTCGCTCAGGCAGTGCTAAATACGTGGGCTTGATATTCTGTTGGACTCCGCCCAGCCCGAGCACTGCAGGAACGTAGCATGTACCAGTCCCCTTCCCTTGTCCACTAGGCACCCACAGGATGATAACACTATGAGCGTTCCAGTGAACCCGAAAAGAGGGTGGTATATTGATGAGACACCAAGTCTCCCACCCTGTAGAACGATAGGACACGGCTCCCTCCTTCACGCTTCTGCACCTATAGACAACAAGGAAAAACAAGCATTGGATATGCAATAGGTCTCGCATTAGAAAAGTTGGAGTTATTGGTCTTGTAAATGACATTTTTTATTTATTTGTTGGTTTTTAAAATTGCTAAATTGATGGCTTTGTCATTTACAATGCCAATAGTTATAACTTTCGCGAATGTGACACCTATAGCATTTGGAATGCAACATGTTTTGTATTTACGTGACTTAGATGGCAGCTCTGGTCGTTAGGCCACATCTCTAGAGAGCAGGAGAGTGCAGCAGGGGAGAGAAGCACAGCAATGCAATAGGTCTCGCATTAGGAAAGTTTGAGCTATTGGTATTGTAAAGGACACATTTTTTATTTATGTGCTTGTTTTGAAAATAGCGAAATTAATAGCTTTGTTATTTACAATGCCAATAGTTTTATCTTTCGCAAATGTGACACCTATTGTAACACAATATGTGTTGTGAGGGGTTGAGGGTGAGGGGTTGAGGGTGAGGGGTTGAGGGTGAGTGAGGGTGAGGGGTTGAGGGTGAGTGAGGGTGAGTGAGGGTGAGTGAGGGTGAGTGAGGGTGAGTGAGGGTGAGTGAGGGTGAGTGAGGGTGAATGAGGGTGAGTGAGGGTG